>NC_133136.1:27282045-27907045 GCF_048418815.1 Hemitrygon akajei
TTAAACTAACTATTTTGTCTCTAATGTTGGCATTTTTTTTTGCTATCAATTTGAATGGCATGATAACATAGCAGTTAGCAGCGGTGCTCTCCAATCGGGGTTCAATTCCCTGTAACTGTGTGGGTTTCCTCCCACATTCCATACGAGTTAAGGTTAGTAAGTTGTGAATATACTACGCTGGCTTTGTAAGCATGGCAACTCTTGCAGGCTGCTCAGCACAATCCTCGCTGATTTGATGCAAACGCATGAGCCAAATAAAGTTAATTTAAAATTTTTTTAAATACACCTAATCATCACATCAAAGTATATTTGACATAAACAGAAGTTAATCACAAAAGTGGCTAAATATGTTGATTTACTAATATGTTTTTGCATAAAGAAATCGAAATGTGATCATTTGGAAAGAAACTTTTATTTTAAACTTTAAGTAAATAATTTTCCAGAGGATAAACAGAAATAGCTTAGTGACAACTAATTGTTTGATTGCTGTTTTACAATCCAGTGTGCATCACTGCAGAAGGCCTGCAATTCACACAGTAAAGTTTTTGCCATTGATTTAGTTTTAAAAAAAGACTAAGTGTATATGTTTATTAAGATTTTTTAATATTCTAGTCCACTTAGGTATAAATTATAAGGTGTCAGATTCTAAAGGACATCCCTACTTCAGTTTTACTCTCCTACCCTTTAGAACATTTTTCCAGGCATTTGTCATTTACAAGTTATATTGCTTTTGCATTTTTTCTTACAGGGTAATTCATGCAGTAACATTTTAAAAAGAATTAACCCAAATATTTCAGTATTCTTGTTGGCAGTTGAATTTCCTCTGGGAACAGCGCTTCTCCCTATAGATGCTGCCTGGCCTGCTGTGTTCCACCAGCATTTTGTGTGTGTTGTTGTGGTAAAAAGGATTGATGGTTTAGTTTACTAACGTAACTCAAGTTTTTCTTATACATTTTTCTTTATTCCTTTACCTTTGCTTGCAACCTAAACTGTTTTAACTGTTAATTTCAAATTGTTAAATGGAAAGTTTTATTTTATTATAATAAAATGAGGAAGAGAAAACTGGAAGTTCATGAGCCAGTCCTCATGGGGGTGGGGGGGGGGGGGTCAGAGCTGGAGAGGGTCATGACATATGTAAGAGATGATCAACCCAACTCTGATGATATTCTGTAATGGTCAATAAACCAATTGTTTGGAATCAAATGACCTTTCCTTGAGTCTCAGGGCTGGGTGTGTCTACAGTCATGCTACCCACCACCTTGGCACTCCTTCTCTGCTACCTGTCCCACACCCTTCCCGTGGTGCTCCACCCATGCCTTTCCCAATATTCTTTGCTCCCACCAGATTTACAAACTAGTTCTCCAATCCACCTAGACAAATACAGTACTGTGCACAAGCCCTAGGCACTCTTAGGCACCACATATGTGCCTAAGACTTTTGCACAGTAATGTTTGTCTTATTATTTTTTTCTTCTTTTGTATTTGCAGAATTTGGTGTCTTTTACATGCTGTTTGTCCATCCTGTTGGGTGCGGTCTTTCAGTGATTCTAATGTGGTTCTTGGATTTATTGAGTATGCCCACAAGAAAATGAATCTCAGGGTTATATATGGTGACATGCATGTACTTTGATAGTAAATTTACTTCGAATTTTGAACAATATTTGAACAAATGGCTGGGGCTGATATTTGCTCAAGTACCAACTTTTAAACATTGATGCTTACCCTTCAACTACATCTTCCCTGTTGACAGTGTCAGGAGACTCGGGCGTAGTTAATTCATTGTGCACTATAACCTCAGACTCCACAGGTGCGTTCAAATCATTGCCAGTATTTGCTGAGGAATAGACAATTACTTCTTGTTCTTCTGCTAGTGGATGTTCTAGCATCCAGCTGGCTAATTGCTCAATTGATTGTGGGTCTGCATCTCCAGAAACTCCTGTAGAAAAAGGAATCAACAAAGATCACTTAAATCTATGCACACTGGTTAAAAAGGCCCACTATTAGCACAGATAGTGAGTCAGATGAATAGCATACATGTCTGAATCTTCTTTTTACTGCATTCATATTTCCAGTCTAGTAAAAAATAAGCTTACTGGAATTTCTGGCCTGACTGTTAAGAACTTATGAACCATCTAGCCTTGATACAAAAATTAAAATCAGAGGATTGGGGAAGTGGAGTCATTAGGCTAGGTTGATGTATATGCCCACCTCGCCTTTGTTGCCTCACCAGATGTCTGTGACTTGGTGGGGTTCCTTAATTCCTCCGTGAACTTGTGTCCCACTGATCCATTATAGAGTAGTCTGGTGCTTTGTATCCCCACTATCCTACATGATTCAGTGCCTGCCAAATGGTGACATGTCTTTATTCTGTACTTGCATCTGCACTTCCAAGTACACCGCTGATAGATATGATCATCTCTACTTTTCTCTTCTTTCCTTCAACCTCTGTATTCTATTCAGCACTACATTCAACCCCATTCCCACCCTGGAGATACAAGAGACTGTAGATTCTGGGGAACAGAGCAAAACAAAAACTGCTGGAAGAACCCAGCTCTGGTACTCAGGCTGCAACTCTCAGCCAATATTACAAATTTCTCCAGTAGTTTGCTCATCACTCCATCACTTCGAGGGATGAGAGGGGCATGGTAGGGATCAGCAAGAGAAGTAATTGTTGCAGTTTGAGAATATTAGCTCAGTTCACTGGATTTCAGAATAGCCAAGACATCTCCCTCATCCTGGAATATATTTAATGACACATTTCCTTAGGCAGAAGTTCCCAAACCTTCACTCTGATAGAAGAAATTCTTCCATATATTTGTCTTTTGTCTCAAGGCTATGCCTTCTAGTTCTAATTTCCTGAAACATTTCATTTATTTTAGAAACAATTCCATTGCAGAACACAAGAAAAAAAAACAAGCTCTGCACTGACCTTACCTGAATTCTAACCTTTTCCTCGGCCAATATAGGCCAAATGACATTATTCTAACTTTTTTATACTTTTGATCCTAAACAGAGCTATCTACAAATGTACCCCTTTCTTTCCTCATAATCCACCTTCTGGCACCTGCCTGTTTCTCTTTTCCACATTAATTTCACTGAAATCTCATTCATGTTTTGAGTCCCAAAATAAACAAATGTTTTGCTGGTTCTTTTGTCCTCTAACCTGCTTAATTTTATTCAAAACTCTACTGTCAGTCAGAATCCAGCTCTGTGAAGTGCATTCATGACCCGTCATACTTACTGACTCCTCTGTGTCAATACCAAAAATAAAAGCTCTCTTTCTCATGTTTAAATAAACTCAGACCATAGAACAGTACTGCACAATACAAGCCCTTCAACCCAGGATGTCATGCCGACCTTTTAAACTATTCTAAGATCAACCTGGACTGGCCGGTGGTGTAATGACATCAGCACTGGACTTCAAGGTGAGTGGTCCCGAGTTTGAATCCGGCTGGGTCCCAACCTGGGCAGCAGAGTGTGTGTGTGTGTGTGGAAGAAAGGCCTAGCAATCTACTTCCATATCTTGCCACGAACTCCATATGGACAACTACACTATTCATAGGGTCGACACTCAACAACAACAAGATTAACCTAACCCTTCTCTCTCACATAGACCTTGATTTTTCTTTCATTGATGTCAAGAGTCGCTTAAATGTTCCTAATGTATCGGCCTCTACCTTACCCCTGGCAGCATCTTCCATGCAACTATCACTCACTGGGAAAAAAAAACTTAACTCTAACTTTTGTGCTTCCATAACCTTATTTTTCTCAAATAACATACAGACCAACATAATCTCTGTTCATTTGATCTTTCTCTTTTGTACAGTATATCCCTTCTTTTGTTCCTCCACCATTGACAGTTATAGTTTTACCTTTTTAGACCCCAAGTCTGGAAATTCCCTTTCAGTCTTTTTAACCATCACTTAAAATCAACCCTTTTTACTAAATTCTTATTCTTTGTTCCTCAATTCATTTTCCTTTAGCAAATCTTTTTATACTGAAATGAGATAAATAAATGTCATACCATCCTTGAGGAACATATATACTAAACTTCAGTATGAAAACCTGACAACACTATGTAGAAATATAGCTACACAAGATATAATGCATATTGATATATCTATCCTTTTTCATCAACTGCGAGTGGAGAATACCAATAGAAGTTTTTACTGCCGTACTGCTAGCACTGTTTTTCTGGGATTAAACAATATTTGAAATTTATAGTTATGTCAAAAATAATGCATAATAAAACGTGATCAATATAAGGGTGAAGAATTACTGAATATGCAAGAATAATAAATGCACATTACTTTAGGAGGTTTATTTCCCACCAATACAAATGTGTAAAATCATTAATAGTATCACCATCTCAAACTGATTGGCTGTACCTGAAGCATCAACTGCTTTGCAAATGTGCCTCAAGGAAAAACCCATTTCTAGCAAAGGAACAGCAACAGGGGGTGGATGCTCAGGAAGATCACTTCTAGAATCTACTAAAGTGAAGGAGAAATTATAGATTAGAATTAAAACTCAATTAAAGTTTTGTCACTTATAACTGAAGATGTCCAAGGCCCTGACAAAAAATTGTGAATGTTCCTTATACAGCTTGCTCAAAAATCTTATTGTATTTTATTTCCAAAGTGAAGTTGAAATGATAGTAGAGCTAGTCAGGCTCAGGTAATAAATTGCCTGCATTCTTGGGTTTTGTATTATTGTGATTTTACTAAATATCTTGGTAAAATAATCCCTTAGGCCAGGGAAAACTAGCCACTCTACCATTGACTGCCCATAGCTTAATTACATTGATTTAAAATTTTTAGAGATATGACTGCAACGCAAACTATGATCTGAGGAATGGCTGAGTCATTGGATACTTAAGTCAGAAGCAAACAATTGCAAGGCCTGTGACCTGAGATCAACATGAAAAGGAAAGTTAAAGAATAAAGACTCACTAATTAGTAGAAAATAACTAAGGTGGATTAAAAGTAATGCATGATGCAATGTTACTGATTTCCACATTTTCACATTATCACCTTTGCCCAAGTCAATTTTATTCCTGTTAGTCAGGTAATCTCTACTTATTGCCAGTATAAATCAATTCAAGAGACAACACAACTGTTTTAAGAAATGAGGAGAAAGGAAAATACACAGAAAAGTATACTGCATATTCAGAGATACCAAAATATATCAAAATGAAAGCATGATAGGAGACATACAACTACTTTTTAATATGACTGTTGTCACTTACCAGGGGAACTGCACTGTCCGTTAGAAACAGAAGGAAATGAAAAATAATTCCTTTGCTCCCCATCATCTGAAATAGCAGGTACCAGATTCAATCCAGGAAGTAACAAAGGATTGTTAATGAATCCAGAGAGTGAAGGAAATCTGACTACAACCATTTGTCTATATAAAAAACAAATCAAAAATAATTCAGGTTTAATATACAAACACATAGAACATACAGGCACTTAGAAGTTTTGCGTAAGCTTAAATTTTCTTGACTTTTCCATTAAAAGGACAGAGGACTTGAAGTTGCCAAAAATTTAAAGATAGTCTAACATGGTGTGTGCTCATGCAGCATATTGATTGATACACAGTGGATTCTGATTAATTGGGCTACTGGTTAATCGAGACAACCACTATTTTGGGACAACTCTTAAAGAACAAAAACTTAATTGAGATAATAGCCTGGATTCCCTTTGTTTATTTGGGACACAATGCCACTTAATTGGGGCAGGAGACTTGTCAAACAATGTCTAACTGTGGCACTATACTGTACTAGGAACAAATAGTTTTTAAATAGTGCTAGCTGCATATGTTTCTGTTCAAAAAGCAGTGATTTTGTGACTGATAGTTGGTGAGAAATAAGCAGTAAGACAATTCGGAACTGACTTGCTTACTGCGGTTTCAACCGTTCAGGCTTGGAGATGCCAGAAACAGCCAGAAGTGAAAATGAAATGATTCCACTACTTCAACAGGTTAAGAACTACAAAAAATTTGAAGATATCAACAATCATCTTGAATGTTACAATCCAGATGAAGATTTAGAGGATGCAATCGTCAAAAAGCATTGTATGAAGGCAATCCATCATCTGCACTAAGTGTCTGCGCTGGTTTTGTTAATTACTGCTAATGAAAAGAATATAGCAGCGTACAGTCAATGAATTACTTCGTCGATAACTATTAGGAACTAATACACAGCTTTATAAAACTGCAGAGGTATTGGTAGGATTCTAGTTTGTTAGGTATTTATTTTAAATACATAAATCACTACTTAAAAGGTAGTTTGTCTTTTTAAAAAAATACCTTTTTAACTATTTCCAGGAAACTTCAGCTAACTGGGACAGCTGCTGAAATGGGCCAAAATGTACTGGTCCAGATGTGTCTCAATTAACCAGAATCTACTGTATACTTTTTCTAACATTCAATTATGGAGTCAATTTTATAAACCAACACCCATGCACTATTGCAATGCTCTAAAGTAGATGACTGGAGGCTGTTAGGTCAGCTCTAATATTACTGTTATTCTGATTTTCCTCCCTAAGGAATTCAGAACATCAAAAAGGCAATTACGGCAACTACTTTCCTCTCTATAACTCAAAGCTAAATTTGTTGAAAACCAAATTGTCTAATTATCAGAATAGATTAATCAAAATATGAATTATACTGAATTGAACTCTGAGATTTTTAAAAATGGTCATTGTGCAATCTCATTTTCAAAAGCATTTCTAATTACTGAAAACTGAGGCCCCTATCACCACTGCAACTCAGTACTGGTCAATGATATCAAGTTATCACTGTTAATGAATCTGCTGACACCTTATATAAAATACAAAACTTAAACCATTTAAAAATAAATTTAGACAGTAATATAAAGCTATTGTTTTGCACTATTGCCTCTGACCTCATAGACCTACGGGAAAATGTTGAAACTAAAACCAAGCTGACAATTTGGGAAGTTAATAGGTTACAAATGAGGATGAACCATACTGGAAGTAAAAAACACAAGAGATTCTGCAGATGCTGGAAACCCAAAATACATATAAAATGCTGGAGGAGTTCAGCTGCTCAGGCAGCATCTATGGAGAGGAATAAAGAGCCAAAATTTTGGGCCATTAAAGGAATCCTGATGAAGGGCATTGGCCTGAAGCATCAGCTCTTTATTCCTCCCCACGGATGTTGCCTGACCTGCCGAGTTTCTCCAGTATTTTGTGTGTGTCAGAAATAAACTAGGCTATTAGTGTGCCCTCAGTTAAAGCACAATTCAGTTGCATGTTCCAAAACACACATTTTTTTATTAAGGAATCACGTAGACATTCTGAATTTTATCAGCAGTATTCACAGCTATGGTAATACTTAAGTTTAGAAATGGGTCTGCAATCTTAAAAATAAATCAATAGGATCCTTTAAGTGACACACTAAACAGGCTAAATGTTTTCTATTGATCAGTATAAGATTCACAGTATAAAATGCATTACCAATGCTTTTACTCACTGTAAGACATTGACAGGCAAGTAAGGATTAAAATTTTCCAATCCATTTGAAGAAGCTAAAGAACCCAAATTAGTGGCTGAAGAAGAATTTGAAGCTGACAATGAGTTGGGAATGCCTGTAGTTTCCTCAGAGGAGTGACTGTACAATGAAACTGTGCTAGATGAAATTGATGCCGTTTGAGAGTGAAGTTTTGAATTTTCTGTCGATGGTGCATCTGAAGTTAGAATTTCAAAAGAAAACATTTGAATCAGTACTTCAGTTAAGCAAATGATGCATATAGTTTTACACATTAAAGTACAAAAAATTAAGTTGACTAATTGGCTTCAAATCTCTAGTAGTAGATAATCCTTATGAAACATTCGCTGCTGTTAATTTTATGTATGCCCCCTATTAGACTATAACATCTTATACCAAAGTCTTCTAACAAGTTTAGTGTCTCCTTTGCCAAAACACGTTCTGTAAATTAACGTAAGGCTGTCTCACAAAATTATGAAATATGGTGTGATCTAGCCATTTTCTTTACAATAGGTTTTTAATGAGCCTCTTAGACAGGTACATGGAGGTTAGAAAAATAGAGGGCTATGCACTAGGTAAATTCTAGGCAGTTTCTAGAGTAGGTTACATGGTCAACATAAAATGGTGGGCTGAAGGGCCTGTAATGTGTTGTAGATTTCTATGTTCTATGTTTTTCAGTATATTGTAATGCATAGAAAAAAATCTCCACTTAATTTTCAGTAACATCACCATAATTAGAAATATCATTGAATTGTCCATCTCTTTTTTAACATTATGACTCAATAGTGTAACTTAAGATTAATTTTGCCAGAGAGAAGCTTTTTTTTTTAAATAGAGTGAATCTGAAAATCAAGAAACTGTTGGTGTTGGAAGTATGAAACAAAAACAAAACATTAAGCTACCTATTCTACTGCCACCAGGTGTACTTGACAATTAAAAAAAATTAATAGGCAACCTGTATACCTTTGGGACTTGGAAGAAAAGCACCACAATTATAAGGGAATCATACACGTTCACACAGAAGGCATCAGAGGTCAGGGTGGTTGCAGTTTGGGACATGGTGGCTCAGGAGGCTCAGGAGGCAGGTATTCTCAACAATTGAAAGCCTTGCTGATTCACGGGCTGGTAGATGGGATTAGGACAGATGAGCAAACGATTGTCAGCATGGATGCAAACAACTTGCACGGAATGTACAGAGTACACTGCACTGCAACAATGGAGCATGGTAGTTCGCAGGGCACCCCAAACCTCTGCTCTACAAACTAGTAAATTACAGTTGGCCCTCCTTATCTGCGGGGGATTGGTCCTGGACCTTCCGCGGATGCTCAAGTCCCTTATATAAAATGGCGTAGTATATGCATATAACCTACGCACATCCTCCCGTATACTTTAAATCATCTCTAGATTACTTATAATACCTAATACAACGTAAATGCTATGTCAATAGTTGTTATATTGTATTGTTTAGGGAATAATGATAAGAAAAAAAGTCTGTACATGTTCAGTACAGACGCAACCATCGTAGCTCTTCTGGGAACACAGATGCCGCTTCGGCATCAGTCAATCTTGATTCCCCAGTGATCTTTAAATTCTTGAGGCTGTAGCACTTTACATAGCTAGCCAGCCATACCTTACTAGCTTTGAACTCCTTCCTCTCACTCACAACACAAGTAGTGAACGAACGAGCCGCGAAGCAAACAATGCTCAAACAACAAATAATACTTTTAATCATCTCTAGGTTACAGTACTTATAATACCTAATACAATGGAAATGCTATGTAAGTAGTTGTGACACTGTATTGTTTAGGAAATAAGGATGCTTTGGAGGAGGCTCAATAATATTAAAGTCAGGATCTGTGGAGATTGAGGGCTGAGGACCACTTTGGCAAGCGACATGCCACTTTTCAAAAGATCTAAGATTTCTACTTTTTTGGCGAGAGGTAGCACTTTACGCTTCCTCTTAGCCTTGAGGAATTGCTTTGACCACTTGATTGCTTCTTAGGAGCCATTTTTTCACAGAAACAAAGTAGCAACCGAACGAGTTGCGAGGTGAACAATGCTCAAACAACAAGTGCTGGAGAGAGAACTTCCGGATTTTCCCGATCCACGGTTGGTTGAATCCATGCATGCAGAACCCCCTATCAGGATAAGGAGAGCCGACTGTATGTGTTCTTTATGGAATTGTGATAAATACTATCTGGGTCACTTACAATGCTGCTATAAGGCTATTAAAAGATGATAAAGTGATTTCTAGTCTGGGAAACATTCCCATACACCAGTTCAATGACAGGATAAATATAAGTTTTATGTTTTTGATCAGTAATATCCAAAATATAAAGTTAAGCTGAAATAGCCAAATAGACTACCATTAAAGGCTTGCATTTATACTGTGCCGTTTATGACTTCAGGATGTCACAAAAACTTTTAACTGCTAATTAAGTATTTCCAAAACAGTTAATGCTGAAATGATTACCAACACGAACATGGCAAGCTTCCACAAGCAGTAACATAAAATTGATTACTTACCCTTTTTTAGTAGTGTTAGATGAAAAATAAATATCTTATACAGGAAGAATTTCCCTATTCTTTGCTGAAACAGTGCCACAGGATTGTTTATCCTGAACTTAAAAGGGCAGAAGGGATTTTAGTTTAATATCACATGTAAAATAAAAGCACCACCAGCACTCCAAGAGTGCCCTGAAGTATCAACCTTCATGTTGTACTGTCTTTTGTGTATGAATTCAACTTAAGAAACTTCTGAGATGTGAACTGTGACCAAACATGCATTATTATTATACAAAAGACTGAGCTTTGATAATATAAGGTCTACTGTAACTTTGGATGTTGTTAACCTAAAAATATACTTTGTTAGTGTACACATATTAAAAAAACACACTTAATGGTATAAAGCAACCCACACAAAATGCTGGAGGAACTCAGCAGGCCAGGCAGTATCTATGGAAATGAATAAACAGTCGACATTTCGGGCTGAGCCCCTTCGTCAGGACTGGAAAGGAAGGGGAAAGATGCCAGAATAAAAAAGCTGAGGAGGGGAGAGGAAGGAGGATAGCTAGAAGGTGATAGCTGAAGCCAGGTGGGCAGGAAAGCTAAAGGGCTGGAGAGGAAGGAATCTGATAGGAGAGGAGAGTGGACCATTGGAGGAAAGGAAGGAGGAGGTGATAAGCCAGTTCATGAGCTCCTGGAAGTCAGACTACTTACTCCTTCTGCCCCTTATGCAATGTAGAAAGCATGAATGCATTTAGGAAAGGCACTTGGAACTAAGTAAACAAGATGACCACAATAACAGTCTATTAGAAAATTAGAAAATCATAAAGAAAATGCCACATCAGGAACTGGGTACTGCATGGAGATAACTCTGGTTAAATCTTTCTTACCTTTACCCTCTTTGGTTCCATAATCTTCCACCAAAGAATCCAATGCAGATTTGAATACCATGATATGGGCACGCTCGAGATCAGCTAGTGAAACTACCCGCTTAATTGGACATGGCCGCACTGCCCACTTCACCATGCACCTCATTATATATTGGAGCACCATTCTAATTTCAGCATTCTCTGCAGAGCCAGCAGTGGCTTTAGCATTATCTGAAGTACATGAGCTGTTTGCAGTGATTTTGGGAATAAGAAGCAAGTCCGCATACTTGCTGTAACTCAGTATAACACTGAGTGTTTTCATGGCCCCAACAGACAAGTATGAAAGTTGCACAGCTCGCAGTTCAGTTAAGAATAATTCATATTTTTGTACAGTTCTATCATATGACTTTGGGGAAGTTTCACTTAATTCAGTACTCCCTTTTGTAGCACAATCTTTTTGAGCCTCGTTTTCTTCATTATGATCCTGTAAATTTTTAGAAAGAACATTCAAAGATTCTTGATTTTGTATGCTAGAGGGATCTTTGTGGTCATCAGCAACCATAAATTTTGCAATTTCTTCATCCAGTGATTTTTCCAGTTCTTTCTTGACAGTTTTCTCAGGTGGGTCTTTATTTTGTGTCATCTTATTGTACACTTCAGGCTCTTCTCGTACTCCAGTCAAGTAGGTCAGGTCTAATAACATGGATGGCTTCAGACCATGGAATCTTGTCATGTCGAAGCAATAAGACTTGCAGGGTTCCAGCGAGGACAGCAATGCATCACTTGGAGAGCCAGAAATCAGAAAACTTTGTTAGCATATGTTACAGTACAATGAAGAAATGAGAATAAAAACTTGACCTCAAAATCTGCCGCGTTATGACAACATTTTGTCTGCTTGCACTGCACTTTTTCTGTAACTGCAACACTTTATTCTGCACTCTGCTTTACCTCAATACTCATTTGTAATTAATTGCTCTGTATAAACAGTAAGCAAGACAAGTTTTTCACTGTACGTTGATGCACGTGACAATAACAACTTTACCAATTTAAAAGCAAAAAGTTAAAATTAAGAAAAATGGAGGGAGGAAAATAGATAATTACCAAACAGAGTGGAAAAAATGGATACAGATAGAACAGCTGAAAATTACATAGAAGCACCATTCATAATGCTCATCAGTCTAACACTTTCCATCTTTTGCCTCACAATATTTAATGAAAAAATCATGGTATCAAAGGCTCTGCTTACCACATCCTCTCTGTTTAAAAACCAATGGGCAAATTCCACCTCTTGTTCATTTACTGTTTAAATGCAATAGCATGATGAAGGATGGAATTTTCACCCTATGAGTTGTAGATACTACTTCATGCTCCAAAAATTTTTGAGAAAAACCTCTTTGCATCACAAACCCTTTAATCCTTTTACCAATGACTTTAGACGTGTCCCCACTAACTATTCTTCTGTTCACCATGTTAATTTTATAAGCTGCAATTAAATCTCCTCTTAAACTAAATTTTTCCTAAATCAAAAAGCAGTTTTTCAAGCAATCTTGTAATTAACACTTCCAGCCCTGTGAGATGACCCTCATAAGATTACTGCTAAAAGCAAACACTTAAATATTGCATACAACTTCTCTTGTCCAAAAACTTTACACAATGTTATTTTTACTGAAATGGAAAGGAACATCAGATTATTTTCCTTTGAACTTTGAATATTTGATTATTTTCCTTCCTGAGATTATGACAATTCCTGTTTCTATGTGGGATCTGGAGAACAGTGAAGAATGAAAGCAATAAAAGGAGAACCTGCTGGCTAGGCACAAGTGATTCAGACAGATGACTACTGTTGGAACTAATTTATTCTGTTTCCCTCTTCACAGCATTTTCTGAATTTATTTCCAAATGAATGTGGAACAATGTGCATAAATATTTACCTTTAAAGTTCCCTCCAGTTCCCTCAGATGCCACAATCTGACATCAATTAATCCATCCCTTCCACATCCCACTGAGGCTCTACCTTTTCAGGACAGACAGTGGAACCAAGAGGCCACCTCCTTGATGTATCTGGGGTTATAGAATACATTCCAAATCCAGAAACATTCATTTTTAAATTGATATGACATTTATACCTGATGCCAATTTCCACATCTTCCCATTGTAGTCTTGCAAAGGTGCCTCCTGCTTTTGTAATTCCCAAAAGGGTTGCTTTGCGACCTGAAGGCCTGTGCAAGCATTGACCACCAACTCGAAGGCCACCATCTATTCCACCAACAACTGCCAGAACAGGCCAGACTTCTCGGCACAGCATTTGGAGTTGTAGTTCAGCTAAGTCTGTGATGCACTGGAACTTATCTTCATCCTTTAATAGGTTGTCCTCTTGCCCGTTCAACTTTTTTTCCTCAAGGGTGCTTTTCTTCGTGGAATATTTACTCAGAACTTTATTCAGTTTCAATATTTTTGCTTCTTTCATAATGGAACCAATCATCTCTAGCCTACAAAGCATATAGTGGTTAACTGCAGGCATCCAATTGTCATTGCAATGGAGTTTTCGGATCAACTGTATAGTTGCCTCTGACAAGGCAGTCATAAAAGGACTGCAAAATGGTTCACCAGGTAGGAGGTCCTGAGGCATTCCACGCATTTGCATGTCACAAAGTGCTACCTGAAAGAAATGGAAAATATCAGGACTTTGTAAAAAAAAAAAAATCCTTTAAAATGATTGCACTCATGACAGTGGGTAAATCCAAAAGCCTATATACCTGGACTGTGAACTAAGTACAGGATGAAGATTATAATCCTAGAAATTCAACCGTGTTAAAGCTAATGATTTTTAGAGATCAGTGTGACTGAAAATTCACTTGGAGAGAAACATAATTACAATCTCTAGTTAAATTCACTTCTCTCTATCAACTTGATCAAGTACTTCCAGAAATTAAGCTGGGTAAATGGGGTTAGTGTAAATAAGGAAAAAAGATAGGCACTGACACAGTGAGCTGAAAAAACAGTTTCTGTGCTGTCCAACTCCATTACTCTTTTCACATACTTGCACGCCTGAATTAATTTCTGCAACAGTCACATACTAGATGACACTATTTCTCTTGTGGACTGTCATGGAGGAAACTTATCAAGTTGGTGAAGTGGCATTTCGTGGACAACTTCATGTTATTAACATAGCACTGAATTGGACTATAAGGCAGATCTCAAATAATTTTAGATCCATCTTCCCCTCCAGAACAACTTATAACCAACCCACCCATTCAACCCACCATTCTCCCTCTAAGCTGATACTCTGCCCCCAAACCTTACAGGCCAAGATTCCTTTTCATCACTTGTTTTCCAACCAATGATGACTTCTCAGCAACCTGAACTACCCTCAATTACTTACCTAATAGCTACTTGTCCTTCTACAGACCACAGATTTCCCCAATAAGCAGATCAGATGCATACCCAAATCTCCTTGGAAACCACCCTCCCTGACCCATCAGATTCCCTGGACATTTACTATGCTTGTCAACACAATCCAAGACAAAGATTGGACTGAAGTTTATAAATTCTCTCACTGTATTAACCCTTAGTCCTAGATGGAACTTCAATTATGAAAATGTACAACACTGTCTCATAAATACCTACTATCACCAATAATTCACCGAATTTCTAAGCCATAATCCTTAAAGCAAAATGTTGAAAATTCCACTGGATGTAAAGTGCAATTTAGCATGTTTATTATTTCGAATAATTAAGACTTAATCTTCAGAATTACATAACACACTGAAATATGCAAACACTATGTTGATACCTAAGCAAGGCCACAGAACTGTTTTAAGTTTCACAGATGCAACATTTATGGACCAGAGTATAAACAATGATAACTTGTCATGAATAGCTAAAAACATAGATTTATATAAGTTAAAATTTCCATTATGAAAATCTCTAGAATTTGTGCTGGACTACTAAATTACAAACAAATAATAAGAAAAAGCATTGTGAATGCTGGGAATTTGAAACAAAAAATATAGTGGAAATACATAGAAGGTCAGACTGTGCGGTACTAAACAAAACTAAGGTATCAAATTCATGGAAGATACAAGCTTGTGGCTTAATCTGGGAAGGAAAGGAGTTAATAAGAAGAGCAAGATGATCTCAAGTTTAATGACAAGAAATCAGTGATTCTTCCATACTTATTATTGTTGGATTTCTGGGGGGGGGGGGGGGGAAGAGTGGAAATAATAAGAGAAAGCTGTACAAGATAGCTTTCTGGAGCAGGGAAGTAGCAGCTGGGAATATTTATTAGGTTTGTTTGAGAAGAGCAAGGTCTAATAGAGCTTTATGGATTCCTGTCAGGCTAGCAGGTTATTCATAATAATCAGTGGTCTACATCTCTTATAACGTTTGATTAGAGGTGAGCTATTAATTAGTGTGAGTTACCAGACAGTGAGGGTAATGTTTTTAAATGGGACTGTGCATGAAAGATGAAGCCCATTTTCTGCAGACATGACATAGCAGATGAAAATTCAAAGATTCACCAGCTTAAGTATTGAAATTGGAACTGGAAGTGAATTTTGGTAGAAAGAGGAAGTGAGACCGGAGAGGAATGAGGTTCGAGAACATTTTAAGGTTTAAGTTGTTACATGGTGCAGTGGTTGAATGAGGAAAACACTGCTGGAAGTTTGGAGGATATAATTTTCTCACTGTAATTGTCTGGGTTGTGGATATTAGTTTTATTTGTTAATTGAAACATACAACAAAATGTATCGTTTGTGTCAACGCCCATCAGTCCGAGTATGTGCCGGGGGGGGGGGGGGGGAATGCTTGTAAGTGTCATCATGCTTTCGGTGCCAATATAGCATGCCCACAACTTACGAACCCTAACCTAAATGTTGTTGGGAGTATGGGAAGAAAGTGGAGGACCACAGCAAATCCACATGGTTAAGGGGGGGGGGGGGGAACATACAAACTCCTTACAATTATGATTTTGACTTTAAAAGAATAGGTTGAAACCAGGTAAGGTGCTTGGAAAAGAGTAAAGTGTCAGAGCAGCAGGAAAGCACTGCTAGTGATGACACATGGTACTGCAAGTATCATAACAATCTCAAAAGGCAGTCCAAAAGTTCCAGCAACACTAGCACAGTCTATGTGGAATTTTGATGTTTTTTTTTCCATATGCATGGTTACTTTGGTTTTCTCCCACATCCCAGGGACATGTTGGTGGCAGGTTAATTTGGCTTTTGTAAATAAAGCCTAGCTTTGTTAGCAATATTATTATTTGCACAGTGAGAGAACAGGTTGTGAAGGAATAAGATTGCTCTGAACTGCAATAAACTCAATACACCTGATGGCTTCTTCTATGTCATAAGCAAAATGAAACGATAACCAGATTTGCAGGTATGTACCACACTATTGCTGCAAAGGTTTGAGCAGAGCAAGTTTGGAATGCATAGCCATTTGTGAAGCCTACAGTTTTGGGGAAAATGTCATCACCCACCATTAATGCTTCTGTTAAGGCCACAATATGTGCACACTCATCCACAATAACATTATGGATTTGGACCTTTGGAATATCTCAAGTCTGTTAAGCTATTGCTTAAGGCATTGTTTATATTTCTGAAAATACTTGAATATATGAAATAGATAATTACCTTTTCTCCAGGATTACTGCTATAAAACATCACACAAGGATACAGCTCAGTTGCATCAACATCTTCAAAAGCTAATTTTGGTTCCTTAGGCAAATAAGAAAACAATCACCTTTACTAACAATAGCAGGCATACCTCAAAAATCAACAAGGGCACAACATACAACTGTTTCCCCATCAGTTTTCAATGCAATAAATCCAAATTAAAGTCATATTTGCATTTTTGCTAATAAAAGTAATAAAATTTTCAGGTTAATTTATCTCCGAGCTGTGGGAAAGGTGAGGAGAGACAGACATGAACTGCATCAAAAACGCTGGAAAAATGAATAAAGTTTGTGGTGAACTCATGATTGTACCTTCCTCAGACCAGGTAATTGGATTGGCATTCCCATCATCAAGAGAAGGTGTTTCAGGCATTAGTCATGAAGAGAGAGCATTTTAGAATTGTGAAGTCTAAACAACCATTAAATGCATAGTGTGCAGAAACAGATTGCTTGATTGCATACAGAATCAACAAATATTGATTACAAATTACAAATCTAGTAATCGTAATGTTATCATTTGGCCCAATAATGTGATAATGAATCAAACATTATTGTGTCAATCACTTACATCTAATGAAATTAGCATGTGAAGCTTCAATTAAAACATATATAATACCATTTTTATGGACTAAAAATTCTGTAACATGAAATCACAAAACATATATTGTATTTCAACCTAAAAATACATTATTTCAATCATTAGTTACATGAAGAGCATTTTAAACAAAACTTTGTTCTCGTGCTCAGATTTTGCAATATACTGTCATCACATTTATGCATCAGTAGAAAAATGCTACATGAAGAAACATATATAATAGCAGTTTCATTGTTAGACGTATTAAGCAATCTCTCAACGTATACCTTACCTCATCATTCTTTCCAAATGAAATTGTTCTTGCTTCCACATCCAGGACACAAGTTATACAATCTCCTTGTGTGTAGCTAGGTAGAGTGCAGCCTTGCTCCCCGTTGTGGTAGAGATTCCCACTATAAGCTCTGTAGAGCCACATATCTGATGTTGTACGATGATTGAAATCTCTGACCGGCCACCGTGAGACTCCAACACATGTACCTTCATTACCTTTATTTTCCCTGGTTATGTAAAACTGCACACAAATTAATGAAAACAGAATGTAGACTTCTATGGGAGTGGTTTACTGACATCTCAACAATTCTACTATTAAACAGTATTAATCAAGAACATCCATCTTATAATAGTAATCGAGGGGCTATAAAAAGTATTCATCCCCGCTATGGAGGTTTCATGTTTTATTGTTTTACAACATTAAATCACAGTGGATTTAATTTGCTTTTTTTGGCACAGATCAACAAAAGAAAACAACTCTTTCATGTCAAAGTGAAAACAGATCTCTACAAAGTGATCTTAAATTAATTACAAGTATAAAACACAAAATAATTGATTGCAGAAGTATTCACCTTCTTCAAGACAAGATTTAGTTGATGCACTTTTGGTAGCAAACACAGCCATGAGTCTGTGTGGATAGGTCTCTATCAGCTCTGCACATCTGGACACTGCAATTTTCCCCCATTCTTCTTTACAAAACTGCTCAAGCTCTGTCAAATTGCTTGGGGATTGTGAGTGAACAGCCCTTTTCAATTCCAGCCACAAATTCCCAACTGGATTGAGTTCTGGACTTTGACTTGGCCACTGCAGGACATTAACTTTGTTGGTTTTAAACCATTCCTGTGTAGCTTTGGCTTTATGCTTGAGATCATTGTCTTGCTGGAAAACAAATCCTCTCCAAGTCACAGTTCTCTTGCAGACTACATCAGGTTTTCCTCCACATTTCCCTGTATTTCGCTGTATTCATTTTACCCTCTACATTCACAAGCTTTCCAGGGCCTGCTGCAGTGAAGCATCCCTGCAGCTTGATGCAACTACCACCATGCTTCACAGTAGGGATGGTGTGTTTTTGATGATGTACAGTGTTTGGCTTATGCCAAACATTGCACTTTGTCTGATGGCCAAAAAGCTCAATTTTGGTTTCATCTAACCATAGGACCTTCTCCCAGCTGACTTCAGAGTCTCCCACATGCCTTCTGACAAACTCTACCCTAGACTTCATGTGAGTTTTTTTTCCAACAGTGGCTTTCTCTTTGCTACTCTCCCATAAAGCTGTGACTGAAGCACCAGGGCAGCAGTTATTGTATGTGCAGTCTCTCCCATCTCAGCCACTGAAGCTTGTAACTTCTCCAGAGTTGTCATAGGTCTCTTGGTATCCTCCCTCACTAGTCACCTTCTTGCACAGTCACTCAGTTTTTGAGGATGGCCTGCTCTCAGCAGATTTACAGCTGTGCCATATTCTTTCCGTTTCTTGATAATTGCCTTAATTGTAATCCAAGGGATATCCAGTGTCTTGGACATTTTCTTGTATCCTTCTCCTGACTTGTGCTTTTCAATAACCTTTTCGCGGAGTTGCTTGGAGTGTTCTTTTGTCTTCATGGTGCAGTTTTTGCCAGGATACTGACTCACCAGCAGTTGGACCTTCCAGATACAGGTGTATTTTTACTACAATCAATTGAAACACCTCGACTGCACACAGTGATCTCCATTTAACTAATTATGTACTTCTAAATTGATGTGTCATATTAAAAAGTGTGAATACTTATGGAATTAATTAATTTGTGTTTTATATTTGTAACTAATTTAGATCACTTTGTAGAGATCCTTTTTCACTTTGACACGAATGAGCCTTTTTCCATTGATCAATGTCAAAAAAGCCAAAATAAATTCACTGTGATTCAATGTTGTAAAACAATAAAACATGAATACTTCAGGGGTGGTGGGGGTGAGGGGTAAATAACTTTTATAGTTACAGTAGCTTGGACAAATCATATTGGCTATTGAGTTATGGCTGTGACAACATAACAACCTTTAATATCTATCCTTAAACACTTGAGAAGCATTCAGAAACATTCCTAAAACATAGGTGGCTTTTATTCCTTGTTTATAAGGCTTTAGAACAGACCTTGTCTATGATAAGATGAAACCTTGGTCTCACTATCAACCTCATTATGGCCCTTGTACCTTATTCTTCACCCGTACTGCACTCTCTCTGTAACAGCAACTTTAACACTATATTCTACAATTTACCACCTCACTGTACTTATGATTTGGAGTGATCTGCAAGATTAGCATGCAAATCAAAATTCTTCACTGCATCTTGATACATGTGACAAAAATAAACCAGTTACCAATTAGCAATATGGCAGCAACGTGTTAGGAAAGGAACTCAAAAATCTTGACTGCTGTTATAGGTGGGCAAACTGAGGGCTGTCATAAGGTTTTCAGCTGCTTTATTTGTGGAGTTTGTTTTGTACAGGCCAAGTTACTCTATTACATTATGTGAGGTAGAAGCTCACTATTTCAAATACTGACCTCATTTTTTCCACGTTTTTAAATCAGGAAAGTGCAAAATACAAGTTCAGAATTTTTTCATATGACCATAGACCATAAAATATATGAGCAGAATTAAGCCACTTGGCCCATTGAGTCTGTGCCACAAATCCTTCGTGGTTGATTTATTATCCCCCTCAACCCCATTCTCCTGCCTTCTCCTGCAACTTTGATGCCATGTCCAACCAAGAACCTATCAACCTCCACTTTAATGACTTGGTCTCCAGTTGTCTGTGGCAATAATTCCCATAGATTCAACACCCTCTGGCTAAACCACCACACCTCTGTTCTAAATGGGCACCCTTCTATTCTGAGGCCGTCCCTTCTGGTCTTAGATTCACCTACTGTAAGAAACATCCTCTCCACATCTACTCTATCTAGGCCTTCCAATATTCGATAGGTTTTAATGAGATTCCCCCCTTCATTCCTCTGAACTTCAACATATACAGGCCCAGAGCCATCAAATATTCCTCATACATTAACCATTTTATTCCCAGAATCATTCTTGTGAACCTCTTCCGGACTCTCTCCAATGCCAGCACATCTTTTCTTAGATAAACAGCCCAAATCTGCTCCACAATATTCCAAGTGCAGTCTGACTAATGCCTGGATCAGGGCAAGAACATATGGATCACATATGTGTCTGAATTCTGGTCTAGAAAATGTGAATTCTCAAAAGATAGTCATAAAGGTGCTACAAAAAAGGGCCATTATATGAAATAGCTCATGATTTCTGGGCATTACATCAGCACTAGTAAAAGATTATCTATAGGATATAAACAATTTGGCATGTTATCACTTGTATGGCACCACAAAGATCACTGTCAGTACATCTTCCACGTATGAAGGCTAATAAGGCAAAAAGTTTCATGAAATAAAGAATAAGAGAAGCTGGGATCCAGTATCAGCCACAATATTGAACTGCAGATCTGGCTCAAGTGGCAAATTAGCATTCTATTTAAGATTGTTTAATGTCATTTCCAGTACTTAGTGTAAAGGAGAACAAAATAATTGTTACTCTGGATCCAATGTGGAACAAAAAGAAACATAAGATAGGTTATATACAGTACAATGGATTGATCATATGTCCATAAAGTGACACTAGGCATAGGTGTGTCTATACATAAACTGACTCTGATGGTGGGATGTATGGACGGGTGTGTTAGTAGGTGGAGGTGTTGAGAAACCCTATTGCTTGGGGAAAGTAACTGTATTTAAGTCTGGTGGACCTGGTGTGGATGCTATGCAGCCTCCTCCCTGACGGGATTGGGTCAAACAGTCCATGAATAGGACAGGTGGGATCCTTCACAATGTTACTGGGCTTTTTATGGCACCTTAATGTATACATATGCTTGATGGTAGGTAGGCTGGTGCCAGTGATTCACTGGGTAGTTTTGACTACCCACTGTAGAGACTTGTTGTCTGCCACAGTGCTGTTTATGTACCATACAGTGGTGCAGCATGTTAGGATGTACATTTGTGGAAGGACGTGAATATAGATCTGCAATGTCCAACTGTCTTGTCTTGTCAGACTGCAATGTCAGAAAATAGAGGCATTGGTTAACTTTTCTGATACACAGTATTTCACCTTATAAAACATTTATGGCAAATACAAATTGAAGATTGAGCAGCAGGTTAAATAACTAAGTCAAGTAGTTTTAATTGATGTAATTTATAAATGTACCATTTCATAAGATCATATCCTCAACCTATTCATGAACAGAAAGTTGGTGGCATACATTTTAAAAGTATTTGAATACTAGTAAAGATGAGACCAAGTGCAAGTAAAACTGATAAACTAGAGTATAGGTCGGGTCATTTTATTTAAATCTGTTATTTAATTACTTTGTTACACACTTGCCTTCCATTGAAAGCATCCCGATGTTATGGCTGTAGATGCTAAGCCATATCCTTTACCCCCTGCACCATGAGATAACACATTTCCTGCTTCCATTACACAGCAAACCATTTTTTCTGGATCAAAGGAAAACTCTTTAATTGGTATGTTGTCACTTTCTTTATCCTGTGTTTGAAACAAAGAAAAATAGAAATACACCAAAGGGAAATCATGTTCTGGTACTAAAATTTATTTTTTCCTTTTGTGGTCAGTATTTTCTAATATATTGGAAAGTAATTTCTTGAAACTGTTTTAAATACATTCTGTCTTAATGAACTACTTCAACCTTTATCAGATATAAAAGGTAATTGCACAGAATGAAACAAATTCAAAAGGAAGTCAAATTTCAAATCAAGTTCTGTTGGAAGAGACAACATGGAGCATTTGGAAAATCCAATCTAAAACACTAAATGTACAGGTGCAAGCTTATAAACTACATATTCACTATTCAATAAGCCTTTGTTATGTAAATTTTGAAGTACAGGTTGAGTATCCTTCATCTGAAATTCCAAAATCTGAAAACCCTGAAATCTGAAATTTTTTTGAGCGCTGTCATGACATCACAAATGGAAAATTACAAAAGGTTTTGGGAAGTGCGATGTGCAGGTCTCGGTGCATCACAGAGATTTCAGAGAATGACCTCACATATTTAATGAACAGAAGTTAATAAAAAATAGAAAAACACTGCATAAGTGAAAAATGAAGATCTCGATTGTGTATTGAAAGAAGGAATTCGTCAGTGTCTGAGTGAACATATGCCACTTAACAGTATGCTGATCATGAAACAAGCAACATGACAAACTGAAAATTGAAGGTAAATGTGAATATTTAGCACGCTAGTTGCAGAAATTTAAGAAAATGCATGGCATTAAATTTTAAAGATATTTTAAAAATTAAAGATAATATCTGCTAATCATGAAGATAGTCATTGATGAAAATCTAACACCACAACAAGTTGACAATGCTGATTGTTTTTATATCTCACATAAAACCTTAAGTAAAATACAAATACACTGTACTGTAACCTTTTGATGAAAACATGGCATCATAGCTGGAGACTGAAGCCTGTTTGCTGTTGTTCAACAGCTGATTCAGGAATTCTGCTGGTGCTGGTTTTGTTACCCTGTACACATTATATTTTTGTTATATTAATAATATGCCATAATTTTGCATATGTGTGATGAACAAGTGATGGACAAAGACTGCTTACTGGTAGCACATACAGTAATTCAAAGTTGGAATATTTTTTAATTTTAGCAATACAGCAGAGTAGGCCCTTCCAGCATCACCCAAGGAATCCATTTAACCCCATCTCCTTATATATTCCAAAACCCAAAAAAATCCGGTCTGAAAATCAGTTCCGGCTCCAAGCATTTTGGACAAGGGGTATTCAACCTGTACTTTATGATTTTATTTCCAGGAAACCAGCTCAGAAAATGATTTCACTGACATAATTTATTGACTGAATTTATTGTAAAATTAACACAAGATGTATGGTCAATCGTCACAGCATACATAGAACTTTAATCATATCTCTGTAAGAGCACTGTGGGCTACTGGACTCCATGCTATAGAAATCTTTAGAGAGGGCATAAAGAAAGTTTATCAGCATGCTGCTTAATAAGAAAAGTACTAATATACAAAGGATGAAAAATGCAGTCCCTTAGGAAGAGGCAATTCCAAATGATATAATTTTTGCCGCTAAGGATGGATGAGATAGACTAGATGTGAGTCTAGAACAATGCTTATAAATTCCAATTAAATTCACAGATTTGAAACAAACATCTATATGAGTTGAGACAGTAAATTCACTTCTAGAGTGAGATGGAAATTACATCAGCTTTTAAAAGTGAAAAAAACCATCCAAGGGACACAGGAATAAGTGTTTTGTCAATTTAGATAATTTGATTGCCTAGTAGATTAATATCTACACTGATTGATTACAACTTCCTTCCATTCCATTTAATATTTAATTAAATTGCATTCTATAAAATTCAGATACCTTTAGAAAATAGTTCTGCCATACCTCAGTTGATTTCTCTACTTTTTCCAGTTTGCTTAAAGCAAATGGCATGTCCCACATACAGGCAGAAAGTGAACTGAAGAGTCTCTCCAAAGTCTGAAATAAGAGACTTGATTAGTATCATAATTTTAGACCATTGAGACATAGGAGCAGAATTACAATATTCCGCCCATTGAATCTGCTCCTTCATTCCATCATGGCTGATTTATTATCCTTCTCAACCCTATTCTTCTTGTAATCTTTGATACTCTAAGTAACCACTTAGTAACCACCTCCGCTTAAAATACACCCAGTAACTTGGCCTCCACAGCCTTCTGCGGCTATGAAATCCATAGATTCACTACTCTCTGGCTAAGGAAATTCCTCATCTCTGTTCTAAATGGATGTCTCTCTCTTCTGAGGTTCTGCCTTCTGGTCCTAGACTCATGCACTAGGAATAGAGGGCACATCCTCTCCATTCCAATCTAGCCTGGCCTTTCGATTTTCAATAGGTTTCGATGAGATCCCCCTCATTCTTATAAACTTCAGCCAGTACTAGCCTAAATGCTCCTCGTACATTAACCCTTTTATTACACAAATCATTCCCATGAACCTCCTCTGGACCCTCTCCAATGCCAGCACATCATTTCTCAGATAAGGGGCCCAAAACTGCTCACAATACTCCAAGTGCAGTCTGACCAAAGCCTTATAAAGCCTCAGCATTACATCCTTGTTTTTATATTCTAGGCCTCTTGAAATGAATCCCAACATTGCACTCAATAGATACACGTGGAGGAAATCTATTCAAGAGGAAGCTGTGCTACATGAGAACAACATCCACTGTGCTGCAGAGAACAAGTAATAGCTACAAAAGGACAGTCTGAACAACTAAAAGACTCCACTACCAGCCACAGCCACCATCTGCTCTTGCCTGCACTACACCAGAATATGTGGATCCTACATCCCACCTGAGGACCCACCAATAGACAACTCCTTAGGAGAACATCATACTTGACACAAGTAACTGGATTAACCTAATGTATTTCATCCAATGTTGCCACTGCACATGATAGGAGTGGGAAAGAAAAAAAGACTACGGAGAAATAAAGAGTGGTGCTTTGGCAACGTGGGCAATCCAGGCAATAGCATAGCCCAGAGTCTGGGAAATATTATCTAGAGACAGGTGAGTTTGCATAATTAGTAAGCTTACAAATAGCACAAACAAGAATAATGTTGCTGTTTGCAATAAAAAAAAAGTGGTAGACTACAGGATGATGCTGATCATTTGGTAACAAAGGCAGATGTTTAATGCCTCACAGACAAAATCCCAGCAAATCACCCCTTTACCATCCTGCTTACAGTGTGATGACAAAATCTGCACACAGTTCTCCCACTGTGACATTTACAAAGTTATGCCCATAACAACCATTGTATATTTTATAGCTTGGTTAACAAAGACAAGTATCTCATACTCCTCTTCACTACCTTATCAACTTATGCTGCCATCTTCAGGGACTTATGCATCAAATTTCCCTTCTTCTTCAACACATCCCAAGGACCAATCATATACCATGTATTGCCTGTATGTCTTATTATCATTCATCTTCTCAAAGTGCTTAACTTCCTATTTATCAGGATTAAGCTTCATCTGTTAATGCTCTGCCATTCTTATAGATCATATCATCTAGCAGCCTACAACTTTCTTTATTGCTATCAACACTTTCACAACTTACTCACTATATCTCTACATTCATATCCAAATGGTAACTGTTTACACAAAAGTTCTCAGCATTGATAGTTGTGGTACACCATGGTCATAAGCTTCTAACTATTAAAATAATCCTCTGCCTCTCATTGCTATGACAATTTTGCACCCAATTTATCAATGTGCCCTGTATTCCTTGGGCTCTAAGCCTTTTCACCTGTCTCCTGTGTGAGACCTTATCAAAGGCCTTACTAAAGTTTGTCCAGAATACAGAATACATTTATTGCACTGCCCTCATCAACAGATTTTATTGGATCTTCAAACTGGTCAGACAAGATCTTCCACTAACAAAACCTTGCTGTCTTTCATTCGTGCAAGCTAATTCTCTCTACCGCTGCTATTAGATTACATGACAGTAAAACAACAGCTAACTGCATTTGTTATTCTCCAATCATCTGGCATGTCACTGTGACCAGAGAAGATTTTAAAACTCTGTCAGAGCCCTAGCAGTCTACTCCTGTATCTCCTACAGCAGTTCTGAAACAGCATCAGATCCTGGACTAATCCACCTGTAGGCTAAAAATCTTTTTTCAACCAGATGCTCCAGAACTTTGCCACAACCTTCACTAACATTCTCCTTTTCCTTCATACAGATGAGAACAGCAGGCAAGCCATTCTAGTATAAAAAGTCTATATTTACAGAATTTACCACCCAAAAGTTTGAGATACGGAATAAAATTTATTCTCATGGAATATTTCATGCTCCCTCTTTGCTCTCCCAAATTCCCTCTTTATATAAAAGGAATTCCCTCCAACTCTTTGTGTTTGTAAAGCACCTTCTTTGTTCTCAGTTCACTATACCAGTCATATTATTTCTTCACTTACTTTATATGGTCACTATATCCTTTGACATCAGGATTCAGTGAGCTGACTGTCCAAACCTTTTACCCCGAATTTTCACTATTTCATTTTTGAATGACTCCAATTTACTTGATACAGACCTACTTGCACGTAGCTGCTCCAATTTTACTTCTGTGAGATGCTGTCTAATTGAAATCAGCTTTACCTCATTATCTTCATCCCGTTTCACAACCACTGCAGGTTAAAACTTAAGAGTTATGCTCACCTTTTCCAAGGATTATCCCATTGTCATTTCAACCCAATGCTTGGCTAAATTCTCTAAAGTTAGGCCCAATACTGCCCTTTGAAGACCTATCTTCTTGAGCCATTAAGTTGATACTTCTTCAAAAAGGTAGTATTAGTCCCTATCACCCAGATGCATCTTAAAAATTCCTCCACCTCTACAACTTGAACCCAGTAAATGTTTGTGATTTTGAAATTTCCTAGTACTATAACACTATCACTCTATAATCCCATCTCCCTGTGATGTGTCTATATATCTGCTCCTGCTGAATGATGGAGGCCTATTATATATACTCCCAGCAAAGTGATCATCCCCTTTCATTCCTAAGCTGTACTGCTGTGGCCCCATTTGAAAAACATCATAAGGTATTCTTACTTATTATTCTGGAAAAGGATTTCTTAATCAACAATTGCAATCTTAATTCAGGAAAGTATATTCTAAAATCTGAGTGAAATCTGTCCTTTTTCTCTGAGGAGTCAAGAATGTTTAAGTGTACAATAAATCTTACCTCCTTTATTTGGTTTGGTTCAAAGCAGGCAGGCAAGAGTGACTCCAAAATTTGTAATGCTAGCAACCTGGTGCGTAAATTATGGATAAGTGGAACACCTGGAGGATAAAGTTATTGTGTAATTTCTATTATTGGCTTATTAACCCACTAAGAAATTAGAAGTCATGATGCTTAATGAATAATAAATTTCAAAATTATAAAGGTTTAAATTATTCAAGAACTCAAGAGCCATGAGGAAATGTTACAGCTATATAAGACCTTGGTCAGACCCCACTTGGAGTGCTGTGTTCATTTCTGGTCACCTCACTACAGAAAGGATGTGGATACTATAGAGAGAGTGCAGAGGAGATTTACAAGGATGTTGCCTGGATTGAAGAGCATGCCTTATGAGAATAGGTTGAGTAAACTTGGCTTTTTCTCCTTGGAGTGACAGAGGATGAGAGGTGACCTTGATAGAGGTATATAAGATGATGAGAGGCACTGATTGTGTGGATAGCCAGAAGCTTTTTCCTAGGACTGAAAAGGCTAACATGAGGGGGCACAGTTTTAAGGTGCTTGGAAGTAGGTACAGAGCAGACATCTGGGGTAAGTTTTTCACACAGAGATTGGTGGGTGCGTGGAATGCACTGCCAGTGATGATGGTGGAGGCGGATACAATAGGTTCTTTTAAGAGACTCTTAGATAGGTATGTGGAGCTTTGAAAAATAGAGGCAGTTTCTAGAGTAGGTTATGTAGTCTGTACAACATTGTGGGCTGAAGAGCTTGTGATGTGATGTAGATTTCTATGTTCTATTATGTACCAATTTGTCAAGGAACATGCACAAGGTAACATGAGTTTCAATTAAACCAATGAAGCAGCAAGTACATCAGTGGGTTGTAAGGGCCCATTTCTGTGCTGTAATTTACTATGATTCTATGAACTCTCACAAAACATAAACACTTACATTTCATATTAGATTAATAAATGGCTTTAAAGAACATTGCACAACTTCCTTCAGATAAACTGTTTTAATTTAGCTTCAAACTGATGAATCATAACATGCAGCGAATTGTTGGTTAGAGCAATCATGCTGATCAGCTCAGTTGCATTGACAAGCACAGTTTCATGATTACTTGCAAGCTATTTTCTTGAATTTTTGAGTTTATTCATTTGTGCAGTTCTAAAATACTGATACTTGTAGATATTCTGGAACTATGTAATGGACACTTCTAATCTATAGTACACAATTGTTGTAAAAGGGAAATGGACTCCAGATTAGCACAGAAAAATTCCTAACAATTGCAAAATATTTTGTTCTCATATGAACAATTTTCCTGTAAAAATACTGCATTGTTGCCCAACAACAACAAACTGTATTTGTAGAGTTTTTAAGAAGCAAAATGTGACAACACACCTCTTTCCGAGTATTTTCAAACAAAACTTGATTAGGAGCCATGAGGAGACAAGGGCAGCTAATCAGCTGACGAATTGATGTAATTTAAGAGACACCATAAAGGAAAGAGTTGTTAGCAAAGAAGTTTTGGAATGCTGTTCTAAAACTTCAGGCCTTACAGCTGAAGGCAATCCTATAAATAGTACAGAAATTACAGAGGGAGTACAGATCTTGGAGCATTATAGTGCTGGGAGAAGCAATTGGAACCAAGCAGGTTAGGGAAAGGCCATGTAGGTATTTAAGAATAATGGTAATTTAACATTGTTGATTAACTTTTTTTCAGTGAGCACACACAGGAGGGATGTTGGTTGGATGACACTTTCAGACAAGGCTAAGATCACAAGCAGTCTGGTTTAATTGTACCCAACATGAGGAGAGGGATGGAGTCAAAGCCTAGGAAATGGAGCTTGTGATGGAACAGTATCAGTTTTTCCAATGTTTTAGAGAATGAAATTTATTCTCATTCAGTACCATACATCCAACAAAACAATTTGGTGACTGTGGAGATAGAATCTAATGTTGTAACGTTCAGATGAGAAGGAAAATGGGATGTCGTTAACCAAATTAACTAAGAGCTTCTTTTGGTACACTGGCAGGGTTGTAAAAATCCACTTGAGTAAATTCAAAGCAGTTTAGGGAAAATTAGGTAAAAATTTGGGAGGCAACAACAATTTTGGGAAATGGGGCAATAGTTTGCAAGATCAGAAGCATAATTATCAGGATAATTTAACTACCTCACCTGATGCACTCATTCCTGAAGCAATCAATAAAACTGGGTCAATCCATTTCACAAAAACCATATCATTCTGCATATTTTTGGTGGAGATAACACGACGCAAAAAAACAAGGAAGTCTCCCAGCTGGGTTTCTACTATTCTTCTGTTATTGACAAAATCTATTCAAATGAAAGAAAACATAGGGGTGTTACTAACAAGGGAATGATTTAGTTTATAAAATAATTTCTATTGAATAAACACATTATAAATTTCACATGAATGACAGAGGATGCATTGATTTAATCTCTTAGTTTAACGACTAAAGTGTATGCTTTGTGTAGCAATGGGAAATGAAAACAAATATTGGCCCAATTACCAATGGGCATGAATAAAATACAACACTGTGCTTAATGCAACCCTGAAAGACAACATGAAATAGAAAATTAGTGATTCTGTAGGATCTGTTGTTGAAAAGTTGAGGTCAAGTCATACTGTTGAGGTTGAATACAAAAGACTGCTTTTCTGAGCTGGGAGCATCGCATGTCAGCATGCGATTCAAATGCAGTTGCAATTAATCAGCACACAAGTTCCCATCCATTGAAAACAACATTGCTGACTCACTCTGCATAAATTAATATATCATGTTCCATTCTTCCTTATCTTGATGAGTACGGAAGTCAGAAAGAAAGGGCACATTTCCCAGTAGGTTAAATTGATTGTATGTCGTATTCCAGAGTTACACCTGGAATAAAGGGCTAGAGACCTTCAAATAGCCAAAATACATTTTCCAGAGTTGATTACAGTATAAGATTTAACTTACTACTAAATTATAAAAACAGAAATACACTTTCTAAGTCTATTCCAAGAAAAATTATAAATGCTTAAAATAAATGACTTGCAGATCACCATGTTTCTCTGTTCAACTTTTTCTACACCCCACTGCTCAGATAACACAGCAGCCCATTCCAAACAGTCCATTGTACATTTTACATTATTTCCATATAAAGCACATTGTTGATAGATTTTCTATGCACTGTATCAAGAGTGGTTGAACATTCAAGCTGCGGAATGCTTTTGATATTGTTACCATCTCGCTTTCTGGATTCTGATGCAAGTCAAATTGCCTTTCTGAAAAATTAGCCCCATAAAATTGCGCCTTTGGGGTTGCAAATGCTGACATTTTTGATCAAATAACGGCTGTATCAGGATTAGAGTCAGGGTCTCACCTTAATAGGTGATGGAATTTGATAAAGCTTGGAGGTGGTAACATGTCCTGACAGAAGATGAGGTGCTTGCATTGTTCTCATTACAACAGTGCAGGAAGCAGTTGTGCAGGTCAGTGTGGGGAGCCAGAGTTAAAGCAGCTAGAAAGTAGTAGTTTAGGTCAGCACTGAGCAATGAGTGTAGCTGCTCTGCAATACCCAACCCATATTTAGTTTCTTCAATGTAGAAGAGTCCACATTGGGAGCACCAAATGTAGCACATTTGATTGGAAGTGCTAATGGAAAATTGCTTCATCTGGAAGAACTATATGGGTACTTGGAGGGTAGGTCGGGATGAGGTGAAGAGCCAATTGCTGTACCTTCTGCAATTACACAGAATAATGCTGTGAGAAAGGAAGTGGTTGGTAGGGATGAAATATTGGCCTAACCTTTATACCCTAATATGCCAGAATGAGAAGCAGGTGCATGTTTTTGATCAATAACTTAAGTGGAGATTACAAATAGAAAAAAGGCCACATCCATAAATGAGCTTTCTAAAGACTGTCCCTTCCCTAACCCGCAAATACTAAAATAGTGTAAAACTGGTTTATCAGTGGAAAGTGATACTAATTCTATAGTGTCCTTGATAATATCTGGTTTCCAGTTATTTTTCATAATGGATGTCACCAATATTTCACATGACATTAAAGTATGAATTATATGGTGCCCAAAATATACAAATGATTAAATAATGCCATATATGGCTGGCTACTTTGTCTTTTCAATTTATGAAACTTGGAAGACAGGTCCATAATGATGTATTGAGACCTCTGAGTTTGCACTTCAGTGTGCAAAAGGAGCCCACTGGAACAGCCCAATCCTATTCAGAGTCCTTAGCATTATGCTGAAGAAAACATAACTTAATGGAATCGAAAATGCAGTTTGCAGTGCACTGCTTGGAGACAATGGGGAAGCAACCATTTTTAATTAATGTGCTTTTGATTTCCAGCATTTGCAGAACTTCTCATGTTTATATTTTTCTTTAAAGTTACTGGAAGACTATGTTGGACAAATATCACCTGAGGAAACAAAAGTTACATCAATGCTTCATGCTCAGACCCTGCAGGTTCTTGATGCACTGAGTTCCTCCATCAGTTAGTTTTTTTTAAAATTCCAGATTCCAATATTTGAAGTCTCTTTTGTCTCAGCCTTTTGTTTTAGAAGGTGCAGCAATATTTGGGTTTTACTGTTTTATTGGTCATTTGTAAATGGTGTGCTATAGTTAACAGCATTTTAAAATTTTATTTACTTCAACATTAGTTTTTAAAATCTGACTGAATGTCAGAATACCTAAAAACTAAAATCAATAACAGGTTCGTTAAAAGTTAAAATACTCCTAGCATTCCTAATTATGCTGACCAGGGCCTCCCAGAGTCATGGTCCAGACCATATGTGTGGAGCCATTAACTCTGGTGGGAGAAGGGTACCAAGTCCATTGCCCATCTGTCATTTATTCTAACACATCTGAATATAATAGCAATGCCCAAAATAGAGTCAGTCCTTGTGGTACTGAACTAAACCAATAATTTGTTGTAATAAATTAATTAATAACTAACTAACTAACTAACTAACACCAACACAGATATACCAAGAGTAAAAGCAAAGGACAAAATTGGTCTTCTGGAAGCTCAGAGTGGTTATCCATGCATGGAGCTGAAAGAGAAGCTGGGGGGGGGAGGAGGAGGGGGGAGATCTTAAATGGATATTCTGCATCTCTATTTACACAAGAGACAGGCAAAGAGTCTATGGAAGTGAGGCAAATGAGAAATGAGGTCATGCACTGTATACAGATTACAGAGGAAGAGGTGTTTCCTGTCAAGGCAAATTAGGGTGGATAAACCTTAAGAGCCTGACAAAGAGTTCTCTCGGACCCTGTGGAAGGTGAGTGGAGAAATTGCAGGGCACTAGCAGAGATATATAAAACATCCTTAGCCATGGGTGATGTGCTGAAGAATTGGAGGATAGTTAATTTTATTCTGCTGTTTATGAAAGGCTCTAAGAATAAACCAGAAATTATAAGCCGGTGAGCCTGACATCAGTAGTGGGAAAGTTACTGGAAGGTATTCTAAGGGATGGGATATAAAAGTATTTTGATACACAGGAACTGATTAGGGATAGTCAACGTGGCTTTGTGCATGGTAGGTCATGACTAAACAACCTTATAGTTTTTTGAGCAAGGTACCAGGAAAGTTGAAGGCGGCAAGGCAGTGAACCTTGACTTTAGCAAGGCCTTTGACAGTCCCACATAGGAGGCTGGTCAAAAACGTTCAGACGCTTGGCATTCAAGATGAGGTAGTAAATTGGATTACACATTGGCATCACGGGAGAAGACAGTGAGTGGTAGTGGATGGTTTCCTCTCTGATTGGAGGCCTGTGACTAGTGGTGTGCCACAGGGATTGGTGCTGGGTCTGTTCTTGCCATCTACATCAATTATCTCGATGGTAAGATTGGAAACTGGATCATTAAATTTGTGGATGATACCAAGATTGGGGGGAGGACAGCGAGGAAGACTATCATAGCTTGCACTGGGATCTTGACCAGCTGGAAAAATAAGCTGAAAAATGGTGGATGGAATATAATGCAGACAAGTGTGAAGTGTTGCACTTTGGGAGAACAAACCACAGTGGGACTTACACCATGCGCGGTATGGCATTGGGGAGTGCAGTAGGTCAGAGGGATATGGGAATACACATCCATAATTTCTTGAAAGTGGCATTACAGTTGGATAAAGTCATAAAGAAATCTTTTGGCTTATTGGCCAAAGAGGGACATAATGGAATCGAAGTATGCTGACAATAGTTCAATGGCAGAAACAATGGACCTACCAAGTTTGTGGATCTTGGGTAGGAGGTAGAAATGAACAGTACGTGCTGCAGGAACTATGAAAATGGAGGCAGTGAATGGGACATCACTGGAGGTGACAAGGCTGATGATGGTGGTGGTCCTTAGTGGGATCCTGTTTAAGGGGCAAGTAAAAGGAGGTTCTGAGAGATACTATTTGGCTTCAGCAAGGTAGAAGTCAATATGTCTGACTACAACAGTAGCCTTGTTTCTGTGGGTTTGATGGTGTGGATGGAATGGAGGATCATGCATTCAGCAGATATGATGTTCAAATGAGAGAGGGAAGTGCTAAAGAAGAAATGGTTAATGTCTTGTTGGCAGTTAGAGATGAAAAGATCTGGATATTTGAGAAGAGCAGGGTTGAAGATAGGAGAAGAGAGTAATCACTATAGGATATGGAATCCTTGCCAAAGAAGTAGACCACGAGAGAGAGGTGAAGAGATTGGTGTCATGACAAGTGTGCAGCTCACTGAGGTGTGGGATCAGGGGGACCACTGCCTCAGAGAGGAAGATCAGAGGTGATGGTGAGGACCTGCAGGGATTACAGCTGGGGTTAGAGGAGAATAGATAGTTTGAGGAGTCAGAGGGAAGGGGGAGAGTTTGGGTGTTCAGAGAAACTTGGGGCTCAAAGGAATGAAGGATAAGGGATAGAGGGGAATCTGAGAGAGAGTGGGATTGGTGGGCTGTAATGAATGAAAAGGAACCTAAGAACCAGTAGCAGTAAAAAAAGTCTTGGTCTAGAGGTGGTTGGGGCTGAAGTCAGATATGGAGCTGTAGGTGGCAGGTATCATGGCCTATCAGAGGCTGGGGCCAAGATCAGAGTCTGAGGTGACAAGGACCATGGGATGCCAAAGCCTGAGGCTGAGATCTGAGCCAGAAGTGGCTAAGTTTTCAGCTTGATGGGCAAGCTTCCAAATTTCTTATTGATGCGAGGATGGAGAAAAACCAGTGGTTGAAGGCATGGATGCAGTGGAGGATAAAGTATCAGAGAGGTCCACGGCTGGCGAAGAAGAGTGAAGTCCAGAGCTGGAGCAGAGGAAGAGGCAGGGCAAGCAGGTATTTCCGCATGGTGGTGATGGCTGTGCGTAGAATTTGGAGGGAGAAGCAATTAATTCAACACAAGTAGTTGGGAATTCTCATTTGGTCCAAACCAGGAGGTCTAGAAACAGAGCTGGAGGCCATATGGCACAAGATGATGGCAGCAACGTACCCAGGAAGGACACATGGCTGTATTAGTAAGTCTGGGTGAGCACATAGCCAAAGAGACAGAGAGCAGCAGAGATCCCAGAGAGGGAGCAGTGAGAGAGTCTCACTGAACTCCCATTCAAGGAGACTTTGCAGTGGAGAAGCAAATCATAAACAACGGATTCTGCAGATGCCAGAAATCTTGAGCAACATGCACAAAATGCTGAAGGGGTGGCTGGACACCACAGAAGGATTTGATTACCTAGATGCTTTTATTTCATTTTAAAAATCAGGTAATGAAATTAATAATGAGGATGGTTTTGATGGATAAACAACCAAACACACATGTACAAATATATATAGCACCTAAGCTGGCATTATGGCATTTTATGATTGTGAGAGTGCAGCACTTTGAATGACTTTAATACAACGGGCTCATAATTACATCAAAGCAGAATTAAAGATGTGTATTGATAGCACAGAATAAATCTATGTACCAGAGTGTCTAGATAAATCATCATGATACTTGCATCTTTTTTTAAGTTAGCAGAAGCAGTAAATTTATTTGGGAATACGTGTAACTGTTATATTTCATTTCCCTCATCTTCACATAGTAATCTGATGATTAAAATAAAATCAAACACATCCACATCCAGTGAATGATGTATGTGCTGAGGAAGCCTAGTAAAAGGTTGAAGATGGTTAATTAAGACAAATGCAGCCACTAAAGCAGTGCTGACAGCAACTTACAATCACAGAGGGGAAAAACACAGGCTGCCTTAACAAGAAACCATCCCAACCTTACCAGAAAAATAACAGCAACGTAAAATATAATCAATTAGAAATTAGGAAAAATGGAAATGTAATATCAAAAGGGAAGAAAATTATATACATACACAAGTGAACAAAGGCCCTGATTGAAGTTTGTTTCCTTTCAATCTTATCAAACCTTTTCTATTACTCCACATCCAACAGTTAAAAACTCGCTCCATAAATTCAAGGCGTTGTAATTTTCATATCAGTTGCTGTCCATTTCTGGTGTAAAGATACACATTTAACTGTGTTTATTTCAAACCTAAGGAGTCAGAATGAAGACTTTTCCCATCATAGCACTATCATTCCAAAACTGTATTTTGGTAGAGTTGCCAGTAACAGCAGAGGTCTTGGATTTTTCTCATTCAGTGAACTAATGGAACAACTTCACCAGCTACAATGCAAGAAGTGATAGTTTTAAAATGCAAGATTCTGCAAAGCAACACACACAAAATCCTGGAGGAACACAGGTCAGGCAACACCTACTGAAATGAATAAATAGTCAATATTTTGGGCTGACACCCTTCTTGAGGACTAGGAAGGAAGGTTGGGATTCGTGTGGACACAAGTTTAGTGAGGTAGGAGCAGGCAGAGTCAATTGGCCTACATGGACAGTCAGGTTTGTGCATCTTGGGTAGGAGGTAGAAATGAGTAGTGTGTGGTAAGGGAGCATGTTTAATCTTCAGTATAAATAATGCAGGATTTCTAGAGAATATTAAAAAAGCCAAATATTGATTATACATGTATTGTGAGCTGTTTAATTATTATGCTCCTTTATTTCAAACTATATATTGTGATTCCTTGATTAAAGATATAACTGTTTAAATATGAACAGCACCTTTGGTAATGTTGGATTGTTGCTAAAAACCTCAAGACAAAACTGAGCACTAAAATTCAAAATGTAAATTTTTTTCAATAATTATAAAATAATTTGTTAAATTTTTCAATAATATTTCATGAGCAGTGACTGTAAACAAAGGCAATCTTGCCCAGAAGGACACAGCGCTATTCCAACAAAAACTTCTATCATATCATAACTTATGTTCAAAGAATTTTGAAGAAATCAATAGTTTTATTTTTATAATTTAACTTTATTTAAAAATAATTAACAGGAGTTCTCAGCTGTTCCATAATAGAACAATAACAATCCACCTTCTGTTTCTCAGTGCTCCTCGCTTTATTATAATCATTGATTTGCTTTCTTCCTTCCACTGTTCTGCAACATCATGGTCTTTCAGGGTTTCTGCAGAAAGAGTTGAATTCTATACTATTTTCAATCTGGCTTCCTCCTGCTGAGTCTGGAATGAACTGTCCCCTTCAATAGATCTCTCAAATAAACAAAACCCTACTGTTTTATAGTCTTAAATCATGTTTATCATCCAGTTAAGTTCTGCTTTTAAGTCAGCCTAGCGGGACGTCTATAGATAGGAAGAAAGTTAGCACACTGAAACACAGGTAAAATCAAAAGCTCATGGTGGTACAATGGTATACACAATCTACCATAAATTCCACAGATAAATTAATCAATTATCTCCTCCATTCTACAAATAAAGCTGAGCATGCCATTGGTTTTGTTTTTTGTTTTGTAGACATATTATCTTAGCAGTATCTGCATACATTTGAGACACAACTCCTCTCAAATAATAATCCACTTACTTTTATTAAAAGCTAGTGAGTGGTTGAGGATGGGAAATAAACCTCAAGGATCTAACGCAATAGCCAATAGACCCAAGCTGACATTCTGCAAAGGATCCTTTGGTGGAACTGACTAAGGTCTGTTCTGCTCAGTGATGCCTGAAGTACATCTTATAAAGTGGTCCATTTGTAGTACTTTCAATTCTTTTAAAAAAGGTTAAATAAAGTCATTTGATTATTTTGCTTTAGCTATACTCTGCTCTAAACCAAAATGAAATACCTCTGAACAGGCCTCCACTCTTTTGATGATAAGATCTAATGACACTGATAGAATATTTTTAATAGTGTTTTTATTTTCAACATTATTTTTCTCATCCCACCTTTACTTTCGGATCTGGTGCTAGCTCCACAGCCATGTGATTCTTTACATTTGTCTCCAGTTATCTCACATTCTGCATTTCCACACACTGCATGCACAAAATTCTGCAGCTGGCAGCACAATACGTCCATTGGTGCTTGAACTATTTCCGGGGGCAAAGTGTCTGCATAGGAACTGTGAACAAAACACAGAATAAATCTAGACCATAAGGCCATTAGACATAGGAGCAGAATTATGTTATGTGGACTGTCGAGTCTGTTGTGCCATTCCATCACAGCTGATTTATAATCCCTCTTAACCCCATTCTTCTGCCTTCTTCCCATCAACTTTGATGGCCTTATAAATCAAAATTCTATCAAACTCCACTTTAAATATCCTGGTGGGAAGGTTTAATAGAGCTGTTAGGGAGGGTTTAAACTAATTTGGTAGGGAGATGGGAACCGGAATGATGGAGCAGAGGAGAGGGAAAACAGAAATAGATCTAAGGTAGTGAGCAATAAGGATGTCAGGAAGGACAGGCAGGTGATGGAGCAAATTTGCAGCCATTGGGATGAGTTAAAGTGCAATAAAGTTGCAGTGCAATCAATGCAAAAAGTACCAAATACTGGACTCAAGGTGTTATACTTAAATGCACGCAGCATAAGGAATAAGATGGATGATCTTGTCGTACAGTTACAGATTGGCAGGTATGATGTTGTGGCCATCACTGAGACGTGGCTATTGGCTACATGCCTCTGGGGGCTGAACATCCAAGGATACATGGTGTATCGGAAGGATAGGCAGGTAGGTAAAGGGGGTGGCGTAGCTTTAATGGTAAGAAATGATATTAAATCATTAGAAAGAGTTGACATAGGATCGGAAGGCACAGAATCTTTATGGGTTGAGCTAAGAAATCGCAGGGGTAAAAGGACCCTGATGGCAGTTATCTACAGGTCTCCAAACAGCTGCAGTAATGTGGACTACAAATTACAACAGGCTTGCCAGAAGGGCAGTATTATGATAATTTTAGGGGATTTTAACATACGAGTGGATTGGGAAAATCAGGTCGGCACTGGATCTCAAGAGAGAGTATTGGTAGAATGTCTACGAGATGGCTTTTTAGAACAGCTTGTTGTTGAGCCCACTAGAGGATCGGCTGTACTTGATCGGGTATAGTGTAATGAACCAGAGGTGATTAGAGAGATGGAGGTGAAGGAACCCTGAGGAAACAGTGATCATAACATGATTGAGTTCACTGTGAAATTTGAGAAAGAGAAGCCGAAATCCGATGTGTTGGTATTTCAGTGGAATAAAGGAAATTAGTGGCATGAGAGGGGAACTGGTTAAAGTTGACTGGAAAGGGACACTAGTGAAAAGGACAGCAGAGCAGCAGTGGCTGGAGTTTATGTGAGAAGTGAGGAAGCTGCAAGACAGATATATTCCAAAAAAGAAGAAATTTTCGAATGGAAAAAGGATGCGACCGTGGCTGACAAGAGAAGTCAAAGCCAAAGTAAAAGCAAAGCAGAGGGCATACAAGGAAGCAAAAATTAGTGGGAAGACAGAGGATTGGGAAGTTTTTAAAAGCTTACAAAAGGAAACTAAGAAGGTCATTAAGAGGGAAAAGATGAACTATGTAAGGAAGCTAGCAAATAATATCAATGAGGATACTAAAAGCTTTCCAAGTATATAAAGAGTAAAAGACAGGTGAGAGTAGATATAGGACCGATAGAAAATGATGCTGGAGAAATTGTAACGGGAGATAAGGAGACGGCGGAAGAACTGAACGAGTATTTTGCATCAGTCTTCACTGAGGAAGACATCAGCAATATACTGGACACTCAAGGGTGTCAGGGAAAAGAAATATGCGCGGTCACAATTACAACAGAGAAAATACTCAGGAAGCCAAATAGTCTAAGGGTAGATAAATCTCCTGGACCAGATGGAATGCACCCTCGTGTTCTGAAGGAAGTAGCAGTAGAGATTGCGGAGGCATTAGCAAAGATCTTTCAAAAGTCGATAGATTCTGACCTGGTTCCGGAGGACTGGAAGATTGCAAATGTCACTCTGCTATTAAAGAAGGGGGCAAGAAAGCAAAAAGGAAATTATAGACCTGTTAGCTTGACATCGGTGGTTGGGAAGTTGTTGAAGTCGATTGTCAAGGATTAGGTTACACAATACCTGGAGGCATATGACAAGATAGGCAGAACTCAGCATGGTTTCCTTAAAGGAAAATCCTGCCTGACAAACCTAGTGCAATTTTTTGAGGGAAGTACAAGTAGGTTAGAAAAGGGAGATGCAGTGGATGTTGTGTATTTGGATTTTCAGAAGGCCTTTGACAAGGTGCCACACATGAGGCTGCTAAACAGATAACAGCCCATGGAATTATGGGAAAGTTACATACATGGATAGAGCATTGGTTGATGGGCAGGAAACAGAGAGTGGGAATAAAAGGATCCCATTCTGGTTGGCTGCTGGTTACCAGTGGTGTTCCACAGGGGTCCGTGTTGGGGCCGCTTCTTTTTACGTTGTATATGAACAATTTGGATTATGGAATAGATGGCTTTGTGGCTAAGTTTGCTGATGATACAAAGATAGGTGGAGGGTCCGGTAGTGCTGAGGAAACAGAGAGTCTGCACAGAGACTTGGATAGATTGGGGGAATGGGCAAAGAAATGGCAAATGAATTACAATGTCGGAAGGTGTATGGTCATGCACTTTGGTAGAAGAAATAAACGGGCAGACTATTATTTAAATGGGGAGAGAATTCAAAGTTCTGAGATGCAAAAGGACTTGGGAGTCCTCGTGCAGGATACCCTTAAGGTTAACCTCCAGGTTGAATCGGTGGTGAAGAAGGCGAATGCAATGTTGGCATTCATTTCTAGAGGAATAAAGTAGAGGAGCAGGGATGTGATGTTGAGGCTCTATAAGGCACTGGTTAGACCTCACTTGGAGTACTGTGTGCAGTTTTGGGCTCTTTATTTAAGAAAGGATGTATTGACATTGGAGAGGGTTCAGAGAAGATTCACTAGAATGATTCCGTGAATGAGAGGGTTAACACATGAGGAATGTTTGACCGCTCTTGGACTGTACTCCTTGGAGTTTAGAAAAATGAGGGGGGACCTCACAGAAATATTTCGAATGCTGAAAGGCATGGACAGAGTGGATATGGCAAAGTTGTTTCCCATGGTGGGGGAGTCTAGTACAAGAGGGCATGACTTAAGGATTGAAGGGAGCCCATTCAGAACAGAGATGCGAAAAAATTCTTTTAGCCAGAGGGTGGTGAATCTATGGAATTTTTTGCCACGGGTGGCAGTTGAGGCTAAGTCATTGGGTGTATTTAAGGCAAATATTGATAGGTATCTGAGTAGTCAGGGCATCAAAGGTTATGGTGAGAAGGTGGGGGAATGGGACTAAAGGGGAGACTGGATCAGCTCATGGTGAAATGGCGGAGCAGACTCGATGGGCCAAATGACCGACTTCTGCTCCCTCGTCTTATGCTCTTATGGTCTAAATATATACCTAATGACTTGGCCTCCACAGATGTCTGCGGCAATAAATTCCAGAAATTCACCATCCTCTGGGTAAAGAAATTCCTCTTCATCTCTGTTCTGAAGGGATATCCTTCTGTTGAAGCTGTGTTTTCTAGTCCTAGACACCCCACTATAGGAAACATCTTCTCCACATACACCCTATCTAGGCTTTTCAATATTCAATAAGTATCAAAGAGCATCTCCCACCCCCATTCTTCTAAACTCCAATGAGTAAAGGCCCAGAGCCATCAGAAGCTCCTCATAATCAACAATTTCATTCTCAGGACCATTCTTGTGAATCTCTGCTGGCGGCTCTCCAAATCCTGCTTTCCCAAACTGCTTCCACTATTCCGCGGGGTCTGACTAATACTTTAAAAAGCTTCAGCATTACATCTTTGCTTTGATATTCTAGTCCTCTAGAAATGAATGCCAACATTGTATTTACCTTCCTTACCACCTTCTGCAAGTTAACCTTTAGGAAATCCTGGAACAGGACCCTCACGTCTCTTTGCACCACTGCTCTTTGAATTTTATCCCATTTAGAAAATAGTCTACACTTTTATTCCTTCTATTAAAGTGAATGACCATACACTTTGCTACACTATATTCCATCTGCCCTTTCTTTGGCCATTCTCCTAATCTGTCTCAGTCCTTCTGCAGACTCCCCGCTTCCTCAGTACTACCTGCCCCTTCACTTATCTTTGTATCATCTGCAAAATTGACCACAAAGCCTTCAATTTTGTCAGCTAAATCATCGACATATAACGTGAAAAGCAGTCCCAACACCAGCCCCTGTGGAACACCACTAGTCATCTACAGCCAACCAGAAAAGGCCTCCTTTACTCCAATGTTTTGCCTCTTGCCAGTCAGCTAATCTTTTATCCATGCCAGTACCTTTCCTGTAATACCTTGGGCTCTTATCTTGTTAAACAGCCTCATGTGTGGCATCTTGTCAAAGGCCTTCTGAACAAGTAAACAACATCCAGTGACTCTCCTTTGTCTATCCTGCCTGTTATTTCCTCAAAGAATTTCAAAAGATTAGTGAGACAAGGTTTCTCCTTATGGAAAGCATGCTGCCTTTGGCCTATTTCATCACATGCCTCCAAGTACTCCGAAACATCATCCATAGTAATGCACTCCAACATCTTCCCAACCACTGAAGTCAGTTACCGGCTTATAATTTTGCTTTTTCTGCCTCTTCCCTTTTTAAAAGATTAGTTAAGACATTTGCAATTTCCCAGTCCTCCAGAACAGTGGTTCCCAACCACCAGGCCACAAAGCATGTGTTACCGAGCCGCGAGGAAACAATATGATTTAGCGATATGAAACGATATGAGTCAGCTGTACCTTTCCTCATTCCCAGATTCCCAGTCACGCCCACTGTTGAACTTGAACGCACGCAAGGTCATTACCCACGCGAGGTCATCAGTTGCCTAAACGCAGTGATACCCTCGCGCCAGGGTTGGCCTCGGGTAACTGGCCGCTCCATGAGGACGGCGGGAAGTGTCGTTATTACTGGCCTGGAATGTGGACAGATGGGCGCTGCCTCTAAACCTGTATAGCACGCCGAATGTCTGTGGGGAACCCGGTGCTAAAATATTTGCAGATGACCTAATTCAGGCTCAGGGATTCGTAAGTAGCAGAGCAGCTGCGATCTACTGAAAGTCATCCCTTGAGCCAAACTTTTGTCAGTCGATAGATCCTAACTACGTACAGGGGCGGGAGGGGGCAGGCACGTGCCCTGTCGCACCCTTCGCTCGCTCGGTCGCTCTCTCTGGACTGCAACCGCGGCGGCCCCGGCATGGGGACCTCCGGCCCTGTCCTTGTCCTCTCACTGGTGCAATGATTTTATATGTTCATACGAGGAAAATATGCGGTGTGTTTAATACTAAATTTGTTAGATAAACCCTTTTAGAAACGAAATTGAATGTATTAGCCACTTATAAGTGACTCATAGTTGACTTATCACCATGTTCCAGTTGTGATTAAGACCCCCACCCCCCCCGCCTCCCGGTTGGCCAGTCCGCAAGAATATTGTCAATATTAAACCTTTCCGCGGTGCAAAAAAGGTTGGTGACCTCTGCTCCAGAACCATTCCTGAATCTATTGGTTCTTAATAGATCACTACTAGTGCCTCCACAATCTTGTCAGATACCTATTTAAGAACTCTGGTGTGTAGTCAATCTGGTTCAGGTGACTTATGTACCTTCAGACCTTTCAGTTTCTCAAGTACCTTCACCTTAGTAACAGCAACTACATTCACTCCTGCCCCTTGACATTCTCAAATTTCTGGCATACAGCTGCTGTTTTCCACAGTGAGGACTCATCCAAAATACTTTTCATCTGACATTACTTTGTTCCCCTCTGCTAGCTCTCCAGCGTCATTTTCCAGCAGTCCAATATCCTCTCTCACCTCTCTTTTACTCTTCTTTAAAATCGGGAAAAAACTTTTGTTATCCTCTTTTATATTATTGGCTAACTAACCCTCATATTTCATATTTTCTCTTCATTGCTTTTTTTAAGTTTCTGTTGGTTTTTAAAAGTTTCCCAATCATCTAACTTCCCACTAATTTTTGACATATTCTAAGTCCTCTCTTTTGTTTTTATATTGTCTTTGACTTCCTTATCAGCAGCAGTTGCCTTGTCTTCCCTCTTAGAATATTGCTACTTCTTTGGGATGTACTTGTCCTGCACCTTTTGAATTTGGCCCAGAAACAGCCAATGCTGTTCTGCCGTCATCCCTGCTAGTGATCACTTGCAAACAACTTTGGCCAGCTCTTCTCTCGTGACCTCTGTAGCTCCCTTCCCTCCACTATAATACTGATAGATTTCATTTTATCTTCTCCGTGTCAAACTGCAGGGTGAATACTATCATATTATGATCACTGGCTCCCAATAGTTCAGGGGTCACCAACCTTTTTTACACCGCGGACCGGTTTAATATTGACAATGTTCTTGCAGACTGGCCAACGGGGGGGGGGGGGGGGGGGGTGGGGTGGTGTTAATCACGACCAGAATATAGGTGATAAGTCAACTATAAGTCACTTATAAGCAGCTAATACACTCAATTTCGTTTCTAAAAGGGTTTATCTAACAAATTTAATATTAAACAGACAGCACATATTTTCCTCGCATGAATATAGTGATAAGTCAATTATAACTCACTTATAAGTCAATAGCATCATAACATTTTAAGTAACGTTTGGATATTAAACACACAGCGCATATTTTCCTCGTATGAACATGTAAAATTATTGCAACACACCAGTGAGAGGACAAAGTAAGGGCCGGAGGTCCCCATGCCAGGGCCGTGGCGATCGCAGTCCGGACAGAACGATCGTCTGAGCGAGGAGTGCGACGGGTGCGTGCCCGCCCTTCTTGTAGGTAGGTAGGATTTATTGGCCAACAAAAGTTTGGCTCAAGGAATGATTTTCAGTAGATCGCAGCTACGCTGCTACTTACAAAACCCTGAGCCCGAATTAGGTTGTCTGCAAATATTTTAGCATCTGGTTCCTCACCAACATTCAGTGTGCTAAACAGGTTTAGAGGCAGCGCCCATCTGTCCGTGCTCAGGCCAGTAGCAATGTCACTTCTCGCCGGCCGCAAGAGGTGGCCAGTTACCCAAGGTCAACCAGTGATCCCTGGCGCAAGGGCATCACTGCATTTAGGTGACAATGACCTCACGTGCGTTCAAGTTCAACAGTGGGCGTGACCGGGAATGAGGAAAGGTGCAGCTGATTCATATCGTTTCATATTAACAAATCATATTGTTTCCTTGCGGCCCGTTACCGGTCCGCAACCCTGTGGTTGGGGACTACTGCAATAGTTCCTTTACCTTAAGCTCCCTGATCAAATGTGGTTCATTACAAAACATTCAGTACAGAAATATATTTTCCCCAGTGGGCTTAACCACAAGCTGCTCTAAAAAGCCATCTTGTAGGCATTCTACAAATTCCTTTTCTTGGGATCCACACTAACCTGATTTTCCCAATCTACATGTATACTGAAATCCTCCTTCACTATTGCAACATTACTCTTTTTACAGCCTTTTCTATCTTCTGTAGTTTGGAAGCCTGTGCTTTTGATACAATGTGTATTCTTGGATGTTAAACTTCCAATAATAATCTTCTTTCAGCCATGACTCAGTGATGCCCACAACGTCATACCTGCCAATCTCTAACTGAGCTAAGTGATCACCTACCTTATTCTGTATACATTCAAATATAACACCTTCAGTCATTTCAGCTCATCCCACTGACTTCAATTTTGCACTATCACCTGCCTATCCTTCCTCATGATCTCACTACACACTGCATCTACTTTATACCAACCGCCACATCCTCAGCCTTATCACTCCAATTCCCATCCCGCTGCCAATTCAGTTTAAAATTTCTGCAACACCTCTAGCAAACTTGTCCGCAAAGATATTGGTCCCCCTCAGATTCAGCAGTAAGCTGTACAGGTCGTGCCTTCTCCAGAAGAAATCCCAATGATCCAGACATCAGAAACTCAGCCTGCTGCAGCAATTTATCTGCCAAATCGTCCTTTTTCTTACCCTCACTGGTGCATGGTACAGGCAGCAATCCAGAGATTACTGAATGATATTTTTATTTTTAAAATATTCAGTTTACAGACAATTTAATTTTCAATACTTTCATTCAATCAAGCACCTGAAGATTTACAAGAACATTGCCAGGACTGTGTTGCAAGGAGAGATTGGGCAGGTGGAATATGAGGTGCTGTTCTTCTGGCAGTAGTGAAGGCTTAGGCCAGTCAAGTCAGCATGGGAGTGGAGAAAGGAGTTGAAATAGCTTGCAACTGGGAGTTAATGTACTAGAAAGGAATGGAAGGTCCTCAGGCTTTTGTAATGGGGAATAGAAATGCATAAGGACTGGTGAAAATGAAGCAGAGCATTCCAGGGAATTCAAAGCTGTTGAAGTGGTAAGAGTATGCAAGGAGTCCAGATATAGGTGGGAAGGGATTGGAAAAAGTGAGACAAGGGTCGGGTTATGAGGAGATAAGTTCAGAGTGCAAGAACAGGCAGAAAAAAATTGGCTTATCAAGACAATGGAAGTTGTGGATATTGTTGAAGACACAGAAGAGATCTCCTCTTGTTAAAGAGATAGAGATATATGGAGCAAGGAAACTATCAACTTTGAGGTTGTGGACGGGACATTTCCCTGATGTGATGAGATCTGTGATGGTACAGGAGACGATGCTTGATGCTCATCAGTGTGATCGTGATTCAAGGGTAAGAATGAGGCAGTGTCCAAGAACTTCTCTCACCTTTTTAAGGTAGAGATAAGACTGCAGAAATTTGGCAGTAAAACCTTTGGTGTAGCTGACAGGTACACACAACTTTAAAGGTTATAGCAAGATTAATAAATAAATGCATTTATAAATTAAATCTGCATTAATGTAACAAATACAAGCAATAAAATGAATTTCCTTTTGAGAAAATTGGTCAACCTGTGTTCAATTTACTATTCTAATTAAACCAGAGCAGGCCAAGAAAAATTTAAAGTAGATATTAAATGGTAAATTATATGCTACATGAAAATTAAATGCAAACCTGTATCTGTAATCTTGTAAGTAGAATTCTAAGTTAATGGTTTATTTGCAAATACAGTGGTTCTTTGGTTAATCCCCATCAGATTTCAGCACCAGGTATGGGCTACTTACCTAGCAGTGATAGCCAAAATCTGCAGAAGCCGAGCGCCAGCCAGTTTTAATGCCACATTGAGCTGGGAATGGCCAGACACTGAAGCCATCAACCATCGCTGGTTTATCAGAAGGCAGGAGTTTGTCAGCTTCGAAAGGGCATTTAGAAGTCCACTGTTAATGACCACTGTTATATCAGTAGGTTGATATCGTATATTTAAAGCAAATATGGTGGCTAGCAATAAATGCTGCTGGGGTCCTGCAACAATAAATACAATTTTATAGAATTCAGGGAAAAAAGATCAAACCATTTAAAGTCATTAAATAGCATCAAGCCTAAAGATAATTCACTAATGCCTAATAACCTTAAAATTTAATATGCAATTCTAATTTTAAGAAGCTTGTTTAAATAAAATCATGTTCACATTTGGTAACTACACACTTTAATGACTCATTGGTGGAGGAATTAATTGATAGAGAACAAGAGAGAAAACTTAATCATCAATTTACCACCTCCCCATGTAGTGATTAAAATGGAGCTCTATCTATGCTGAACTTTCTATCTTCCTTCTTTCAGCTTTCCTCTTGGGTTCATTGTCTTTTATGAATGTCTAAAACACATTCGAAAACTCCAACTAAAATAAGGAATGATGCACATTTTCTGCTTTAATATCCCCATCCCTTCCTAACCTCTATCATCTCATGGTTCCTGAGAATTAGAATCATGTACTCATGGCTATAAGTGCCAATTATTCGCAATGTCAATTAAAACATGTGGATGACTAGATGGCTTTAACACTCAAATTTTTGTTGAACTGGAAATGGAACGAGATATATTTTCCAAGTATGTCTTGAACAAAGAAGTTTCATTGAATATACAATCCCATCTGGATGCATATGGCTTGGTATGGCAGCTGCTCTGCCCAATGCTGCAATCAATTGCAGAGCGTTGTGGATACAGCTCAGCACATTGCAGAAGACAGCCTCTCCGCTGTGGACTTGGTCAATACTTTCCATTGCCTCAGTAAAGTAGCCAATATAACCAAAGGCCTCTCATCTGGATATTCTCTCTTCTCCATCCTCTCAGTGGGCAGAAGATTAAAACCCTTGGAAGCATGCACTAATAGGCTCAAGGACATCTTCTATCTGGCTGTTATGAGCAATGAACAGTTCCATAGCATGGTAAGATGGACTCCTGGCCTCACAATCTACCTTGTTATGACCTTTCTTTCATCTTATTCTCTGGCTGCACTGGACTTACCCTGTCCTCTGTAACTGTGACCATTTATTCCGCTTCTGTTATTGCTTTTCCTCACTTCAATGCACTTATGTGACAAAACCATCTGCAAGGATGGCATGCAAAACTAAATTTTTCACTGAACCTCAGTACATATGACAATAATAAACCAATTTAGCAATCAAACTCCTTTCCATTTCTTGTATAGAGGCTTGCTGTTGAGTTGTGCAAAATGCCAATCTTTCTATCATCTTAATTTCAGGAAAAGCTAAGTTGGAAATGTTTAAAATTAAAGAAACATACTTTATCTGCTCAATTATTATATTGTAGCAGAGCAGTTCCTTGGAATTGTGGATGACTCGCTTCTAGATCTACTTCTGTGCACTCTGAGATGGTTGATGTGGGACCTGCAGACTCCACAAGTGGCAGTTTTTATTACTTGACGCATCATGCAGGTAGGTAGCTTGAGCAGTTGCTTTTCACCTATCAAAGCTGGGCCTCTGTGCACTGCCGATGCCTGGCTTCTCTCTCCACAGTATGGGACTTAACAGTTTTATTTCAAGGTTCAGAAGATGCCTTAATTGCTAATATTGTTTACAGCATTGGATCCTTAAACCTAAAAAAAAATTCACCCACAATACTGCACATTTAACACAACTTTTCAGAAAGTACAGGATTTTCTAGGTGACCAATTGTAGAAATGCAATTTCTGTAAAACCTTACAGAAAGCATGGGAGAGTGGAGATGTAGTTGTATTGCAATTATATATCAAATAAACCACAACTTCCTAGTGTATTAAATATGCTTTTCATGCCCATTTTTTTTTCCACTGCTTGCATTTTTGTGAGATTAGTCAGATGAATTGTGAGGTTTGATGATATGGGTTCAAAGCCTTCCCATTAATAATGACTAGTAGTTATTTTAATTTATTAAGTCATTATTATCCCCAAATGAATACATTTATTTTAAACCTGAGAGTTCCTTTCCAGTTGCAAGTCTCCTTTCCAGCGCTGAAACCAGTTGCTGGTAGAGCTTGTGTGCTGCAGCCTGAAGTTCCTTCTGTGTATTTCCACAGGCAGCATGTGTTACATCCTGAGGTAGAGAGTTCATAAAAAAAAAAAGCAGCAACTGTTAACTTATTATGTAATCAAACAAGTCTGGACTGAATTAATTCTCGAAATGGAACTTGCTTGTTATGGGAGGTGAATATATACTGTAGCCATAATTTAATTCAACATTGAATACTAGGAGAAAATACTTATATTTAAATTATGCATTTGTCATCTTTCTCTTTTGTAGGATTGAGATTTTTCTTAACCTGGTAATGTTGGAACTTTTCACAATTCCGCTTGATGTTTGCTGTTTTTGCTGTTCCTAAATCAAAACAGCCAGTAAGAAATTGCAGCTGCACTGTCGATAGAAGACCAGTAGACTTCAGTGGTGTTTCGGATGTGTCTGTAGAGATGCCACTTTTACTCTCCATTTCAGAGAGAAAGGATGAAATCTGACAAAGGGCTTCAAGCCGAAGCTATAAACAACAAAACCAAGATTGTCATTGAAATTCAAAGCGACGGATAAATTAGTAGATAGCAGTAAGAAATCAGTTAAGATAAAATATGAACTAAATAATGAAATTTATCACTGGATCAAATGGACCAACATTGTATTTGGCTTTCTGATTAAATAAGTGATTAAATATTAAGATCTCAAAACTGGCACAGAGTTTATGGTCCATTAGGCAGTTAAAATTCCTGTTCTCCAGATGCACTTCAAGTCACCAGAGAAGCATCGTCAATGCTATTTCTAAAAGACCCTTAAAACCCATTGACAGAAGGACCAAATTGCTATCAACATTCTACTCTTTGTCAACATGCAGGCATTAAATCTCTAATTGTACTCAGGTAATTCTGAGGGAAGACTAACACCAGATGCAAAAATAAGTGGTCTGAACACCATCTCAGCAAGAGAGCTACTGGGATAGAGAAAACTCTTTAACAATGTCCTCAGAACATCCTTAAAATGATGCATCATCCTTATTGGCTCCTCAAAGAGTCTATGGACTCCGTATTCACCTCACTGGCCATGACTTAATCCAGAGAAGCAGAGTGAAAGCAAAGCATCCTCAACCTAGAGGGACTGTCCAAGATGATGCCCCATACCAGAAGAAAATTAGATGACTGTTCAGAACTGTGGGTTCAAACCAAAATAGAACAATTATAACTATCAGGATTAAGTTTAAGACCATTATGAAACAATATGCAACTAAGGATTGGAGGCTGAAGGGGAGTCTGCAACTCAAGCAAAGACTGAACTGACAAGAGGTCCCATTTCAGCACAGCATTGAACAGATCTAGATGCTCTGGGAACATTGATTGCTGGCATTTCTGGGGCAACGTGATCTAAATACGTCTGCAATCTTCCAAACAGGAGCATTGATTGTAGAATGAAATCATTCTGTGTGGTTCTGAAAGTCATTACTTCAGTATCATGAGAGTGACTTATACTTGGAAGTAACTGGCTGAATTTCCATAGTGATGTGAAACAGAACCAGAAATAATTGTTACTGCATTTTCTTTTTTAAATTTAAATATTATTTTCATTTGGATTCTAACAAAAAAGCATATGTCATGCAATTGTCCCTGTACCGAAGAAAACCAGGGTAGCATGTCTGCACTACTGCTGTCCTGTCGCACTCACCTCAATCATAAGCAATGCTTTGAGAGGCTGGTCAAGGACTACATCTGCAGCATGCTACCACCCACATTGAACCCCCTACAATTTGCCTACCAACACAACCGATCGACAGATGACGCAATAGCCACAGCTCTACACACCATCCTATCTCACCTGGAGAAGAGGATGCTTATGTTAGGATGCCGTTCTTGGACTACAGTTCAGTAATCAACACCATAATTCCCCCGGCTCCCCAAGAAGCTCAGAGACCTTGGCCTGCACCCCGCCTTGTGCAGCTGGACCTCAGACTTCCTATCAGATGGCCAGAAGGTGGTAAGGATGGGCATCTTCACCTCGGCTCCTCTGACCCTCAACACAGGAGTCCCCCAGGGCTGTGTCTTGTGTCCTGAACCCCCTCCTCTATTCCTTATACACGCACGACTGTGTTGCCACACACAGCTCCAGTCTGCTGATCAAATTTACAGATGACATGGCATTGATAGGCCTTATTTCCAACAATGATGAGACAGCCTACAGGAGAAGTCAACGCAGTGGTGTCAAGAAAACAACCTCTCCTTTAATGTCAAAAATACAAAGGAGTTGATCGTAGATTACAGGAGGAATGGAGACAGGCTAGTCCCTATTGACATCAATGGGACTGTAGTTGAGAGGGTGAGTAGTTTTAAGTCCCTCGGTATACACATCACTGAAGATCCCACCTGGACTGTACATACCGGCTGTGTGGTGAAAAAAGCATGACAGTGCCTCTTTCACCTCAGACAGCTGAAGAAGTTTGACAACAGTCCCCAAATCCTCAGGACTTTCTACAGGAGCATCACTGAGAGCATCCTGACTGGCTGTGTCACAGTCTGGTACAGGAACTGTACTACCCTCAATTGAAGAGAGTGGTGTGGACAGCCCAGTGAACTTTCCTCTATTCAGGACATTTCTACCAGCAGGTCCGTAAAAAGTGCCCAGAGGATCATCAGGGACTCCAGCCGTCCCAACCACAAACTGTTTTAGCTGCTACTATCTGGCAAACAGTATGGTAGATATAAGGCCAGGACCGACAGGCTCTGCACAGCTTCTTTCACTTGGCCATCAGATTTATCAATACACATTGATTTGATTGCATATCTGACTGTACATACATGTATACAAAACAACTATCTATACAATCCTAGTGCTTGGGCAACATCCTCTCACATTTCCCTTCCTTATTGCTTGTATATACCAACAAAAATGCAACATAAAGATTTTTACTCCCTCATATTGTGAGATAGTTGTAAGAAATAATATTCTAATTCTAACTGAATTTCCAGGCAGAGATGGTCTATCTGAGGTAGCAATGTTAGCAGAAGTCATAATATCTTTTACTGGGGTGTCTAATCAATATTAAACCTTGCTAAGCAAAAAACTTCACAAAACTGGTAGAGCTATGAAATGCAAAAAACCATTTCTTGCTGTAATTCAATGAAATGTTATTCATTAGTTACTTTAATTACATATTAAATTGGAATGAATAGTGAGTTAAATATACTTGTTTGATTGTTTATACAAAATTAATCCAACCACTGTTCCTCAGTTTATTTAGTCAAACACATTTGTGGTATCAGTGGAAGATATTCCGGGCAGCCAAGCAGACTAGCATGCCTACCTCTGCTCGCTTTTGCTGGTGACCCATTGCTGTGATAACCACTTTAGGGTCCGCCTCTTTGCCAGTCTCTTGTTCAACCAGATTTGAGGTCTGAGTAAGATGCCCACATAGGAATTGAAAGATGTCATTCAGCAATGGAGCCAATGTAGAGGTCTGAGTACTCTCTGTTGGACTAATACATTGTCGTAGCAAGTGCCAAGCATCCTTCATAATGCCTCGTGAACACAAGGGCATTCCTATATAAGGTGTAAAGGAATTTGATGAAATAAAAACAAGGTAATCTCTTAAAATCACAATTAAATAAAAAATAATCTATTTTAATCTATGTATAATAGAGGCCTGTTCTTGTTTAATAAACCCTATAGCAGCATCTGTAAAATAATAATTTTATGATGCCTAAATTGATATTAAACCCAAGAACACTATCTCATTTTTTAATATATTATTTGTTTTGCATTTTTTAAAAATCTATTCAATATACATGCATACTTACTGTTATTTATTTCTCTTCTTTCAATATTATCATGTATTGTATTGAACTGCTGCAATGTTAACAAATAACATATACCAGTAATAATAAACCTGATTCTGATAGTACAAATATTTATTTCAGGTGAAGTGCAAGGGAATTGCACTTCAGCTGAAATAACTGCTTGTGCTCAAATTTGACGCATACTGTTTTCCATTTTTAATGTTATGGCTACATATTATTATTTTAAGGTTACTGTATTTTAAAAGCCTAGATTACATTGTCCTTCAGTGATTTTAATTATATTTTTGCAATGTAAGTTTTATCTTTTTACAATACAAGTTTTAAAATCAACAGACTTGCCTAAATACTACTGGTTGATGCTTTGATTTACATAATGAAGATCATTTTGAAAGTTGCATCTTAAAAACTGTACCGTGCACCCCAAATTTAGTTTTGGATAATTTGCAAAGTTGTATAATGAAGTACCCCACTACCCACTTACATTGTAGTATTTAACAAATAATGACACCGTTAAATGACACAGTCGATGAGTGTTTGCAAACCATACCTAAAGTCTGGTCAGATGATCTTGTTTGTATTCTTGTGGGGCCTTCAGTAATCTGGAATACAAATTTAATATATTAAATCAAATGAAAAGTAATATATTAAGACATCATAACAGAAGTCGAAGTGGAGAGATAAATCCTCAAACATCATAATTTTTCTATCCTAACAAAAGTACTGTTTGTGTTCCAGGAGCAGATATAAAACAATTGAATAGATATCAGGTAGATATTTCAAGCAAAATCTTTACATATACAATAACTATGATGATGCATATTAAAAACAAGGACTCGGTCTACAATAAAAATAAACTTTAAGGCTTTTCATACTGTGTTTCTATTTACAAGTTAGTGCTATTGATTGTTTTGAATAGATGACAAATTTTTAAACAGTTGTTTAATATCAGTAGTGCAAATTCGATGTCCACTCATTTTACTCATCAATATTGCAAGTATTATATCCCTGATTCCCATAAACATATTCAGATAATCAAGTAAACACCAAAAATTACACTAATCACTAATGTGGATTTAACTTGCCAGGGGACAAACACAAGAATGTAATATCTAATTGAAGGGGGGGGGGGGTGCTAATTTCACTGGGCTCAAAACAAATCTGAAGTCAAACATCAGAAGGCAAAATTGAATTGACTTTATTTCTTACATCCTTCACATACATGAGGAGTAAAAATCTTTACATCATGTCTCTGTCTAAATGTGCAATCGTAGTAATTTATAATAACTTATAATAAATAGAACAGTCAATGTAACATAGAAATACACTCAAATCAGCATGAGTTAATCAGTCTGATGGACTGCTGGAAGAAGCTGTCCCAGAGCCTGTTGGTCCTGGCTTTTATGCTGCGATACCGTCTCCCGGATGGTAGCAGCTGGAACAGTTTGTGGTTGGGGTGACTCGGGTCCCCAATGATCCTTCAGGCCCGTTTTTCACACCTGTCTTTGTAAATGTCTTGAATCATGGGAAGTTCACAACTACAGATGCGCTGGGCATCTGTAAATTGTAATGAATATGTGTTAGCTATTAAAGAAATGATTAGGGTACAGTATAAATATACTCTCAGAGCAAAGAATGATAGGGCAATCAAAGATAGAGCTACCTGACAAGGAAAAGGGAGAGAGAAAAGTAAGTGTTTCCTGAGATCGCCACTTGGTAGTACAGGAGAAAATCAAGAATAAAAAGACTGGAGAAGTGAAAACTTAAATGAGAGGAAACTAAATGAGAGAATGAGAGTGGAGTGACAGTGAACAAAACAAAATTCAAAAAAATCTTCAAGGAGTATAAATATAAATTTATTTTTATATTTTGTTTGAGGTAATTTTTGGAATCTGGTTGTAAATTTGAAACAGATTAGTTTGGCGCCATTGCAAAAGAAAATGACAAATCACCTACAGTGGCTTCTCCCACTTTCTCCATATTCAAGGTGTAGCCACAGGCACCTAACATGGGCTCCAGTTAAGCCTGCCTTTTCATTAGTTTCATGGACCAGTCCATGTTCCAAGCTTTCCCTGGTAATGTTCCCAAACTATCTTTGATGAATGCATTGGTTAGGTTTCATGCACCATGCTGAGCTTGTCAATTTGATTAACTTTGCATCCAACTTCCACCCTTTCACTTAGAACATTTCTGACACCGCTCTCCCCTTTCTTGATCTCTCTGCCTCCATCACTAGAAACTAACTGTCCAACTTTTAATCCAAAGCTTCCTTGACTATATCTCTTCTCACCCTGCCTCCTGTAAAAATGCCATTACCTTTTCTCAGTTCCTTTGTCTCCACCGTATCTATTCCCAGGTTGAGACTTTCCATTTCAGGACATCAGATATATCCTCTTTCTTCGAAGAACAGGGTTTCCCTTCATTTACCATTGATGCTGTCCTCAATGTGGGATCAGATACTCCACCATTTCTTGGATATTTGCCTTCACCCCATCTTCCCACTGCCTTAACAGGAATAGAGTTCCCCTTGTCCTCACCTACCACTCCAGAGCCTCCATATCCAACACATTATTCTCCGCAATTTCTGCCAGCTTCAATGGGATCCTAGCACCAAACACAACTTTATCTCTCCCCTCCCCCCACTCGATACCTTCTGCTGAATTTGTCATTTCTATATCCACTCATCCCTCCCCACTAATCTCCCTCCTGGCACCTGTCCTTGAAAGTGGCAAAATGCTACACCTACCCATTCACCCTGCTCCTCACCTCCATTCAGAGCCCCAAGCTGTACTTCTGTAAATCTGTTGGGGTCATCTACTGTATTCAGTGCTCCTGATGCAGCCTCCTCTACACTGGTGACAACAAATGCAGATTGAGGGACTGCTTTGTCAAGCATCTCAGCTTCACCTGCAAAAAAACAAAACTTCCTGGTGGCCAACCATTTCAATTCCTACCCTCACTCCTGTTCCAATGTGTTGGTGGATGACCTTCTCTGCTACCAATGTAAGGTCACTTTCAGGTTGGAAGAGCAAGGTTGTCTCCCTTCAGCCTCATATACTCCAGAAACAAAAGCCCCAACCTGTCTAGTCACACCTTATAACTCAAGCCTTCCCATTGTAGTAACATTCTTTTGAGTATTTTCTGCACCCTTTCCATTTTAATAACATTTTTCCTATAGCTGAATGACCAGAAATGTACAGTATACTCCGTGTTGTCCCACCAATGTCTAGGACAGCTGTAACATGTCCCAACTCTTGTGCTCAGTACCCGGCTAATGCAGGCATGCATACCAAATGCTCGTCCTGCTAACGGGTCTTGGCCCAAAATGTCGACTGCACTCTTTTCCACAGATCCTGCCTGGCCTGCTGAGTTCCTCCAGCATTTTGTGTGTGTTGCATACCAAATGCCTCTTCACCATCCTGTTGATATGTGGAGCCACTTTCAGTGAACTATATGTGTATGCCCCTAGGTTTTTCTCTTGTACGGCACTCTCCAGGCCCTGCCATTTATTGTGCAAGTCCTGACTTGTTCAATTTACCAAAATGCAAAACATTGCAATTATGTGAGATAAGTTCCATCTACCCACTTCCCCAGCTGATTGATTTCCTATTATAATTTTAGATAACATTCTTCAGTGTCCATTATACCACTGGTTTTGGTATCAGAATCAGGTTTATTATCACTGGTATGTGACGTGAAATTTGTTAACTTAGTAGCAGCAGCAGCAGCAGCAGCAGCAGTTCAATGCAATACATAATCTAGCAGAGAAAAAAATAAATAAAATAAAAAATAGTAAGTAAATCAATTACGGTATACATATATTGAATAGATTTTTAAAAACGTGCAATGGAAATACTGTATATTAAAAGAAAGCAAGGTAGTGTCCAAAGATTCAATGTCCATTCAGGAATCAGATGGCAGAGGGGAAAAAGCTGTTCCTGAATTGCTGCATGAGTGCCTTCAGGCTTCTGTACCTCCTACCTGATGGTAACAGTGAGAAAAGGGCATGCCCTGGGTGCTGGGGGTCCTTAATGATGGACGCTGCCTTTCTGAGACACCGCACCTTGAAGATGTCCGGTGTACTTTGTAGGCTGGTACCCAAGATGGAGCTGACTAGATTTATAACCTTCTGCAGCTTCTTTCGGTCTTGTGCAGTAGCCCCTGAATGCAGCCAGTGATGCAGCCTGTCAGAATGCTCTCCACGATACAACTATAGAAGTTTTTGAGTGTACAGTCAGCCCTCCTTATCCGCGCGGGATTGGTTCCGGGTCCCCTCGCGGATACCAAAAAACGTGGATGCTCAAGTCCCTTGTTCAACCTGTCTCAATTCAGTGGACCTTAGGACCCAACGGAACCCCAGACCTTATTTAACCTGTCTCCGTGTGGTGGACATTAGGACCCGGTGGCAGAGCTCTGAATCTGCAGTGTTTCTGTTCACAAAAATAATCACGATCACAATTGAAAATGAAGTGGAAATAATAAAGCAATTGGAAAAAGGTGAAACGCCATTGGTCATTGTAAAAGCGTTAGATTACATTGGTCAACGATCGGAACAATTTTAAAGGATAAAGTGAGAAAGGCCCTGCCCTGATGAAAGCTACAATTATTACTGAGCAACACAGTGGTTTAATTATTGGGTTTTGGGGTTTTGAGTTTTTGATCCTCCACATCAACCCGGCACGGATGGAGAGCGCACTCGAAAGTGGTCTGTCACTGGATCGAACTCAGGAACTTCCGTTCCCGAGCCCGGCGCTCAATCATACATTCTTAAGTGTTTTATATGCATAGAAAGGTAAAATATATACAGTATGCTAAGACAAACATTTGACTAACTGACGCTAAATAATACCGGATATACCTGTTCTGATTTACTTAGTAAGAGAACTTCCGATTTTTAAAAATCTCGATCCATGATAATCCACTCACATCCTCCCGTATACTTTAAATCATCTCTAGATTACTTATAATACCTAATACAATGTACTATGTAAAATAGTTGTTATACTGCATTGCTTAGGGAATAATGACAAGAAAAAAAGTCTGTACATGCTTGAACAAGTGCTGGAAGAGCACTTCCAGGTTTTCTCGATTTGCAGTTGGTTGAATTCACGGATGCAGAACTTGCGGATAAGGAGGGCCAACTGTATTTGTTGACATGCCAAATCCCTTCGAATTCCTAATGAAGTATTGATGCTGTCTTGCCTTCTTTATAACTACATCGATACGTTGGGACCAGGTTAGAGCTTCAGAGATCATGACACCCAGGAACTTGAAACTGCTCACTCTCTCCTCTTCTGATCCCTCTATGAGCTTCAGTCTCACCCTTCCTGAAGTCCAAAATCAGCTCTTTCATCTTACTGATGTTGAGTGTCAGGTTATTGCTGTGGCGACACTCCACTAGTTGGTATATCTCACTCCTATACGCCCTCTCGTCTCTACCTGAGATTCTACCAACAATGGTTGTATCGTCAGCAAATTTATATGTTTGTAGATGGTGTTTGAGCTATGCCTAGCCGCACAGTCACATGTATATAGAGAGTAGAGCAGTGGGCTAAGCACATACCCCTGAGGTGCGCCAGTGTTGATCGTCAGCAAGGAGGAGATGTTATCAACAATCTGCACAGATTGTGGTCTTCCAGTTAGGAAGTCGATGATGCATTTGCAGAGGGAGGTACAGAGGCCCAGGTTCTGCAACTTCTCAATCAGGATTGTGGGAATGATGGTATTAAATGCTGAGCTATAGTCGAAGAACAGCATCCTGACGTAGGTGTTTGTGTTGTCCAGGTGGTCTAAAGCCTTGTGCAGAGCCATTGGGATTGCATCTGCTGTTGACCTATTGTGGCGATAGGCAAATTGCAGTGGGTCCAGGTCCTTGTTCATCTACAAAACTTACTAGCCAAGCCAACTGCATTCTCATGCATATTGTTAATAAAGACGATGAATAAAAGAGGGCCTAGCTCTGATTTCTGCTGCACACCACTTGGTCTACAATCCTCCGATCTGAGAGAGGATGTTCCACTATCACCCTCTGATTCAATTTCTCTCCTGATCTTTACAAGCGAAGAACCAGCCATTATCATCAATAAAAGATTTAACAGCTAATAGGAATGTGCAAGGTTGGGATAAAAATACATATGGTGTACAGCAGAGAATTGGAGATTTCTTTTAAACACAGCATTAGGATTATTACTTCAGCAATATTAAATCAACAATTTGGATTCACAAGTGTAAATACAATTTGATTAAATACAGAGAAGATGCTAACAGTTCATCCAAGTGCAAAACTAGTTATAAAAAAGATGCTAAGCAAATGTACAAGTAGTCTTATCTACAGGTAAATTAGTGTGCTTTGGCAACAGATTAGCAGTTCTGTGTGATGAGTGGTCTCTATGCTACAAGATTCATGCCACACGTACTTCTTTATTCACTTGTTTCCTTGCATCAGAATCACTTTGATTTGGTCTCAGTCTTGCCCGAAATGACTGTTCCTCTTGGAAAGAAGTTGCCTTCCTATGAAAAAGTAAAATTACATCAAATTTACATCTTCTGGCTACCAAAATTCATTTGCCACAAAACAGAAACTAAGTCTAAAGAGATGACATCTATTTAAAGCCTCTTTCTACTTTGATTTTTGTTCGCAAGCAGTAATACAAAAACAAAAGACAAGTTTGACATGATTCAGATAAACGAATTGGAATGAGAAAGTAGAGAATGTTTGAAGTGACACAGTCAGAGCACACTGATTCAAGGAAACCATGCTTCCACAAAAGAAAGTGTTGATCTTACTTTCTCAATTAAAGAACAAACTAAAGAAAGCACAAACAAATGAAAAAAGAGCAAGTGAAAAAAGGTAAAAACGTGATAGGAGCACAGAAAATAAATTTTGGTGACTCACCTAACTTGACCAGACGTTGATTCTTGACATACGTTTTCCAACCATATGGCTCTTACCCCAAGAATAAGGAATGCACAACGACCAATTACATTGTGGCATATGGAAGTAGAGGAATATTGGTCTTCTGAATCAGTTTCTTTCTCTTTCTGAGCACCCTCGCTTTCTGTAACTTCCACACTGCCTGTACTGTTGGGCTGGGTGCTTAGGCCTGAGTATTCATAAACAGTTTCATTTTCATGACAAGCTGCCTTTCGAGCAAGGAAACACTCCAATACCTCTGCAATACAGGGAAAGACAATTAACATTAATTATTTAACATTTCTTTTTGCAACAGAAATTTTAAATAAAAATTGAAAAGCAAAATAACTGTAGATGGAATAATTAAAAAAAAGAAATGCTGGTGATACTCTGTGTCAGCTGGTATCTGGGAGGGGAAAGAATTAACAATTCAAGATAATGATCATTTGATGCTTGATCATTGACACAAATTATCACCTGTTTCCCTCTTCACAGATTCTGAGTACATCCATCTGAGTACATTTTTGTTTTTCATAAAAAGCTATCCTTAATTTCTGTACATTTCCCCATATTTAAAATAAATTACTGTAGCAGATTATGGAATCTTTCTACTTAATAGCACATTCTATATAACAGTTTCAAATACCTTGCATTTACTTATGTTGTTGCTGTAGCACTGTCAGGATTTTATCAAGACTTGAATAATTCAGGACATCCAAACAAAGTGTACATGAACTTACAGGTTTTAATTTCCTGCCAGTGTGGCTAAATAAATATGCTCCCCGAACCTACACTGGGTTAGGCAATTTGAGGATTCATTTCAAGAAATGCATCAGACAAATCACATCTACTGAATTAATTAAGCTTACTTAAAATGTTTTTTTTGATATTTACTTTTTCAAGCACTACTATACAAGTTTTAAAAAAAAAATGTTTTGACAGCACTCACAGTCAATTTAGTCTGACACTTTTCCTGCATTTTGGTAAGTGGCACTTGTTTTAGCTCCACCAATGTGAAGGGTCATGTGATTGTTGTGAAAGCTTCTTAAAGAACTGCTGAGGATCTGCATAGGGATGGTTGGACATTGGAAGTAAGTGGGTAGGAAGTGTGAGTGGCTTTCTACTTCAATGAAATTCTTGGCCAATGTTTCTGAGGAACATTATGAAACAGGCTGAATCTTCATTCATTATGTACATGATAAATAAACTGATAGAAAGCCTTTTGTAAATATTTTCAATATAGCGTACAGATGCTATACCTTTCCACAGGTTTACAGTGATATTGCACATCAAAGGCATTTTTAAGCTGTCAAAATTCAATACAATCTTTGTTTACACACTGCTTATCTTTGGAAACTCCTCTGTATCCAGCAGGACCATCTCCCTTTCCATATTGTACTTTGGTTCTTCTGATCGCCTATTATTCTCATTTGGCTTAGCAGAAGTACTACAGCTTTCTTGTGGCTCATCCTCGACATCTTCTGAGATATCTGAAAACTAAAAAAAATAGACCTTAACATACAAAAAAATTAAATGTATTATATTTAATACTGTATTTCACATTTATTACTCTTTGAAACTATAGCTGTCCAACCTTTTATTACATTGATTTGCAGTCACAACAAGCCTGTTGTCTTGTAACAAAATTCACTTGGCCAACAGCCAGTCAAATCATGTGTTTTTGAGTCAGTGTGAACTGCTGATGAGATGATTGACAAACAGCAGAGCATTTTATAAATCTCTTTGATCTATTTTGCTCCTCCTCTTCAGTTTCCTTCCACTTTATCTCTGAATCATAGAAACAGGTTGGCAGTGGTCATTTGGCCTCCAAACCCATTCTGGTTAAATAACATAGAACAGTGCAGCACAGCAAAAGGCTCTTTGGCCCATGATGTCCGTGTCGACCATGATGTTAAAATTAATCAATTCCACCTGCCTGCATACGACCATAACTCTTCATTCCCTGCAAGTCTAAATGCCTCTTAAACATATCTCTTTTACCATCCAGCAGCACATTTCAAGCACCTACCATACTATATTTAAAAAAACTTGTCTCACATATCTCCTTCAAGCTTTCTGCCTCGCTCCTTAAAGCTATGCCCTCTAGTATTTGGCGTTTACACTCCGGGAGAAAAAGATGCCAATGCTCGATTCTGTTGCAGCTTCTATTAGGTTAGCATTCAGCACTCCAGGGAAAGCAATCTAAGTTTGTCTAGCTTTTCTTAAGAGCTAATTCTCTTTAATCCAGGCAACATCTTTAGAACCCTCTCCAAAATCTCCACAATCCACTAGAAACTAACAGCACGCAAAACTCCAAATGTGGCCTAAACAAAAACTCCATACCACTGCAACATGAGCTTCCACAAGTTTATGCTCAATGTCATTACCAATGAAAACAAACTTGCCATATCAGAATCAGAATGAGATTTATTATCACTAACATATGTCGTTTTGCAGCAGCAGTATTTTGCAGTACATAGGTTCATGGCCAATTCAGAAATCTGGTGGCGGCAGAGGGGAAGAAGCTGCTTCTGAAATGCTGAGTGTGCATCTGCAGCTCCTGTACCTCCCCGATTCCAGTAATGAGAAAAAGGCATGATCCATGATTGTGAGGATCCCCAGTGATGAATGCCACTTTCTTGAGGCATTGCCTATTAAAGATGTCATTGATGGTGGGAGGCTAGTGTCCACGATAGAGTTGGCTGACCCTACAACCCTCTGTAACTCTGTAATTCCATCCAATATATAATGTCATCCAGCAGGAAAGGAAATCTCCTGATCTCAGCCATCTAGCTTACAACATTGGAGGCCCTCAAAAGAGGTTAACTTATACAGGTGGCCCCCATTTTTCGAATGTTCGCTTTACGACAGCACCCTGTTACGAGACAAACATTAGTACCTGTTTTCGCTAACCAAAGAGGATTTTCACTTTTTACAAAAGGAAGACGCCCACTTTATACTTGTGCTTATCCCGAGAAAGACTACCATGACCGTGAAGCCTTGTGTGCGCAGTTGTGTGCGCATGCGTGTAGGCACGTACGTATGCGTGTACGTGCCGATTTTTTTCCTCCAAATCAATTTTGACTAGCTGTCTTCCTGATTTTGATAAGTGAAACTACATCATACATACAATATTTCTATAGGCTGTATATTTATCATATAATTCCTGCTTTTACTATATGTTTGTGTTATTTTAGGTTTTATGTGCTATTTGGTTTGATTTGGTAGGTTATTTTTTGGGTCTGGGAATGCTCAAAAATTTTCCCATATAAATTAATGGCAATTGCTTCTTTGCTTTATGACATTTCGGCTTACGAACGGTTTCTTAGGAACGCTCTACCTTTGGATAGCGGGGGGAACCTGTAACTGTCCTCTGAACTGGCTTAGCAAACTACAGCTTCAAAGATCCTTCAGTATGGTTAATAAATGCCATCCTTGTCAACAACATTCATAATCCAGCAATAAATAAATTAGAATACTGAAATACAGTAATTATAGCTAATAATTGGAACAAAGAAATATTTATGCAAAAACATCTCAATGTATTTAACAAATGGAAGCAGGCAGAATTTAACATGGTAGAAATCACTTGAAGGGAAAATTGAAAGTGCTATCAAAAAAGATAAGAGTTAATAGTCCCTACAGTTCCATAAGAAATACATTGTTTGGGAATACATGATACCTCATGTACAATGATTCAATCTCTTACCTGTCTAGACCAATCAGACAGCTGAACATTTGCAGCATTATGGGTCACATTCTTTTGAGCCAGGAGTGCACTTCTAACTCTGTAGACACACTGATATATTTCAACAAGTCTTTCACTGGGCTGGCAGCTGTAAAATATGTGGAACATCTGGAAAATAATGTCTTCCAAAATCCAGGAGCCTTAAGAACAATGATTATTAAAAAATGTGTGCCTGCACCATTTCTGATACAGAAACAGATCACTGATTAAAATGTGTTTTCAAACATTCTTTGTTTTCTGCTTTTTGTACCTCATTGCTACTTTCTAATAGGTAATTATGGGATTTATAGGGGGTTATGGTTCCTAATGTCTTTTCCACTCAATGGCATTAATATTATGAAGAACATCAGCATTCAAAGTAAGCAGAGATGTTCAAACTCAGAATTTTTAACACCAAATAAGCTCTTAACATAATGCATCATAGAAATAAAACCCCATGAGCCAGCACATTTGTGCTGACTAACAAGCTCCCATTTACACCAATCACATTTTACTTATTCCTCATTCCTATCAACTCTCCAAATTCTACCTACACAATTAAGGCAATTAACAACGGTCAATGAATCCACCAACCCATATATACATTGGATGTGTGAGAAGCCCAAAGCATCTGGAGGAAAAGCAAATGGTCAAAGGGAGAAGAAACTGCTCTACCCGGACATCACTGCAAGTTTGTACTCAATCTAGGTCACGGAACCTGGAAGGCCAGTGCATCAAACCAGCATAATGTTGTTTATGGAGTCCAGACTCTTAGTTACAGTCAATACATGGCGCATGTGACACTGTATACAAACCATAACCCTGCACTTCAATGACAGAAACCCTCCTTTCCTGATAGTCTGAATGCTTTCTCTGCATGGCTTGACCAATTGAATGATGTGACATTGAGGAAAGCCACTTCTCTTCTTGAGGAACCTTGTCTAGCCACAGATGAGGTGAGGAGGACCCTAGCCAGGGTAAGCCCATGCAAAGCTGGAGTGCCAGACAACATACCCGGTCAGCGGCTGAAGGACTATGCGGCCCAGCTAATAAAGGTTTTAACAGACATCTTTAATACTTGACACATTTTAGGAGATAGTCTCCAGATTTTCTACTATCTTCATCTTTACCTCCCCTTCAATGGTCTTGAATGAATCTTGCTGCCTTGGGTTACTTTTCTATTTGGAGATTTGTCAACTAGCTTTCATTTTTATTCTAATTTTTCTGCTACTTTTTTCTTGACATTGACAGCATCCTAAGGTTCTAAGGTGTGTTAAGGCAGACGCAGAATGCTTACTTAATAGCTTTTGGCTGCCATCTTTCCTTTATACTGTTAATGTTTATGTTCCATTTTGTTACTCGCCAAACTATTCTTTTAAAATAATTTGCTCCTTTTTTTTGTTCTCTGCAGTGGATATATTCAGCTACACACACAGCATGCTGGAGGAAATTAGCAGTTTGGGCAGCAGCAATGGAAGAGAAAGAAGTTGCCCGATGAGGCAGCCCTGGTGATGGTGCATGATGCAAATTGCAAGCTTTTTATTTCCCTCCATAGATGCTGTTTGACCTGCTGAGTTCCTCTAACATTTTGTAGGCATTGCCCCAGATTTCCAGCATCTACAGTCTCGTGTCAACATTATGCAACTTCTTTGCTAGAAACAGACATGGCGTTTATTATCACTGTTCCTTTTCTGTTTCATTTTTAATTCTACATCTTCATTTCTTCACTTTGAATGCTGATGTTCTTTCTAATATTAAACTTCTTCCAATGTTTCAATGCACTCCCCTATTCGTCTATTTAGGTTCCAATGAAACCAGCTATCTCCAATTAGCCAATAACTACCTTGAACTCTTCTATCATTCCAGATACATAATGTTTTAATGTTCAACAACTAATCAGCTCTAGCATAACATCATTTTCTAAACTGAATATAAAACAAAGGAAGTAGAATTGAAAAAGAAATGTGCTGGAAAATAGGTTTTATTTAACATGCATAAACAACAATAAATTGTAAAGGGGTTCAGGGTAAATTGTAATGATAAAATAACATGAGAAATGCATACACTTTCCAACACAAGGTAGTTCACTTTGTTTATTTTCACTCTTGTAAAAAAATATGTATAGCTTTTAAAATAATTTTAATTAAGTTACCAATCATCCTTGCAGGCTTCTTGCAATAATCCTGTGTGTTTAAGTAATACTGCAAGGACAAATCTTGAGACAATGTTCAGCAAATGATCTCCATTAGTACTGTGTTCCCACTCTGAAACAAAAGGGAGAATACCTACATAATTTTTCTGGGGATAAAACATACTCTACTCCTAATAAAGCTGCTTATTAATAGTTCTTTTTTTATCTGCATAAGATTTCTCATTGCCCAACAGATATTAAGAATCTAAAATAAATTAGTTTCTTAAATATTGTACTGTCCAGATTTGATAGGAGTTTCAAATTCTGTTCCTTGAATTCTTTTTTAAAAGGATAATTTTAATCTTTATAACCATACAGACGTCACAATAAATTTTTGGTGTCAATTTACAAAATACTGCTTTTATTAAATAACACTTTGCCTTGAGGGGATTTGAACTCATGACTGCTACATTAACCTTAACATATACAGTCTACTTTCAGAAGCTGTAACAAAAGCCTGTTTGAAGGGGACTGTTTTAAGGAGAAACGGAACTGAGGTGGTAGAGTTTGGAGAAGAAATTTCAAAGCAAAGGATATCCATGGCTATCACACACAAAATGTAGGAGGAAGTCAGCAGGCCAGGCTATATCTATGGAAAAGAGTACATAGTCGACATTTCAGGCCGAGACCCTTCATCAGGATTTCTCGTGTTTGTGATATCCATGTCTAAACCCACAGCTAGCTACAAAAGATGCCTCTGTGAGGCTGGGCAGTGGCCAGAACTTGGCAAGTAATGGAAGAGATAATTAGATTAAAGAGCTAGAGACAAGAAATGATTTCAGGGAAAGTAAAAGTGGAATGGAGTTCAATATAAAACAGCAAGGAATAATGGAGAATTTAGTGAAGGATATTGTGTCCTCAGAGATATTAGATTGTAGAGATTATGCAGTAATTTAATAGGAAGTGAAAAATCCATGTGAGTTAGTTTCTTTTTAGAGTAAACTGGAAGATTTGAAAGGACTGTTACAGCTCAAATTGAGACATATTTGACATGCAGTGAGGAATACAAGCTTTTAAGTATATACTCTTGCTCAAATGAGGAGTTTCTCACCTTCTCTTTATGGAACGATATGATTATAAATGATTTGATGTGGTAAAGAGAAAATAGCCTATACGCTTATTGGAGTTTGAGCAAGGGTAAACTTAAGGGTGAGCAAGATCATGGAACGTTGATGGGTTGAACAACTGGATCTGAAGCCAGACCAACGCCAGACAGTACTAGCACTGGCTACTAAGAAGCAATAAGGAATAAAGAACTATCGATGTAAAGTGAACACCTATGGTTCAATTGCCACTCATTGAGAACAAATCTTATGTGGACTCATTAGTTAATCAAATTTCTTCATGTTGGAATTTTTATGCAACTCAATGTGATTATAATATTTAAGGGTTCCTTAAGGTTATTGTAGCCAGGGGTGGTAGTGGGGATAAGCTCCCACTATCTATTAATTGCTCTCAATGATGTGCGCCTCAAATAGCCTCTGACAACAAAGTCCAGCTCCTGGCTTTCACATGTAGCTTAGCTACTAAGCTCAGCGGAACCATTTCTACTGACACTATAAGGGGCAAAGGTGGGTTACTGGTGCCTTAAAACCAGTTGCCCAGTTGCTTTGAGCTGATGGGGCTCATCAGCCATGGTTGGCAGCTCATCTAGGAGGAGGAAAACTCTGATCTCAAACTTCTGCTGTCTTGCGACTATACCCACTCATGGGGAAGGCTTTGGGAATAAACTCAGAGGGAAAAATCTGGAACTGGACTCCCTAAAGCAGTCCTACATTAAGTTCAACTCAGACTAGCAAGGCCTGTGATGCTGCTGGTGGCAAACTGCATCGATCTCTGCCGTTCCTTTGGGTTCATCAGATGAGTGGAGAGGGGGAGCTTGCTACACGGACAACAGCTTGCACTCCATATTGTACTGCCCTGAATTGCATATCTAGACAGCTAGGATGCAGCACCCATGCTCGACCCTGAACACCGGAAGCCTCAACATCATCATCATCATACTTTAGCCAATCAGATGTGATATAAAATACATGAGATTGAGAGAACTATTTTGTAAAACATAAAGTACCATGAAGTAGTAACATAACCAAAATGAGGAAATATCAAAGGCCTGAATAGATATATTTATTTATTTATTCAGGCCTTTGATATATATAGATAAATAAATTACATATATAAAGCATCGTGGATCAAACTCATTCCTTAAGGAAAAGATATACAGTTTCTGCCAGAAAAGATCTAATTTAAGTCCACAATTACATAATTCTTCTCAATCTGCCATTTACAATATTTCTCTTCCATCTAGGAGTATACAACTGATGTGCTTTCAATTGCATGATTTCAACAACCTAAAGAGTTCCTCCAAGATTTTAAAAAGAAAATAATATTAAATTACTCCATAAATAAAGTCCATATACAATTAATCATAACCAAATACTTGATTTCTAATACATAACAACAAAATAACCATTCATAAAAAAGTGGAGAGAGAAAGATACCGTTGCTGATGGCGTAGTGCTGCATTCTGCTCCAGATTTTGAACCCTGGCTCTATTGTGGCACCAAGCGCAATGTCTATTAGTACAGCAGTGTTTTCAGAAACTTGAAACTCAAATGACTTCCTTTCCGCAGAATGAGCCAATGCCCTTGTAGTTAGGCTATTAATGTAAGAATCTTTGGAAAGAAAATACAAAGATCATTGAGAACTATCTTAAAGAATTTTTCTTTTGAAACTGTACTAAAAATGTACTTTTAAAACAAATTCTAGATTCATATAATAAAAAGTACTTGTTTCACATCTTGCAAAATCACATTTCAAAATCAAAGATTTTGCAATGGTTGTACAGTCAAGTGGAGAGTGAAGCTGGAGAGGGTGAGGAAAAGATTTACAAGAATGTTGCCTGGACTAGAGGTCCTGAGTTATAGGAAGAAGTCGGCTATGCTGGATCTTTATTCCTTGGAGTGTATGAGAATGGGAAGTGCCTCAAAAATATAGAAAATAATGAGGGGCATAGATAAAGTGGATGGTCATTGCCTTTTTACCAGGGTAGGGGAGTCTAAACTAGAAAGCAGATACAAACATGATAAGAGGGGAGAGATTTAAAAGAGACCTGAGAGGTTAACTTCTTTATACAGAGAGAGTAGTGAATACATGGACTGTACTGGTTGAGGGGGATGCAATTTCAATACTTAAGAGGCATGGGAGCAAGGATTTGGAGAGCTATGGGTCAAATGCAAGGATCCAGGACCTGCAGTGAAGATGCTTTGATTGGCACGGTCCATTTGGCTGTGGGCTTATTTCCATACAGAAATACTGTATAACTCTATCAATCTTAAACAAGCATTTTGCCGAGCGGAAGATAAGGAACTCAAAAGCAACTCAGTTCTGTAGAACAGAAAGGGCAGAAAACATCTACATCCCAGAAGGCAGTCGCCCCACAGCTTAACCAAAACAAAATAATAATAATGAGGAGTGAAATGGGCAGGTAAGCACAAATTTTTATGATGTAGGAGTTTGGATTTTTGGTATGATTCATTATTACTGTTCACAAATCAATACTTGATTCAAAAAAAATATATAATGCAAAGTTGTCTGCTTAGTTGTGATATTACCAATGGAAACAGAGCTACGACGTCAGCTTAAACCAGAGGAAATCAGGCCTCAAAATGATAACTGAGGAAAACAAAATCCTTTGATAGCCATAATATTTACAAATATTACATACAAGTTAGGGTGCAAAGACCTTTACATAGAATCCAGAATAGTGCATTAAACTACTCTATTCAGGTAGAATCTTGGTTTAAAATCTTTTTATTTTAAAGTGACAAATGGGGATAAAAAATTATTGACCTACCAAGCTGTTCACTGTCGTTTTCAAGGCCATTGCTGAGGAGCTGGCTTTGCAGCCAGTAAGCTGAATTTACTTCTTCTGATGAACAAAGAGGACCTTGCAGCATCTCTCCAAGACATTTCCCAATAGTGAAAGAAATGGTGCGCTCCATATCAATCAACCAAATCCAAGATTTCACCTCTGCTGGAATGGATATTTCAAAATTGCTTCCAGGTTCTAAGGAATAAAAGTAAAAGTTATGCAGACTTTATCTTTACTGAATTATAATATGGATATACTTTCAGTTACAGTGAGTGCTACACATGTCAACATTCACTGGCCCAGAAATTCACAGAAATTTCTGTGAATGTAACAGCAAATCTAACACTTCTTGATGTAACTAACGTGCAACTGCTACAGAAGCTTTTGGAGAGTTCAGATACTCAGATAAATGCAGATATCTAGAAATTGCTGGACAGATCTGCATTTTCCTTCAAGATTTGTAAAAAGGGCCTTTTTGAAGTTTTGGATTTGATCAGAAAGTTTTTTCTTGTTTTTTTTTGCTTTCTTTTTTTTTGTGTGTTTTGGGTTTTTTTCTGTACACGTCAATTATGAAAGTTTCTTTATTTTTTTTCTTTTTATGGATAATAGGAGAATCAATTACCTTTCTCTTTATTATATACTATTAGATTAATACTATGTTTGATCTTGATAATGTTTATTTTTCCTTTTATTCAAACTATTGATATAGATATTTGTGACAATTCTCCTCTTGCTTATGTGTGTGTGTATATACATATATATATATAAAAAATAAAATAGTACAGTACATTACAGGCCCTTTGGCCCACAATGTTGTGCCGACCCTCAAACCCTGCCTCCCATATTACCCCCCACCTTAAATTCCTCCATATACCTGTCTAGTAGTCTCTTAAACTTCACTAGTGTATCTGCCTCCACCACTGACTCAGGCAGTGCATTCCACGCACCAACCACTCTCTGAGTGAAAAACCTTCCTCTAATATCCCCCTTGAATTTCCCTCCCTTTACCTTAAAGCCATGTCCTCTTGTACTAAGCAGTGATGCCCTGGGGAAGAGGTGCTAGCTATCCACTCTATCTATTCCTCTTAATATCTTGTACACCTCTATCATATCTTCTCTCATCCTCCTTCTCTCCAAAGAGTAAAGCCCCAGCTCCCTTAATCTCTGATCATAATCCATACACTCTAAACCAGGCAGCATCCTGGTAAATCTCCTCTGTACCCTTTCCAATGCTTCCACATCCTTCCTATATTGAGGCTACCAGAACTGGACACAGTACTCCAAGTGCGGCCTAACCAGAGTTTTATAGAGCTGCATCATTACATCGCATCTCTTAAACTCTATCCCTCGACTTATGAAAGTTAACACCCCATAAGCTTTCTTAACTACCCTATCTACCTGTGAGGCAACTTTCAGGGATCTGTGGACATGTATCCCCAGATCCCAGATATATATATGTACTTTTTCATTTAATAAAAAGATTGTTAAAGGAAAAAAGTGCCATAATTTTGGCTTGAACATTGAAACCTGAAGTGGCTGTAGAACAAAGATAGCCAAAGAACATTAAGCCTTTCCATTTCCAAGTAAATACCCTTTTATATATTTATTAATATTCCCAGTCAACCTCTCTGACAATTAATATGTTTTATAACATTATTCCAAAGGTGAATGTTCTTCCTTCATTTTAATTATAATTGAATATTTTAGAAATATTACTCTTTCTTAACACAAACAAGAGAAAATCTACAGATACTGGAAATCCAAGCAACACACACAAAATTCAGCAGGACCTGCTGAACGGTCTTGGCCCAAAACATTGACTGTACTCTTTTCTGTAGATGCTGCCTGGTCTGCTGAGTTCCTCCAGCATTTTATGTGTGTTGTTTACTTTTTCTTAAACTCATTTTCCTCTCCTTATGTAGCCTTTCCCTCTCCATCATATTTTTTCACTTAATTTACACATTCTAACTTGCAGCTCATTCTCAGTCCTAGTATTGTTTCACAATTTGCAATCCTACCAATCAAGCATACAAGCCTTTTTTACTTACACGCAGATTGCATGCTTTCCTGACCATCCAATGAACAGCTTGCTATTCTGTCAACTTGCCATGGGAAGTTTTTAAGAAAAACATTAATATGCAAAAGGCAAATTTAAGGACTGATGTTTTAAATATGCAGGCAAAGCAAATAATGACGTACAGTATTGTGCAACTCTGGTAATACACATCAGCATATCAGTAAACAATACAGATGACTTTACAATGAAAATGTTGCTTGTAAGCCAAAAATAAATTCTTTGACAAACAGTATTGGTTGATTATTTGATGAATATTGCAACTGTGTACAATAGTTAAGAAATAATTTACTCTGCTATAAATTTACAAAAGGTTGCATTTTCATTTTGTGCCTTAATCCTGGATGAGAGGATTAAAAATGAATTGTTATATAAATTTGTGAATAAAAATTTTCATCTTTTATTGGAAAAGTTTTGGGTAACTTTCTAAATTACCAAAAGAATTTAGCATGTCAGTTCTGCCCCAAAGATCATAAGCAGCCAGTGACTCTGCAGTATTGGGAACCTCCTCAATCTAGCTTTTGGCAGTGCCTCAGAAACATTATGGGCTGAGTAAGTCAATGCTGCTCATAATACTGAACTTTATAGTTCCACATACTTCATCTGATTTAAGTGCTCATCTGAGCACTTTATCTTCCTTAATAACAACAGACATAAAATCTATGTTGTCCTGGTAACTTCACAACAAAACTCAAATAATTTAAACTTAGATCTGTACTAATGCCAAACACAAGTGACATTCTGTCATCATTTAGAGAACAGTGTATTAATTGAACTGGCTTTGCTTTGCAGATAGATTGTAACAGAGTCATAGAATACGACAACACAGAAACAGGCCCATTAGCCCATCTAGTCTGTGTGGAACTATTAATCTGCCTAGTCTCATCAACATACACCTAGACCATAGCACACCAAACCCCTCTCATACATGTGCATAAGAAATAGGAGCAGGAGAAGGCCTGTTCCACCATTCAATAAGATCATGGCATCTGGACATGGACTCATCTCCAACTACCTGCCTTTTCCCCATAACCCTTAATTTCTATACTATCCAAAAATCTATTCAACCTTGTCTTAAATATAGTTACTGAGGCAACCTCCACTGCTTCATTGGGCAGACAATTCCACAGATTCATCACTCTCTGGGAAATACAGTTCCTTCTCATCTCCGTCCTAAATCTACTCCCCAAAATCTTGAGGCTATGTCCCCTAGTTCTAGCCTCACCTGCTAGTGGAAACAACTTTCCTACCTCTAAATTATCTATCCCTTTCATAATTTTATATGTTTCTATAAGATCTCCTCTCATTCTTTTGAAGGTTCCAGCGAGTACAATCCCAGGCGACTCAATCTCTCCTCACAGTCTAACCCCCTCATCTCTGGAACCTACCAGGGTGAACCTCCTCTGCACCACCTCCAAAGCCAGTATGTCGTTCTTCAAGTAAGGAGACCAGAACAACACACAGTACTCCTGGTGCAGCCTCACCAGTACCCCGTACAGTTGCAGCATAACCTCCCTGCTCTAAAATTCAATCCCTCTAGCAATGAAGGCCAACATTCCATTTGCCTTCTTGATAGCCTGCTGCACCAGTAAACCAAACTTTTGTGATTCATGCACAAGCACTCAAGTCCCTCTGCACAGTCTTTTTACCATTTAACTTTTTACTATTTAAATAATAATCACCTCTTTCATTTTCCTTCCAAAGTGAATGACCTCACATTTACCAACATTGTACTCAATCTGCCAGACCCTTGTCCACTCACTTAACCTATTTATACCCCTCTGCAGACTCTCTGTGCCTTCTGCACAATTTGCTTTTCCATTCAATTTAGTGTTGTCAGCAAACTTAGATACACTACACTCGGTCCTCTCTTCCTAATCATTAACGTATATTGTGACAGTTGTGGGCCCAACACTGACCCCTGTGGCACACTGCTCACCACTGATTGCCAACCAGAGTAACACTCATGTATCCCAACTTTGTGCTTTCTTTTAGTTAACCAATCCTCTATCCATGCTACTACATCACCCCCAACTCTGTGCATCCTTATCTTATGAATAAGTCTTTTATGTGGCACCTTATCAAATGCTTTCTGGAAATCCAAATAAACAACGTCCACCTGTTCCCTTCTATGAACTGCGCTTGTTATGTCCTCAAAGAACTCCAGTAAGTTTGTCAAACAGGACCTACCTTTGCTGAATCCATGCTGCGTCTGCCTGATGGATCCATTTCTTTCCAGATGCCTCGCTATTTCTTTAATGATAGCTTCAAGCATTTTCCCAACAACAGATGTTAAACTAACTGGCCTACAGTTACCTGCCTTTTGCCTACATCCTTTTTTGAACAGTGGCATGACATTTGCTGTCTTCCAATCTGTGGGAACTTGCCCAAAGCCCAGAGAATTTTGGTAAATCATCACCAAAGCCTCTACTATAATTTCTGCCATTTCTTTCAGTAATGCATTCCATCAGGACGAGGGGACTTATCTATTTTCAGGCCCATAATGTACTTGCCCAAATTTCTCATGAATGTTGAAAACAAACTTCAATCCACTACTTCCACTGGTAGCTCATTCCACACTCCCACCACCTCCGAGTGAAGTAGTTCTCCCTCATGTTCCCCTTAAACATTTCACTTTTCACCCTTGAACCATGACCTCTAGTTCTAGTTTCACCTAACATCAGAGGAAAAAGCCTGCTTGCATTTATTCTATCTATAGGGATTAGTCTTAACCTACTCAACCTCTCCCTGTAACTCAGGTCCTCAAGGTCCGGCAATATTTTCTCTGCACGCTTTAAATCTTATTGATACCTTTCCTGTAGGTAGATGACCCAAACGGCACACAATACTCATAAATAAGCCTCACCAATTTCTTATACAACTTCAACATAACATCCCAACTCCTGTACTCAATACTTAGATTTATGAAGGCCAATGTGCCAAGAGCTTTCTTTATGATCCTATCTACCTATGCCGCCACTTACAACAAATTACAGACCTGTATTCCAAGATCCCTTTGTTCTACTGCACTCCTCAGTGCCCTACCACTCACCGTGTTAAGTCCTAGCCTGGCTTGTCCTCCCAAAGTGTAGCACCTCACACTTTTCTGCATTAAATTCCATCAGCCAATTTTTGAGCCCATTTTTCCAGCTGGTCTAAATCCCACTGCAAGCTTTGATAGCCTCACTTGCTGTTCACTATGTTGGTGTCATCAGCAAATTTGCTGATCCAGTTTACAAGATTATCATCCAGATCATTGATATAAATGACAGACAACAACAGATCCCTGTAGCACACCACTAGTCACAGGCCTCCAGTCATAGAGGCAGCTATCTACTACCATCTTCTCCCCTGAAGCCAATGTCTAATCCAATTAACTATCTCATCCTGAATGCCAAGTGACTGAACCTTCAACCTCTCATGTAGGTCCTTGATAAAGGCCTTGCTAATGTCCATATAGGCAATATCCACTGCCTTGCCTTCATTAACATTCCTGGTATATTCCCCGAAAAACTCAATAAGATTGGTTAGACATGACATACCACTCACAAAGCCATGTTAACTACCCCTAATCAATTCCTGCTGATTCAAATATTCATATATCCGGTCCCTTAGAATACCTTCCAATAACTTACCCACAGCTGGTATCAGTTACACCGGCCCATAATTTCCTGGCTTCTTTGTAGAGCCTTCCTTAAACAACAGAACAACATGAGCTATCCTCCAATCCTCTGGTATCTCACCAGTTGCTAAAGACATTTTAAATATCTCTGCTAGAGCCCCTGCAATTTCTGCACTAACCTCCCACAAAGTCTGAAGGAACACTTTGTCAGTCCCTGGGAATTTATCCACCCTAATTTTTCTCATACAGACCATGACCTCACTGCTGTTTTGCCTTACTTCTACAGACTCTGCATCCATCTCCCAAGTAAATACGAAGGCAAAAAACAAAATCCATTTAAAGTCTCCCTACTTTTTTCAGCTCCATGCATAAATGACCACTCTGATCTTCAAGATGACCAATTTTGTCCCTTGCTATCATTTTGCTCTTAATATACCGTATCTATAAAAGCCATTGGGTTTCTCCTTCACCTTGTCTGCTAGAATACCCTCATGCCCTCTTTCAGCCATCCTGATTTTCTTCTTAAGTGCTCTCTTGCATTTCTTATACTCCTCAAGTACCTCAACTGTACCCTCCTACCTTTACCTGTTATGCGGCTCCTTTTTCTTTTAAACCAGGGCTCAATATCTCTTAAAAACCAAGATTCACTAAACCTTTTATTCTGCCAGGAACATACAAACTCAGTACCCTCAAATTTTCACTTTTAAAGGCCCTCCAGTTACCAAGTATACCTTTACCAGAAAGCAACCTGTCCCAATCCATACTAGTATAATCCCATTAATGTGGTCATCCCTTTCTTATTGCTCACCCAGATAGCCTCAGTAGATGAGCTCTCCAGTCTGTCCTGTTTGAACACAGCTGTGACATTTTCCCTGCATAATAATGCCACCTCTCCCCCTTTCATCCCTTCCGCTCTATCAAGTCTAAAGCAACAGAACCCTAGAACACTGAGCTGCCAGTCCTTCCTTTCTGCAACCAATCTCACTAATGGCTACCTCCCTCTGCACTGGATCCTAGACTTCATGACTGGGAGACCTCAGTCAGTCCGGATCAGGAGCAGCATCCCCCCCAGGGCTGTGTGCTCAGTCCACTGCTGGTCACTCTGCTGACCCACAACTGTGCTGCAACACACAGCTCGAACTACATCATCAAGTTAGCCGATGACACAACCGTGGTGGGTCTCATCAGCAAGAACGACGAGTCAGCTTACAGAGAGGAGGTGCAGCAGCTAACAGACTGGTGCAGAGCCAACAACCTGTCTCTTAATGTGAACAAAACAAAAGAGATGGTTGTTGACTTCAGGAGGGCATGGAGTGACCACTCCCCACTGAACATTGACAGGTAGAGATCGTTAAGAGCACCAAATTTCTTGGTGTTCATCTGGCAGAGAATCTCACCTGGTCCCTCAACACCAGCTCCATAGCAAAGAAAGCCCAGCAGCGTCTCTACTTTCTGCAAAGGCTGAGGAAAGTCCATCTCCCACCCACCTTCTGAATATCAGAATTCCACACGCTGAACCATGCCCTAAGCTCATCCACCTTTTCTACAATACATGTTACATTAAAATATACACAACTCAGAACATTAGTCCCATCATACTCAACCTTTTGATTCCTGACTTTGTATGTAGGCTTAGCTTCCTTCCCCGTTACCACTCCACTATCTGCTCCGGTGCTCTGGTTCCTATCCCTCTGCAACTGTTATCTAAACACACACACTCCCACCCTGCCACCTACCTATCATGCAGCACTAGCAAGGCTTCCTTTATGGATATTAGGCCCCTCATGTTCAGGTGCAAACCATCCCTTCTGTACAGGTCCCACCTTCCCTGGAAGAGAGCCCAATGTTCCAAAAATCTGAAGACCTCCCTCCTGCACCACCTCCTTAGCCATGCATTAAAATCTAAGATCTTCTTACTTCTGGCCTTACTAGCACGTGGCACAGGTAGCAAACCTGAGATCACAACCCTGGACGTCCTGTCCTTTAACTGAACGCTAAATTCCTTGATCTCACTTTACAGGACCTTGACACCTTTGCTACCCTGTGATTACTACCGACACGGACCACAGCCTCTAGCTGCTCACCCTCCCATTTAAGAATGCTGTGGACTCAATCTGAGATGTCCCTGACCCTGGCACCTTGAAGACAACACACCATCTGTGAATCTCGTTCTCATCCACAGAACCTCCTGTCTGTTCCACTACCATTGAATCCTCTATCACCACAGCTCATCTTTCTCCCACTTCCCCTTCTGAGCAAGTGAGCCAGACTCAGGTGCCAGAGACCTGACTGCTGTCGCTTTCCTCTGCCAGGTCATCCCCCTCAACAGAATACAAAGTGGTATATCTATTATTGAGGGGAAAGCCACAGGGGTACTCTGCATTGGCTGCATATGCCCTTTGCCTCACCTGATGGTCACTCAGTTACCTATATCCTGCATCTTGGGTGTAACGTCCTCTCTGCACCACCTGTTGATCAACCCATCAGCTTCCAGAATGATCCTGAGTTCATCCAGCTCCAAATTCATAACACAGTCAGCAAGAAGCTGCACTCTCACCTTCAATGCATGCCTTCTGGTATTAGACATTTCTACCCTAGGAAAAAGATACTCCCTGTCTACTGTATCTATGCTTTTCATCATCTTACGAAAACCTCTATCAGATCTCCCCCTCAGCTTCTACCATTCCAGAGAAAAAAAACTCAAATTTGTCCAACCTTTCATGATAACACATGCCCTCTTAACCAGGAAGCATCCTGGTAAACCTCTTCTGCACCCACCCCAAAGCCTCAATGTTCTTTCTATTGTGGGCAAGCAAAACTGCATGTAATACTCCAAACGTGGCCTAACCAGAGTTCTGAACCACCACCCACCCCTGATACAATGAAGACTATTGCACCACTTGTCTGGAACCCACACTGCGGCTACTCATGATTAAATCTAAGAATACAAAGGCACATGCATCCATCACACTGAATAAAAATGATCTCCATCTCGAAGTAAATGTCCTTATTCCAGTTCAAATAGATTCAAAAAAGTTTATAACAATAGAGGAAAATTTACAAGCTTGTTTGAAATAGCTACAATGTCCTGTAAAAAAAAACCTCAACAGGTTGAAAGAAATTGAATAACCACACTAACCATGGATCTCCCATTCAAGTTCTTGTTCCTCCACTAACAATGCAGCTGGTAAAAGCCTGTTTAGACAATCCAATGGTTGAAGAAGATCTAGAAGACCATCAAGCACAGGTTGCACAATGCTAGCAGGTAACAGCAGAAGAGAATATATCACCTGGCACAAAATACTTCCAGCTGCAGAATTAAAAAGAATCCCTAAAATAAAGAAATAATTTAAATAAGAATAAAATTCTCACCAATAAGAATGTTGTCTTTAATTTTCATAAAATTGCTTACTTTCTTTTTCTTAAATAAGACTACATTACATAAGCACTACAGCACTGTCAAAATAACTTACCGCAGTCAAACTATGCCAAAATTTCTCATCATGAGAAGTATTGTTAAATACATGTGTTTTCTGCAAAAGATTCATTCACTGGACAACTCAGAAATTACTTTCTCAGCTTGTTCTCATTAGGAACAAAGTAAATATAGAGCTAATACCCCTTACATTTCAGTAAATTGTTCTGGAAACAAGGAGAATTAGGATATCTTGAACTGCGATGTCCATTCCCATTTTCCCCAAAGAATCAGAAATTGATTGAAAATACATGAAACGTAATCCGATGTCATTTGGCATACAAGTTCACTTGACCAACAGGAAACAATAATGTAAAAATTCTCACTTTTACAGCCTTATCAACAATAGCAGCAAAGTTGCCATGAAAGTCAGGGAAAGACATTGGTAGTGAGGATCTTTGGATTTTGCAGATGAATGATTTAGTACAACCACAAGCCATGGACAGAACAAAGATCTGTTAATTGCTGGTTGTAATGATGTGACTCCCTTTAGTAGCTCTATTTAAAAACACTCAAACCAGTCAAGCAGGCATATGGATCCTTGGTTCAATGCATCATGCGAAGGGTGTTGCCACCGGTTTACTACAGCCATGGAAACATGTGGTATTGACACAGAAAGTCACACATTCAGCCTGGGGTTGAACAGAATGCAGAGACTGCATGCTTTCTGATTCAACTGAAAGAAAAATGTAGACATAGCGAAAGTACTGTACATAATTGAGGCTTGAAGCTAATAAACTGCTCATTTTAGGACAAAGAACTGTAACTGTACAGCAATAAATCAGGATTCTTACCATGCAATTTTTCCGTTACACTTTTATCCACTAAGCTTTCTTTCAGAAGAACAGCAGATCGTCTGTAAGTATCAGATGCATACTGCAGCAGCAATTGTAAGTGCTTATGCAGTAAATCCACGCTTAACTGGTCCTATAATTAAAAAAGTTATAAGACTGGTTCATAAAATGCTTATGTAACTGCTGACACCAGGCAGACAATCTCTGAAGAGTATTCATAATGGCTAGGGTCACCTGTCTTGTAAAGACACTGGCCAGAAGAAAGCAATGGCAAACGACTTCTGTAGAAAAATTTGCCAAGGGCAATCACAGTCATGGATAGACTGTGATTGCCCAAATTATACAACAAGGGACATTACAAACAAACAAACAAGAATATCTCCCTTCAAGATATTTAACATCAGGCTACAAACTTCTGCTACAGCAAAGTTAGGCTCATTAGCTCAGCCTTTGACAACCTAACCATTTACTTTTAATTCTAAAAGCACCAGTACCAGTACTGAGCAGACAGGGGTAATGATAACTGGAAGTGGAAAAGACAACTTGTGGCTATTTTCTTCCCCTGAAAGAGACACTAAGTTATAACTTAGTCATTGCTTTGTACATTTATTCTGACAGAGAGAACTAAACATGTAAAGTTTTTTTTAACTGTAATGCTAATTGCCAAACCAGCTAATGAACTCAAGGATGCTGATGATCTGAAAAGGAATTGCATCCAATAAAATTGTAAGGATTTAAGAAACAGGGGTAGGAAGATCCACTTCATCCCATTCTTCTCTTAGATAACCAATTCTCTATCCACATCAATACATTTCCCTCACTAACCTGTTTTCTTGACCGTTCCATTCTTTAATATTGGGGTCACACTTGCTGCAATCCAATTCACAGGGAAAAAAATCCAGAACTGATAGAACTGAAGAAGATGGTAAGTAGAACATCAACCCTCTTTAAAGTTATTTCTTTCAAAACTCTAGAATGCAGATCTTTATTTCCTTTGCCTTTGTGCTTTTAAGCTTACCAACTTCTCTAATATTGTTTTATTGACTAATACTTGGTTCTTTCATACCATTAAAACCTTTATTTTTAATACACCTGACTGGTTTGCATGTTTGCCTTTATAAGGGTAACTGTAAAATAATTGTTTCATTCATCAGCCATTTCCTCATTCACTATTCCAAATTCTCATTCTCTCTTTTCTCTTAGTGTGTACTTATAGAAGCTCTTTACAATTCAGTTTTATGTTCCTCATATTCTATCACGCTCTCCAATATCAATTTCAAGGCCCTTCTTTACAGGGTTCTTAAAATGCTCCCAATCCTGAGGCCTATTGCTATTTTTGGCAGCCTTATATGCATTTTCCTTTGATGAATCACTTCTCTATTAATTTTGTGCCCTAAAGGAATTAAATTCATTTTGAAGCTAACTACAGGTACCAAATCAACAGTTTTCTTTTCTCCTTTGTACCTTTTGCCTGTCCTTTGTAAATGCTGAATACCCCGAGTTATTTCACCACCAGCTTTGGGTATCCTCAAACCATGTTGCAGTATTTTTAATTAGAACATACTCATTTATTTCTATTAACTTGACATTGTGGGAGAAGATGGTTGCCTCTGACTGGAGGCCTGTGACTAGGGGAGTGCACAGGGATCGGTGCTCAGTCCATTGTTGTTTGTCATTGATATCAATGTTCTGGATGATAACGTGGTTAGTTTGCAGCAGCATCTGGACCAGCTGGAAAAGTGGGATGAAAAATGGTAGATGGAATTTAATGCAGACAAATGCAAAGGGTTGCATTTCGGTAGGACCAACCAGGGTATTCTTACTCAGTGAACAATAGGACACTGATGAATGCAGTAGAGCAAAAGGACCAGGAAATACATATCCATAATTCATTGAAAGCAGCAGCACAGGGTCATAAAGAAAGCTGTTGTCATACTGGCCTTCATAAATCAATGTATTGAATACAGGAGATGGGATATTATGTTGAATTTGTATAAGATGTTGGTGAAGCCCAATTTGGAGTATAATGTACAGTTCTGGGTCATCTACCTACAGGAAAGATGTAAATAAGGTTGAAAGAGTACAGAGAAAATTTACAAAGGTGTTGCTGGCCCAGGAGGACTTGAGTTTTAAGGAAACACTGAATTAGCTAGGACTTTATTACTTGGAACATAGAAGATTGAGGGGAGATTTGCTAGAAGTATACAAAATTATGATGGGTTTAGATAGGGTAAATGCAAGCAGGATTTTTCCCTGAGGTTGGGTGAGACTACAACTAGAGGTCATGGGTTAAGGAGAAAGGTAAAAAGTTTAAGGGGAACATGAGGGGAAACTTCTTTACTCAGAGGATTATGGGAAAGTGGAACCTGCTGCCAGTGCAAGAGGTGCATATCAACTCGATGTCAACATTTAAGTTTGGATAGGTAAATGGAAGGGAGAGATATGGAGGGCTATGATCAGGGTGCACGTCAATGGAATTAAACAGTTTAAATAGTTCTGCATGGACTAGATGGGTCAAAGGTCCTGGTTCTGTGCTATACTTTTCTATGACTCTCTCTTAACTTGCCAGCATTTAAATAGTGAGCCTTTAATTTAGTAGCTTTTTTTTAAAAACATTATTTCTATTCTTTGAACAACTTCATCCACTGATTTTGTGTTTTACCATTATTTTGCTTACTGCTTTCCAGCTATCCATTCTGCTTTGTTGAACTCCATCTTGAATCCCTTTTGAAATTTTTATCCTTAGTCATAGAGTAATACAGCAAAGAAACAGGCTTCTCTCCTCCTGTGCAGTTGAACTAGTCATGGTGAAACACTCATGTCTCTATGTACACTTTTTGAGGAACCATAAGGGAAGTTTGGATAGGTACATGGATGAGAGGGGTATGAAGGGCTATAGTCCAGCTGTGAGTATATGGAACTAGGCAGAAAAACAGATTGGCATGAACTAGATAGGCTGGGCATGTTTTTGTGCTGTAGTGATCTAAAATGCCATTAATCCAATAGCATCCATAGGGAAAAATCAGGCAGAGAATGAGACAGACTTGCAATATCTCCAAGAAGAGAAAATCTGAAGATGCTAACAATGCAAGTAACACACACAAAATGCTGGAGGAACTCAGGCAGTATCTATGGAAAAGAGTAAACAGTCGACGTTCAGGGCCAAGATCCGTCATCGGGACCTGTTGAAGGGGACTGTTTACTCTTTACCATAGATGCTGCCCAGCCTGCTGAGTTCCTCTTGCAGTACCTGCCTGCTCCTACTAAGCAACGAAAACGGAAGACTGGGAAGATGAAAGAAAAACAGAAAATGCTGGAGACAATCAGCAGTCAGGTTGCAACCGAGAGAAAAAAAAACAAATTAATGTTTCGGCTTGAAGAGCCTCCAAACTGGGATTGACTTTAAGTATTAACACTGATTTTCTATGTCTGACCTGCTGAGCTTTTCCAGCATTTTGTCTTTACACCTCCTAGCCTGTTTGATGATAACTCTTGGCACTTTCTTCCTGTTCCCATTGAGGCTGAGCTGCAGCTTCCTCCCTAAATACGTCATTCATAAAATGTCCAATCCCACAGATGCACCTGTGTCTTCACTTCAGTTCTAGTTCCTAACTAAAACAATTAGAGCCAGCAACTAGAGATACTTGTTGCTCATTAATGGCTTTTCCAGTTCTCAATAGTGCTAAAGACAGATGAGATAGATCAGGTGACAAAAGTCCCTACTTGCTTATGACCAAATTGGCTTATTACTCTGTAGTTGGTCTTGGAAAAAATGCAGAGTTAATTCAAACTCTTTTGATTTTTATCACATCAGTTCTCTCAACTGCAACATTAAGTGCGAAGGCATCAAAAAGTTATAAAGTTTAAGTTCAATTACTGAAATTCAACCATACACACGTATTCCGCCAAATGAAACAACACAATACATATAATGCCCACACATAACACATGAAGTAATTCTACCACTAGTAAATTAACAAATAATAAGAAGCACTTACACAAGTTAAAAAGAATACTGTATAACCCAACTGGCACATCATGTGTGATGAGACCTGGGTGGTGGCAGGGAGTTCAGTCGTCTTACAGCCTGGGGGAAGAAGCCATTTCTCATCCTAACAGCCCTTGCTCTAATGCCACCTGCCTGATGGTAGGGAGGGATCAATGACAATGTTAAGGACCTTGCTATGCAGCACTCCTGATAATTATTTCTGATGGGTGGAAGAGAGACCCCGATGTTATTATTTTTAATATTAATAATAAATTAAAATGAAAGTTATTATTTATTCATTCACTGTATGTGAATGCCAGCATTCATTGTCCTCCATAATTGCCTCAACTTAGACTAATTAAGAGTGAACCAACATTGGTGAGACTAGTGTCAGTTCTAGGCCAAACTGAGATTACCTGTAAAATTATCTGAGCCCCGTTTGGCTATGTTTGATTTCCCCTTATTTTATAACTGATATTCCAATATTTTTTCCCATTTCAGACATTACCTTAGTAGTAGAATTTGAGTAACAGTGAGCCAGAAGGTGTTTATGTAATGCAGACAGCAGCTGATGGACATGGGAAGGTGGTCCACTTTCTGTATGCCTTGTGTTAATCTGTTGCTTATCACTGTTCTTTTCCAGCTCTCCGAAAGCACGCTCCTTTGGAGACAGACAATTAAAAAAAACTGAGAAAACAGTGAGAAAAATCATTAAATTTTTGTTTAAGATAAAATGCTTACAGTGTAGAAGCTGATGTTCCTTAATAGAGTTTTCAAAAGGATCTCTGCTAAATGAAAGTGGTCGATATTTCCAGCATTGGATGAGTCCTGATCCGAATTGCACTTCTGTGAGAATCTTTCAGTCATGTCAACAGGTGAGCTGTAGCCTAACAGCGATGCAATGTGATTCTGATCCTGAAGGCTAGTCAGTATGATATCCAACTGCATTCTCTATTTCAGGAAAAAATGACAATTAGCTAAATTTCACAGATAATGTTTTTCACCAAAATAGATTTTGAATATATTACTCAATGACTATGATATTTCATAGAGCTATAAGTTAATTGGACAAGGGCACAGCTATCTACATATTTCATGCAAAGACATTTTCCTCCATGAATATTAATTGTTCAATAACAATTGGTTAACATTTTGGGCCAGAAAATAAACTAAACAATCAAGCAACAGTTTGAAATAATGACTGAAATTATTAATAAAAACAAGAAGGGGAATTTAGTCATAGAACAGATGCCAAGAATGTTGTTTTTATTTCATTTAAGCCAACAATGCTGCCTGTGGCAACAAATTCCACAGATTCACCACTCTCTGGTTAAAGAAATTCCTCCTCACCTCCGTTCTAAAAGGACGCCCCTCTATTCTGAGGCTGTGTCTGCTGGTCTGTGACTCCCCCACCATAGGAAACATCTTCTCCACATCCACTCTATAAGGCCTTTCACCACTCGATAGGTTTCAATGAGTTCACCCCTCATTCTTCTGAATTCCAGTGAATACAGGCCCAGAGCCATCAAACACTCTTCATATGACAAGCCATTCAATCCTGGAATCTTTTTTTGAACCTCCGTTGAACCCTCTCCAGTTTCAGCACATCTTTTCTAAGGGGCCCAAAACTGCTCACAATACTCCAAGTGAGGCCTCACCAGTGCTTTAAAAAGTCTCAACATTACATCCTTGCTTTTATATTCTAGTCTTCTTGAAATGAATGCTAACATTGCATTTGCCTTCCTCACCACAGACTCAATCTACAAATTAACCTTTAGGGAATCCTGCACTAAGACTCCCAAGTCCTTCTGAACCTCAGTTTTTTTATGTTTTCACTCCATTTAGAAAATAGTTAACTCTTTTATTTCTTCTACCAGAGTGCATGACCATACACCTTCCAAGACTGTATTCCATCTGCCATTTCTTCGCCCATTCTCCTAATCTAAGTCCTTTTGTAGCCTCCCCACTTCCTTAAAACTACTTGTAACTCCACCCATCTTCATATCGTCAGCAAACATTGCAACAAATCATCAATTTCGTCATCCAAAGCATTCATATATAATGTAAAAAGAATCGGTTCCAACACCGACCCCTGTGGAACACCACTAGTTACTGGCAGCCAACCAGTAGGGACTCCCTTTATTCCCACTCTTTGCCTCCTGCTAATCAGCTACTGCTTTTTCCATGCTTGAATCGTTCCGGTAATACCATGGGCTCTTATCCTGCTAAGCAGAACCATGTGTGGCACTTTGTCAAAGGCCATCTGAAAATCCAAATACATAACATCAACTGATTCTTCTTTGTCTATCCTGCATGTTATTTTTTTCCCCAAAGAATTCCAACAGATTTGTCAGGCAAGATTTGTCAAGTGTGACAGTGGAAAGTGTGTATGCAACTGCAGGAGATGGCAGAGGTACATAATGAATACTTTGCTTCAGTATTCACTACGGAAAAGGATCTTGGTGATTGTAGGGATGACTTGCAGTGGACTGAAAAACTTGAGCTTGCAGATATTAAGGAAGAGGATGTGCTGGAGATTTTGGAAAGCACCGAGTTGGATCAGTCACCAGGACCGGACGGGATGTACCCAGGGCTACTGTGGGAAGCGAGGAAGGAGATTGCTGAGCCTCTGGCGATGATCTTTGCATCGTCAATGAGGACGGGAGAGGTTCTGGAGGATTGGAGGGTTGCGGATGTTGTTCCTTTATTCAAGGAAGGGAGTAGGGATAGCCCAGGAAATTATAGAACAGTGAGTCTTACTTCAGTGGTTGGTAAGTTGATAGAGAAGATCATGAACATTTGGAGAGGCATAATCAATCAATCAATCACAATCATCCCTCAGAAACTGATTGGAAAGCTGAGCCTAATGGGCCTGAACACCTCCCTCTGCAATTGGATCCTAGACTTCAGTCAGTCCAGATCGGGAGCAGCATCTCCAACACCATCACACTGAGCACGGGGGCCACCCAGAGTTGCGTGCTCAGTCCACTGCTGTTCACTCTGCTGACCCACGATTGTGCTGCAACACACAGTTCGAACCATATCATCAAGTTCGCCGATGACATGACCGTGCTGGGTCTCATCAGCAAGAACGACGAGTCAGCTTACAGAGAGGAGGTGCAGCGGCTAACAGACTGGTGCAGAGCCAACAATCTGTCTCTTAATGTGAACAAAACAAAAGAGATGGTTGGTGACTTCAGGAGGGCACAGAGCAACCACTCCCTGCTGAACATCGACGGCTCCTCAGTAGAGATCGTAAAGAGCACCAAATTTCTTGGTGTTCACCTGACGGAGAATCTCACCTGGTCCCTCAACACCAGCTCCAAAGCAAAGAAAGCCCAGCAGCGTCTCTACTTTCTGCAAAGGCTGAGGAAAGTCCATCTCCCACCCCCCATCCTCATCACATTCTACAGGGGTTGTACTGAGAGCATCCTGAGCAGCTGCATCACTGCCTGATTCAGAAATTGCACCATCTCGGATCGCAAGACCCTGCAGCAGATAGTGAGGTCAGCTGAGAAGATCATCGGGGTCTCTCTTCCCGCCATCACGGACATTTACACTACACGCTGCATCCGCAAAGGAAACAGCATTATGAAGGACCCTATGCACCCCTCATACAATCTCTTCTCCCTCCTGCCGTCTGGGAAAAGGCTCCAAAGCATTCGGGCTCTCACGACCAGACTATGTAACAGCTTGGGGGAAGAAACTATCAGATTCCTCAATACCCAGAGCCTGGACTGACACCTTGCCCTACTGTCCTGTTTATTATTTATTGTAAATGCCTACACTTTTTTTGTGCACTTTATGCAGTCCTGTGTAGGCCTGTAGTCTAGTGTAGCTTTCTCTGTGTTGTTTTTCTTATTACGTAGTTCAGTCTAGTTTTTTGTACTGTGTCATGTAACAACATGGTCCTGAAAAACGTCATCTCATTTTTACTATGTACTGTACCAGCAGTTATGGTCAAAATGACAATAAAAGTGACTTGACTTGACTTGAATAATATTATTAGGAATAGTCAGCATGGCTTTGTCAAAGGCATGTCATGCCTTACGAGCCTGATTGAATTTTTTGAGGATGTGACTAAACACATTGATAAAGGTAGAGCCATAGATGTAGTGTACATGGATTTTAGCAAGGCATTTGATAAGGTACCCCATGCAAGGCTTATTGAGAAAGTAAGGAGGCATGGGATCCAAGAGGACTTTGCTTTGTGGATCCAGAACTGGCTTGCCCACAGAAGGCAAAGAGTGGTTGTAGACTGGTCATATTCTGCATGGAGGTCGGTGGTGACCAGTGGTGTGCCTCAGGGATCCCTTCTCTTCGTGCTTTTTTATAAATGAGGAAGTGGAGGAATGGGTTAGTAAATTTGCTGATGACACAAAGGTTAGGTGTGTGGTGGACAGTGTGGAGGGCTGTCAGAGCTTACAGCGAGACATTGATAGGATGCAAAACTGGGCTGAGAAGTGCCAGATGGAGTCCAACCCAGATAAGTGTGAGGTGGTTCATTTTGGTAGGTCAAATATGATGGCAGAATATAGCAGTAATGGCAAGACTCTTGGCAGTGTGGAGGATCAAAGGGACCTTGGGGTCCGAGTCCATAGGACACTCAAAGCTGTTATGCAGTTTGACTCTGTGGTTAAGAAGTCATATGGTACATTGGCCTTCAGCAATCATGGGATTGAGTTTAAGAGCTGAGAGGTAATGTTGCAGCTATATAGGACCCTGGTCAGACCCCACTTGGAGTACTACAATTCTGGTCGCCTCACTACAGGATGTGGAAACCATAGAAAGGGTGCAGAGGAGATTTACAAGGATGTTGCCTGGATTGGGATCATGCCTTATGAGAATAGATTGAGTGAACTCAGCCTTTTCTCCTTGGAGCGACGGAGGATGAGAGGTAACCTGATACAGGTATACAAGATAATGAGAGGCACTGATCGTGTGGATAGTCAGAGGCTTTTTCCCAGGGCTGAAATGGCTAGCACAAGAGGGCATAGTTTTAAGGTGCTTGGAAGCAGGTACAGAGGAGATGTCAGGAGTTAAGTTTTTTTTTATAAACGCAGAGTGGTGAGTGCATGGAATGGGCTACCGGCGGCAGTGGTGGAGGCGGAAATGATAGGGTCTTTTAAGAAACCCCTGGATGGATACATGGAGCTTAGAAAAAAATAGAGGGCTATGGGTACGCCTAGGTAGTTCTAAGGTAAGGACATGTTTGGCACAGCTTTGTGGGCCAAAGGGCCTGTATTGTGCTGTAGGTTTTCTATGTTCTAAAACAAAAACAAGATGTCCCAGACATAGCCCACCAAGTAATAATCCAAAGAGATTAAGAAATGTTTTCACATTATTGTGATTCTAAGAATCCTGGCCTTCAGCTGCTGAGTGTCAGGTTAAGGGCAAACTTAACTTCCAGTTGAAATTCAAAGACTCATATTCATAACACCAGACTGCTGTTGTTTTTTTAAAAAAAGGAAGAGGCCATTTAGTACATCCATGTCAAAGGTTGCTCAAATAGAGACATGTTAAAACCACTTCCCAGCTCTTGGCTCATAGACTTGCAGGTAATGGGTCTTCAAGTGGTGCTAGGCACCAGATCATGAGACTGAAGCCCACAACGCCCTATGGCTTTCAAAGCAGAGAGATGTCAAATACTTCTTCCAAATGTTTTAAATGTCCATATAGACTGATCAATCTTATAAATAGTTCAAATAGATTTAAGTAACTTCTTAAAAATTACTTTAAAAATTCACCTTAAGTAGCCAGAGCTACTAGAAATCAACATAAAGAAAAAAACATTTACTGTATTTGTACTGAAGTTCACCATATCATACAAGGGAACAATTCAATTGTATGATAAGATGAATTCTTGACCTCACAATCGATATCATTGACTGCTTGGACTGTTCTTTATTTATAACTGTATCACTTTATCCTGCATTCTGTTATTGATACCCTGTTGTACCAGCCCAGTACATTGAAATGAGGAAATTATATGTTTGGATGGCATGCAAAACAAAGTTTTTCCACTTTAATTGTGATGATTATAAAATTATTCACCAATTTTAAAATCAAAGTTAATGCCCAGGTTCTGAAGAATGTAGTCTTGCTACTAAATCCAGTGACTGGGATTGGCATAATCTGATTTGCTCGTTAGTTTCGTGCTGTCATTTAACTCCAGCTCATTCCTAATTTCTGCATTTTAACACACAGTATGTACGTGCACAGAAATCAGAGACAGGTCCACCCTCAGTTGTGGGTATTCTCGAAGGAGCCGATGTCGAGAGGGCTGCAAATCTCTTTATGTGCATTATTCTATTATCTATTAAAATGTGTGTGTGCCCGCACACTCCTGGTGGAGTTGTCGGGGTGCCGTCATGACAAGCTTTTTGCACCGATTTTTTTGGTGATTGCTCATCGTACAGCGTGTCTTGGGCATCTGAAACCTGGCAGAGCCCATCCCTGTCCAGGTTTTTTTTTTACGAGGTCAAGTTGCTAGGTCAACGCTCAACCCAGGCACAGATGAAGAGCCTGCAAGGGAGCCGGCTGGATTTGAACTCTTGCCCCGAAGTCCAGCGCTGATGCCACTACGCCACCAGCCGGCTAAAATATGCAAAACACTAAACAAAATGTCATTCAATACAGTGTAAACAGATGACAAAGGAACTAAAATAGTTTGATGGATAGTTATAATTTTATCTGAACAATACAGTCTGTAACCTACTAATAATCTTCGTTCATAGATTATACAAGTTAATAATAAGGTATAAAGCTACACAGAATATAAAATAGCAGTTTATGAATATCTTGTCAATATTAGTATTAATAATGTCACATCAGCACCTAACGATGGTGATGCTTACTTGTCCTTTTGATAAACTTTCCCATCTTTCTGGACCTTGAGGTAGAAGACTGTGTAAAAGCTCAGTACGTTCCCTGAGTGGAGGCAACAGTAAAGATGCACCAACCGAAAGTGTTTCATTAACTGCCTGTGTAACACAAGTACAGCTTTTAATCAATAAGCATGAGCTGCAGAATTTGAAAATATATTCATGCTACTTGTAGCAGAAAATAAAATAATTGTTATATCAATTTCATAAACACAATTTAATGCAAAATTATAATGTTAATTTTTCATAAAATTAGGTGTAGGATTATGAATAGAATAACTTATGGCTCTAGATCTCCTAAAAACTGTTAGCTTGGATAGATGATAGGCTGACTGGCAAAGGCAGAGTGGGAATAAAAGGGGGCCTTTTCTGGTTGGCCACCTGGCTGACAAAATTGATGGCTTGATGGCCAAGTTCTCAGATGATACAAAGAGAGGTGGAAGGGCAGGTAGTGTTGAAAAAGCAGAGAGTCAATGAAAGGTAACTTGCAGGTTGGTGAAGGTAAATGCAATATTAGCATTCATTTCAAAAGAACTAGAACAGAAAGGCAAGGATGTAACATTGAGGCTTCATAAGACATTAGTCAGACCGCAGTTGGAGTAGTATAAACAGTTTTTGGACCTCATATCTAAGAAAGAATCTGCTGGCATTGAAGTGTGTCCACATGAGGTTTACAAGAATGATATAGGAATGACAAGTTTAATGTATGAGGAGCATTTGATGGATCAATAACCAAGAGCTCAGACAGCTAGTTCAGTAAGTTAATCAAATGATTTTGTACCCTTAGGGACAGACATTAATAATAATATCACAAAGAGATAAACCTAGTCAATTTTCTCCATTTACCTCTTCAATATTTTTTGGGACATCTGAATCTATTAACCGAAAAAGTAAGTTTCTTAGTGGTCTGGTCTGTTGACCGAGGACAGTGGCACCAGTTCCTCCAGCTTGAGCCAGGGAAAGATGGGTAGAAAGCAACTTCAAACAAAGAAACACAAAGTGATGATGCTCCCTATTAAAAATAGAATAGAAATCTATTAGTGCGAGAGATATATATATATATTCCATTTCAAAAACATCAAAAATTATTAGTAAAGACAAACATAAATACAAACAAAAACTTAACAATATTAAAAGAAAATTAAAAATATAGAACTTTTTACTCACACTTGCCCATCAAAGCCCCTCCTCTCCTTTCAAATGAAAGGCTTATTGTTCCTGTGCGAATGCAGGAACAACTAGATACAGGAGAATGAGGAGGTGACAGGGTGGAACTGCAGGGAGGTAAGTCACCCCTAAGATGCAGGAGGCAGGAATCTGGGTGATTGTCAGGAGAGGGAAAGAAAATAGGCAGCCAATTCAGAGTACCCTTATGGCTGTTCCCCTCAATATTGAGTATACCACTAAGGATACCCTTTTTTAGGCGGGGGGGGGGGGGGGTGAAGAGAAGGAAATCAACTACCAGCATCCGCAGTTGAATCTGTCTCTGTGATTCAGAAGCAATGGGGAGAGAAGAGGAGTGCAGTAGGTGGGAACTGAGGAGGGTGGTAGGACAAAGGGCTCTGGGAATACAACTCCATAATGTATTTAAAGTGGTGTCCCGGGTAGATAGGGTCATAAAGAAAGATGTTGGCATATTGCCGGCTGGTTGCGTAGTGGCATCAGTGTTGGACTTAGGGGTGAGAGGTCCTGTGTTCGAATCTGGCCGGCTCCCTTGCATGCTCTCCATCCGTGCCTGGGTTGAGTGTCGACCTAGCTACTCGGCCTTGTAAAAAAAACCTGGAGAGGGATGGGCTCCGCCAGGTTTCAGATGCCTAGGACACGCTATATGATGAGCAATCACCAAAATGATTGGTGCAAAAAGCTTGTCATGACGGTCCCCCGACAGTTCCACCAGGAGTTAAGGGTGCGTACACACACACACACACACGTCAAAGTTTTGAGTACAGGTTTGGGATGTTATGTTGAAGTTGTACAAGACATTGATGAGGACTAATTTGGAGTATTGTGTGCAGGTTTGCTCACCTACATACAGGAAAGTGTAAATAAAGTTGAAAGAGTACAAAGAAAATCTACAAGGATGTTGGCAGATCTGGAGCACTGGAGTTAGAAGGGAAGATTGAACAGGCTAGGACTGTATTCTCTAGAACATAGATGATTGAGAGGAGACTTGATAGAGGTTTTCAAAATTATGAGGGGGTTTAGATAGGGTAAATGCAAGCAGGCTTTTTCCACTGAGGTTGAGTGGGACTAGAACTAGAGGTTATGGGTTAAGCTGGAAAGATGAGAAGTTTAAGGGGAACATGAGGGGAAACTTCTTCACTCAGAGGCTTGTGAGAGTGCAGAATGAGCTGCCAGCACAAGGGGTGCATGGAAGCTTCATTTCAATGCTTATGAGAAGTTTGGATAGGTACATGGATGGTAGGGGTACAGAGGCCTATGGTCCCAGTGCAGATCGATAACAATAGGCAGTTTAAATGGTTTGGCTTAGACTAGATGGGCCCAAGGACCTATTTCTGTGGTGTGCTTTTCTATGACTCTAGCAATAGGGGTTTGAGGAGCAAACAGGACATTCTGTGGATGTGAAAGAGATGCCTGGATGGTATCTTGCCTCCTAGATGCCAGGATCAGGGATGTCTCAAACTGAGTCCATGGTATTTTTAAAGAGGAGGGTGAGCAGCCAGAATTCATGGTATATCTTGTTACCAATGACACAGGCAGGAAAAGGGAGGGGATTCTGAAAAGAGAATATAAGAAGATAGGTAGAAAGCTGAAAATCAGAACCTCTGGGATAGTAATATCTGATATTGCTGCATGTGCCACACACCAATGAGCGTAAGAATAGGATGATTTGGCAGATGAATACCTGGCTGAGGAATTAGTGCAGTGGACAGGGTTTTAGCTTTCTGAATCATTGAGATCCCTTCTCGGGAAGTATAAGCTGCACAAAAAGGACAGCTTACACCTGAATCTGAGGGGGACCAATATCCTTGCAGGCACACTTTCTAGAACTGGTGGCAGTGCTATAGGAACCAGAATAATAGAGCTGAGGATAGGGCAGTTGGTATACAAGTCAATGCAGGGTGAGTGAATCTGTGAGGAAGGACAGGCAGATGATAGGGCAAAATTGCAGTCAGTGGGATGAGTTGGTGTGTAACACAGGGGCAAAATCAAAAACTGTGATGAATACAGAATCCTTTATTTGAATGCATGCAGTATATAGAATAAGGTAGGTGATCACGTAGCGCAGTCAAGGAATGGCAGGTACGATGTGGGCATCACTGAGGCATGCCTGAAAGAAAATCATAGTTGGGAGCTTAACATCCAAGGATACACATTGTATTGAAAGGATAGCCAGGTAGGCAGAGGGGGTAGGGTGGTTCTGTTGGTAAAAATGGAAATCATATCCTTAGAAAGAGTTAACATAGGATCGGAAGATGTAAAATCGTTGTGGGTAGTTAAGAAACTGCAAGGGTAAAAAGACCTTAATGGGAGTTATAAACAGGTCTCCAAACAGTAACCAGAATGTGGAATAAATATCACAACTGGAGACAGAAAATGCACATCAAAAGGGCAATGTCATGTGAGATTTCAATATGCAGCTAGATTGGAAAAACCAGGTTGGTGCCAGATCCCAAACAACTGCTTGTTGTTGAGCCTACTTGGAGAAAGGCAATTCTGGATTGAGTGTTCGGTGATAAACCAAATTTGATAGGGAGCTTAGGGTGGAGGAACTCTTAGGAAACTGAGATCAGAATATGATAGAATTCACCCTGCAGTTTGAGAGGGTGAAGATGAAGTTAGATGTATCACTATTGCAGCAGAGTAAAGAGAATTATACTAAGGCATGAGAGGGGAGCTGGCCAAAATTGATTGGAAGGGGACACTATCAGGGATGATGGCTTAATAGCAATGGCTGGAGTTTCTAGGGGCAATTCAGAAGGCACAGTATAAATGCATCCCAAAGCTAAGAAGTAGCTGAAGGGTGGATGATGCAAACGTGCCTGACAAGGAACATCAAAGACAGCAAATAAGAAGAAACATAACATAGCAAAAATTAATGAGGTTTGAGAATTGGGAAGCTGAAAAAAAACCCAACAGAAGGCACCCAAAAAAGCAATGAGAATAATATAAAAGAGAATAACAAAAGTTTTCCAGATTTTAAAAGAGAGGTGAGAGATGATATTGGACTGCTGTAAAATGACACTGGGCAGCTAGTAATGGGAGACAAAATAATAGCAAACAAAATTAATAAGTATTTTGCATCAGTCTTCACTGTGGAAGACGGAAGTATGCTGGAAATTCAAGAGTGTCAAAGGGCAGAAGTGAATGTAATTGCTGTTATTAAGGAGAAGGTGCTTGGGAAGCTGAAAGTCTTAAAGTAGATATGTCAATTGGACCAGACGGACTACACCCCAGAGTTCTTAAAGAAGTAGCTAAAGAGATTGTGGAGGCATTATTAGCAATCTTTTAAGAATCACTAGATTTCAGAATGGCTTTGGAAAGGGAGGAGGCAAAATACAGCAAAATATATGCCAGTTAGCCTGACATCAGTGGTTGGGCAGATGTTAGAGCCCATTAGGTTTCAGAGTATTTGAAAGCACTTGATAAAATAGGCCAAAGTTAGCATGGTTTCCTTGAGGGAAGCTCTTTCCTGACAAATATTTTGAAATTCTTTGAGGATTTTACTTAGATTTTCATAATGCCTTTGGCAAGGTGCAGCACAGGACCCTGCTTAAAAACAGCCCAAGATATTACAGAAAGATACTATCATAGATAGAATATTGGCTGACAGGCAAGAGGCGAAGAATGGGAAAAAAGGGAGGTCTTTTCTGGAGGTGCTCCTCAAGGCTTGGTGTTAGGATCTGAGTGCTTCTTTTCAAGTTATATGTCAATGATTTGGATGACAGAATTGATAGTTTTATGGCCAAGTCTGCAGATTGGGAGCATGGGCCAATCCTAGCCAGGCCACACTTTAAGTATTGTCAACAGTTTTGGGCCTCACATCTCAGAAAGGATGTATTATCAGTGAAGGGTCTAGAGGACGCTCACAAGGATGATTCCAAGAATGAAGGGGTTAACATTTGAGGAGTGTTTAGCAGCTTTGGGCCTGTACTCACTGGAGTTTAGAAGAATGCAAGGGGATCTCATTGAAACCTATCAAGTGTTGAAAGGAATAGATAGGGTGGATATGGAAAAGCAGTTTCCTATGGTGGGGGCATCCGGAACTAGAGGGCACAGCCTTAAAACTGAGGGGTGACCCTTTAGAACAGAAGTAAGGAGGAATTTTATTTTTAGCTTAGAGAGTAGTAAAACTATGGAATGCTCTGCCACAGTGGAGGCCAAGGCTGTGCGTATATTTAAGGTGGAATTTGATAGTTTTCTGATCAGTTAGGCATCAAAGGATATGGCAACAAGGCAGGTGTATAGGGTTGAGTGGGATAGATAGACATCCATTTAGAGCAGAAACAAAGAGCAATTTCTTTAGCTAGAGAGTAGTGAATCTTTGGAATTTATTGCACAGAGAACTGTTGAGACCAAATCACGGAGGTTGATAGGTTCTTGGTTAGGTAGGGCATCAAAAGTTACCTAGAGAATGCGGTTAAAAAGGATTTATTAAAAAAATCAGCCGTGATGGAAATGGTGGAGCAGACACAATGAGCTGAATGGCATAATTCTGCTTCTGTGTCTCAATCAAGTCTCTCATTTCAGATTTTGGAGAGACTCTTCAGTTCACTTTCTGCCTGTATGTGGGACATGCTGCTTGCTTTAAGAAAACTGGAAAAAGTAGAGAAATCAATTGAGGTATGGCAGAACTATTTTCTAAAGGTATCTGAATTTTATAGATTTGTTACTTATTAAATGGAATGGAAGGAAGTTATAGTCAATCCACATCGATATTAATCTACTCGGCAATCAACTGATCAGAATAGAATGTCCATTTAGTACAGAAATGAGGAGAAATTTCTTTTGCCAGAAAGTAGTCAATCTGTGGAAGGCCAAGACATTTAAAGCAGAGGTTGACAGGTTGAATCATAGAAAAATACAGTATAGAAACAGGCACTTGGGTCCATCGAGATCTGCACCCCGACCATAGCTCTCCATACCCCCTCAAAAATGTACGTATCCAAATTTCTCTTAAATTTTGAAACCAAGCTCGCCTGCACCACTTGTGCTGGCAGCTTGTTCCACACTCATAGCCTTCTGAGTGAAGAAGTTTCCTCTCATGTTTCCCTTAAACTTAACCCATGACCTCTAGGTATAGTCCCACCCAACCTCAATGGGAAAAGCCTGCTTGCATTTACCCTAACAATACCCCTCAGAATTTTGTATCCCTCTATCAAGTCTCCCCGCATTACTTATGTTCCAAGGAATAAAGTCCTAACCTATTCAATCTTTCCTTATAACTCAAGTCCTCCAGTACCAGGGATATACTTGTAAATTTTATCTGTACTCTTTCCACCTTATTTACATCTTTCCTGTAGGTAGGTGACTAAAACTGCATACAATACTCCAAATTAGCCCTCACTAACATCTTATACAACTTCAATATAACATCCCATCTCCTTACTCAATATTTTGATTTAAGGCTGACATGCTAAAAGCTTACTTTTCTGTGCAAAACCTAACCTGTTTGGTCCTACTGAAGTGCAACACCTTGCACGTCTGCATTAAATTCCATCTGACATTTATTCAGCATATTTATCCAGCTAATTCAAATCCTGTTGTAAGCTCTGATGGTCTCCCTCTCTGCCACTACACCCCAAATCTTGCTGTCAACTGCAAATTTGCTGATCCAGTTAACCAAATGATCATCCAGATCATTGGTATAGATGACAAACAATGGACCCAGCACTTCACTAGTCAGAGGCCTTACTCAGAGAGACAACCATATACTAGCACTCTCTGGCTTCTTCCAGAAAGCCAATGCTCAATCCAAATCACCTGATCATCTTGAATGCCAAGTGACTGAACCTTCTTGACCAACCTCCCATGCAGGACCTTGTCAAAGGCCTTGCTGGAGTTCATGTAGATGATGTCCACTACCTTGCCTTCATCAATTTTCTTGGTAATTTTTTCAAAACCATCTATTAGATTCATTAGACTTGACCTACCACACATGAAGTTGTGCTGACTATCCCTAATTAGTCCCTGTCTATCTGCATTGCCTATAAAAAGTATTCACCCCTCTTGGAAGTTTTCATGTTTTATTGTTTTACAACACTGAATCACAGTGGATTGAATTTGCCTTTTTTTGACACTGACCAACAGAAAAGTGAGAACAGATCTCTACCAAGTGATCTAAATTGATTACAAATATAAAACACAAAATAATTGATTGCATAAGTATTCACCCTCTACGTCAATATTTATTACAGCCTTGAGTTTGTGTGGATAGATCTCTATCAGCTTTGCACATTTTTCCCCAGTCTTCTTCATAAAACTATTCAAGCTCTGTCAGATTGCATGGGGATTGTGAGTGAGCAGCCCTTTGCAAGTGCAACTAGAAATTCTCAATTGGATTGAGGTGTGGCCTCTGAAATGACCACCCCAGGACATTAATTTTGTTGCTTTTAAGCCATCCTGTTAGCTTTGGCTTTATGCTTGGGGTCACTGTCTTGCTGGAAAACAAATCTCCTCTCAAATCGCAGTTCTCTTGCAGACTACATCAGGTTTTCCTCCAGGATTTCCCTGTATTTTGCTATATTCATTTTACTCTCTACCTTCACAAGCCTTCCAGGGCTTGTTGCAGTGAAGCATCCCCACAGCATGATGCAGCCACCACTATGCTTTACTGTTGGGATGGTGTGTTTTTGATTAGTTTACGCCAAACACAGTGTTTAGTCTGATGGCCAAAAAGCTCAATTCTGGTTTCATCAGACCAGAGATCCTTCTTCCAGCTGACTTCATAGTCTCCCATGAGTTTTTTTTTCAACAGTGGCTTTCTCTTTGCCACTCTTTCATAAAGCTGTGACTAGTGAAGCACCCAGGCAACAGTTGTATGCGCTGTCTCTCCCATCTCAGCCACTGAAGCTTGTAACTTCTCCAGAGTTGTCATAGGTCTCTTGGTGGCCTCCCTCACTAGTCACCTTCTTGCACGATCACTGAGTTTGTAAGGAGGCATGTTCCAGGCAGATTTGCAGCTGTGGCATATTCTTTCCATTTCTTGATGATTGACTTAACTCCAAAGGATATTCAGAGACTTGGAAATTTTCCTGTATCCATCTCCTGAGGTGCTTTTCAATAACTTTTTTGTGGAGTTGTGTGGAGTGTTCTTTTCTCTTCATGCTTAGTTTTTGCCACAAACCACTAGCAGTTGGACCTTTCAGATACAGATGTATTTTTACTACTATCAATTGAAGCACCTTGACTGCAGATGGTATTCTCCATTTAACTAATTATGTGACATCTAAATCCAATTGGCTACACAGTGATGATCTGGTATGCCATATTTTTGCAAACAATTATTTTGTGTTTTACATTTGTAATTAATTTAGATCACTTGTAGAGATGTTTTCACTTTGACACAAAATAATCTTTTTCTGTTGATCAGTGTCAAAAAAGCCAAATTAAATCCACTGCGATTTAATGTTAGAAACATAGAAAACCTGCAGCACAATACAGGACCATTGGCCCAAAAAGTTGTACCGAACATGTCCTTACCTTAGAAATTACTAGGCTTAATTATAGCCCTCTATTTTTCAAAGCTCCATGTAACTATCCAAAAGTCTCTTAAAAGACCCTATCGTATCCACCTCTACCACCGTTGCCGGCATCCCATTTCATGTACTCACCACTCTCTGAGTAAAAAACTTACCCCTGACATCTCCTCTGTACTCCCCAGCACCTTAAACCTGTGTCCTCTTGTGGCAACCATTTCAGCCCTGGGAAAAGGTCTCTGACTATCCACACGATCAATGCCTCTCATCATCTTATACACCTCTATCAAGTTTCACCTCTCATCCTCCGTTGCTCCAAGGAGATAAGGCCGAGTTCACTCAACCTATTCTCATAAGACATGCTCCCCAAACCAGGCAACATCCTTGTAAATCTCCTCTGCACCCTTTCTATGGTTTCCACATCCTTCCTGTAGTGAGGCAGCCAGAACTGAGCACAGTACTCCAAGTGGGGTCTGACCAGGGTCCTATATAGCTGCAACATCACCTCTTGGCTCCTAAATTCAATTCCACGATTGATGAAGGCCAATACGCCGTATGCCTTCTTAACCACAGAGTCAATCGCCACAGCTGCTTTGAGCATCCTATAGACTCGGACCCCAAGATCCCTCTGATACTCCACACTGCCAAGAGTCTGACCATTAATACTATATTCTGCCATCATATTTGACTTACCAAAATGAACCACTTCACACTTATCTGGGCTGAATTCCATCTGCCGCTTCTCAGCCCAGTTTTGCATCCTATCAATGTCCCACTGTAACCTCTGACAGCCCTCCATACTATCCACAACACGTCCAAGCTTTGTGTCATCAGCAAACTTACTAACCCATCCCTCCACTTCTTCATCCAGGTCATTTATAAAAATCACGAAGAGTAAGGGTCCCAGAACAGATCCCTGAGGCACTCCGCTGGTGACTGACCTCAATGCAGAATATGACCTGTTTACAACTACTCTTTGCCTTCTGTGGGCAAGCCAGTTCTGGATCCACAAAGCAATGTCCCCTTGGATCCCATGCCTCCTTACTTTCTCAATAAGTCTTGGATGGGGTACCTTATCAAATGCCTTGCTGAAATCCATATATACTACATCCACTGCTCTTCCTTCATCAATGTGTTTAGTCTCAAAAAATTCAATCAGTCTCGTAAGGCACAACCTGCACTTGACAAAGCCATGCTGACTATTCCTAATCATATTATACTTCTCCAAATGTTCATAAATCCTGTCAGGATCTGCTTCATCAATTTACCAACCACTGAGGTAAGACTCATTGGTCTATAATTTCCTGGGCTATCTCTACTCCCTTTCTTGAATAAAGGAACAACATCTGCAACCCTCCAATCCTCTGGAACCTCTCCTGTCCCCACTGATGATGCAAAGATCATTGCCAGAGGCTAAGCAATCTCCTCCCTCGCCTTCCACAGTAGCCTGGGGTGCACCTCATCTGGTCCCGGCGACTTATCCAACTTGATGCTTTCCAAAATCTCCAGCACATCCTCTTTCTTACTATCTACATGCTCAAACTTTTCAGTCTGCTGCAAGTCATCACTACAATCACCAAGATCCTTTTCCATAGTGAATACTGAAGTATTCATTATGTACCTCAAGTAAAGCAATAAAACATCCGGGGGGGGGGGGGGGGGGATGGGGGAGAGTGAATTTTTTTTATAGGCACTGTAAATACTCATATCTGGTCCCTCAGAATACCTTCCAATAACTTTCCCATTACTGATGTCAGGCTCACCGGCCTTTAATGTCCAAGTTTATTTTTACAGTCTTTCTTAAACAGTGGAACAACATTAACTATCTACCAGTCCATCGGTAACTTACCCGTCGCAAAGGGTGAATTAAATATCTCTGCTAGGGCTCATGCGACTTTTGCATTTGCCTGCCACCAGGTCTGTGGGAATACCTCGTCAGCCCCTGGGCATTTTATCCACCCTAATTTGCCTCAAAACAGCAAACATCTCCTCGTAATCTTTATATGGTCCATGACCCTGCTGTTGCTTTTCTTCACTTCTACAGACTCAGTGTCTGTCTCCCGAGTAAACACAGATGCAAAAAAAAAATCCATTTAAGATTTCCCCCATCTTTTTTGACTCCATGCATAGATTGCTATTCTGATCTTCCAGAGAACTAATTTTGTCACCTGCAATCATTTTGCTCCTAATATATCTTCAGAATCCCTCAGGATTCTCCTTCACCTTTTCTGCTAGATTAACCTCATTCTTTCTTTTACCTTTCCTGAGTTCTGTTGCATTTCTTATGCTTCATAAGTACCTTATTTGTTCCTACCTGCCTATACACTTCCTTTTTTTTCTTAACCAGGGCCTCAATGTCTCTTGAAAACCAAGGTTCCCCACACCCATTACCTTTACCTTTTATTCTGCCAGGTATATACAAGCTTTATACCCACAAAATTTCACTTTTGAAGGCTTCCCACTTAACAAGTACACATTTGCCAGAAAACAGCCTGTCCCAATCCACACTTGCCAGATCCTTTCTGATACAATCACAATTGGCCTTTCTCCAATTTAGATTCTCTACCTGCGGACCAGATCTATCTTTTTCCATATTTACTTTGAAACTAATGGCATAATGACCATGGCAAATAATGGCAATTTGCTCCCCAACACAAACTTCTGTCACCTGCCCTGTCTCATTTCCTAATAGGAGACTAAATATCGCACACTTTCTCATTGGGACATCTATGTACTGATTAAGGAAACTTTCCTGAACACATTTGACAAACGCTATCCCATCTAGTCCTTTTACAGTACAAGAGTCCCAGTCAATATGTGGCAAGTTAAAATCACCTACTATGACAACCTTATGTTTCTTACAACAATCTGCAATCTCTCTACAGATTTGTTCCTCTAAATCCCTCAGTCTGTTGGGTGATCTGTAATACAGCCTCAATAATGAGGTCGTAACCATTCTTATTCCTCAGTTCCACCCATAAAGCCTCATTTTAGACGAGCTCTCCTGTTTACCCTGACTGAGCACTTACGTGACATTTTTCCTGACTAGTAATGTCACTCTTTCCCCTTTAATCCCTCCTGCTCTGTCATGTCTAAAACAATGGAACCCCAGAATATTGAGCTGCCAGTCTTGATCCTCCTGCAACCAAGTCTCACCAATGGCTACAATATACAGGTCTCCCCCGCTATCCGAAGGTAGAGGGTTCCTATGACACCATTTGTAAGCCGAAATGTCGTAAAGCAAAGAAGCAATTGCCATTAATTTATATGAGAAAAATGTCCGAGCATTCCCAGACCCAAAAAATAACCTACCAAATCATACCAAATAACACATAAAACCTAAAATAACACTAACATATAGTAAAAGCAGAAATGATATAAATATACAGCCTATATAAAGTAGAAATATTGTATGTATGGTGTAGTATCACTTATCAAAATTGGGAAGACAGCGAGCCAAAATGGTTTGGAGAGGAAAAAATCAGCACATACGCGCACGTGAACAAGGTATCACGGTCATTGTAGTCTTTCTCTGGGTAAACACACGTATAAAGTGGGTGTCTTTTTCTCGTAAAAGTGAAAATCCTCTTTGGTTAATGAAAACAGGTACTAATGTAGGTCTTTCGTAACAGCGAGCTGTCGTAAAGCGAATGTTCAAAGAACGGGGGCCACCTGTAATAATTCCATGTGTTGATCCATGCCCTGTGCTTATCTGCCTTTCCTACAGCACTTCTTGCATTGAAATATATGGCTCAAAACATTAGTCACACCATGCTCAGCCTTTAGATTTCTGACTTTGTCTGAGGACTTAACATGAGTCTCCACAACCTCTCCACTATCTGTTCTGGCATACTGGTTCTCATTGCCCTGCAACTGTAGTTTAACCCAACCCATCCCATTGAAGCACTGGCAAGCATTCCCACTCAGATAATAGTGCCCCTCCAGTTCAGGTGCAAACCATCTTTTCTAAAGGTTCTTGATTAGTCAGGGCATCAAAGGTTATGGGCAGAAGGCAGGAAAATGGGGCTGACAGAGATAATAAATCAGCCACGGTGGAATGGCAAAACAGAACTAATGGGCTGTATGGCCTAATTCTGCTGCTATGAGGTCTACCTGACACAAGTTCAGTCAGGCAAATTTGGGTAATTTAAGCAAGTTTGCATTGTTACTGAAATTCAACAAAAAACTGTAAAAATCATTAGAAACAATAACAAAGATATTTTTAATCATGATGCAGTGCAGGATTAAAGGATTATAAAAGGATCTTTATTAGAATTCATCCAAGATTCATTCCACATTAATTACTAAAGTTGCAAATTTGTGTAGCAGCTTTATTAAGCATCATTACCTTTGAGAACAGAAAGGCTGTGGAGGTATCTCATTGTTAATGCCATCGCAATATCTATCCAAAAGGGTCTGCAGGTAACTAAAAGTACTTTCTTCCAGATCAACGCAGTAAGGTCTGTGCCAGGCTACTAGTTGTCTAAAGGGAAAAAAAAAGTTGATAAATTATTGAAAAAATAATGACTTAAAACATTTTTATTCAGCAACATTCCGCAAATGACGGCAAAGAAAATAAATTCAGCACAGTTCTTGTAAAGATTACTGATTTATACCTCATGACTTATTTAATATTTACTAGGCATTGTTAATTTATTTTCTTCAAATGCATGATCTGTCATTATGGTTGTCTTCTTTCCCACCACCAAGATTTTTCAGAAACTGTTCATTTTGTAAACTCTGAAAGGGCTTTGCATTCTTACAGAATGAAATCCATGTTTGGACCATGATTTGCATTATAGTGCACAACCAACCAAAACCTTAGGAAGTTCCTGCGATCAAAGAACTTCTACTCCAGTTTTATGGGTTCTGAGGTAGTTAATTAAACTATTGTGGGAACCATAGACTCTTACACAGATGGGTGGAGGAGGTGGCTGACAGGTGAGTAGTTTGTGAGGAGATCCACCCCTTTTGCTGGGTATCTGTGTGCTCCAAACATCCAGCCATGAGGTTTTCAAAAGCATCACAAAAGCTACTTTGTCCCAGGAGAGAGGGTATAGCATTTTGCTGCATCATTGAATCTTTTTCACTCATTTACTTGGTAATCACTTCTCATGACAGAGCCTGGACTGGAGCACCTGCTTGAGAGTCTGGTGTTTCTGTGAATGTCATAATCTTGCCCAGTGTAACAGGTTAAATGCAACAAGGCCCTCAATGCTGGGACTTAATTCTTCAAGTGAACCTGAATTATGTTAATTTATTGCTGGAAGTTTTAAATGAAATTAATTTGATTGGGAAGGTTTAACTAGAGATGATTAGTGATGAACTAAAATAAAACACAAGAGAGATCAATGAATCATCACTTTCAATATTTGCAAAATGAGCAGATAGTTAAATCCCAGTGTTTATCTCTTCTCAACTAATCAATAAGCTCCAAGACCTAAGCCTCAAAACCTCCTGTGCAACTGGATTCCCAATTTCCTCACTTACTGATTATGGATTGGCAACAACATCTCCTCCACAATCACCATCAGCACAGGCGCACCACAAAACTGTGTGCTTAGTGTCTTGTTCTACTCACTTTATGATTATGATAGCAAGGCCAATGCAATATTTAAATTTGATGATGACACCACTACTGTTGGTTAAATTAAAGGTGGTGACAAACTGGCAAATTCATAGGAGGGAGATAGAAAATCTGATTGAACACTGTCACAACACCACTTCTCACTCAACATCAGCAAAACCAAGGACCTGATTTGTGACTACAGGATAAAGAAATCAGGGGTCCATGAAACAGTGCTCATTAGTGGATCGGAGTTAGAGAGAGTCAGTAAATTTAAACTCCTGGGTGGTATCAGAGGCCACAGGGGCAACAACAGTCAGCAGCCTGGTCAATGGGGTGATGATGGTCAGCAGCTAGGCCAGCAACATCCATCAAGTCCGCTCTCCTTGTACGCTGATGGAAAGATGTTTTTGATATTCTGAGATGATGTGATTATTGGACTGTACTTTATATATCTCTCCTTCAGTTTTTCGGTATTTTCTTTCTTGTGGCTGATTGGTGTATGAGTGACCTGTTAATTTTTTGTGTGTGAGAAGGGAGTTGGGGATTTTAATGCTACTGTCACTGTTCTTTTTTGTGAATGAGGGAGCTGGGGATTGTTATCATCATTGTTTGATTCCATCGGGGAGGGGTTGGGGATTTGTTGCTATCGTCACTGTTTCTTTTCTGCAAGTGAGGGGGTTGGCAATTGTTATTGTCGCTGTTTTTTCTTCAGGGAAGGTGGTGGGGGATTTTGGGATTTGTAAGTTTTATTACTTTTTCATGCCGGGGGGGTGAGAGTTGATGTCTTTCCTTCCAACAACTGCCATGGTCTTTTGTATTTCCTGGCTATCTGGAGGAGATAAATTTCAGAGTTGTATTGTACATGCATACTTTGACAATAAAATGAACCTTTAAACCTTTGTCATGTCAGAGGCTCTGTCTTGCGACCAGAACATATATACCATTTTGAAGAACGCTGAGCAGTGCCTTTACTTTCTTAGAAGTTTGTGCAGATTTAGCATGTCATCTAAAACTTTGACAAACTTTGATGCATGTACAGTAGAGACTATCCTGACTGGTTGCATCCTGACCAAGTATGGAAACATTTTTGCTGCTACCATCAGAAAGGAGGTAAAGAAGTTTTAGGTTCCATACCAACAGGTTCAGGAACAGTGCTGACACTGGAGAAGGTTCAAAGAACGTTCATTAAAATGATTCCGGGAGCAAGAAGGCTGCGAGTGAACGGTTGATTTTTCTGAGCGAAGGGAGTTTCTTACTATTCGGGGTAAAAGAGAGGCGAGACTGCCCAGGTGCGTGATGTCAGCCAGTAGAGCGCAAAAGGTTTAGAAAGAAGACCGTCCTATCCAGCGGGCAGCAGAGTGATAGGGCTTCGGCTCAACAGGCTTAGGCGGTAACAGGATAAGGCGAGGTAGGTTTAACTATGTTAATTACGGAAAGGAGGAAGTATGTGTGTGAAGCCAGTTTTCTGTGCTCGGTGTCAGATGTGGGAAGTCCTGGAGTCTCCCAGCCTCCTGGAATGCCATATCTGCACTTAGTGTGTCGAGCTGCAGCTCTGAGGAACTGAGTTAGGGAACTGGAAATGCAGCTTGATGACTTTCGCCTGGTCAGGGAGAGCGAGGAGGTGATAGAAAGGAGTTATAGGCAGGTGGTCACACCAGGGCTACAGGAGACAGAGAAGTGGGTCACAGTCAGGAGGGGGAAGGGGAAGAGGAAGAGTCAGATACTAGAGAGTATCCCTGTGGCTGTACCCCTTGACAATAAGTACTCCTGTTTGAGTACTGTTGGGGGAGGGGAACAGCCTACCTGGGCACAGAGTCCAGCCCTGTGGCTCAGAAGGGTAGGGAAGGGAAGTAGTGATAGGGGACTCTATAGTTAGGGGGTCAGACAGGCGATTTTGTGGATGCAGGAAAGAAACTTGGATGGTAGTTTGCCTCCCAGGTGCCAGGGTCCAGGATGTTTCGGATTGCATCCAAGATATCCTGCGGTGGGAGGAAGAACAGCCAGAGGTAGTGGTACATATATTGGTACCAATGACATAAGTAGGAAAAGGGAAGAGGTCCTGAAAAAAGACTACAGGGAGTTGGGAAGGAAGTTGAGAAGCAGGAACGCAAAGGTAGTAATCTCAGGATTACTGCCTGTGCCATGTGACCGTGAGAATAGGAATAGAATGAGGTGGAGGATAAAAGCGTGGCTGAGGGATTGGAACAGGGGGCAGGGATTCAGATTTCTGGATCATTGGGACAGGTGTGACCTGTACAAAAAGGATGGGTGGCATTTGAATCCGAGAGGAACCAATATCCTGGTGGGGAGGTTTGCTAAGGATACTGGGGAGAGTTGAAACTACAATTGTTGTGGGGTGGGAACATAACTGAAGTGACTGGGGAAGGGGAGGTTGGCTCACAAATTGAGAAAGCTTGTAGACAGTGCGAGAGGGAGGATAGGCAGGTGATAGAGAAGGGACGCACTCAGACCAAAGGTTGAGATGTGTCTATTTTAACGCAAGGAGTGTTGTGAATAAAGTGGATGAGCTTGGAGCGTGGATCAATACTTGGAGGTATGATGTGGTGGCCATTACAGAAACTTGGATGGCTCAGGGACAGGAATGGTTACTTCAAGTGCCGGGTTTTAGGTGTTTCAGAAAGGACAGGGAGGGAGGCAAAAGAAGTGGGGGCGTGGCACTGATCATCAGAGATAGTGTCACGGCTGCAGAAAAGGTGGACACCATGGAGGGATTGTCTACGGAGTTTCTGTGGATGGAGGTTATGAACAGGAAGGGGTGAATAACTTTATTGTGTGCTTTTTATAGGCCACCTAATAGTGACAGGGATATTGAGGAGCAGATAGGGAAAGAGATCCTGGAAAGGTATATTAGTAACAGAGTTGTCGTGATGGGAGATTTTAATTTCCCAAATATCGATAGGCATCTCCCCAGAGCAAAGGGTTTAGATGGGGTGGTGTTTGTTTGGTGTGTTCTGGAAGGTTCCTTATCACAATATGTAGATAAGCCTACAAGAGCAGAGGCTGTACTTGATTTAGTACTGGGAAATGAACCTGGTCAGGTGTCAGATCTCTCAGTGGGAGAGAATTTTGGAGATAGTGATCATAATTCTATCTCCTTTACAATAGCACTGGAGAGAGATAGGAACAGACAAGTTAGAAAAGCGTTTAATTGGAGTAAGGGGAGTTATGAGGCTATCAGGCAGGAAATTGGAGGCTTAAATTGGAAACAGATGTTCTCAGGAAAAAGTATGAAAGAAATGTGGCAAATATTCAGGGGATATTTGTGTGGAGTTCTGTATAGGTACATTCCAATGAGACAGGGAAGTTATGGTAGGGTACAGGAACCGTGGTGTACAAAGGCTGTAATAAATCTAGTCAAGAAGAAAAGCTTACAAAAGATTCAGGGAGGTAGGTAATGTTAGAGATCTAGAAGATTATAAGGCTAACACTAAGGAGCTTAAGAAGGAAGGGGCCATTGAAGAAGGAAGAGCCAGAAGGGGCCATGAGAAGGCCTTTGTGGGCAGGATTAAGGAAAACCCCAAGGCATTCTACATGTATGTGAAGAGCAAGAGGATAAGATGTGAAAGAATAGGACCTATCAAGTGTGACAGTGGGAAAGTGTGTATGGAACCAGAAGAAATAGCAGTGGTACTTAGTGAATACTTTACTTCAGTATTCACTACGGAAAAAGATCTTGGTGATTGTAGTGATGACTTGCAGCAGACTGAAAAGTTTGAGCATATAGATATTAAGAAAGTGGATGTGCTGGAGCTTTTGGAAAGCATCAAGTTGGATAAGTCACCGGGACCGGATGAGATGTACCCTAGGCTACTGTGGGAGGCGAGGGAGGAAATTGCTGAGCATCTGGCAATGATTTTTGCATCATCATGGGGATGGGAGAGGTTCTGGAGGATTGGAGGGTTGCGGATGTTGTTCCTTTATTCAAGAAAGGGAGTAGATATAGCCCAGGAAATTAAAGACCAGTGAGTCTTACCTCAGTGGTTGGTAAGTTGATGGAGAAGATCCTGAGAGGCAGGATTTATGAACATTTGGAGAGGTATAATATGATTACGAGTAGTCGGCATGGCTTTGTCAAGGGCAGGTTGTGCCTTACGAGCCTGATTGAATTTTTTGAGGATGCAACTAAACACATTGATGGAGGAAGAGCAGTAGATGTAGTGTACGTGGATTTCAGCAAGGGATTTGATAAAGTACCATGCAAGGCTTGTTAAGAAAGTAATAAGGCATGGGATCCAAGGGGACATTGCTTTGTGGATCCAGAACTGGCGCCCACAGAAGGCATAGAGTGGTCGTAGACGAGTCATATTCTGCATGGAGGTCGGTCACCAGTGGAGTGCCTCAGGGATCTGTTCTGGGACTCTTACTCCTCGTGATTTTTATAAATGACCTGGATGACGAAGTGGAGGGATGGGTTAGTAAATTTGCTGATGACACAAAGGTTGGACGTGTTGTGGATAGAATAGAGGGCTGTCAGAGGTTGCAGCAGGACATTGATAGGATGCAAAACTGGGCTGAGAAGTGGCAGATGGAATTTAACCCAGATAAGTGTGAAGTGGTTCATTTTGGTAATTCAAATATGATAGCAGAATGTAGTATTAATGGTAAGACTCTTGGCAGTGTGGAGTATCAGAGGGATCTTGGGGTCTGAGTCCATAGGACACTCAAAGCAGCTGCGCAGGTTGATTCTGTGGTTAAGAAGGCATACGGTGTATTGGTCTTCATCAATCATGGAACTGAATTTAGGAGGCGAGAGGTAATGTTGCAGCTATATAGGACCCTGCTCAGACCCCACTTGGAGTACTGTGCTCAGTTCTGGTCGCCTCACTACAGGAAGGGTGTGGAAGCCATGGAAAGGGTGCAGTGGAGATTTACAAGGATGTTACCTGGATTGGGGAGCATGCCTTATGAGAATAGGTTGGGTGAACTCGGCCTTTTACTCCTCGGAGCGACGGTGGATGAGAGGTGACCTGATAGAGGTGTATAAGATGATGACAGGCATCGATCATATGGATCGTCAAGGGCTTTTTCCCCAGGGCTGAAATAGTTGCCACAAGAGGACATAGGTTTAAGGTGCTGGGGAGTAGGTACAAAGGAGATGTCAGGGGTAAGTTTTTTACTCAGAGAGTGGTGAGTGCGTGGAATGGGCTGCCGGCAACGGTGGTGGAGGTGGATAATGATAAGGTCTTTTAAGCCAGTTTTAAATAGATACATGGAGCTTAGTAAAATAGAGGACTCTGAGTAAGCCTAGTAATTTCTAAGGTAGGGACATGTACGGCACAACTTTGTGGGCCGAAGGGCCTGTATTGTGCTGTAGGCTTTCTATGTTTCTATAAAACCTTGTCATATGAGGAGCATTTGATGGTTCTGCGCCTCTACTCACTGGAATTCAGAAGAATGAAGAGTGACCTCATTGAAACCTATTGAATGCTGAAAAGCCTTGATAGAGTGGATGTGGAGAGGATGTTTCCTATGGTGGAGGAGTCTAAGAATGGGGGTGAGGTGTCCTTTTAGAATGGAATGGAGGAGGCACTGCTTTAGCCAGAGACTGGTGAATCTGTGGAACTTATTGTCACTGCTGGCTGTGGAGGCCAATCCATTGGGTATATTTAAGGCAGAGGCTGATAAATTCTTGATTAGTCAGGGCATAAAGGGATATGGGGAGAAGGCAGGAGACTGGGGCTGAGAGAGAAAATGGATCAGGATCAGAATCAAAATCAGGTTTATTATCAGCGGCATGTGACGTGAAATTTGTTAACTTAGCAGCAGCATTTCAATGCAATACATAATCTGGCAGAGGAAAAAATAATAATCAAGTAAATCAATTACGTATATTGACTAGATTAAAAAACGTGCAAAAACAGAAATACTGTATATTAAAACAAAGTAAGTTAGTGTCCAAAGATTCAATGTTCATTTAGCAATCGGATGGCCATCCCCTTGGATGACCAAGGGGAATGCTGAGTGTGTGCCTTCAGGCTTTTGTACCTCCTACCTGATGGTAACAGTGAGAAAAGAGCTTGCGCTGGGGGCTGGATGTCTTTAATAATAATGCCTTTCTGAGACACCGCTCCCTGAAGATGTCCTGGGTACTTTGTAGGCTAGTACCCAAGATGGAGCTGACTAGATTTACAACCTTCTGCAGCCTCTTTTGGTCCTGTGCAGTAGCCCCTCCATACCAGACAGTGATGCAGCCTGTCAGAATGCTCTCCACAGTACAACTATAGAAGTTTTTGAGTGTATTTGCTGATATGCCAAATGGCATCTAAAATGGCAGAGCAATGCCAAGTGGCCTAATTCTGCTCCTAAATCTTACAGTCTTATAATTATTACCCATCAACCACCAGGCTCCTGACCTAATGTGGACAACTTCACTCACCACAACACTGAACTGATCACGGAACACAACCTAAGGACTCACTTTCAAGGACTCTACAACTCAGGTTCCCAGTATAATTTAATTACTTAGTTATTATTATTATTATTATTATTATATATATATTTTTATTTTTTTTCCTCAGCTCAAGCTGGTAAAACCTGAGGTACAGACGTAGCCAAACCCATTTTTTTCTCAATTGCTAGGAACTTTTAGACTATTCTAGTGGAAAGTCACTAGAATTCCAGCTATTTACGTAAACATTGCTGTGTAGGACTAATTGTTTAATGCTATTACGTAGTGACTTTGGGAAGAAACCAGATGTAGATATTACTATTTGGACAATGTATACCCTGTACATGTTTTATAGTCTTTCAATTTCTCTTTTTAATTTCTAATATTGTTAACTTATTGGTTTGTCTGTTATGTGTGTTTAGAATGGCTATCTCTTTTAATTATGTTGTTTTTTCTTGTTTATCCTGTAATATTATATCCAAAAGGTTATAATGGATTGTTCCATCTGTAATAATGTATCGTTTGTAATATAACTTGTAGGACTCTGAATCTAAAATTGAATCGGGCATGTATTTGTAAACTATGGTGTCTCTTTTGAGTTTGTATTTTAAAGTAAGATTTTGGTGAATGATATTTGCCACTTGATTGTGCCTGTGTAAGTAATCTGATTGTGCTAAACTGTTGCAAGATCCTGTAATGTGTTGGATTGTTTATGGTTTCTTGTGGCATATTCTGTATTTATCATCTTGCATTTGTTGGTCTTTTATTATGTACTTTTGATATTTTTCGTGTTAACCACCTGGTTCTGTATTGCCACAAGGAACCCCTCTGTTTCAGTTCTTATTCTTCTTTGTAAATTTTCCAGATTGGTTTTGGACCAAGATATTATGCCAAAAGAATATGTTAATATGGGTATAGTGAATGTGTTCAATGCTTTGTTTCAATTTTACTATTGAGCTCTATTATTATTATTACAAACAACAACACTGAAACGTCGACAGTGCTTCTCCTTATAGATGCTGCCTGGCCTGCTGTGTTCCACCAGCATTTTGTGTGTGTTATCAGAGTAGTATTTGTTGAGATATGCATACTTTGATAATACAATTATTTTGAACTTCCAGAAGTTAAATAAGAGCCTCTAACTGCTGCCATAAAGAATAGTTGCTGTCAAGCAAAGTTCTATGATTCCTAAACTGATATGCTGGGAACCAAATGGGAAATGAGTACCAGGAAAACAAATTCACACTGGAACATTAGGGATTAAAAATATCATTCAGGTAAAGTAAAAGAAGCTTTACTCTGAACCTGCAAAAATGCTGATTTAATGAAGTTTTATGTCAAGACACAACACTAATATTGATCGCTATTTAAACATAATAAGGATGTGCTTTTGAATACTTTCTAGCTTTACAATGCATTGCCATCACTGACTTCTAGAATTGTCATCTACTCGTGTTATCACAACGTTAAATTCATACACATGCATGAAGTAGGATACAAAGAAATGCTACAGAACTGATGCCAAGAAGAAGCATATCTGCAAAGGGCATTCCAAATGGAGTGGTATTCAATAACAAGAAATCAGGGTACAATGTAAGATGCGATAAAATTTACTCCTGTACAAAAATATACACAACACATTTGATACATATATGCTATTGAATAGAAGTGTCTAACCTGTTTGTAACTCGTACATGCAAAGGGCATGGTGGGTGGGGAAGGATATGAGAAGGTCAACAATGGAAAGTTTACAAAGCTAAAAAAAACAGAATAGAATACATCCAGGGTCCTTAAATGAAGAGGGTTTGTTGTACCTAATAATGGATGGCAGTCTAGTTTTGTCATTATTTAAGAAAAAAAATCAGGTAGCTTGGTTATTACCACAACAATGATGTTTGTGAGAGCTGGTGCACATATAATAGTTGTATTTCTAACATTATAACTGTGATTATAGTTCAGAAATACTGCACTGGTTTTGAGACACCCTGAAAGAGAAATTACATGTCCAATATGGGGCTCTCTTACTTTGTTGCAGGCAGAGCAGAAACTTGACTTTACCAGGACTACAACATCCTCACATGGATCATCAATAGGATTAGTTTAGCAGAATTAGATTTATTATAATAGGTAAATAAAATGTACATTAAGAGCATAAGTACACAATAGTATGTGAAGAATGTATGCAACACCTACTGATAAACTAGAAACCTAACTGTGACTTTAATCAAAAGGTAGTGTAACAATGTTCAATTATATTATGAAAATTCTGTTCAAAAACTGCAATGACATATGTTGAATAAAATGTAATTGTTCCCAGCACTACAAATTATTCAAAATAATCATTAGTTTATAAACCCAAATATAGGTGCACATTATTCCTGATCTGCTCATTCAGTATTTAACAATACAAATTCAAAATATTATTCTAATTGAAATTTTAAAAATATAAACACATTTAAAACCGTAAAACGTTGTTCAGTTAATTTATCATTTTATGGATGATACACTTGTAAAGTTACCTCATTACCTATCAGTTGGAGCAGCTGTCCAGGCTAAGCTGTGAGAAGTTCCTGCAGTGATTTGTTGTATAGGTATTCCTTCCAAACCAATTACTTTCTTCGGTTTAGCAATTGGGGTTGATGTATGCCCCTGTCCACACTGACCCATTGCATTATTACCCCAAGCATAAACTTCATTGTCTATTGGAATAAGAAAAATAAATTCTGTTGCACACTTCAAGTGGCATAAGAAAGGTCTACTCAAATTACACATGAAAGTGAACCTGTCATATATAACTGCATCAGTTATCTGAGGAATAAGTGTACCAATGTTTTAACTAACTTCAAACTTTTACAACTTTCAACTAATGCATAAATTCAAACACAAGACTTTGATACCATATCCTGTTCTACTAATGTGTATCTGAACCCAACATGAATTATATTACTTACCATTACTAAAAGCATTTAATTGAAAACTCTCAACCTTGTGTTTATGTATTGCCATGCTCATGTATTGCCATTGTCACAAAAATACAAGTTCAAATAAAATATTACAGGGAAATGGCAGGAGAATGCATCTGATGGGCCAAGTGGCTTAATTCTGCTTCTATGTCTTAGGGTCATCTTCAACCACCCAATTAGCCCATTTGTAAATGTGCTTCGCTTCAACCACTAAAGCACCTCGGTTGGCATGGATAAGTTTGGCCAAAGAGCTTGCTCCATGCTTTATAACTCTAATTCCAAAGGCATGTTATAGAAATTCACAAATGGAGTTTCTAGGCACATAAGCACCCACGATGCAATTACTGATCAGGCTTATTGCTAGATCTAGAATTCTTCTTTTTCTGTTGATGAAACATCAAATCACACACAATTTTTGTGGGATATTTTCTCCAGCATTATGAAATGCATTTGGTAGTATTTGGCATCTTACCATGAGTTAGTGCCAAACAATGGCTATCTCCACAAGAAATATCGATGATTTTGGTTGAATTCAGCTCCTCAACTAGTCGTGGCCTGAGAGCTGTTGTTTCTGAAGAACCACTACCTAGGCACGAGCCACAGCCCCAAGCAAACACCTGAGTGAGAAAATATATAATCTGGATTATTATTCATCTACTATCTTAAAGACAATGACCTTTAAATATTGACAATCCAAGTCACTTTCTGCATTTTGAATCAGAAAATTTACTTGCTTTTAAGTATTAAGCAGCTATTTAAAATTACAACATTTCAAAAGTGTATGCAGGTAATACTGGTAGACATAGTACAATCACTTGAGTCGAGTATGATGATCCCCTAAGGGGCTGTCTATCGGTGGGTCCTCAGGTAGGTTTAGAGGCTGACTAGGGATCCATCTATTCTGGTGCAGTATGGACAACAGTAAGTAGTTGACTCTGCCTCTTACCCATGAGCTAATAAGCTAGAGAGGATGCACAAAAAAAGTATGATACACAAAAACAAAGAAGGAAAGCACATACAGGAACAGAGAAGATCAGAGGAAGAAGCCAAACAGGGCAGGGAGGTCTAAGGATCTGCCAAATGCAATTAGTCTTCAAAATCAACCGCATGAAACATATGTATATTTGTGACATATTATGAACATGTCAAAGATAAAAATTAAAGATCAGCTTTTTATGTCACATGTATACTGAAACAACGAAATATACAGTAAAATATGTTGCTTGCTTCAATGCCTACACAGTCTGATGCTATGATGCAAGTGTCACCATGCTTCCGGCATGAACATAACATGCTCACAATATACTAACCCTAACCAGCATAAATTTGGAATTTGGGAGGTAGTTGAAGCACCCAGAGAAAAGCCCAGTCATGAGGACAGCATACAAACTCCTTACAGACAGTGGTGGGAATTGTAACCCAATCACTGGCGCTGTAAAATGTTATTTTATCTTCTACACATCTGTGCCACTCTATATCTTTTACATAATCAAATAAGAACCTTATAAATTCAAAAATTAATACATTTTGTCTGAACTCAAAAATATGGTACAGGTGTCCCCCACTTTACGAATGTTCACTTTACGCCACTTCGCTTTTACAAAAGTCCTACATTAGTAACCCGTTTTCACATTACAAAGAGGATTTTCGCTTTTACAAAAATTTTTCCCATATAAATTAATGGTTCTTCGCTTTACGCCATTTCGGCTTAAGAAAGGTTTCACAGGAACACTCTACCTTTGTAAAAGGGGGGACGACTCCTGTACAGGTAAACATAGAACATAGAATAATACAGCACAGTACAGGCCCTTCGGCCCACAATGTTGTGCCGACCCTTAAACCCTGCCTCCCATATAACCCCCCACCTTAAATTCCTCCCTATACCTGTCTAGTAGTCTCTGAAATTTCACTAGTGTATCTGCCTCCACCACTGACTCAGGCAGTGCATTTCATGCACCAACCATTCTCGGAGAAGAAAACTTTCCTCTAGTATCCCCCTTGAACTTCACACCCCTTACCTTAAAGCCATGTCCTCTTGTACTGAGCAGTGGTGCCCTGGGGAAGAGGTGCTGGCTGTCCACTCTGTCTATTCCTCTTAATATCTTGTACACCTCTATCATGTCTCCTCTCATCCTCCTTCTCTCCAAGGGGTAAAGCCCTAGCTCCCTTAATATCTGATCATAATGCATACTCTCTAAACCAGGCAGCATACTGGTAAATCTCCTCTGTACCCTTTCCAATGCTTCCACCTCCTTCCTATAGTGAGGCAACCAGAACGGGACACAGTATTCCAAGTGTGGCCTAACCAGAGTTTTATAGAGTTGCATCATTACCTCGCGACTCTTAATCTCTATCCCTCAACTTATGAAAGCTAACATCCCATAAGCTTTCTTAACTATCCTATCTACCTGTGAGGCAACTTTCAGGGATTTGTGGACATGCACCCCCAGATCCCTCTGCTCCTCCACTCTACCAAGTATCCTGCCATTTACTTCGTACTCTGCCTTGGAGTTTGTCCTTCCAAAGTGTACCACCTCACACTTCTCTGGGTTGAACTCCATCTGCCACTTCTCAGCCCACTTCTGCATCCTATCAATGTCTCTCTGCAATCTTCGACAATCCTCTACACTATCCACAACTTCACCAGCCTTTGTGTCATCTGCAAACTTGCCAACCCACCCTTCTACCCCCACATCCAGGTCGTTAATAAAAATCACAAAAAGTAGAGGTCCCAGAACTGATCCTTGTGGGACACCACTAGTCACAACCCTCCAATCCAAATGTGCTCTCTCCACCACGACTCTGTTTTCTGGAGGCAAGCCAATTCTGAATCCACCTGGCCAAACTTCCCTGGATCCCATGCCTTTTGACTTTCTGAATAAGCCTACCGTGTGTAAAGTTCTGAAGCAATTTCTCATTATGTATCAAAATCAGATTGATTTAATTTTATCAACATAAATTAAAGTATGATTTTTCCCCCTTTACTACAGAATTTGGCTAAGTAACTGTGATCTCCGCTGATTTTATGTGTAGAGAATCAGCATAAACATAAATCTTAAACTGAAGTCCGCCACAAAGTTACCTCTTATCCATATCTGACTGCTTCTTACCTGTCCAGCAGAAGTCAAGGCAAGTGAAGACTGACTTCCAGCACAAACCTTCCTTACATACAGTCCTTGGAAGCTTTCGATTACCTTTGGCCGGTACACTCGGTTAGTATCTCCATGACCAAGCTTACCTATAACCAATAAAAGGTCTTGTACCCTTATCACAACATTCATATTTCTTTCAAATTGCCCTAACACACTGACATATCTTTTAAAGTATTAATACAGTAAAACAGGAATCATGCTGGCTGAATAAATGTTCCCAGAAACAAATAGCAAGATAAATCTTTTAATAATATTGATCAAGAGTTGAGGAATCAGCACCAGCCAACGCATCCAGGATTATGCAACTTCTTTTCAAACTGATGCCATGGGATCTTTATGTCCACCTGAGAGTGAAGAGGAATTTTGCTTATCATATCTGAAAGATAACATTCCAGACTCCAGTCTTTGTGTTCATGTCTCTGGAGAGAATTTGCAAACATCTGATTTGGAGGTGAATGCAAATACCTATCTGTCTACAGCTGAGATCCAGTAAATAATTGTTCAAGATATGGGTGAGGAAGAGAAAATAGGACAAACAAAAATTAAACAACATTGTGCAACCTGTACAATTATTAAATCCACATAATAGGGACATTTTCTGGTAAAACAATATCAATATCTACAGCAGTATTAATCTGGCAGTTGTTAAGACATATTGATAGTGAGGCAGTGAGATGATCAACTATCTGAAAACTAGACATTACCTTGCTTTTTTCAAAGACGATTTGTCTGTATAACATCTCAGTATCAGCTACAAACATTCACAACTTTTTCATTTTTCTAAACAAGCCAGCAATATGGGAGAAACTCATAACTATCAACAAGGACAAAATCAATATTAGGTTTGACAGATTAGATGCAAGGTGGTATTTCCACATGCCTCAGTGGATAGAACCTGGGTTCACAGAATCAATATTAGCAGTTGAACGTTCAAGACTGAGATGGAAAACAAATTCTTCATCTAGAAGCTGGCTAATGTTTGCCTTTTTTATAAACCAAAGAATCTGTGGTGAGTCAGTTGCTAATTATCAAGGAAGATCGATAGAGTGCTGCATATCAAAATTTTGCAAATGGCCTCCTCCTTCCATTTCCTTGGTACTTAGAGGAACAAGAGTAGGGTTTAGAAAATGAATTCCAAAACTACCTAAAAGACCCTAAATAATGACACAATTAAGTTTAGGAAGCTCAAGTGCTAGAATCATAATAAAACAATTATTTCAAAGGGACATAGGGCTGAAGGGGACTACAGAAACAGAAAGGGACATCACCTCCAATGGATTTGAAAACCAGGATAATAAGTATAAAATTAAGGTGTTGCTTATCTTTGGCTGTAATTGATATTGTTGTTGAATAAATAAAAGTGGACAAGGCTTACCATTGTCTCCCCCTCCAAATGACCAAACTGTCCGTCCATCCTGAGATACTGCGAGAGTGTGAGAACTGCCACAAGCTACTTGCCCAACACCACTGATATCTTTAACGAGAGCTGGCAGATTGCGACTATGGCTATCACTATGTCCTAAAGTTTGAAAGAAATAGATAAACTATGTACCAAAGAATAGGATATGTAGCTTTTAAGTTTTACTTGTTATATTCAGCAAGTTTCAAATTAAAATTAGATTAGCAAACAACTATCATATGAAAACGTGCTTTGTGTAAATGACAAAGTAAAGGACTATGTTTGCAACTCTATTCTTAATTTTAAATCAATAAAAAACTAATCATTTGCAAAATGAATAGCAACAGTACTAATTTTTTTCACTATGGAGCAAGGATATGGATGTACCATGACCTTAATGAATGTGAACAAACCTTAAATCTTAAATGAATTGCTCCTATTCATGCACTTGGGACTCCAAATGATGACTTGAAAACTGACAAGAATTCAACATAAACTCAACAAGTTCTGCAGATGCTGGAAATCCAAAGCAACACACACAAAATGCTAGAGGAACACAACAGGTCAGGCAACATCCATGGAAATGAATAAACAGTCGACGCTTTGGTGAGACCCTTTTGGGAGACCCAGAAAGGAAGGGGGAAATTCCAGAAATAACAAAGTGGGGGAAGGAGGATAGCTAGAAGGTGATAGAAGCCAGGTGGGTAGGAAAGATAAAGGGCTGGAGAAGAAGGACTCTGATAGGAGGAAAGAGTGGACCTTAGGAGAAAGAGAAGAAGGAGGGGACTCAAGGGGAGATGATAGGCAGGTGAGAAGAGATAAGAGGCCAGAGTTGGGAATGAAAGAAAAGGGGAGGGATTTCTTTTAACCAGAAGGAGAAATTGATATTATGTCATCAGGTTGGAGGCTACCCAGACAGAATACAAGGTGTCGCTCCTCCACCCTGTGGGTGACGTGTCAGAATGGGAATGGGAATCTGAATTAAAATCTTTGGCCACCGGGAAGTTCTGCTTTTGGCGGATGGAGCAAAGGTGTTCAACAAAGTGGGACCCAATTTACCATGGGTCTCTCCAATGTACAAGAGACCACATCAGGAGCACTGGACACAACAGACAATCACAGCAGATTTGCAAGTGAAGTGTTGCCTCACCAGGAAGGACTATTCGGAGCCCTAAATGGAGGGCGAGGGAGGAAGTGAATGGGTAGGTGTAGCACTTTGGCCACTTGCAGAGCTAGGTGCCAAGAGGGAGATTAGTGGGGAGGGATGAATTGACAAGGGAGTCACGGAGTGATCTCTATGGAAAGTGGAGAGGACAGGAAATAAAGATATGTTTGGTGGTAGGAATCCCTTGGAGATGATGGGATTTGTGGAGAATGATTTGTTGGCTGTGGAGGCACATGGGTTGGTAGGCAAGGACAAAAGAAACTCTCTGTTAAGGCAGTGGGAAGACAGGGTGAGCACTGTTATTCCAGAAATGGAGGAGATGGGGTGAGGGCAGCAACAACAGTGGGGCTGCTTTCATTTAAGCCCTACTGTTCTTAGAATGTTTCTGATAGCTACACATCAATTTTATGGATCCACTATATTTTAAATGTAACATTTTATTCCAATCAAAAGTCAGGAGAAACATATCTGAGAGTAGCTCAATTCTTATTGCAAAGACTGTATACTTAGTGGTATACTGTATACTTACGCGTGGGAGGGGGTGCTGGGGTTCTAACATTTAACTGTCATTCATTCTTTGGGGCATTCCTCTGTTTTTGTGGATGGTTGTGAAGAAAAAGTATTTCAGGATATATATTGTATACATTTGTCTGACATAACTGTACCTTTGAAACCTTTGAATTACTGCCCAGTTTTGAACTGGACATTTTAATTTTGTTAAGATGATCTCTCAGCCTGTTGCAGAACAAAAATGAGAATAACCTGTACCGTAAGTACTGACCAAGTCTGCCAAAGTCTCCCTCTCCCCAGGTGTAAAGTTCTCCATCGGTTGTTACTGATGCACTGTGCCTATATCCTGCTGACACACAGACCACAATCTACAAAAGAAAAAATGCAGATATTAGTGACTATCCTGGTCGCTCACAAATATTGATATTGCAAATAATTTCATGATTACTATAATGACAGCACTTCACTGAATGAAATGAACCCTAACTATACAAATGATGGGCTTGCTTTTTTATGTTAAAGGAAACAGACAATGTTAAAAATACTCAGCAAGTAGACCACACCAGTAGAGAGAGAGAAACAAAGCTGCTTAGGTCAATGATTCATGATTTTCATGTTTCTTTTGCCAAAGTTGTTGCCAAGAGATACAGTACTTTACTTTAGTCCGATAAGATATTAAATGACTCACATACATTATCCTTTTCAACTTTCCAGGGAGTTAAAACAGCCAGTTACTTGGACGACTTTACATATATTGTATAACAAATATTGTTTTCTCTGTTAATTCCTCCGCACTCAGATCATCAAACCATTGAAGTAACTCTCCATTAATTTCCCAAGCAAACCTCTAATGCCTTGAACATTTCTTTTATTTTAAAATTCTTTACACTATCCTTGTTTCTATTCTTGACTGATAATAGTTCCGATGAGCTCAAGTTCTAGTAGAAGCATACATTAATTGATAATATAGGCTTCCTGATTCAATATTTATTGATTTTAAGAATTTAAGGAAGAAAGCCAATGTCTCCAAATTTTGGAGTGGGAATGTGGGGTGGTCAATTGGCACTGATAATAATCCAAAAATGTCCATTTTCATCACTCTAGATTTCTTTTGCTTCTTTACCTACTGCAATGTAATGTTATTTTATTTAGCACCATCACTCTGTCTCACATTAAATCTCTCCTGCACTATAATTGCACAGAACCCTCCTTTTTTTGTACTTTGGAACACACTACTTCTTTATTTCTGTACTTAAATATTACATCTCACACATTTTGCAGTTCTGGACGGAGGTTGCCCATTTGAAATTCTAATGTAAATTTTCACATGTGTAAAATGAGCAGCCATTTGCTTGGTGAACCAAAATCACAATTGTAACAAAAGATGAAGAACAAATTTAAAAATCATGAAATTGAAATATTTTTCTATCAGTTAGTACCTTCCCTAGTAACGGTCCATGAACCAATTTAGGATACTTCTGGGTCGCGCTATTTCCATGTCCAAGCTTCCCATAATCGCCATCTCCCCAACTGAACACCTCTCCTTCTGTAGTTACTGCTAGCGTGTGTCCATCTGAACCCTTTGAAGATGATATTTTACGGATGCTCCGATGAGGTTCAAATGTGAGCTTTTTAGCTGTTGACTGATTGTTGGAGTCACCCAGTCCAAGTCTGCCATAGCTACCTTTTCCACAAGCTTTCACAGAGCCATCTTCTGAAACTGCAAATGTGCAATACTGGCCAGCCTCAATCTGGAAGAAAAAATAGCTTTTCTAAACTTGGCATTAGATAAATAACTTGTTAACTTGTAGACATAGACCTGTGTCTCACTTATTTATTGAGTTGTGACTCTTGATATATCAGAAAATACATCCAAATAAAACCTTTACATAGTTATTTTCCTAAGTACTTAAATAGTTTCTCTCAGCTGCATCTGTAGCTCATTTTTATGCACTGTTACACATTAATTCATTTGATTCCTCTGTGCTTCGGCTTGAACTCATTAATTCATACTCTCCCATCATATAAGTGATGGAGAGACAACTGGCAAGACCTTCAAAAGGTTTTTTCTTTTCCTTTTACAAATATATTTTGAAAAAAAAATCAGTTCATGGTTATGAAGATGAAATTAACTTTGTTTAAATAAACAACATATGGCAGGCTCAAGATTAGAAGATAGACTAGGGTCAAACTTCTGAATAGATTTCATATTGGCTGAAAGAAAAAGCAAAGATTAGGGGTATAATTATTCAGATCACAGGACAATCCATACTGCCCTTCACTGAGACTACTGTCAGTCATATAGTTGTCTCAATGATTTGATTTTAGAAATAATTTACAAACTTAAAAATAACAATAATTTTTAGGACTAGGTGACTGTAGTATGCAAAAATACAGAGTAAGATTGATAAGCAATATAATAGAAAATTTGAAGGATAAGAGGCAAGGTAATTGAATCCTGAGATATAGAGTCAGAAACAAAGTACAGCTCCACAAACTTGATAAAACTACGGGCAGGTATTAAAAAAGTTATTTATAAACCATCTTAAAAATTACCCTTGCCAGTAGTGATCAAAGTTTGCATTTGTAGTTTATTACTTATATCAACCATGGAAATCATCAGAAGCTGATTCAGTTTATTCGTACATCCAAAAACAAAGAACAATTAATTAATCACAATCAGAATCACTTTATTAACATTCTAAAACTGATTGCAGTTCAGTGCCAAGCATAAAGCACAGGGTAATACCATTACAGACATCACAGACAACAACAATTTACAAGATCATTAGTGCAAACAGTCAAAAGCAATTAACAATTGGTAGAACAGTCACATGCACATACATCAATAATTTAAATAAATGTGAACAGACGAGGTATAGCATATTGCATATTGCCAATGTAGCAAAAAATCACTAATTAACAGTAAGACTATGATTCATAGTCATAAATTACTTAATCATACATTATCATGTCAGCTTTAAGTTTAGCTTTCAAATTGCAACACAGGTATTTCCCAGGTAATGTTAGGATTCCATTCCTGTGACTGTTTGGTAAGGAAGACAATTTGCAAGTTGGAAATGCAGTCATGAATCAAGTTGCCAGGCCCAACAGAAGATAACCACAGCTCTACAGCAGTCACTTATCCATCCCACGGGTCTCCCTAATGCTATACATAAATTGTGTCTTTTGCAACCTTGTGAGGATCTACAGTGTACATTTATCAAAAACTAGACAATAATTCTTGCATTTCTTACCGTCTTTGCATTAGCAAATCCATGTGCTAATTTGGGCTGCAAGATTTTCTCTAGAGTCCCTTCTGCCAATTGATGGCTGCTGTTACTTCCCCAAACATACACAGCTCTTGTTTCACAGTCATGACTTTGAGAATTATGAGAACTGGTACTACAAAGGCAGTCTAGTGCTAAGCTGCAAATCTGTAAACAAGATTACACACATTAAAATTACATACTTACTACGATATATGCTCTATAATATATTTGATAACTACTCCCCCAAAGATCTATACACATAAACTGTACCTTGAAGTCCATGTTTCCCCTTCCCACCTCACACTTCCTTCTGGTAAATGAGCAGTTTCCTGCTCATTTTGCCAGTCTAGCTGTGCCCTGCTGTAGATGATTGGTATCATCCTAACAATTTGCCACATCTCAAAGTTTTGTATTATTGATGAATTTAAAGAATGTTACTGTTCTAATCATGCCAGAACTTCAGGCATGAGACCCTGACAGTTCACTTAGCCAGATACAGAAAACCTAGACCATCTTCAACTTGTCATTACTAAGGTATGAGGTTCCTACCTGCTTCAAAAGGACAGCAATCGTACAAGTGCCCAAGAACTGAAGGGTGAACTGACTCAAAGATTATTGCCCAGCAGCATTTCCATTGTAATGAAATATTACAAGAGGCTGTTTATAGTGATAATTAACTCCTGGCTGAGCAAGGACCCGGACACACTGCAAATTGTCTACTACTGTAACAGATCTATAGTGGACATATTCTTACTGGCTCTACATTCTGCTTTAGAGCATTTAGATAACAACAAAACATTTGCAGGACTGCTGTTTATCAATTACGGCTCACTGTTCTGACCACCATCCCCACTGTATTAATCAGTAAGCTTCTAAACCTGGGCCTCTGAACCTCCCACTGCAAACAGATCCTCAGCTTCCTCGTCAGGGAACCACCTTCAGTACAGATAACATTTTCTCACTGACAATTAACAAACATACCTCAAGGATGCATGCTTAGCCCTACCCTTTCTGCAATCACGACAGTGTGGCTAAACACAGCTCAAAAGCCATTATAAATCTGCAGATGACACCACTGTTGCTGGCATAATTACAGATGGTGATGAATAGGCATACAGGAGTGAGACAGATGAGCTGGTTGAGTGGTGTTACAACAACAACCTCACACTCTGTCTCAGCAAGATCAAGAAATTGATTATGGACTTCAGAAAGAGAAATGTGGGAGAACACATGCCAATCTGCATTAGAGGACAGCAGTGGAAAGGGTGAGCAGTTGGTGTCAACATCTTGGAGGATCTGTCCGGGATCTAAAACATTGATGTAATCATGAAGAAGGGATACCAGAAGCTCTATTTGAATTGGAGTTTGTTGAGATTTGACAAGCCACTAAAAATGCTAGCTAATTTCTACAGAATCACATCACATCCAATGCACAGCATCACTAGAGGCTGTGGAGGACAGCAAACTCAGCCATTTCCTTAAAGGGCACACCACCACCACTACATCTTCAAACAGCAGTGTCTCAAGAAAGTGCATCAATCACCAAGGACCCTCATCATTCATAATATGCCCTTTTCTTATTACAACCATCAGACGGGAGGAAAAGGAGACTGAAGGCTCACAATCAGTAACAAATTCTCTGCCATTTGATTTCTGAAAGGTCCATGAACACTACCTCATTATTCCTTTCTTTTAGTGAATTACTTATTTTTTTAAATTTATAATAATTTTAGGTATTGCTGCCAAAAAAACAAATGTCATATAAAACAGTGATCATAAATCTGATTCTAATTCTGAGATATGGAAAGCGGTGATCCTATCACACCCTTGGGTAACATAAATGCATACTGTCCAAATAACATTTTACTATTTCTCACTGTTTTAGATCCTTAAACCAGTTTTTTTAATCTAACTTTACACTGACTTCTGTAGGTCCCATGCACATTTTCACTTCTATCAACCAAGATCCCTCTATCTGTATCCAATTGTTCCCACCTGTCTCTGCTTTTACCCAAATATTGCAATTGATCCTGAAAAACCATTGAAGAACTAATTATCCAAATATAGCATTTAGTTACAAAATCTAATAACACAGCTGTGTCAACACACACAAAATGCCGGTGAAACTCAGTGGGTCAGGCGGCATCTGTGGAAAGGAATAAAGGGTTAAAGTTTCAGGTTTGGCCCTTCCATAGATGCTTCATGACCAGCTGAGCTTCTTCTGTGTTTCGTGTGTGCTGCTCTGGATTTCTAGCATTTGCAGCATCTTTTGCATTTATTAAAATACCACATCATACAATTTCAAAAATAACATTACAGTATTTTCTACCTATAGGCAGAAACAGTAAGATTTCTTAGTGCTGAATATCACTTACCTATAATGGCCAAGGTTTAATCTGCTCTATTATAAACACTTTTATGGATGAAATTGTCTAAAAATAAGTTTTGCTTCAGAATTGGCAGACGAATTCAGCACATGTCGATTTGCGATGGTGCAGCAGAAAATGAGAGTATGGATCTCAATTCCCATGTTTCCATTTACAAGAAACAGCAAATTTTGTATCAATAAAGCAGCAGAATTAGTGCACATACCTTCCATTTACTATGTCAATTAATATCAGGATGTCAATCTTAAAGGGCACTCTACATCAAAGCTGACAAGAAGTGTTGCACATTATTGCATTGACTGCAATGGCATAGGAAGTAGGGGAATGTATGGGTTAATATTCTTTTAGATAGATTTCATACTGGTACAGGTTAAGTAGCAAATGGAACTTACAAGATATTATGAAATTAAAATGTGAACAGTCTGAGAGCTTGCAAATTTTTTTTGTGAGGATGTTTGTTAAGTATTAAATGAGTATTTTTAAAAAAGTTACCAAACACTTCAAAATTAATTGATGTTACAGATATGTAGGCAACTGGGAATGTGAACTATAAAGAGAAAAATATATCAATTATGAGTTATTTTCAGAAATGCAAATACAGGAAGGGTGAAACAAAACAAAGCATGGGTCAATTGGGCACTTCAAAGACAAAAAATAACCTTCATCCTTCAAGACGAGAGCCGAGTTGAACAACCTTCTTACTTTGCAGTGCAACGCCTTATATAATTACACAATTCATTGTTATTTCCGATAACTGGCTGTTAGCAGGTAGATGGGAGGTTTCCTAATATTCCAACAAATATGATGGCACAGCTTGTTGCTTCTCACAATTTCTTCATAGCAAGATTCTCATCTCAAATTATTCACTGCAGGTGATAAACAGTAATGGGCAGCCATGGAAGGACCCTATCAATTAAGTATTCATCTATGAGCATGCAAAAGTCAATAAAATCAGAACATGTACACCATAATAAATATCATATTAATTGTTCTTTTAAACAAAAGACTGAAACAATTTACTTATACTTTAAGGCAATTCTGTCAAATTACAAAATGGATAAACAATCCCAAACCTCTTCAAAGAGACAAATTGCAGCCTGAGATAGTGAACACAATCCATCTGGAGTTTTCTTGAGGTCTTGACTTTGTGGATTATCTGTACTTGTATTCTAAAAGTTCAAACAGAAAAAAAAAACCAGGAAAAAAAACTGTACTTATGACTGTATGGCTTGGCTGAAGATTCAGATAGACATATGATTTCTTTTAATTACAGATGGGTTTTCCTGTGATTGAACAAAAACCCATGGCCAATATATGTAAAAATATAGTTATTTCAATTCACCACAGAGAAAATATGTACTCTCTTTGTAGAAAATGAAGTTAATAATCATTCTTTATTTATAAAGAGACTTTCATCTCCCTTCCAGAATATTCTGAAGCCAATCCTTCAAACCCAACTTTGAACTTTAGTACTATTAGAAACAGGGTAGCGTGCACAATATAACTGGATAAACTCTGACGAGGAAGGGATAAGTACTGCTCAGAGCGTCAATGTGTTCAGAAGAACTAGAGAAGATCTCACCCAAAATTCAGAAAGCGCTTTTCAGGCCAATGACTGAGGAATTCATGACAGGGGACACAATTTCAGAAATGGGGTAGGTTTTGTTTGTTTAAAGACTGAAACAGAGAGAAATTACTTCACTCAGATGGTGGTGAACTGTGGAATTCTCATTTATGGTGCAATGTGGAGGCTTAGCCACATCGCAATATTCTGAATATTGCTGGAATTAAAGGCAATGGAGATAGTGCTGGAAAATGGTATCGAGTTAGAGGATAATCACAATATTAATGAATGTTGAAGCATGTTCAACAGGTGAAAAATGAAACTGTTTCAGGCTTTTTACAGTTCTGTACTTAAGATCCTGAATTTGAATTGCATCAACATGAATAAAATTATATAAGGGCCACTAAATTATTTAAATTACTTAATTTGAATAATCAGACAAGTCGGTAGTCTTTAAATGATCAACTTTGAATGTGACAGACTGTTATGCTGTAAAGGAAAAGCTAGATAGTAATTTTAATTTTACACTGTTTATGGAGGTTTTTCAATTCCTCAAGTCAGGGGCAATTAAGAGTGAACCACATTCAGTCTGGAGTCAGATTAGATAGATAGATAGATAGATACTTAATTCATCCCCATGGGGAAATTCAACATTTTTTCCAATGTCCCATACACTTATTGTAGCAAAACTAATTACATACAATACTTAACTCAGTAAAAATATGATATGCATCTAAAATCACCCTCTCAAAAAGCATTAACAGTAGCTTTTAAAAAGTTCTTAAGTAGTTTACTTAAATACATTGAGTCCTAACCCCGGCACTTTAACATATCTTACTCCTGGCGGTTGAATTGTAAAGCCGAATGGCATTGGGAAGTATTGATCTCTTCATCCTATCTGAGGAGCATTAAATCTAGATTAAATCTAGTTAGAAGTGGCATACATCCTTCCCTGAAGGATATTAATGATTTAATGACAAACCAGTTTTATGAGTACCATTACTGAAACTTCTTTGGTATCCCATTGAACTATTTTAATTGTCAATGTTTTTTTCCCTCTCAGGCATAACTTACAATGTTTAAAGATTTTTATTTCACACCAAACATGTGAAAGCAATACGTTTTACAAATCATGAGGTTCTGCATTAATGACTAGACTGAAAAATTGAATAGTTGTTCACATTTAAAAATAAATAACAATTATAGCTCTGAAAAATCATTCTCACCGAAGAATTTCTTAGTTGCTCCAATGATTTTAAAACACAATCATATCCAATCATTACTTCTTTCTCTGGTTCAAAAGGTGCTTTTGTAGCAGCTGCAGAAGCTGCCAATGCTACTTCAATCCATTCAAGTAGGAACTTCAATGAGCCACGCTGTACTGCAAGACCCAGTAATAGTTCTGAAGCCAGTCGTCGCCCATCTTTGTCAGCCCCAGAATTAGGCATAGTCATTTTCTTCAAAAAAGTTGAAACTTGCGCAAGGCAGTCCAAACCAACTTGTGGGATTTTGTTTTCATTTGCTAGAGAAAGTGGAGGTAGAGAATTGATAATTGTGCAGGCTGTGCACAAGACATCATTGCACAAGCTCAGGCTTGGATCTATCCTTGACTGTTGCCAATTTTGTTGAATTAGTGCAAAGAGCAGACTTAGAGCAGTCTTCACTCCCATTTCTATAAGAACATCAGCACCTGATTTGATTCCTTTATTCCGGGCCAGCGTATCATCTAGATCTAACCTGCTGTCAGAACTCTGCTTTTGTACTTTACACTCTGGCCTAAATCGATCGTGGTACTTGGTAGAAAGTGCATGGAATATCCTCTGAAGGGACACCAAACGCATATGTAAGGCAACAGCAAAAGGTGAATTTCCAAAGACAGTCCTGGCCAAATTTTGTTGGCAGTTAAGGAGTGCAGAGAGGTAACGTTCACGTTCTTCCACAGCTGAAGATTCATGTTCAAAATCTGGCAATTTTGGACCTATGAGATTTTGCACCTGGTGAGATATCCCTACCACTTCTCTGTTCTGGAGGAGCTTTTCATATAATACAGAGGCACCTTCTCTTGTAGCTGTAGACTCAGTGTCTTCTAAGGCCCAGGAACCATTCAGGTGTTCAAGCCACTTTAGTATTACATTTGTGGGACATGTAACCATTTTATATTGTTGATCTGAAAAAAGAAAGGAAGAAATGAGTCATTTTTGTAAGCTCCTCTCTCATTTGCTGTACAATACCTGAAGAGTGGGCATATTGACAAAGAGTCTCTGACCTGAAACCTTATCTCCGTTTCTCTTTAACCACATTACCAGGTTCGGGAACAGGTATTATCCTACTACCATCAGGCTCCTGAATCGGTGTGAATAATTTCACTCACCACAACTCTGAACTGATTCCATAATGTACAGGCTCACTTTCAAGATCTCTACATCTCACGTTTTCAGTATTTAAAAAAAATTTACACATTAGTTGTTTACTAGTCTTTGTTTATGCAGTTTTTTCATAAATTATATTGTATATCTTTACGTTCCTGTAAATGCCTGCAAGTAAATGTATCTCAAGGTAGTATATGGTAACATTTGCATATTTTAATAAAAACAATTGCTTTAATTTTGACTTTCTACAGATGTTACCTTATCCTCTAAGCATTTTCAAAATCTTATTTTCATCTGAGATTTCCAGCATCTGCATTTAAAAAATGTTCACTGCTTTATTTACTATATTGTACAATAGAAGCTAATTATAAATAAGAAAATTCATGGAGAACAAGTAACACACAATTTAACTTCATTTTAAACTATTAAATTTAGAGCATAGGCCATTGTGTTCAAATGCCTTTATGCTGGCACAGCTCTTTCAAATTCAAACCTAGTTTCTCCTAATTAAATTTGTACTATTTATCTCAATTTCTCTATTAACATTTGATTGACGACATAGTTAGAAATTCAAAATAAATACTGGAACGTACAAGTGGTGGGGATACAAAACTAAAAGCAAAATAGCTAAGTGTAGCTAAATCAGAATGGATGAAGTGCATAACAAAAGACAAAAACTGACCTGTTGCTGCACTGAAATAAAAATCTGTGAAATAGAAACCATAAACCATGTGAATGGAAAAGAGATGAAGAATAAGGATAACTGAGAATTGAAGAGAAAACAAAACACAGCATAAGAGAGAAGATAAAATGTAACTAAAACAAGGATATACTGCATCATTGAGTTGGGCATGAACGAAGCAAAACTGAAGAGCCCAGATGAGTAATTGTACCAAGGATATAAACAGCAAGAGCCAAGCAGAAATATAAAATGTTAAGAGAAAGAGAGCAAATACTAAAAGGACAAGAATGTTGAGGGTAAGCTGGGTTTGCGATTAAGCACAAAGAGCGAGAGCAGAGGGGATATTAAATTGCAAAAAAATGACGAAAAGATTATGTGGATCTTAAGTACAAGAATGGGAATTGAAAGTGTAAGGAGGTTATGGTGATAAAGTGGCAACAAAGCAAAAAGAACAGAGATATAAAGAGGTACAATGCAGCAAAAACAAAGAGGTTGTGGACATAAAACAATCTGAAAGAGAGAGAGCAGCAGATTCATAAAATAAGTGGTAATTGTAAAATGAAAGCAGTAGTGATACACGTCCCAGACTGCAAAGTAATTGAAGCATGATGCCACACACAAGTTATTAGCTTGTAAGCACTACTAGTTTATTTCTTGCTTTTAATGTCAGGCATTGCTTTTAAAAGCATTAGAAAAAAAAAATCAAACCTTTAATTTATTATATAAATAATAACAAAGAATAAAGTCCATACACATAGAGAACTTTGTACAGGAAGGGGAAGATCTAATTGCAATTGTTCAAATAGGGACCAGTAGCACAGGTAGAAATGAGAAGTAGGTATTATTGCGGAAGTCAGAGCTAAAGACAAGAATAAAAGCATCTTATCAGCAATGTTCTCTGAATTATTTACCACACAGAAATTGGAGGAAGGTCAACACAATCAGAGAACTGAATGCAGGACTCAAAATGCAGCAGATGGTGCCAAGGGCCTGAATTCACTGACAGAGCATCAGTATAGGGAACAGGAGTTGCTCAGTTGAGTCAAATGATTTCAATTAAACTGGGATCAATGTCCTGGCAAATCAAGTGATGCTGTAGATGGGCTATTAAACTTAAGTAGAATGTGGGACATAGGATTCAGCTGGCAAGTTCATTAATTTATAGATAAGAAAAAGAAATCTCCATGAGTGTACTATAGTAAGTATTTCAAAAATACAGGGGTTAGCAGAAAGGGAATATGAATTTAATAATACTACATCAGTTAATTATGTCAAGTTAGGTGAAAGTTTAAAAAGATAAATTTTGATCTGAAATCGAGACATTTTCTAACAAGATGGATGAATTAGTAAGTTCAAAGTAAAATTTATTATCTGAATACATACATGCCTCCAAATAAAACCCTAGATTATTTTTCCTGTGGACATACCAGCAAATCTATAGAACAGTAACTGTAAACAGGATCAATGAACAACAAACTGTGTAAATGCAAATATAAACAAATAGCAATAAATAACAAGATAAGAGAGTCCTTAAAGTGAAGACATCAGTTGTGGGAACACCAGAAATAGAATGAGTGTAGTTATTCTCTTTTGTTCATGGGCCTGATGGTTGAGGGGCAGTACTATTGTTGAACCTGATCCTGTGAGTTCTGATGCACTTGTACCTTCTACCTGATGGCAGCAATGAGAAAAGAACATGGCCTAGGTGGTGAGGATCTCTGATGATGGATGCTGCTCTCTTACGACAACATCTCATGTAGATGTGCTCAATGGTTGGGAGGGCTTTACCTGTGCTGTACTCGGCCGAATCCAGTACCTTTTGTAGGACTTTCTGCTCAAAGGCATTGTGTTCCCATATTGGCCATATGCAGCCAGTCAATACATTTTCCACCACACATCTATAGAAATTTGTCAAGGTTTTTGATGACATGCTGAATCTCCGCAGACTCCTGAGGAAGTAGAGGCACAGTCATGCTTTCTTTGCAAATACATTTATATGACGGGTCCAGACAGGTCCTCTGAGATAGTGACACCCAGGAATTGAAAGTTACCGACGCTCTCCATGTCTGCTCCTCCAATGAGTACTAATGCATGGACCTCTGGATTCCCTCTCCTGAAGTCTACAATCTTTTCCTTGGATTTGCTGACATTGAGTGAGAAGTTGTTGTTATTACACCACTCAGCCACATGTTCAATCTCCCTCCTGCTTGCTGATTCATCACACTTCATACAGCCCACAGCAGTGGCATCATCAGTGAACTTGAATATGGTGTTGGAGCTGTATTTCGCCAAACAAGTGGTAGGTGTGAAGTAAGGAGAGCAGGGGGTTGTACACATCCCTGTGGTGCATCTGTGCTGATGGAGATAATGGTGGAGATGTTTTTGCAAATCCAAACTGACTGGGGCTTGCAAGTGAGGAAATCAAGGATCCCGTTGCACAAGGGTGTATTGATACCAGGTCATGGAGTTTACTGATTAGTCTTTGAGGGGAACTAATGATAAATGGGTGGTAAATCAGTGAGAAAACATTTAAGAGACATCAGAGATATGATTGCATAGTGACCACAAAAATTAAACATTCTGAGACATAGACATTTCAAAAAGACATTGAATACTGAAAAGTCATATAGAGGGAGGAATCAAGGAAGAGGGTGGAAAGTTGGTTCATCCTCCAACTACTGGAAGATAATTTAGGAAGACTTAGAAAATCATGAAGTGGAAGTAGCATGGGCAGGGATTAAATAAAAATCTGTACAGTGAATTGGAGGTCCTTAAAGATACTATATTGTTCGGTGAAATATTAATCACCTAACAATTAATAAGAAAAATAACATTTAAGTAATACCATCATTGAATCATCAAATATAGACCTAACTAAAATTTGAAACAGATTGGAGGACAAATATATAGAACACTTTTTTGACACAGTTTCCATGGCATTATACCATAGAAACAATGAGAGAACACCATGGGACCTATAAGAAATTAGGTTAGTGAGACAAGGTCAATTAGCAATTTCATGGTAAGGGATCCAATTGGGAAGAGTTATTAGTATGCATATTTAGTTTAGTTGCACTATGCTTACCTGAAACTAGAGTTTTAAATTTGAATAGCTACTTGATATTAAACAATGTGCTGGGACAGAATTTGGAATCAAGTTGAAAAATAAACCTATAGATAAACTGAACACATTTAAAGAGCTGTTCCAGAGTTTCCAGAAAATACATTCTATTTCTCTTTATTATTACTTTATTCCCATGGAATGATTTTTGCTCCATATGTTTGGAAGGGAATGGGAATGGGAGTGGGAGTTATCTCTTACCAACTAACCAATGCCACAATATTTTAAACCCAAGGCATACACAAACATGCTTACAGATTCTATCTCTGTCACTGTTGACCTGACTGGTGGTTGATAAGGAGAGTCAAACATTAAATTTCCTTTCTCTCCCCGAAAGAAGTCATGCCAATAACTTAACACTGGTTAAATATGGCAAGTAAGATCAGCAAGTCTGTGGCAAATCACTGTGAATATTTATGCACTTCATTAGTATCTCCCCTACAGTTTTAAAGTACAAATAGTTGAAAATCATTTGGTATCAGCTGTCAGGACTGATTGAATTACAGCCATAAAAATAGCAAACTATTACAACATAAAAGATGATAACCAACAGACTTTGAGTTGCAAGTAATGATCTTTATATGGTAACAGATTGGCTCTGAGCGAGGAGCAGCTGTGTAAGTGACCTTAAAACTCTGAACTATGGTATATCAGGTTCAATAATTTTTCAGTAATTGAATCAATTAGCTTAAAAAAAGCAGAATACTTTCAGTTTCTGTATATTCAGAAATGAATAAACTTCTTACATTGCAGTGAAAACACAAGTAAAGACATTTTGCCAAGCACATAATAAATGTGAAAGGATTATAAAAGAGTGTCAGTAACTTTCTTTATCTTCTAACAGGCACCAAACCATGATAAAAGAAGAAACTGCTCCTCCCTTCCTGTTATCCTCAACACGGATTCCCGCCAGGGCTGTGTGCTGAGCCCACTGCTGTACAGACTGCTCACACATGACTCCACAGCCAAACACCCGAGTAGTCACATTGTTAAGTTCGTCGATGATGCGACAGTGGTGGGTTTCATCATCAACAACAACGAGATGGCCTACAGAGAGAGGGACGGAAGAGTTCAAGGCCTGGTGGCAGACAAATAATCTCTTCCTCAATGTCAATGAGACAAAGGAGATGAATATCCACTTCAGAAGAACTAGAACCACTCACTTTATGTCAGCAGCAAAGCAGCGGAAACTGTGAGCAGTTTCAAACTCCTGGCAGTGTGCATCTTGAAAAACCTCCCAGAATACATTCCACATAATCAGGAAAGCTCATTAACGCCTCTGAGGAGGTTGAAGAGAGCTGGATTAGATATATCGATAAGAATGTCATCCTACGGATGCACGGTAGAGAGTATCCTAACATGCTGTATCACCGCATGGTGCAGAAACCGCACAGCAGCAGACGTGAAGGCTCTACAATGGATAGTCAAAGCTGCCAATGCATCAACAGCACCAGTCTACCCACCATCAAGAACATATATACAGAAAGCTGCTGGAAAAGTCCAATAACATCAAAAAACATCTCATCCACTCTGCTCATGGACTGTTTGTCCCACTCCCATCAAGGAGGAAGCCACATAGCATCGACAGCAGGACCACCAGACTCAGAAAAGGTTACTTTCCCCAAGCAGTAAGCCTGATCAACACTTCTACCCACTACCTCGCCCCTTTACATCACCTACCACCACTTTATTGTTTTTTGTTTTGACAAGTCTGAGCCTAACATCACTTTATTTCAATGTCAGTGAATTATATCAACTTGTTCTAAAACCATTGATGTCTCTGCATCACTCCTCCATAGTTTCAAATAAGTCAAATCATGCCACAATACATCCTCTGTTTGAGTAATATACCATTTTATACATAAAATGCAAGCATCGGAAGACTGCCCATCTACAAACCACAGAACCTGCCATCTCCACCGCCCGTAGGCCCGGACTTCTCCAAACTGCAATTGCTGCTACTGACATCTACTGCTTTAACAATCCAGAGCAGATTCAAAACCCAGACTCCACTGCTATCAATGCGGGTTCCAACATCCTCAAACACCTCCAAAGGGCCGATTGTGCAACCTCCAACTCCGACTCTGACCTCCAGACTGGGTCTTCAAGTGCTGCCACTGTCTGCCCTTCCCCGCCGCCACTCTGTAACCCTCTCTCTCTCAAGTCCTACCACCAGCTCTTGGGCCCTTGGAGACTCCATCTTCCTCTCACCACACCATCTCCAAACAATCCAAACCTCCTTTCCCCTCAGACACTACCAACCTCCTTCCCCCCTCCGATCCCAGCTCTCATCCGTACCGGGTTTTCACCATTCCCTCCGACATTCTCCTGAGGCCAAACGTTCTGTTCTCAGTAAGGGCCTCACTTTTGTCCTTCTGCACTCATACTTTAGTGAGTTCTGTACCCACCATGACACTGAGCTCGTTTTCCGTTGCCTATGTCTCCAAGCCTTTAGCAAGGACTCTCCACCACTTACCGATGACCCCTACTCTCATCTTCAACCCTCCTCCTCTTCCTGGACATCCTGCCGTAGTCTTCTGCCTGCTCTGGACTTTTTCATTACCAAATGCCAATAGGACATCGGCCGTCTCGAATTCAACACTCCTCTCTCCAATTCCAACCTAGTTCAGTCCCTTCCTACCTACATCCGTGACATTTCACACACACTGGATCTTTTCAACTTCCCTGGTTCCCATCATCTTATTTTAACTATGAACGTCCAGTACCTATATACCTTCAACCGCCACCAGGAAGGTCTCAAAGCTCTCAGTTTCTTTCTGGACTACGGACCCAACCAGTTCCCCTTCATCCCCACTCACCTCCATCATGCAGAACTTGTCCTCACTCTTAATAATTTCTCCTAATGGTGACTCCTTTGCTTGCATCTTTGGAAACAGCTCTATTCTTACCTTTAGTATCTTTATTTTTCCCTTTCAGGGTTCTTTTGAAGACCCTGACCTGGAGTTACATGGGACCCATTCTCGGGGTTTCACGACCCCTGGCCGTTATTCGACATGCCAGGAGTTTTGGTCTGAGATTCTCGATCATGTTCTGAAGCCTAAGATCTCGGGGCTCTGAAGAAGGGCGGATCAAGGGTCAGTGTCACGGCAGGAGACTCGTGTGTCATCAGGGAAGCCGGAAAATCTTTTGCTGTGGGCAAAGACCCGAGGTCTTTGCGATCTTCGGACACAGGGCTCAAAAAAACCGATGAAATAGACTTTTAACATCATAAACCAGTGGGTTGTTGTTATGTCTCCCGCTCGCTGTGAAAATGGGGGACACCTCCCACTCTCTTGCCAGGGAGAGAGAGAACCTTTGGTTTGTTGATTGTTGGATGAAATGCAAAGCTTTTGGGGTAACTTTGTTCTGTGTCTTTGCTATTGCTTAGCACACGCTTGGGCTAGGTGATGGTACTGATGCACGTTTTTTTTGCTGGTGGGGGCAGGGGGGATCGTTGCTCACTGCCACTTACGCGTGGGAGGGGAGAGCTGGGGGGGGGACTTTGGGGTTCTCATGCTTTACTGTCGTTCAAAGAAAAAGCATTTCAAGATGTACATTATTTGACTTTTAAATCTCTGAACCTTTGGTTCCTCCCACTTCCTTAAAAGGAAAGATGTAGCCATGGGCACTCGCATGGGTCCCAGCTCTGCTTGCCGGTTTGTCGGCTACGTGGAACAGTCTATGTTCCAAGCCTACACTGGTGGGAGTCCTGCACTTTTCCTGCACTACATCGACGACTGCAATGGTGCTGCTTCATGCACCCATGCAAAATTCATCAATTTCATCCACTTTGCCTCCAACTTCCACCCTGCCCTCAAATTTACCTAGTCCATTTCTGTCAACTCCCTTCCCCCCTTTCTCGATCTCTATCTCTATCTTTGGAGACAATTCATCTACTGATGTCTATCATAACCCACTGACCCTCACAGTTACATGGACTATACCTCTTCTCACTCTGTTACTTGTAAAAACGCCATCCTCTTCTCTCAATTCCTCCATCTCTGCTGCATCTGCTCTCAGAATGAGGATTTTCATTCCAGAAGATGTCCTCCTCCTTCAAAGTAAGAAGCTTGTCTTCCTTCACTATCAATGCTTTCACCCCATCCTCCCGCCACCCTACCAGAGATAGCTTTCACCCCATCCTCTTGTCCTCTCCTACCACCCCACCAGCCTGAGTCCCGCTCATTATTTTCCGCACCTTCTGCCATCTCCAAAGGGATCCCACCACCAAGCACATCTTTCCTCCCCCCCAATTTCTGTTTTCCACAGGGATTGCTCCTGACGTGACTCCCCTGTCCATTCGTCCCTCCCTACTGACCTCCCTTCTGGCACTTATCCTCGCAAGTGGAACAAGTGCTACATCTGCTCAAACACCTCCTCCTCCACTACCATTCAGGGCCCCAGGTGAAGTGATATTTCACCTGTGAGTCTGTTGAGGTCATACACTGTGTCCGATGCTTCAGCTCTGGCCTCCTGTGTATTCGCAAGACCCAACGTACATTGGGAGACCGCTTTGCCAAGCATCTTCCTCCGTCCAGCAGAAAAAGCATGATCTCCCAGTGGCCACCGATTTTAATTCCACTTCCCATTCCCTTTCCACTATGACTATCCATGGCCACCTCTACTGTCATAATGAGGCCACACTCAGGTAGGAGGAACATCACCCTACATTCCGTTTGTGTAGCCTTCAACACAAAAGCATGAACACTGATTTCTCAAACTTCCAGTAACACCCCCCCCCCACATCACCATTCCCCATATCCTTTTCCCTCTCTCACCTATGTCCTTGCCTGCCCATCGCTTCCCTCCTACCCCCATTTCTTTCTTCCATGGCCTTCTGTCCTCTCCTCTCAGCCCGAAACATTGACTGTACTCTTTTCCATTGATGCTGTCTGCCTGCTGAGCTCCTCCAGCATTTTGTATGTGTTGTCTGGACCTCTGCTATTATCCTTTGTAATTATGCCAAGAACCTTGTGTGCAAGACTCAGCTTTAGATGTGATCTAAACTTACAGTCAAAACTTCCAGAAACATGTATCTTCCAGGTATTAATTTTACATATTATGTTAACACCAGCTTTAGACAGGCTAAAAATGTTATATCTTTTTGAGTAGTGAAACATTTTTGGATCCTCTCCAGTGTTCTCTGAATCAAACAACATCTGTAGTAGTGAGGACTATTGCTTGTTCCTAGATCTCCCTTAATGTCATATTTTCTGGAAACCAAACATCATCAACATTTCTGCTCAGATCAAAAATCTGGTTAAATTTTGTTATATTTTACAATTCAACTGGCATTTTTTGTGGTGTCTTCAGTTGGTGCTCCAATGCATTATGCGAATGAGGAACATGAAGTATTAACTCTTACTAAGTACCTGTTCTGATCAGATTAAGATTATAATAGATGGTCTTTAAATTGGCTACATGTCAGCAGTTACATGGTAATAGATAAATTAAGTTTCAGTTTCTTTTAATTCTTAAAATTTTAGACCTCAGTGTGATTATTTAAGCTTGGCCTATATGAAGATATGAGTATATCACCAGTTACACAAAGCTAATTACGGTTTACGTTTACATGGAGATAATGAGAGCTCTCATCTCTGTGTTCATCACACAAACTGTGGACTTTTGAAGACTATCACAACATTAAAAAGTTGTTGAAATTCTAATTATATCAAATTTGAAATGAAAATCAACTCAATAAACTTTGCACTACAATTCTAGATTACAGACATAAATTCTTGATGATGGTGAGGACAATATGAGCGAGGTTGATGTTCTTAAGGGAGAAGAGGTGTTGGAGTTGTTAAATACATTAGGACGGATAAGTCCCCAGGGCTTGACGGAATATTCCCCAGGCTGCTCCACAAGGCGAGGGAAGAGATTGCTGAGCCTCTGGCTAGGATCTTTATGTCCGCGTTGTCCACGGGAATGGTACTGGAGGATTGGAGGAAGGCGAATCCTGTCCCCTTGTTCAAAAAAGGTAGTAGGGAGAGTCCAGGTAATTATATACCAGTGAGCCTTACGTCTGCGGTGGGAAAGCTGTTGGAAAAGATTCTTAGAGATAGAATCTATGGGCATTTAGAGAATCATGGTCTGATCAGGGACAGTCAGCATGGATTTGTGAAGGGCAGATTGTGTCTAAGAAGCCTGATAGAGTTCTTTGAGGAGGTGACTAGGCATATAGATGAGGGTAGTGGATGTGATCTACATGGATTTTAGTAAGGCATTTGACAAGATACCACATAGTAGGCTTATTCAGAAAGTCAGAAGGCATGGGATCCAGGGAAGTTTGGCCAGGTGGATTCAGAATTGGCTTGCCTGCAGAAAGCAGAGGGTCATGGTGGAGAGAGTACATTCAGATTGGAGGGTTGTGACTAGTGGTGTCCCACAAGGATCGGTTCTGGGACCTCCACTTTTCGTGATTTTTATAAACGACCTGGATGTGGGGGTAGAAGGGTGGGTTTGCAGACGACACAAAGGTTGGTGGTGTTGTGGATAGTGTTGAGGATTGTCGAAGATTGCAGAGACATTGATAGGATGCAGAAGTGGGCTGAGAAGTGGCAGATGGAGTTCAACCCAGAGAAGTGTGAGGTGGTACACTTTGGAAGGACAAACTCCAAGGCAGAGTACAAAGTAAATGGCAGGATACTTGGGAGCGTGGAGGAGCCGAGGGATCTGGGGATACATGTCCACAGATCCCTGAAAGTTGCCTCACAGGTAGATCAGGTTGTTAAGAAAACTTATGGAGTGTTAGCTTTCATAAATCTAGGGGTAGAGTTTAAGAGTCGCGGGGTAATGATGCAGCTCTATATAACTCTGGTTAGGCCTCACTTTGAGTACTGTGTCCAGTTCTGGTCACCTCACTATAGGAAGGATATGGAAGCATTGGAAAGGGTACAGAGGAGATTTACCAGGATGGTGCCTGGTTTAGAGAGTATGCATTATGATCAGAGATTAAGGGACCTAGGGCTTTACTCTTTAGAGAGAAGGAGGATGAGAGGAGACTTGATAGAGGTATACAAGATATTAAGAGGAATAGATAGAGTGGACAGCCAGCGCCTTTTCCCCAGGGCACCACTGCTCAATATAAGAGGACATGGCTTTATGGTAAGGGGAGGGAAGTTCAAGGGGGATATCAGAGGAAGATTTTTTACTCAGAGAGTGGCTGGTGCATAGAATGCACTGCCTGAGTCAGTGGTGGAGGCAGACACACTAGCGAAATTTAAGAGACTACTAGACAGGTATGTGGAGGAATTTAAGTTGGAGGGTTATATGGGAGGCAGGGTTTAAGGGTTGGCACAACATTGTGGGCTGAAGGGTCTATACTGTGCTGTATTGTGCTATGTTTAAATAGCTGACACAAATGACGAAAGTCATCCTCTGTCTTTGTATCTCATCACTCTCATAAATTGAGATAATTTTAGGAATAACTGATATTCAAGGCAGCCACCAGAGATAAAGAATTCAAGTCACTTTTATTGTCATTTTGACCATAACTGCTGGTACAGTGCACAGTAAAAATGAGACAACGTTTTTCAGTACCATGGTGTTACATGACTCAGTACAAAAACTGGACTGAACTACGTAATAAAAAAAAAGAGAAAGCTACACTAGATTACAGACCTACACAGGACAGCATAAAGTGCACAAAAAAATTAACAGTGAAGATGGGTAAAATGTGGGAAAGTGCTTTACAAGCTCCAGAAAATTGATCAAGAAATAAGCAGTCTCATTTACGATTGAAAAGAACATTAACTTTCTAGTTCATTGTTTCTACTGCTCGATCTCTAATAAATCTTGTTTATGTCCACCCATTCTTTTTAACTAATTACTGTTACTATTAAACTTGTTATTATATTTTATTTAATTCCTTAGGTTTTCTCATCTTTTATTTCCACGTCATGTTCCTTTATATAAAGCTTTGTATTATTGAGTTTATTGCTTTGAATTGTCTATTGTCCTAACAGAAAATCTACTAAACTCTGTTACATCCCCAAATACATCACTTTCGCTGCCAATTCCAGCCAATACCCATAATAAAGCTACATATTTATATATTTATTTAAATACCCAGGTAGCTGGGTACAAATTGTCAGTCCATCAGGATTAGAAACCAAAACTACTGATAAGCATTCCCATATTAAAAGTACAGCAGATCAGAAGTACTTATTAATGGAAACTTTTTTGTGCTTTGGTGTTAAGCCCACAATTTAGGGTTGAGAAAGACGAACAGCTTAGGAATCTAAAATCAGTATTATTCAAAATACCTTGAATTCATTATGGAGCATTTACTGAAACACTTCCTCTCCAACACCCATTTCAGGTTTTTAATTAACTGCTCTTTCCTTTTGTGCTCAATAAACAATACATTTAATTGAAGAGTAATTTCATGGTTCGGATAGGATGCATCCATTATAGAACAACTTTAATTATTATTTAAATAGCATAATGGATGGGAGGGGGAAGAAATTTAAAGCTTCCATATATAAAAAATAGTGCTACAGACTACAGATACAGACCAGGAATGAAGTCTTCACGAAAGCAGTAACTGTTGTGTACCTTCTGGTCACCCCCATTCATCCCACATCAAGGCAACATCAACTATAGGGGTTCATCATATTAGTAGAGGAGGCCATGGACTGACGTGCGTCCTTCCTTTCTTTTCATTACTTAGTTTAATGTAATATTCTGGATCCATCTTTCCAAAATTGTTTACTCTATTACGTTTGAATATCATATTGAGTTTCTTTTTATGGCTGCAAGGTCATATTTTGAAATCTTTGATTGCAATTCAGTAATCTGATACGAGGGATCAGGTTCACCTACGATACCGTATAATCTTAAATATTCCATACCAACACTTACAATCTTAAAGAATAGAGAATAAACCCCAAACCTACCACATCATTAGCAAAATAAGTACAATTATGTCCAGTTAGTTGATGGGATATTGACTATATCAACCAAGAGTATAATGTAAGGTTAAAAAAAAAGGAATATATATATTAAAAGTATCAGGAAACATATCATGTTAATGTTTTTACAGCTAATGTAACAGAGCATGGTATTTGCATGAAGGCATACACTATTAATCTCTATATCTTGTGTATGCACAAAAACTTAAATGATTTATAATTTTGCAAAACATTATAATGGTCAAATGTACATCTACACTATCTTGAGACATAGCTGTGAATTTCCCCAAAAGACTTCAGAAAAAGTGACTGTATATAGTTACTCAGACTACAATAAGTTGCCCTGTTCAACATATAAAATCTAGAAGAATCATCCACTAAAACAGAAAATAGAGAGCATCAGAAAAGCTATTTGAGGAGTGAATTTTATATGCTAGTGTACAGTGTGAGAGCTATCACAAGACTTCTTACTTAATTTGTAATTTATTGACTTCATTTGAAGTAAACAAGAGTGTTAGCAGTAATCAAAGCTGCATTAAAGAAAGGAAATTTGTTGTGTATATTGTAACTTTATACAAAAAGACAAAATAAGATGAATATCCATTTAAGACTACATTACTCAGCACTAGCCTCTGTTGCATCCAGGACATCTTTAAGGAGTGATGCCTCAGAAAGGCAGGTCTATTATTAAGGACCCCTCACCCAGGTCACGCCTTGTTCTTATTGCTACCATTGGGAAAGAGGTACAGAAGCTTGAAGGCACACACTCAACAATTCAGGAGCAGCTTCTATTCCTCTGCCAACTGATTTCTGAATGGACATTGAACCCATGAACACCACCTCACTACTGCCTTATTTCCTCTACATTTGCAATACTTATTTTGTGTGTGTGTGTGTGTGTGTGTAAGTAAACACTATAATTCGGTTTATTAAAATTATGTATCACATTGTACTGTTGCTGCAAAGTTAACAAATTTCATAACATTTGCCAGTGATTTGCGAAGGTGGTCAAGAAGATAACCAACTAGGACATCTTCACAAAAATTGTGGGTCATTATAAACCACTAAACTGAAACATTTCCTGAATAGCAGATAGTAAAATATTTTGAATACACTGTACCCCGACTTTAATGGTAAAAATCCATACAAGACGCACAAAATACTGGAGGATCTCAGCAGGCAAGGCAGTGTCTATGGAAAAGACTACAGACAACATCTTGGGCCGACACTTCATCGGGACAGGAAAAAAAAGCTGAGGATTTAGAGTAAGAAGGTGGGGGAGGGGAGAAAGAAACATGGTGATAGGTGAACCTGGGAGGGGTGAGGGGTGAAGTAAAGAGAAGGGAAGTTGATTGGTGAAAAAGATACAGGGCTGGAGAAGGGAGAGGACAGAAGGCCATGGAAGAAAGAAGAGGGGTAGGAGCACCGGAGGGAGTTTATTGACAGGTAAAGGTGAGTGAGAAAAAAAGGAATGGGGAATGGTGAAGGGGGGGGGGGCATAACTACAAGTTCAAGAAATCGATGCTCATGCCATCAGTTGGAGGCTACCCAGATGGAATATAAGGTGTTGTTCCTCCAACCTGAGTGTGTCCTCATCGCAACAGTAGAGGAGGTCATGGACTGACATGTTGGAATTGGAATGGGAAGTAGAATTAAAATGGGTGGCCACTGGGAGATCCTACTATCTCTGGTGGATGGAGTGTAGGTGCTCGGCAAAGTGGTCTTCCAATCTACATTGGGTCTCACCGATATACAGGAGGACACACCAAGAGCACCAGTCACAGTATATGACCTCAACAGACTCACAGGGAAGTGTTGCCGCACCTGGAAGGACTGCTTGGGGCCCTGAATGGGAGTGAGGTAGGAGGTATTCAGGCAGATGTAGGACTAATTCCACTTGCAAGGATAAGTGCCAGGAGGGAAATCAATGGGGAGGGACGAATAGACAAGGGAGTTGCACAGGGAACGATCCCTGCAGAAAGCAGGAAGTGTGGCGGGGGGGGGGGGGGGGTGGCGAAGAGAAGGGAAGATGTGCTTGGTGGTGGGATCCCATTGAAGGTGGCAGAAATTACAGAGAATTATGTGCTGGACACAGAGGCTGGTGGAGTGGTAGGTAGGGACAAGACAAACCTTATCCCTGGTTGGGAGGTGGCTGAGGGCAGATGTGCACAAAATAGAAGCAATGTGGTTGAGGACAGTGTTGATGGTGAAGGAGGAGAAGCCCCTTTCTTTGAAAAAGGAGGATACCTATTTCGTTCTAGAATGAAAAGCCTCATCCTGAGATCAGATGCATTGGAGATGAGGAATTGAGACAACAAGGGGATGGCATTTTTTCAAATAACAGGGTGGGAAGAGGTTTAGTCCAGGTAGCTGTTATAAATTTGATCTCATAATCTAAAATAACCCACCAGTACAAACAATATTGTTATGTTTTGTAACTCCAAAACATAAAACTAATTTCCAAGAAAAATGGAGAGTCAAGAAGGTAAGTTTAACACAATAGCGAATGCACCTCCACTCCATATATAGTATACTATATATTACAACTACTATATACAGTACAGAAATCCACAGCACAGAAAATTTTAAATACTTCCATTCAGGCTTAAAGATTTAATTGCTATGGAGGATTTTTTTTTCTCTTGTGGGATAATGCTTTTTTTAAACAAGGAAGGTCGTTATGCTTAGCAGGTAAGACTTGTAGCTGTGAAAACCAAGGGGCCTCCTCCTTGGTTGTAGGAGTTGATTCTGAGACTGCAGGAAATGGCTCCAGCAGCTCTGGACACCTTTTTCTACTTTTCTCAGCTTTTCTCACTGTATCTATTTTGATCCTTGCTTTGCTCTTTTTCAACGTCTTGCCTTTTTTTCCTCATCCTCCATTTTCTAGGAATTAGGTCTCATTTTTCCTCCCATTTCCCGAGCATTTATGTCATCCTCCTCTTTCTTTTCCTTTTTCTTCTTTCTAGTTTGTGTATCTTGATCTTGAGAAGATGCATGTAGTTCACTGGAGTATTATCTTATTAATTCTTCTATTGCTCCCTTTACAATCTGATCTCTCCTCTGTTTCCTTATCCACAACATTATCTCATGAATCCTGTTTTCGTATCTCCATTGACTTCCTTTCTTTTTGGCCTTCCATTCACCCAGCTGGGCTGTGGTCTTTGCTTCTACTTTTATAAGTAGTTCTTTGTCTCCACTTGAAGTTAACATAAATAACCATAATGCACACAAAGCAGATTCTGGTTCTTTATACTCACAAAAGCTAAAGGCTTACAACTTTCCTGAAGCTCTTTGAACTCCCCTCCAGCTTAAAACCAAGCAACATTTTGCAAGTAACTGCCTGGTTAATATATCAGAAGCCTTTTCAGATATGCTGCCTATAAAAACTGTTGTAGTTGCATCACTGCTTTTGTCACGTTCACAATCCCGCTGAGCGGCATGGTCCTTTCTTGGTACACACAATATGCTTTCCAACCAGAGGCACAGAGGCTGGCATTAACACCTGTTTGCCCTCTGTTGGGCATCTATTCATGGTGTACAACATGGAGACAGTTATGGCAACATCCACTACCTTTTAAATTTACTTTTAGTTGACTCTATCATAGAGGATGTGTATGCAAATGGCGGATGGATCTCTAATCAAGTTGTAGGTGTCTCGGCCACTCACAACCTCAACAATGCTGGCCCTCCTGTTTCTAATCACACACAATCCCAATATGATTTAGAGGTTGTTATATTTCACTATTACATATGTCATTCCAACAGGAATGATCTTTTCTCCAGTATAAGTTTTTAGTTGGATATCTGCTGGCTTCAGTTCTGTATCTTTATAACGCCGTTCAAAGCCATTTTGTGGAATGACTGAAATAGCCAAGCCAGTGTTCAATTCCAGTTTAATTAATTTGCTGTTCACTTGCTTGACTATTGTCAGTTTTCACATTGTAAATCTTAATTCTATGTCACTCTCATCATTATCAGATTTTTTTTATCAATAGTATGCAGATTAGTATTCTTTTCGGAACTGAACTTGACTTTTTATCCTTTTCTCTTCTCTGTACAGTCCATTTACTTTTGTCTGCCGAACATGTTCTTTGTATGTGATCTACATTGTTGTATTTTCTGCAAGTTTCGCCTTTAAATCTGCATTGGTCTAGTGCAGGTGAACAGCTGCGACAATGATAACACAATTTGTTCGGCCATGCCAGTTTCTGTTTAGACAATGTAATTTTGTTCATGTTCACTTTCATTCCTGAATGCAACTCAATTGTGCCTCTGTCTTCTGTTTATATTGATCAGCAATTTCAACTGTTCTTTTAAATGTAAGTTGTGCTTCAGTTATGTGCCATTTTTGAATGCTTTGTCAGATTTCATAAACTAAACGGTCTCTCAATGCATCAGTAAGCCTTCTACCGAACTGACAATACTCAATCTCTTCAATTCAGGCACGTACGCTGAAACGTACACCCCTTCCTTTAAATCCCATTTATGAAACCTAAATTGTTCTGCAATCAACAATGGTTACAGTTCTAAATGTTCCTGCAATACTTTCATGATACCAACAAAGCTAATTTCTGCTGGTACAAACAAGCTGGAGGAACTCAGCAGGTCGGGCAGCATCCGCTGAAATGAGCAGTCAACGTTTTGGGCTGACCTGCTGAGTTCCTCCAGCTTGTTTGTACATGTTGATTTGACCACAGCATCTGCAGTGTACTTTGTGTTTATTAATTTCTGCTGGTTTGTTTGAACCAAACTGTTTGCCTTTAAATCCAATGCACTCAACAAAACTGGTACTTCATTCTCATTGGCTAAATTACTGCTCAATTTGCTCCATATACAACATCCATTTATCTGTTGTATAATCAAGCATGTCTATCTTTCTGATGTAACCAGCTATTTGAATTGAATTGAATTTCAGTTTACTGTCATTTAGAAACCACAACTGCAATGCAGTTAAAAAATGAAACAACGTTCCTACAGACTGATATCACAAAAGCAGATGACAAAACACACTACACCAGAAAATCCACATAATGTTTGGCAATCCCCAAATCTAGAGTCTGGAGAGGCTGCCATGCATTAATATCGCACTACCATCTTAGCGCGTTCCCCGGAAAGGAGCTCCAAACCCACCAGACAAAACAGGACTACCCAGACACACCAAGTCAGGAGACCAACTCTACCACCCAAGAAACCAAAAACTAAAGCTACAAGACCTACAAAAACCCACATAGTTACAACATATAGTTACAACAGTGCAAACGATACCATTATTTTTTTATTTTTATTTTTTTTATTACTTATAATTTAAGAGATAAATATGAAACATTTCTGAAAATTTGGTGCCCTTATTTACAAAAGACAGGACTAAATATATAGGTGCTCTGAAGACGAAACAATGGTTACTTGGGGAAAGAAATAAATATATACATTAAAGTTATTATGAACTCCATGGAGCATGTGGAGATCTTCCAACATCCAGGCACACTTTCTTTTTTTTTCTTTCTTTCTCTTTTTTTTCTATAGGGAAGTTAGGGGGGAGGGGTTAAGGGGAGGGGAGAAGGGTTATATACATTTTTTTTCCTATACTTTACTCTGTAATCACTTAAAAACGCAATAAAAAAAAAACAATACCATTATTGATTAAAAAAAAGACCAAGGGCACAGAAAAAATAGTCCAAAGATGTTAAAAGACTGTAAGTTTGAAAGAAACCACCACACTGTTTCCACAAGTCCTCAGGGTCCCGATAGACTCGTCATCCCACGCAGACAGCAGAAGGGAATACCCCCGCTATGGACTTCCACGATGCCGCCGGACTCAACCTCGCAGACGCAGCACACAATGAAAGCACCCCGACCGCAGCAGACTCCGAGTCCGTTGAACCTCCGAGCCTCCGACCATCCCCTCGGGCACAGCCTCTCTGAGCACCATCCTCTGCCCAGCGCACTACGATGCGCCCACCACCGGCCACTGGCAACACGACCCCGAGGACTGGGGGCCTGTTCTTCCCAGCAGAGACCCAGACCTCACAACAGCAGCAGCAACGAAGAAGGCCTTCCTGGATATTTCCAGATGTTTCTCTGTGCTCCCACATCCGGTTTTTCATCAGATTAGGATTGTGCACGGCACCCCGCTTGACAAATAACAGATATCAACTCCAGAGAGGCCACTGCAAACTGCGTCGTGCCGCCATCTTGAATTGGGCCTTTCTGGCCTTTTAAAAATGTATTGTTATTATCACCCAGTACTCACTGTTTATGAATCCATGAAATTGTCTGTTTTCTGCCTTTTATTTAAAAACTTGACTTTCTCTCTCGCTCTTCTGAAGAGACACATGCTGCGCTGCTGTTTTTTTACTCGAACGTCTTGCTGCATTTCAACAGGTAGGCAGTCATCTTGGTTGGGTTTGTTTTAAAAATAACTCGTTGCCACTGTTATGTTTTAACTCCTTTCAGTGAGATATCAGCTGATGTTCTTGGATTCAAATCTACTCTCCTGTCAGATCACCAGAACCCTTGGTTCCTCTGTAATTCAAAAGTCTTTTCATTTTGGATATACCCATTAACTTGATTTTCAGCTTACTGAGTTTGTGAATTCCAAATTTTCATAGCCCCAAAAATACATCTTAAATAGGTGACCCTTTATCCAGAACCGACACCTTTAATCTAGAGTAGATTTTTCCAAAATAAAGAAAACATTCTTTAAACATTCATCTCTGTAAGAACTGTTCAATATGCAACATTTCAATAAGATCACCTCTCGTTCTACTAAGAAAATATGAGTTTTATTTTCCCTTCATTAGACCATTTCAGGAATCAATTTAGTGAACATATTTATTATGTAAGAACAAAACCGCACGTTATACTATGCAACACACATAAAATGCTGGAGGAACTCAGCAAGCCAGACAGCATCTATGGAATAGAGTAGACTTTTCAGGCCGAGACCCTTCATCAGGCCTGCAAAAAAAAGATGATATTGGGGAGGGGGTGAAACGGGGAGCGGGGGGGGGGGGGGGAAGGTGAGGTAAAGAGCTGGGAAGTTGATTAGTGAAAGAGATAGAGCTGGAGAAGGGGGAGTGTGGCCTCCCCTACTGTCGTGATGAGGCCACACTCAGGTTGGAGAAACAATACCTTATATTCGGTCTGGGTAGCCTCCAACCTGCTGGCATGAACATCGATTTCTCAAACTTCTGGTAAAGCCCCTACAACACCCCCACACACCATTCCCATTACCATTCCCCTCTCTCACCTTATCTACTTACCTGCCTATCAGCTCCCTCTGGTATTCCTTGTCCTTTTCTTTCTTCCATGGGCTTCCGTCCTTCCCTATCAGATTCCTCCTTCTCCAGACCTATATCTCTTTCACTAATCAACTTCCCAGCTCTTTATTTCACCCCTTCCTCTCCCGGTTTCACATCACCTTGTGTTTCTCTCTCCACTCCTCCCACCTTTTAAATCTACTCATCTTTTTCTCTACAGTCCTGCCGAAGGGTCTGGGCCCGAAATGTCTTTTCCCACAGATGCTGCCTGGCCTGCTGAGTTCCTCCAGCATTTTGTGTGTGTTGCTTGGATTTCCAGCATCTGCAGATTTTCTCTTGTTTGTGATAGCACATTATATATGCTTGTATATACCATTTCATTCCTCTTGAAATATGGGTGAACAAACCATTGCTTAGCTAGTTACTTAGTGCACCCAAATGCTGACAGAGGGCTCTTCAGTCACAGAAATTCAGTTTAGGACAATAACCACGGTATGATACACTTGTAACACAAAAAAAGTTTACAAATGTGTTTGTATAGTAATGGATTTCAGAATTACCAATACAGAACATAGTTCAAATTAATCGTCTATACTTCTACGAGCACATGGCACTACAACCAGCACTCCTGTAGGGCCTTTATCCAGCCAGATGGGAAATCAAGGCTGAAGTAGACAATCATGCTTCCACGCATCTTGTTTTTTTTTTGTTGTGAACTTGGCAGAGTGTGAAAAAAATAGCCAGTGTACTCTTTCTCATGTGAACAAAATGATTTACAATCATATATGTTTTAAAATTTGATCGCAAGTACTATCCAATGCCTTTCAAGAATTAAATATGTGTTAGGATCTTCAAACTTACAGGTGTGATAAATGATCTAGGACTTTCCTGGTGTAGATGGTGAATAAGCTCTTTTCGGACTTCTAGCCGAGTACAATGATCGATTATAACCGACATTTCGATGACAAACTCCACCATCCCTGATGAAGATGACAGAGTTTATCATCGAAACGTCAGTTATAATCAATAGCTGTACCCAGCTGCAAGCCCGAGAAGAGTTTATTATAGGTGTGATATTCCCCTCACTAATTTTTAGCAAAAAGGTAGACTGTCAGTCACATGCACATCATAAAAACTTATTAAACAAAAAGTAACCCTCATATTATAAAGGTTTTCCAATATTCAAAAAAATCTCAATCATCTAGAACAGGAGCTTCCAACCTGGATCCCTGGGCCCGTTGCTTAATGGTTTTGGTCTGTGGCATAAAAAGGTTGTGAACCCCCAATCTAGGGGGTATCTCATTGAAACCTATTAAATACCAAAAGGCCTGAAAAGTGTGGATGTGGAGAGGATGTTTCCTATCGTGAGGGAGTCTAGACACTGCCTCAGAATAGAGGAACATCCCATTGGAACAGAGATGAGGAGGAGTTTATTTAACCAGAGAGTGGTGAATCTGTTGAATTCATTGCCACAGATGACTGTGGAGGCAGAGTCATTAGGTACATTTAAAGTAGAGGTTGATATGTTCTTGATTAGTAAGGGCATCAAAGATTATGGGAAGAAGGGAGGGGAATAGGGTTGCGAGGGATAATAAATCAGCCAAGATGGAATGGCAGAGTAGACTCGATGGGGGCAAATCTCCTAACTCTGCTCCTTTGTCTTATGGTCTTAAGGTTTCTTGGAAAAAACAGATAATAGAAAATAAAGTATACTTAAATATATACATATTAATAAGCATTTTAATCCATCAAATTACTGACAAATGCCTTTCAAAACAAACAGGATTCCTGCTGAGATGAAACAGCTGAAACTTGATAGATTTCAGCATCAAAACATGTCACATCACCTCTTTCAGATGATTGAAATGTAATCAAAAGAGAAAACTAACACTATTACTTCTGAATAATCATGCACAGCTGCACAACTTCCCCATATCGTTTGCACAAGTGGGTACACATTTTCATGAATAAATTGTTGAATCTACTGCTAAAATTCATTATTAAAATTAGATGGTATGTTTGTGAACTGAGACTTGCTAACATAATAGTAGGATCCCGCAAATTAGTTCTATGTTTGATAATAAACATAATAACTTGATTATAAAACATTTGATTATGTTTCTCCAGAACAACTTATTGAATAATCCAGCAATTTAATCTTCACTGCAACGTTAAACTAAAGATGATATGTCCTTTAAGCAGAGATTAAATGGTTTCATGAATAGTTCCGACTACTTCGCTATGTTTAAGTGCTTATGTGTAGCAAACGGTCACATTTGTAAAATACACAATTCAGTTTATTATTTAAAACAATCTAATCTTCTCTTTCGGGGGGGAAAAAGAAGTTTGCATCAAGTACTTTATCTTAGGGGATGGAATAGGTACATGATATAGGGCTACGAAAAGCAGCCCTGCATTCTAGCTTGATGAATGACAGTGCAATCATTCCTTCGCAGATTTCCGATGATTATTTTTAATTATAAAACAGCCATTATTCCACATCATTCAAAGAACCCGTTTAAAAAAAAGGGTACAATCATTTCGACTGTCTGGCCGGGTTAGAGCAAAGCTGTCACTCACAATCACGGTTTAAAGGGCCATTGGAGACAGGCTGCCGATACCCAGGTAGTGCCGAGCCTTTCCCCGCCCCCGCTGACCCGGCCTCCAGGCACTCCGGCTCCGGTCCTACCTCACTCCGCTTTCCTCCCAGCGTTACGGATAAAGAGCACCGAGTCACACACGTCCCCGCATAAGGACCCGGGTTGCACCTCCAGCGGCTAGCCTCGGTGCCCGCTCCCGCTGCCACTCCACACTGAACAGGATCAGGCTCTCGATGGCCACCTCGCCGCCTCCGCCAATGGTTGTCACAGTACCGATTGTTGCCATACACTGACGCCGCAACGTGACGCCGCCCCACCCCGCCTCCCCGCGCACGCACGTCAGGCGGACTCCAGTTGTGACGTCAACACGTCTCTCTCTCTCTCTCTCTCTCTCTCTCTCTCTCTCCCTCTCCCTCTCCCTCTCCCTCTCCCTCTCCCTCTCCCTCTCCCTCTCCCTCTCCCTCTCCCTCTCCCTCTCCCTCTCCCTCTCTCTTCCTCCTCCTCCTCCGACGAAAAGACGCATGTGCTCTCCGCCCCTCCCGCCCTCCCCGAGCGCTCAGCTGGTCGAGCAGCATCTGTGGAGGGGGAATATACAGTCGATGCTTCAGGGCGAGACCCTTCGTCTGCTCGCTGGCCACTGTAGATGTTGAATCAGGTTTATTGTCACTGACACAGGTCATGAAATCTTGTTTGTGGCAACAGTGATGGTGTAGGGCATAAAATTGCTATATGTCACCCAAATAAGTAGTGCAGAAGAAGAAAAATAAAGATAGTGTTCATAAAACATTCACAAATCTGATGGAGAGGAAGACGCTGTTCCTTAAATGCAGATTCAGATTCGGGATCCAGGCTCCTGTACCACCTCCCTGAGAAGAGGGCATGTCTCTGACAGTGGAGATCGTCAACAATGGATGCTGTTTTCTCGAGGTTTCCTTTTAAATATGTCCTCGATGTTGGGGAGGGTTGTGCCCATGATAAAATTGGCTGAGCCTGCAACCCTTCAGCGTCTTGCAACGCCGTGCAATGGAGCCTCCATGGCTGGTCCAGTTTTCTTCTGAGCCCCTATTTCCTGCCTTCTCCCTGTATCTCTTCATAGCTTAACCAATCAAGAATATATCAACCTCTGCCTTAAATATACATAAAGACTTGGCCTCCACAGCTGCCTGTGGCAACGAATTCCACAGATTCACCATTCTTTGGCGAAAGAAATTCCCCGTCATATCCATTCTATAAGGAATGTGGCTGTGCCCGTCTCCTCTCAGACTCTTCCACCATATGAAACATCCTCCCTTTATGCTTGGGGTCAAACAAATATTCTCCCAAGTTGAAGTCAGCTGGAAGAAGATTTTATGGTCCAATGGCACCAAAATTGAGCTATTTGGCCATCAGACTAAATTCTATGTTTGGCACAAGCACATCATCAAAAACACACCATCATTACTGTGAAGCATGGTGGTGGCTGCATCATGCTGTGGGGATGCTTCATTGCAGCAGACCCCGGAAGACTTGTGAAGGTAGAGGGTAAAATGAATGTGGCAAAATACAGGGAGATCCTGGAGAAAATCTTGATGCAGTCTGCAAGATAACTGCAACTTGGGTTGTTTGACCCCAAGCATAAAACCAAAGATACACAGGAATGGCTTAAAAACAATGAAGTTAATGTCCTGGAGTAACCAAGTCAGATTCTAGACCTGAAGTGAATTGAGAATTTGTGGCTAGACTTGAGAAGGGCTGTTCACTCATGATTCTCATGCAATCTGACAGAGCTTGCGCAGTATTGTAAAAAGAATGGGGAAAAACTGCAGTGTCCAGATTTGCAAAGCTGATAGAGACCTATCCACACAGACTCAGGGCTGTAATTGCTGCCAAAGGTGCATCTACTAAATACTGACTTGAAGAGGGTGAATACTTATGCAATCAATTATGTTGTTTTATATTTCTAATTAATTTAGATCACTTTGTAGAGATCTTTCACTTTGACATGAAAGGGTCTTTTTCTGTAAATCAGTGTCAAAAAAGCCAAATTAAATCCATTATGATTCAATGTTGTAAAGCATCAATACACAAATTCCAAGGAGTTTTGCTTTCCACTTTAGCAAAGTCTGTTTCCGCTCTGAGGACTATCTTCTCTAGAAGCAACTTACCTGAACAAATTGTGAGTGACAACGAACCATAATACATGTCAGAAAAGTTTAGAGTACTATTCATGAAGAAAAATGGCATCAGGCATTTCAAGTCATCTTCTCATCACCCAACAATGAAAAGGTTAACTGAAAGGTTTATCCAAACATTCAAGATGTCTATTAAAGCGATGGACATGGGGGACATTTCTCTACAGCACAAGGTGGACAACTTCATTTTTGTGTATTCTAACTCTGGTCATGTGATGACAAATCAAACACCTACAATGCGGTTCATGACCAGGAATCTGAGATCTTGAATAGACCTTCTGAAACCAGACCTGTGGAGAGAAGTGCAGAATAAACAGTTCAGCCAGTTGCCAAGTGAATCAGCAAGGAGCTTTGAGGTTGGACAGGAAGTCCTAGCATATAATTACCAAGATGACAGATGGACACCTGGTAAGTTAGCTACAAAAACTGGACCACTGATGTACACAGTGGATGTTGGCGATCATACATGGAGACATCATGTAGACCAGATACTGGATATTCAGCTGAAGAACACACCTAAGTCGATTGAATCCAACAAGATGGATACATTACAGTCACTGGACTTACCTCTCAGTGATAATCATGTCATTGACAGCAACGTGACACTGGCAACCAAGAACATTGTCTTTGACAAGACACCTGCTAAACCTGATGCCATTCCATAGGTCCAGAGGCACTATGAGAATATTGTCTTCGACAGGAGAGTTGCCAAACATTATGTCACCCCACAGGTCCAGAGGCACTATCCTGAAAGAAACTGAGTGCCGCCTGTTACGAACCCCGTAACTGGGTCACTTACCAGCAAAGACAGAGAGGTCCGTTGAAGTCTGATGATACTATTTTTAACAGTATTTATTAGTAAAAATACACAAAAATAATATCAATGCAAATATACAGATAATATACGTCGTCAATACTAAATCCAAAAGTGCGGGTATAATAATAATCAATAAGAAATAAGCTCTATCGTTGTCTAGGGGATAATGTATTGTCCGATGGAAATATAAAGTTCACTCAGTTCATGCAGGCTGCAGCCTTTGGGGACCGCTGGGTTGCAATGGTTGGAGAGAGAGAGAGATTTGGAGAAAAACTTGTCGGCTTTCCTTTTATGATTTCGATCCATCGGAGTCTCGTTGGTGTGGCCGTTCACTTGTGGCCTCTCCTTTAGCTAAACCGTTCTTCCGTGATGAGCCCGCCACCCTGGCAAGGGAGGACGCACATGAGCCCCCACTGGCTGTCACTATTAAATGCTGTCACGGGATCTCTAGCGTTTCTCCTGGTGCGTCTGAAGGGGTTGTTCCCCAGACCCTCTTTTATCCTTACTCACGGGGTCTCAGATGTCAATCAGGTTGGGATGATGCAATCCCTCAACCAGACCACTCTGGTTGTCCCCTGAGGGGTTTCAATGAATAGTACAGTACTCAATACACAATTCCTTCTCCAGGAGACAATAGCCGTTATCAGTGGTTCCGTTTCGCTGAGGCCAGGACACATTCCAAACCTTGTGGATTCTGCGTGTCTCTCTCTCATTTCCTGGGTCCCAGACCTGAATTAATAGCGATCTTGCGATTCTCAAAAAGGAGGGGGCGACTTTGTACCCTTCAGCCCCTCAGAGTTGTGTCACATTCGTAACACCCCCTTCCTTCTAAGATTTTTACCACCGGTAAAAATTTATTAATACAGAGTCTTACAGGATTTCAGAATCTAACACAATACAAAAGAGTTTTTTTCCACTACAGAGTAATACAGTTATACATTCAATTCAGCATCTAAACAGTTAGCGATTACATTGTCACTTCCTTTAATATCTTAATATCTTGTACCTTAATAAATTCTTGTAGCATCAGACTCCAATTTAATAACCACCTATTTTTATTCCTTTTCTTCAGCAAACAAAAACTAAATAGTTGTGATCTTAGCTTACGTGTATATTACAAAAGTTCATGCAAATACTAATCTTTATTTTACTTTCAAACTTAACAGTCAATCTTCCATGGGGGTTGTCTTTATTAGTTACATGCTTTGTCGAAATCCCTTAAAACCGGATCCTGTTATTTAAAGTGGCATCCCGTCAACCCTCGCCCCTTTTCCAGTTAACTCCAACGTGGTTAGCTTGTATACCAGTGTGGAGTAGGCTTTTGCATGCTCCTTTCAAAGGAGTTATTTTATCAACAATGTTTTCCAAACGTAGCCCATTTGTCGAATGTCCACACAATTCTTTATTTTTAAGCAAGTCGTTAATTTTATCTTCAGGACCCTTCATTCTATCAGTTTTCAATTTAAGATCTGCAAGCGATCCCTCTTTGTCCAAACAGCATTTCAAATTCTGCCTCTTCACAGCACACTCTTGAATAACAATAGCATGTGGGGCACCTTTACATTCCAAATCAACCTGTAATTGATTCGCAGGCACTGTGTTAACAAGCCATTGTCCCTTCAGCCTGGTTACTGCTTCTGACATCAATCCAGACTTTAAATTTTCTTCATTCAATTTAGGAACTGCACTTTTCCCTTTCCCTTCAATAATAATATTCACCTCACCACCTTTTATCTCCTCACTAACTTTTAACACACCTTCGAACACAAACAACTGGGAATTCTCACTTCCCACTAGTACCAAGGTTAACCCTTTCTTCACTGAACCAAGTCCATCTGACCCACAAGGACTGCATTCCTTTTCAACGGAATCAAATACCTCAGACTTTTTCTGAGTTCCATTACTAGGTTCAGTACCACGTGCATCCACATCTTGAACACACTCAAACGGGACATCTGTCTCTTCCAGGCTTTCAATACCCATCCCCTTTTCAAATTCTAAGTTCCCCTGATCCTCCCAGTTACTCTCTGGGCAACTCCATTCCGGAGTAAACTCAACCCTGTGGGCTGAAACAACCTCATCTGCCAACCCAGCAGACTTCTTCAAGGTAATGGCATCCTTTTCATCTAGGACTGCCCTTATTTCATTATCGGGAACACCTTTAGAATTTTCAACTTCTTCAAACAGTTCTGTCAAACCAGACAGATCATCCATGTCCAACCCTGGACCTTCTAACAGCCTTATCTGTTTCTCATTTTTACTCTGTGCCTCTATAAATTTCCTCCTGGCTAAGGGAAGGACTACCTCCTCTCCCTTACTCTCTTTCACCTCCCTATTCTCCATTTTACCACCCTCTAAACCCTCTTGGTACAGGGTCGGTAAAAATTTCTCAGCCAAATCGATACTGGCCTCTTTCTCAGCTGCCTTTCTCGACATGCTGCGAGTGGTCGCGCATGCGGGATAGACCTTGGAATCTAGGGGCAGGTCCTCAACACTTACAGGCTGGCTCGTCAGCTCCATGGCCGACCAAATGTCACCACCAGCTAAATCGTTACCCAGAAGGATGTCTACGTTAGTTCTCGGAAATTCTGATTGCACCCCTATTTCAACTGGTCCAGATACCAGCTCACAATTTATAATGATCCCATGCAAAGGCACCGCTTCTGTCCCTTTTCCTATGCCTCTCAAAGCTACCTCTCCAGTCTCAGGACCAAAATCTAGCACTGTACTGCGAATTAATGACAGCTCAGCTCCAGTGTCTCTCCAGATCCACACTGGAACTGGTGTGTCTCCCTCTTTCACAGACACGGTTCCTTTTGAAATAAATTTCTCAGGCCCCTCTCATATTCTGTCTACCTGGGGCTTTCTTGTCAATTTACTGATCACCACAATACATCCTGTAGGGGCTGCTGCTCTCCCTTTTCCTACCTCCTTCCTCGGAGCAAGGCACTTAGATGCAATATGACCCACCTTTCCACAATTAGAACAGGTCAAGCCAGGACCTCTCCTGCCGTCTTGCCTTTCCTCCTCCTTAGTTTTACCACTAGCTCCCGGCTGGATCTCTGCCTCAGCCGGCAGGCTTTCTCTATTGTTCCCACGGTCTCTCTGGTAACTTTTATTCGAGGAAAACTTTGTCTTGTGGGTTAGGGCATATTCATCTGTGAACCTAGCAAATTCGGATATGGACTTATTCGGCTTCTCGTTCAAATACATCCGGATATCATCCAAAACGCAACCTTTAAATTCCTCAATCAGAATTACCTCCCTGAGATGCCAAAAATCTCCTTCCACCAGTTTCTGCTGCACACCAGCGATCCAAGAGCACACCCTTCTCATAGGCAAACTCTGCATACGTCTGATTCCACCCTTTCTTTAATTTTCTGAACTTTTGTCTATAGGCCTCAGGTACCAATTCATAGGTCCGAAGAATGGCCTCCTTTACTTTCTCATAATTCTCAGACTCCTCCTCCTCCATGGACAATGCCGCATATGCCCGTTGTGCCTTCCCTTTTAACACACTTTGTAACAACGCCACCCACTGATCTTTGGGCCACTTCTGGCTCACTGCCACCTTTTCAAAATGCAAGAAATAACTATCAACACCCGTTTCCTCGAACGATGGTACTAACCTAAACTCCCGACTAACATTAAATCTCTCCTCTCGGTCTGACCCTTGAGCTCTTCGCTCTTGCCTTTACTTCTCCAGGTCCATCTCATGTTGCCTCTGTTTCTCCTTCTTCCTTTGATTCTCAGCTCTTTCCCTCTCCTTTTCAGCTCTTTCCTGCTCCTTTTCAGCTGCTTCCAGCTGTTTTAACTTAATTTCATGTTCCAACCTTAATTTCTCCAACTCTAACTGAGCCGTCCCACTAGCTGGTACCTTTTCAGGGATATTTTCCAATACCTCAGCTGAAAACACATTTTTCACAATATAATACTGAGTTATGGCCCTCTGCACCTCCCGCTTTTTCATTGAGAACCTCACCTCCGCAAGGTTTAGTCCTTTCGCAATATTTATCAAGTCTGACTTTGTGGCAGCCTCTAGCGCCTCCAGAGTCGGGTTTTCTATAAATTCGTCTACGTCCATCTTTGCTGGTTTCCCGTCTGGTTACCTGTGCAACTAGATCCAAGAGAGGTCCGTTGAAGTCTGATGATACTATTTTTAACAGTATTTATTAGTAAAAATACACAAAAATAATATCAATGCAAATATACAGATAATATACATCGTCAATACTAAATCCAAAAGTGCGGGTATAATAATAATCAATAAGAAATAAGCTCTATCGTTGTCTAGGGGATAATGTATTGTCCGATGGAAATATAAAGTTCACTCAGTTCATGCAGGCTGCAGCCTTTGGGGACCGCTGGGTTGCAATGGTTGGAGAGAGAGAGAGATTTGGAGAAAAACTTGTCGGCTTTCCTTTTATGATTTCGATCCGTCGGAGTCTCATTGGTGTGGCCGTTCACTTGTGGCCTCTCCTTTAGCTAAACCGTTCTTCCGTGATGAGCCCGCCACCCTGGCAAGGGAGGACGCACATGAGCCCCCACCGGCTGTCGCTATTAAACGCTGTCACGGGATCTCTAGCGTTTCTCCTGGTGCGTCTGAAGGGGTTGTTCCCCAGACCCTCTTTTATCCTTACTCACGGGGTCTCAGATGTCAATCAGGTTGGGATGATGCAATCCCTCAACCAGACCACTCTGGTTGTCCCCTGAGGGGTTTCAATGAATAGTGCAGTACTCAATACACAATTCCTTCTCCAGGAGACAATAGCCGTTATCAGTGGTTCCGTTTCGCTGAGGCCAGGACACATTCCAAACCTTGTGGATTCTGCGTGTCTCTCTCTCATTTCCTGGGTCCCAGACCCGAATTAATAGCGATCTTGCGATTCTCAAAAAGGAGGGGGCAACTTTGTACCCTTCGGCCCCCCAGAGTTGCGTCACATTCGTAACACGCCCAAAAGATTGAACCTTCAGTATTGTGAAGTTAGTTATGGACCGTTATTGTGAAAGCATGTTTATTTGGAATATGGTTTGTGAATAGGAAATAGAATGTTTTGTATGTTTACAGTTTTATGTTGCATTCATTTAAAGAGGGGGGAATTGTAACATATGGTCTGATAACTTACCTATGTGCATTGACCTGCTTTCTCTCTCTCTCTCTGTTAAAGCCATCTCTTGTATGTGTGCTTTTATTTAATTGATATGCAGTTGCACAGACAGAACACATCTCCTCCACAATCTCCATCAGCTCCAGTGCACCACAAGGTTGTGTGTTTAGGCCCCTGCTCTACTCACTTTATACTCGACAGTGAGGCTAAGTGAAGCTCCAATGCCATATTAAAGTTTGCTGATGACACCACAGTCATCAGCTGAATCAAAGGGGTGATGAATCAACTTACAGGAGGGAGATTGAAAATCTGGCTGAGTGGTGCCACAACAACAACCTCTCACTCAATGTCAGCAAGACCAAGGAGCTGATTCTTGACTTCAGGAGGCAGAAAACAGGGATCCATGAGCCAGTTCCCATTGGGGGATCAGAGAAAGAGAGGTTCAGCAACTTTAAATTCTTCAGTATTATCATTTCAGAGGATCTTTCCAGGGCCTAGCACGTAAGCGCTTCTACAAAGAAAGCACAGCAACACCTCTACTTCCTTAGAAGTTTTTGAAGATTCAGCATGACATCTAAAGCTTTGACAAACTTCTATAGGAGTCTGGTAGAGAGTATATTGATGGGTTGCATAATGGCCTGGTATGGAACATCAATGCGCTTGAATGGAAAAGCCTATGAAAAGTAGTGGATACAGCCCCGTCCATATTGGGTGAAGCCCTCCCCTCCATTGAGCAAATCGACACAGAGCACAGTCAGAGGAAAGCAGCATCCATCATCAATGACCCCCTTGCTGCTTCCAATCAGGAATAAGGTACAGGACTCTCAGGACCTGTACCACCAGATTCAGGAATAGTTATTACCCCTCAACCATCAGGCTCTTGAGCCAGTGGGGAATAATTCACTCAACTTCACTTGGCCCATCCCTGAATTGTTCCGACATCCTATGGACTCAATTTCAAGGATTTTTCATACCATGTTCTCAATAGTCATTGCTTATTTATTTATTATTGTTACTGTTGTTATTATTTCTTTTTTCTCTCTTTTTTTTTGTATTTGCTCAGTTTGGTGTCTTTTGCACATTGGCTGTTTCTCCTGTTGGTTGTGGTCTTCTGTTGATTCTACAATGTTTCTCGGATTGACTGGGTATGCCCACAAGAAAACAAACCTCAGGGTTGTATATGGTGAGTTAGATGTATTTTGATAATAACCTTACTTTGAATGCTGAACATTTGTGAAAGGTGCTGCCAGTAGAAGTGGCTGAGACAGGTACAATTACAACTTCTAAAAGACTGCTGAGGCAATTTTAAATGGTAATCTTGGTTGGCCAGAACTTGTTGGGCCAAAGGGCCTATGTCTGTGCTGTATAACTATGTCTCTAAAATGCAGTTGTGACGGTGTTTTACTAGAGTTTCATTGTTGCATTATTGTACGGTTAAAGAATTATATTGTTGGATACGAGTGTTCTTTTTTGGAAGGGCCAATTAAAAATAAAAGCTACAGAAATCTGAAATACTTAACAGGTCAGGCCACATCTGTGGGAGCAGAAGCAGAGTATCAATGTTTTTAGGTCGAAGGTCTTCTTTGTAAATACCCTACACTTTAATATTTGAAGTGAGTAAACATTTGTATCAATGAGAAGCCCATGAATGTGGAACCACATTCGGAAGTTGGAAATTTGATTATCAAACATTGCTGTGGAAAACAGAAGTGATCTGCTGCAATACTTCAGAAGCAATTGGATCCGTTGAAATGATGATGTTGTTATGTATACATGTACAAACACTTGTCAAACCTCTAGAAAGAAGGAATGCCAGTTTAGGCATCCACAGTGAGCTAAAAACAGAAGTTCTGATGAAAGGTTCTTAATCTGAAACATCAAATCTGTTTCATTATCCATCAATAACGCCTAACTGTATTTTTCTGTTTTATTTCAGATTGAACCATCCACAATATTTTCTATTATTAGACCTCTTCTTGGCATTAGCCAGATGCGTGGTTACAGGATATCATTTCAATTTTCTTGGCACCATGTCATTTTTTCTGTAGTCATGTTCTGTTTCGGAACCAGTAAGTGTAGAGGCATCATGATCTTGTTCTGATAATTCAGAACGTTTAGGCAATACATGTTCCACTCACATGATGGGTATTCAATTCTTGGCCAGTAGACCTCTTTCTCTTTCTTGGCTGTTTGCTAATATTGGTTTCTAAACACAGCATCTGGCAGTCATTTAAGTAAACTTCCAACTAACAGTTGTTTGATTTATGCTCATAAAGGGAAGGTAGCCTTCAGTTCTTGAAATGCAAATAGCAAGTACTAATCACCTGAGGTTAAAACAAGTATTATCTAAAGCTGAACTTTGCGAACAAGTTTTATGGATAGTAGTCATTATGTCTGGGAGAAGTAACCCAGAATCTCACTTCACCTGCATAATTACTGCTCAAGGTGCAATATAAGACAATGGGTTATTTAATTTGAATTGACTTTATTACTTACATTCTTCATACACATGAGGAGTAAAAATGTTTATGTTACTTCTTCTTCTAAACGTGCAACGTCCAATTTATAGTAATTTGTAATCAATAGTATGTATAACAGGATAGTCAACATAACATAGGAATACAATTGTATCAATGTGAATTAATCAGTCTGATGGCCTGGTGGAAAAAGCTATCCTGGAGCCTATTGGTCCTGGCTTTTATGCTGTGGTATCGTTTCCTGGATGGGAGCAGCTGGAATAGATTGTGGTTGGGTTGACTCGGGTCCCCAATGATCCTTTGGGCCCTTTTTGCACACCTGACTTTGTAAATATCCTGAATCATGGGAAGTTCACAACTACAGATCCACTGGGCTGTTGGCACCACTCCCTGCAAAGTCCTGCAATTGAGGGAAGTACAGTTCCCACACCAGGCAGTGATGCAGCCAGTCAGGATGCTCTCAATTGTGCCCCTGTAGAAAGTCCTTAGGATTTGGGGGTCCACACCAAACTTCCTCAACCGTCTGAGGTGAAAGAGGCGCTGTTGTGCTTTTTTCACCACACAGCTGGTATGTACAGACCACATGAGATCCTCGGTGATGTGTATGCCCAGGAACTTAAAGCTGTTTATCTTCTCAACCCCAGATCCATTGACGTTAATAGGGGTTACCCTGTCTCCATTCCTCCTGTAGTCTGCAACCAGGTCCATTTTTTTTGCGACATTGAGGGAGAGTTTGTTTTCTTGACACCACTGTGTCAGGGTGATGACTGATTCTCTGAAGGCTGCCTCATGATTATTTGCGATTAGGTCAATCAGTGTAGTATCGTCAGCAAATTTAATTAGCAAATTGGAGCTGTGGGTGGTGATGCAGTAATGGTTATACAGAGAGCAAAAGAGGGGGCTTAGTACACAGCCCTGAGGGGCACCTGTGTTGAGGGTCAGAGGGGCAGAGGCGAGGGAGCCCAATTTACCATCTGTTGGTGATCTGACAGGAAGTCCAGGATCCAGCTTCACAAGACAGGGTGAAGGCCGAGATCTCTGAGCTTCTTCTTGAGTCTGGAGGAAATTATGGTGTTGAATGCTGAACTATAGTCCAAGAACAGCATTCTTACATAAGCATCCCTCTTCTCCAGCTGTGTAAGGATGATGTGTAGAGCTGTGGCTATTGCATCATCTGTCGATCGGTTGTGTCGGTAGGTGAATTGCAGGGGTCCAGTTTCGGTGGTAGCATGCTGCAGATGTAGTCCTTGACCAGCCTCTCAAAGCATTTGCTTATTACTGAGGTGAGTGCGACAGGACGCCAGTCATTCAGACATGTTAGCTTGGTCTTTTTAAGTGCAGGGACAATGGTGGATGTTTTGAAGCAGGAGGGCACTCTACACTGGGAGAGAGAGAGAGAGATTAAAAATGTCTGCAAACACCTGCTGGATGTGCCGTACACATCCTGAGTACACGCCCTGGGATGCTGTCCGGTCCAGCAGCCTTGTGACTGTCCATGCATTGGAAACATCTGAATACTTCAGCCTCAGAGATGGCCAAGCTGCAGGTCACATCAGTGGCTCTCCTCAGGGGGCCAGTGTTAGCAACATCGAATTGAGCACAAAAAAGATTTTGCTCATCTGGGAGAGAGGCAGCAGTGTTGGAAACTCCACTGTGTTTAGCTTTGAAGTCTGCCATGGTGTGCAGACTTTGCCATAAGCTGCTGTGTTGTTGGTGGAGAGTTGTGTCTGGATCTTGTCCTTGTAGTGTTGCTTTGTTGGCTTGATGACTTTGTGAAGATCGTAAAGCATTTCTTGAGCTCCTGTTGGTCACCAGCAACGTAAGCTCTGCGTCGCGCTCCAAGTGCTGTTTGCACGGAACTGTTGATCCAGGATTTCTGGTTTGGTTTGACTAATTTCTGGGGGACAACATCTTCGATGCACTTCCGGATAAAACTCGTGACCCCTTCTGTTATCTTGAAGACATCTTTATCATGAAAGGCATTCCAATTGATGTCATCAAGGCGGTCCTGTAGCATGTTAGGTCAGACCAACAGAGCTACAGGACTCCCTTGATGTCTTGAAATGGTTTTAACTCTGGCTACCTCTTGTATCAGCTTCTGCCTGTACCTCGGCAGCAGCAAGAAGGAGGAGTGATCTGACTTACCAAACGGCAGGTGAAGGAGCACTTTGTAAGCATTGTGGAAGGGAGAGTAGCAGTGGTTGAGTATGCTATCTCCCCGTGTGCTCACCTGGATGTTTAACAAAACTTCAGAGAGATTCTAGGCAGTGATGCTCTATTAAAGTATCCAGCAATGATGATCCAGCAATGATGAAGACAGCCTCTGAATGTGTAGACTCCAAGGTGCTGATGGTCTTGTGCAGTTCCTTGAGAGCCAGGTCAGTATCAGCCTGTGGTGGAATATACATGGCTGTGATAATAACAGTCATGAACTCACTGGGCAGCCAGAAATGTCTACACAGCAGCACAAGGTACTCCAGATCCGAGGAACAAAAGGATTTGAGGGCAAGCACATTTCAGGGGTTGCACCAAACATTATTGACCATGAAGCATACCCCACCTCCTTTACTCTTCCCAGAGAGGTCTTTTGACCTGTCTGCCCAGAACAGGGAGAACCCAGAGGGCTCGATGGCATGATCCAGTGTCTCCTCATTCAGCCAGGTCTCCACGAAGCATAAAACGTTATATTCCTTTGTTTCCTTTGGGTTGTTTCAAATAGACAAATTGTATCTCAAGTCTTAAGCTCACATTCCTTTCTTTCCAGTTGTGTTGAAGGGTTTTGAACCGAAACGTCGACTTTTCACCCTTTTCCATAGATGTTTCCTGGTCTGCTGCGATCCTCCAGCATTTAGTGTTTGTTCCTTTGGATTTCCAGCATCTGCAGATTTTCTCATATTTGTGTTTTAAACTACTTTGTTAGCTGGAAGTATCTTCTCCTTGGTAGGCAGGAGGGTCCCACTGCTCAAACAGTGGGTATTGGCAGCTAAAACTTGCTGAGGAGAATAAACAGGAAAGGAAGCTAGTCTTTGAAGATTGGGTAGTTACAGTATTATCTCACTTTAGTGACAATATTTGTAACTACTCATATCCAATGCAGCTTAAGATCTTTGTTTGAATTTAGAACCTTTGCAGTCAGCAAACCCAACACCATCACATCAGATAACAACATAAGCATGTTTCTCGAACCAAAATGTCAACTTTCAGCTTCCCCCCTCCCCACAGATGCTGCTTGGCTTGCTGAATTCTTCCGGTATTCTGTATCTTTGTTCAGTAACTGCAATCTATTTTGTTTTCATGTTTCATTTATTCTGTTCCAAAGTTCTACAGCACAGAACTCAGGGTAAAAAAATCTTTGAACTTATATCACACTTAAACATTAGTATATAAAAAGTTTCTACAAGTCTTAATTACAATAAATTAGGATCAAAGTTTATTTTATCTACACACAGAAGTGGTCAAGGCTCCATGGATATAGCTTATGACATTTATGCTTTTGCAAGACTCTATCCACAAAGCTGAAAAATTATGATGTATATGCATAACATAGTTCAAATGACGAGCACTATTACACACTTGCATGCGAGATGTAAATAAGGAAACAACAAGAATGATCATTTGATTTCTTTTTTTCTATTATCTTTACTGATATAATCCTCAACAAATATTTTAATATAATTAAAATCACGTCTTGCCAAATTAATTTCACTTCAGCAAAGAAAGTTTGATTAAAAATGTAAAATGAAACTGCAACCCATTTAAGCAAGAGGGACTGATTATAAAAGAACAGTTTTTAATCTAAAATATTACAGCCTGAAGTGTTATTGGCAAACAGCTGTTTGATGTAGTGATATTATTATCTCAAAATGAGTTAAATAAACAGAAAGCTGAACAAATATTAGAGCTCCGAACACACACTGGCTCAGCAGAGGAAGACAAGCAATTCATTCTCTGTGACTTGTATATCTGCCAGCTATTTTTTTCTGGTTGGAATATGTAACCTGTTTCAGTATGTACCTTACTCTGAAAATAAAAATAAATACTCCTCTGTATATGTTTTGATAATTTGTGAATCCTTTTCACTCTTTGTGCTCACTACAGTTCAAGTATTGGCAGCAATACTTTTCTAACACAGGAAGAGCTTCATTCTCAGCAAATACGTGGATATTTTGTTACTTTCTGGAATCACTCTGGGATCAGTCAGATATTGCTCAAATTTTCATCAGAGGCCGATTAAGGTTTAAATCTTAAGGTAACCTTTTATTTCACTGTAAAACTTCTCACTTTTACAAATTTGCAGTTTCTCCCTTCAATTAACTGAAATAAATTACCTGACTTGAAGTAATTCAGACAAGCCTTTTTCTCTGCTTGTCTATTTCCCAAGTAACTTTTTAATGGCAATATATCCAATTCACTTTATGGATACTGTGTTGTAGCAGAGCTACCTGCACTATCTACGCAAAAAAAGACATTTTGGAGAAGGCATATGCTGTCGCAGGAAAGCAGCATCCATCATCAAGGATGGCCACATGATTGAACACCATTAGGTAATAAATACTTTCCTACTGAATATTAAGCACTTGAACTTGAGGCTAACTGGTGGAGTGTTCAATTTTGCACATTTGCGTGTTTTTAAATAATCTGTATTGCAAATGTTGATAGATGTGTGGAAAAAATATTTCCTTGCAAACCTAATACAGCATGAAATACTTAACTAGCACTTGATGCTGTTTAAAATGAAGTTTGAAAATTTTCTGTCTAACTGATTATGGTATTATTATGTCATCTTAGCGTTCCTGATGATCATGAATGATTTACCTTACTTTGGTTTGAGAGTTCTAATGTGTTTCTTAAGATCACATTTGGGAGTGTACCCTCTTTCATGGATTGAGCTGATGGAACAAGAAATTCTGCAGATGATGGAAATCTGACACAGCATACACAACGATATATAGATTTCTATTTCACTTTTATTCCTTCTTGTTGATTTAGGTTTGCTGGAATAATGTATTTACTTCTGACCTGTGTTCTTAGCAGGTCAGCAATTGATTTATTACGGGCTGTGCTGGTGTCCTGAGTACTTTCAGTAAATGACAACAAAGGGAAGAGTTGATGGAGTGGGTGAACTAAAGGGATATTTGGAAGGATTGCTAAAACCCAGTGGACTCCCACTATGGTTGCCTTTTAAAATGATCTCTGAAGTGGTTTAGCAAGCAGTTCCTTCGTATCAAAAGATTAGCTTTATTTGTCACAGGCACTTTGAAACATAGTGAAACGTGACATTTGTACCAATGGCCAACACAGTCTGAGGATGTGGCTGGGAGCAGCCCACAGATGTTGCCATGTTTCTGGCATCAACATAGCTTGCTATCAATTTAGTAGTCCATACATCTTTAGAATGTGGAAGGAAAACAGAGCAATGCGAGGAAACCTAGCTGGTAATAGGGAGAAAGTACAAACTCTTTACAGATAGCAGTGGGAACTCTTTCTATTTTTAGAAGATAATAGTTACTCTTCAGCACTCTGTAATTCCTTTTCCAAGAAATCAGTTTTCTTAAACACATCAGATATGACCTAAAATGAACCTCATTGGAGTCTCAAGAACGATTACCCTGGCAGGATAAATCCAGTATTCCTTGGCTTAAAATCATAGCCCCTTAGTGCTTCCACTGAATGTTAATCTAATTGTTATTTTGTTATCTGCATCACTTTCAACTGCTGTTTGTAGTGCAAGATACCCACTATTGATGTTGAACTATAAATCAATAGGTTTTCAAGTTTGAATAACGTTTTAGCTGACATGATGGTTTATGGTTTAAGGTCAGAGTTCTTTAAACTAAGTGTAACTGACCAGAAAACTGATGTATAAATATTGCAGGTGGTAATGCAAAGAAGGATGTGAGGTTTTATCAAGCAGCATCTGAGGGAAACCTATGTTTGAAGTGGGTGAAGGGGACAAAGATGGGTGAAGGATGGGGCTGGAGGAATGTAGAAAGGGAGGAGGGCATAAAAGGGAGGACAAGAGATCAAGAAGGAGAGGTGAGGGGGGCAGAAAGGGGCCAGGGATGAGTTGGAAAACTCAATATTTATGCCATTGTTGGGATGATTCAGGCAGATTATAAGGTGTTGCTCCTCCTATTTGCGATGGGCTTCACCCCGACAACATAGGAGGTCAAGGATGGACAGCTCAGTGTGGGAATGGGGAGGGGAGTTGTAATTATCTGCTGCTGCAAGCTTGGGATGGCCATTTGGACTGAACATAGGTGTTCTGAGAAATGGTCGACGGGTCTGTGCTCCGTCTCACCAAAGTAGAGAAGGAATATTTAATTTCTCTTCTGGGATTGAGTTGAGATATCTAAATTTCTTTCATGTAGGATCACCACAGTCAGCAAACATCCTTCTGTTTTTTGCAGGGTTAAAACCCCAGGCTCTAGAGGAGAAAGACAGCTTATTACACACAATGCTGCATTGTATCCCATTTATTTTAAAATTTATTTCTAACGTGACAACTGCTGTATAAACCAAGATGACAGTATATTGTCCAGCCGACAAGCAAGTTCACCGTATATGGATGTAATATTGAGCAGAAAATGAACCTGCACCTAATGTAGAACTAATGGACAGATTAGGTCTAGAGGCTAGAATTATTCTGGTATTTGCCTGTTATAAAGTCTTTTTATCCACAATGCCAAATTTAAAGTTTGAATTAAATCAGAAGAATGGGAAAGAGAGGGAGATAGAATTGGCACAGAATGGAAACAGTGGACAGTGATATGAACATTTATAATTACTTAATTATTTTAAGTCAAAAGGGAAAAAAATAATTTGGAATTCCAAGAGCTTATTTGAATCATGTGTCAATTTTGATTCACCTTATTTACTGTATATCTAGACTTAGTAGATGTAAAATGATAATTTAGTGTTTAGTGGGGTGCTTAAATCTTAATACATACACTTACTAGTCATGATTTACTGGTCTTAAAGATGTTCTGTTTTTGCAGTCAATTATCTTATCGGGTCGTTAAAAAAACTGTCAGTGGTTAATGTTAAATTCATGGTGTTATTCAGAGTTAACAGAAATTATTTGTTCTGGTTGCTAAATTCTTGAAGTGGAACATTCATGCTTAACTGGTCAAATTATCTTATTGTCTATTTTACAATAAAATGACCTTGAAGACTTAATTGGCATTCAAGTGAGTGAAATTCACTTCAGTGAATTATCTGAAGCATTTTTTTTCCCATTTAGTTTGTAATCAGATGCTGAAACAATGATTGTTCAGACATTTACATTGGTGTTTTTGTTTTTTAATCCTTCTGGATAGATATTTACTGTTTGATATTTTCTATTTTAAATGAAATTGTTATCTCATACTTTATGCTGGTGAACCAGCCTCTCTGCCACACGTAAGGACAGGCCTCCAACCCCAGGACGGACCAGCTCTGGTCCTCCAGCTTCCCGTGGACTCATGGACTTACAGACATCAGGCCTCTAACTTCCCCACTGGACTCAGACCCAGGGATTCAACCACCGGGGTTGATTTCCAGACTTGCCAACTTGGTCTTTGACCTTTGGGCTTTGATCTTCAGCATTCACCCCAGGACTTGCCAATGATAGGACCGCACACTTCAGGCCTTGAATTCCCAACTTACTGACGTAGAGGGTCACCGGCCTTCATGCCCCCTGCCCGCATGGACCCGTCAACTGGGGTAGAGAGGGGCTTGCCAGATTGGGACTCACTGGTCTTTGTCCACAGCGCTTGATCACTCAACATTCCTTCACTGGGATGGTTGGCCTTTGATGAATGGAATGCTCAGACCTCTAACGCCCACACATCCCTGTCCCTAAACCCTAACCTGACACTGACTCCCTGAGCAACACGCACAAAATCCTGGAGGAACTCAGCAGGTCAGGCAGCATCTGTGAAAATGAATAAAAAGCCAACGTTTTGGGCCGAGACCCTTCATCAGGATTGGAAAAGAAGGGGGAAGATGCCAAAAGACTTAACTCCCTAGCTCCCTGCTCTGTCCCAGAACTATTCATACAAACCTAAAAATCAACTAAGTTTGAACCACGATCTTAATGAAGACCACAGCTCAGTGCCAGCTTAAGCAGAAAATTGAACACCTTGTAGCCATTATGCACCTGGTTTACTAATTTTTTCATAAGTTACTGGAAATTTTAGTGGGCAGAATAACATCTAATTTTGAGGTACTGAGCAGAGCTGGATACTGGATTTGAGTGATTTTACTAAATATGACAGTATTTACAAGCACTTGGAGAAACATCATCTGATTAGGATAGTCAATACGGCTTTGTGGGGGGCAGATCTTGCCTCATGAGCCTGGTTGAATTCTTCGAGGAAGTGACAAAATAAAATGATGACGGTAGGGCAGTGGGTGCAGTGTTTATGGATTTGAGTAAGACATTCATCACGGTTCCAATGGTGGGCTCATTCAGAAAGTCAGGAGGCATGGGATTCAGGGGTACTTGTCCCCACTACCCCACACCCCTGGCAATGACAACCTTAAAGAGCCTGGTTAGACCACATTTGTAGCATTGTATTGAGTTCTGGTCGTCTCATTAGAGGAAGAATATGAAGATTTAGAAAGGGGGCAAAGAAGATTCACCAGGTTGCTGACTGGATTAGAGAGCATGTTTTGTGAGGAAAGGTTGAATGAGCTCAGCCTTTTTTCCTTGGACCAAAGGAAGATGAGAGGTGACTTGATAGAGGTGTATAAGATGATAAGAGGCCTTGATAGAGGAGACAGCCAGTGGCTTTTTCCCCAGGACACAAAAGGCTAATATGAAAGGGCATAAATTTAAGGTGATTGGAGGAAAGTATAGGGGAGCTGTCAGAGGTAGGTTTTTTCACACAGAGAGTGGTTGGTGCATGAAATGAGCTGCCAGGGTGGTGGTAGTAGAGGAAGGTATATTGGGGATATTTAAGAGACTCTGAGATAGGCACACGGATGAAAGAAAAATGGAGGCCTATGCAAGAGGGAACCATTATATTGAATTTGGAGTAAGTTAAAAGGTTGACACAACATTGTGGGCCAAAGGGCCTGTTCTGTGCAGTACTGTTCTATATTTCAATGACCTTGGGCCTCATTTTGTTAACATCTTCCATCAGAGACATGCTATTTAAACTAAACTTCCGTGAATCTCGTTTTCTAAGGGTCTAACATTTATACTATGGCTTCTTCTGGTATCAAGGAGCTTTAAGACCTCCTCATCCACACTTGAGATTGCTTTAAATAACCCTATTCCCTGACACTGTGAACATTCATGGATCATGGCTTTACAGCAAAATAAATGTTAACTGTGAAAGGTGGAAATTATAAATTGTCAGCTGGGCATTGCCAATGCTATGCAATTGTTTAGATTGAGACTATTTTGAGCCTCATGTTAACATCCCCTATTAGAGTCATGCTATTCAAATCACTTGCACGTACTATATATACTGCAGCTTCTGCTGGTGACAAGGACTTGCAAGCTGTCCACAGAAACAAGAAGAAGACAGACATACTTAATTGATCCCGAGGGAAACTGGGTTTCGTTACAGCCACACCAACCAAGAATAGTGAAGAAATATAGCAATATATAACCATAAATAATTAAATAATAATAAGTTAATCATGCCAAGTGGAAATAAGTCCAGGACCAGCCTATTGGCTCAGGGTGTCTGACACTCCGAGGGAGGAGTTGTAAAGTTTGATGGCCACAGGTAGGAATGACTTCCTATGACGCTCAGTGTTACATCTCGGTGGAATGAGTCTCTGGCTGAATGTACTCCTGTGCCTAACCAGTACATTATGGAGTGGATGGGAGTCATTGTCCAAGATGGCATGCAACTTGGACAGCATCCTCTTTTCAGACATCACCGTCAGAGAGTCCAGTTCCACCCCCACAACATCACTGGTCTTACGAATGAGTTTGTTGATTCTGTTGGTGTCTGCTACCCTCACCCTGCTGCCCCAGCACACAACAGCAAACATGATAGCACTGGCCACCACAGCCTCGTAGAACATCCTCAGCATGACTTCATCTGCTAAATCTATGGAGTTTGGTAAATTTTGTGGTCTGCCCCCAACCTTTAAACACTTACTGGGACCTTTATATCATCCTATCTATGTAAAGTTTACTCTTAGACTAATTGTTTAATTAACATATATGACAACAGATAATATTTCAGCATCTCATCATTGACCACTAAGCACAGGTAATGCAGTTAAGAGGAGTAATGGAGAAACCATAATCAAAGGGAACCCAACATGACAAATTGACATAGAAAGGCAATTTCCAACACTAAACATGAGATTCTGCAAATGCTGAAATTCTTGAGCAACGCACACACACACAATATTGGAGGAGCTCAGCAAATCAGTGAGCTTCTACGGAAGGAAATAAACAGTTGACATTTCGGGCTAAGACCTTTGATCCTTGAGCCTTAATTTGTGAGTGCTGATGAAGGGTCTCAGCCCAAAACATTGACTCTTAATCACCTCCATAGGTGCTGCTCGACTTGCTGAGCTCCTCCAGTGAACAGAGCAGAAACGTGCATTTACAACTGATTGTCACCAGATGTCACTATTGCTTAAACTACCAGATAGGGCTGCCATGCTGTGGAATCAGTGATGTGGGTAGAGTGGTTCAAGAGGGGTATGTTGTATGATGGGTAGATGAGGCACAATAATTTTTCAATACATCAAGGATGAATGCACAGATATGTACTGTATGCATCCATTTAAGGTGGCCTTCCAATTGATTTAATCATTTGTGTACATGCCTTGGCAGTCTGCCCCTTGTACTATCTATAACTGTGGTGAAATCTAGCGGACAGACAATATTCAGGAATTTTTAGCAATCATTTGAATGACGTTAAAGTATGCTGAAGATATAAAAAGTTTGATCATTTCATCTAAATCAAAGGATTGCATGAACTGAAAATGCAAAGCAAAGTAAATTGAAAATCGAAAATACTCCATCTGGGTAGGTGTTCATAAGTTATTTGAAGAGAAATGTTAAGTCTAGTTCTCTGTTCATAAATGCTGCCTGACATCTTGTGTTTAGTTTGTGATAACTTAATCTGTAAGGCTTGAAATAATGTTAAATTCTGAGGTCAGTATCGCAACACGGAGCAAAATTCAGGTAATTTAAAGCTTTCATCTGAACGCTAACCTAATTTTCTGTACTAATGGAAAGTCATCACGATAAAGCATTCACTTGATTTATTTCTCTACAGTTGCAGCCTCTTCGGTGAAGTAGTTCCAATATATCCTGCTTTTATTCTTTGTTTTCCAGCAACCACAATATTTTATTTTATTCAGCTTACATTTTTATATTTATGAGCACTACATAACGGGGTGTTGATGAAAGATTTGAAAATGCCATCAAAACCACCAGAACAAAAGTTATCGGTTAATTTCATGAAATCATTAGTTCTTTGATTTTTTGCAGTTATAGTATCTCCCTTCCAGACAATTTTTTGGTCACATAAAGAAGTGCTCTTAAGAAAAAGCAAACTATCAAAACTGAAATCGTGCTTTTGTATTGGTTTCCAATGGCAATAACACGTCATTTCTATCAGTGTAAAGCTTTTCATAAATTATCAGGAGTTCTAGCTCTAATCTTTTCTATTCTTATTCTCTTATTAATTCCAATTATCCACACCTCCAAACAGCGTAGCCTAACCTTGCACCAATTACACAAGCAACCCACACAAAATGCTGGTGGAACGCAGCAGGTCAGGCAGCATCCATAGGGAGAAGCACTGTCGACGTTTCGGGCCGAGACCCTTCGTCAGGACTAACTGAAAGGAAAGATAGTAAGAGATTTGAAAGTAGGAGGGGGAGGGGAAAATGCAAATTGATAGGAGAAGACCGGAGGGAGTGGGGTGATGCTGAGAGTTGGAAAGGTGATTGGTGAAAGGGATACAGAGCGAGAGAAGGGAAAGGATCATGGGATGGGAGGCCTAGGGAGAAAGAAAGAGGGAGGGGAGCACCAGTGGGAGATGGAGAACAGGCAGAGTAATGGGCAGAAAGAGAGAAAAAAAAGGAGGGGGGAGAAAAGCTAAATATATCAGGGATGGGGTAAGAAGGGGAGGAGGGGCATTAATGGAAGTTAGAGAAGTCAATATTCATGCCATCAGGTTGGAGGCTATCCAGCCGGTATATAAGGTGTTGTTCCTCCAACCTGAGTGTGGCTTCATCTTGACAGTAGAGGAGGCCTCTTTCTGCCCATTACTCTGCCTGTTCTCCATCTCCCTCTGGTGCTCCCCTCCCCCTTTCTTTCTCCCTAGGCCTCCTGTCCCATGATCCTTTCCCTTCTCTAGCTCTGTATCCCGTTTGCTAATCACCTTTCCGGCTCTCAGCTTCACCCCACCCCCTCCGATCTTCTCCTATCATTTCACATTTTCCCCTCCCCCTCCTACTTTCAAATCTCTTACTATCTTTCCTTTCAGTTAGTCCTGACGAAGGGTCTCGGCCCGAAACTGATGCACCATCAATAACTCTCGGAGATGGGAGGCGAACGATAGGCTTTTATTAGCAGCAAAACCGAGCACAGCATCTCGGAGACTGAAGGGGGAGCAGTGCCTCCAATCGCCTTTATACAGGGGTCTGTGGGAGGAGCCACAGGAGCAGTCAGCAGAGGGGCGTGTCCAGACAGGTATACATAGTTTACCACAGAAACGTCAACAGCGCTTCTCCCTGTAGATGCTGCCTGATATGCTGCGTTCCACCAGCATTTTGTGTGTGTTGCTTGAATTTCCAGCATCTGCAGATTTCCTCGTGTTTACCAATTACACAACGCGTTTTCTGAGTCCTAGTAGCTAATACCATTTACCTTAACATGAATTGGAGGAGAAGCTATAGAACAACCTTACATCATTATTGACCAAATCACCTCAAACATCTATTTTGCCTTTTTTTCTTGTTCTACTACTCATTGCTGGTTGAAAGGAAAATAAAATATTAGACCTTTCAAACCTATGTTTTGATAGCCCAGCTATTTAAGGTATCAGTCTTGTAAACTGAGGGTTGGAGATGTAAATCACTTTTCAGGATAGAGGGGGGTCAAACCCTCATCCTTGGCTCCAAAAGCCAAGATTTTCACTAAACTACTTTCTGAAAAAACAGTTAATAAATGACTGGCTTGCCTTTAGCTGCGAGTTGGTCAGATTAATATTTTAATTATCAGTTGTCCTTGTCTGTCTCAAAGGACAATAGGTGATGATGATCATCATCACAAGCCTGGGCAGAAGGTATGGAGATACTGAGATGCCCAGTCATGAAGATCCCCCTCTCAGCCTCACCAGTGTAGCCCAAAGGAAAACTTATGAAGCAATATGTTTGGCACCAGCTTGGTTGCAGGAGCTGCTGGAAAGATGTTCAGTGACATCCAGCCGATTTAGGAGTTCCACTCTGGATTTGCTGTCAGAGTTTACACTTGTAGCCTTTGTCTTTCCCGAGGCTACCCACAAGGGCTAGTTACCCATAGCTGGAGATCTGGTAAATGAGCACCAGGGCGTGTCCACATACCAGTGGGCCTGTGTGCTGCATGTGCAGGGGCCAGACCTCCTCCCCATCCTCTGTTGTTCAGCTTGAATCCAAAAGGAGTTCAGTTTCTGTATGTTACCAGCTAGTAGAAACCTCATGAGGCTTGCTGTAGAGAGGCTATGTACTGGCAGGGAGAGATTATTAAGACCCATACTACCAATTGTATATATAATACAAAGATATGTTTAATCCTCATTAATAGATAATCCCCGATCATATAACATATATATGTTTAATCTTCATAAACAGACATTCTCCAATTCCATTATATTCTATATTTAATCTTCATTTATATTTCTATTTATCTTTATTTATATTTACATTTGCACAGCTTGATGTTCATTCATCCTGTTTACAGTTACTGTTCTATAGATTTGGTAAGTATGCCTGCAAGAAAAAGAATCTCAGGGTTGTATGTGGATGTTTGTACTCTGATAATAAATTTTATTTGGAACTTTACTTTGGACTTCGTAAGGCACCATTGTCCAGTTTGTGTGTCACAGCAATACTTACTTATTGCTCAAACCTGACATTTGGCATCCTTGATATGCATCTCATCCTTAATCTTGTTAGAATTCCTCCTCCTCCAGCTAGCCTTTATTGGCATACTAACCCTTGATTGTATCAAGATTTCCAATCCTCTAAGGAATAAACATTGTAATTTTTTGAACTATTGATCTCTTCTTCCTTCACTAGATGCTGACTAATTTGCTATTTATTTCTTTTATTTAAGATTTCCATCCCACCAGTAATGTTACTCAGGTAGATTCCAATGATAGGGTATTTATTGTTTTTCTTTTCTTTAAGATTAATATCTTTATATTCCGGGAGAAGGTACTTTTAGTTACCCATCTCCACATCAGATACATTTAGTTTGAATTATTTGTGACGTTATCATCCTTCATCATTTTGCAGTAATTTCTTGTGTTGTTTGAGCTTTGGCTTTTTTTCCTGGGGCTTAGCTTTTATAGCCATAAGTTACCTGACAGGAGGTTGTCATAAAAGGTGATCACTGTGAATTTCCGCAGTTAAGTGCTACATTTAATGAGCAAACAGGGAAAGATTTAACTTTCCATGATTTATCTCTCAAGAAGTGTTTTAGCAAATGCTTTCCCAGCCTGATAGGAATGGCTACAAGATGTTTTATTTTAAAGCAGCTCATGATTGCTTTATGTCACTCCACTCTTCAAAAAGGGAGAGAGGCAGAAAAAAGAAAATTATAGGCCAGTGGTTGAGAAGATGTTGGAGTTGATTGTTAAGGATGAGGCCTCGGGGTACTTGGAGGTGCATGATAAAATAGGCCAAAGTCAACATGATTTCTTTAAGAGAAAATCTTGCCTGATGATTCTGTTGAAGTTCTTTGAGGGAGCAATAAGCAGGATAGACAAAGGAGAATCGATAGATGTTAACAAGGTGCCACACATGAGGCTGCTTAACAAGCTATGAATGCATGGCATTAAGGAAAGATACTAGCATGGATAAAGCAGTGGCTGATTGTCAGGAGGGAAAGAGTGAAAATAAAGGGAGCCTTTTCTGGTTGGCTGCCAGTGACTAGTGGTGTTCCACAGGGATCTGTGTTGCGATTGCTACATTTTGCTTTATATGTCAGTGGTATGGATGTCAGAATTGATGGCTTTGTGGCCAAGTTTGTGGACAACACAAAGATATTTGGAGGGGCAGGAAATGTTGAGGAAGCAGAGAGGCTACAGAAGGACTTAGAAAAATTAGGAGAATGGGCAAAGAAATGGCAGTTAGAATACAGTGTCAGGAAATGTATTGCCATGCACTTTGATAGAAGAAACAGAAGCATAGACTATTTTCTAAATGGAACAAAAATTTAAACACCTGAGATGCAAAAAGCCTTGGAAGTCCTTATGCAGGATTCCCTAAAGGTTAATTTGCACGTTGAGTCGGTGGTGAGGAAGGCAAATGTGATTTTAGCATTAATTTTGAGAGGGCTAGAACATTAAATCAAGGATGTAATGTTGAATCTTTATAAGACTCTGGTGAGGCCTCACTTGGAGTACTGGGAGCAGTTTTGGGCCCCTTGTCTAAGAAAGGATGTGCTGACATTGGAGGGGCGGGGCAAAGGAGGCTCATGAAAGTGATCCCAGGATTGAAAGGTTTATCATATTAGGTGTGTTTGATGGTTCTGGGCCTGTACTCACGAGAATTCAGATGAGTGAGGGGGGATCTCATTGAATCCTATTGAATCTTGAAAGGCTTTGATAGAGTGGATGTGGAGAGGATGTTTCCTATGGTGGGGGAGCCCAAGTCCAGAGGATACAGCCTCAGAATAGAGGGACGTCCAATTAGAATGATGTCGAGAAAGAATTTCTTTAGCCAGAGAGTGATGAATCTATGGAATTTTTTGCCACAGACAGCTGTGGAAGCCAAGTAAATTTAAGGCAGCGATTGATAGATTTGTGATTAGTCAGAGCATGAAGGTTTATAGGGAGAAGGCTGGAGATTGGGGCTGAGTGGAAAATGGATCAGCCATGATGAAATAGTGGAGCAGACGCGATAGGTCAAATGGCCTAATTCTGCTCTTATATCTTATGGTTTTATGGTCAAATGGTATGCTTATAATTGCTGAACAAAACTACCTGAGCTGGCTCCATCCTTAAATATATATCAAGTTATTCCCATGCTTGTCATTCGAAATATCGATCTATTTACCTCTTTCGTTATTTATTTCAGATTTTAATTAAGAAGGAATTCTCAATTCAGTGATTGCATTAAGTGATTTGGCATGCTGATTTGTTACTTAGTGTGCATGGGAAATTGTAATAAAAATAATGATTAACAATTCCTTCAATGGGAATAATTTCTTCACAATATGTCAACTAATCTTTTGTTTTGTGATAGCCCTGGATGGGTTAGTTATTGAAAGATTCATTGAACTTAAAGTATATAAGTATATATCATGTTAAAATGTATACTTTTAACCTAAACAAGCAAACTGATATTAAACAATACAGAACCAATCTGTCTAGATATTATTGATAAATATTAATAAAGAACAATTTGAACAGCTTTCCATAGGCACTGATCAAAGGCATCATGAATATTTACATTTAAGTGTGGCAAAAGGTGAATTAACAACAAGAAGAGAATAAAAGTGAATCGAATCAATTTCCAAACATTGATCTATAACTGCGTGACACACCATGTGTAGAACATGGATAACTGACTATTTCATGTGGAAAGAAGGCAGAATACACATTTTCTGATCAAAGGACCAGGATGATTCAATTGACTTCAGTGAAATTACAGCACACATTTCTCTCACATTGGATCACTGCTTTTAACTGAATTTGAGCAGGATTGTATTTCACAGTCCCTGATTTGTGTGTGCTGCCCCTGATTAGCCCAGAGTGTTTTACAGTTAATGATTTTGAAACCTGGTCACTGTGTACAGTCAGGCATTTCCTGCTTTACCTGTGGAAGAGTCTCTAGTCCCATAGTGGCCTCATCAGATCTCTCAGAATCCACAAACTAGTATGGAAACAAGACGTTCTTGAACCCCGAGTGACTGTTGAAGAAGAGGAAATACAACAGCACCACAAATGTTCCAATATGATTGTGATTAAATTATCAGTTTTATCCTTTAATTTGCAGTTCATATGAAGGACCTCTACCTGAAACAGCAACCGTCCATTACCCTCTGCATGTGCTTTCTTAATTCCTCCAGCGGTTTGGTTTTTTTTTGCTCCAGACTTCAGCATCTTCCGTCTCTTGTGTTTCCTATCTGCTTTATTATGTAGACTAAGGGATCAGTATTGGCTAGAATAACTTCCTATTTCAGGTAACGTTAATCACCCTAAAAGAACAGGCAGGACTCTCACAGATGGTAATGAGAACGTATCCAAGAGTGAAATAGATCGGCTGGTTAAGTGATGTTGCAAAAACAATTTTGAACTCTGCATCAGTAATGCCCAGGAAGTGATTGTGGACTTCAGGAAGGGGATGTTCATGGAACACGTACCAGTCATCATTGAGAGATCAGCAGTAGAAAGGCTGAACAGTTTCAAATTCCTGGGTGTCAATATTTTTGAAGATCTATCCTGTGCCAAACATATTGATGTGTTTACAAAGAAGGCACATCAGTGACTATACTTCATTAGAGATTTGAGGAGATTTGTATATGGCACCCAAGATTCTAGCAAATTTCTATAGATGTACCATGGAGAGCATTCTAACTGGTTGCATCATTGTCTAGTTTGGAGGGGGCACTACACAGAATTGGGAAAAAAGCTGCAGAGGGTCGCAAACTTAGGCAGCTCCATCACTGGACACACGATCAATGCCTCTCGTTATCTTGTACACCTCTATCAGGTCATCACTCCATCGTTCCAAGGGGAAAAGGCCAAGTTCACTCAACCTATTTTCTTAAGGCATGCTCCCCAATCCAGCTCCTTCACAACATTGAGGACATCTTCAATAGGCCTCAAAAAGATGACGTCTGTCTTTAAAGACACCCCCTCACCCCAATCACCCAGCACATGCTCTCTTCTTATTACTACCATCAGAGAGGAGGTAAAACATAGAAAACATACAGCACAATACAGGCCCTTCGACCCACAAAACTGTGCCGAACATGTCCCTACCTTAGAACTACCTAGGCTTTACCCATAGCCCTCTATTTTTCTAAACTCCATGTAGCCATCCAAGAGTCTCTTAAAAGACCCTATTGTTTCCGCCTCCACCACCACTGCCGGCAGCCCATTCCACGCACTCACCACCCTCTGCGTAAAAAACTTACCCCTGACATCTCCTCCGTACCTACTTCCAAACACCTTAAAACTATGCCTTTTTGTGCTAACCATTTCAGTCTTGGGGAAAAGCCTTGATTATCCACACGATCAATGCCTCTCGTTATCTTGTACACCTCTATCAGGTCATCTCTCATCCTCCATCGCTCCAAGGGGAAAAGGCCAAGTTCACTCAACCTATTCTCTTAAGGCATGCTCCCCAATCCAGGCACCATCCTTGTAAATCTCTTCTGCACCCTTTCTATGGTTTCCACGTCCTTCCTGTAGTGAGGCGACCAGAACTGAGCACAGTACTCCAAGTGGGGTCTGACCAGGGTCCTATTATGGCTGTAAAATCACCTCTCAGCTCTTAAACTCAATCCCACAATTGATGCAAGTCAATGCACCGTATGCCTTCTTAACCACAAAGTCAACCTGCATAGCAGCTTTGAGTGTCCTATGGACTTGGACCCCAAGATCCCTCTGATCCTCCAGGTTCCTGAAGACACTCACTCAGCATTTTGGTATCAGCTATCGGATTTCTGAACGGACAATGAACCTACTCATGAATGCCATCTCATTATTTTTGCTCTTTTTACAGTACAAACTTAATTTATTTTAAAATTATATTTCTTATTGTTATGTCAGTGATACTAAGACTTTTACAAACTAAACCATGGCTGATATGAAAATCATTTAAAATTGGTTACCTTCCTTTCTGTTGCAGTCTGGTTGTTTGACTGCTTTGCGTCCGATTGTGGATATAGCTTCAAGCTAGAATTAGTGTGGACTGTCAGACAAAGAATATCATTAATTTTAATTACATTATAGATAAGGACTTACAATATTGCCAATTTACCTTTAACAAACAAAATAAATGGAGTCTAATGGATATTCAGGAAGTAATCAGAGGCTGATATCAGATTAGGGGCACTTGTATGACATCATAAGCTGCAAGTTAAATGTGACTTAACAGTTAATATTTCTGCTTATTTTTTAGCTCCCACGTTTTGATTTTTTAAGAAATAAATTTGGAACTTCATTTGATTTCAAAGCGTGTCATTTTACTAGCGGTGCTTCATTCATTCATCCATCCATTCATCTACTTATTTAGCTATCTATCTATCTATCTATCTATCTATCTATCTATCTATCTATCTATCTATCTATCTATCTATCTATCTATCTATCTAATTGTCTATTTATTTATTTATTGAGATACAGTGCAGAATGAGCCCTTCTGGTCCTACAAGCCATGTTCCCAGCAAGCCCCCCTTCCACCCCGATTCAAACCTAGCCTAATTACAGGACAATTTGTAATGACCAATTTACCTACTAGTCAGTTTGTCTTTGGGCTGTGGGAGAAAACTCAGGCTCCTGGAGGAAGCTCACACAGTCCATGTGGAGGACATACAGACTCCTTACAGACGATACCTGAATTGATGTCAAATGATGCCACACTCTGATGTCCTCAAGCTATAATAGCATTGTGCTAACCGTGGTGATACGCAATAGCAAAGGGCACAAAATATTAATCATCGCTTCTTATTTCTGCTTCATTCATTATAGATTGATCAGCATTTCTCTGATATATTTCCTTCCTAACTTTGATATATGCTGTCTTTCATCCACTTTACTGCATGATCATTAAGTTAAACATCAAACTTGCGTAAATATATTTCTCCAACATTTCAAAACTGGAAACGTCTTTCTATCTTTCATTTTTTCTGCAGTTTACAAACTTTTAAGATCCAGCCTGGATTCACCAGATCATCACTTCTTGATATCTTTTTATTTTAAATTTTGTGAACTTAAAGTTAAAGAAACAAGGTCGCAGCTGAAAATCTGAAACAAAAGCTAGGCTCACATCCAGAATGTTATTTCAGGTTTTTTTCCACATCTTCTGCCTGACTTTTGTGTATTTCTATCAGTTTCTATTTTTATTTCATTCTAAATTCTGATTAACGCATCATTAGCAATGCCCTGTTATATAGATTAAATGCTATGGCTTTTCACAGAACACAAATACAACAATAATTATCTTCTGATCTATACTTCTCCAAAAAGGCAATCCATTTGTAGAAATAGATGATAAATCAAACCTGTGGTCGATATACCAGTGATCATTCACTCTCCTGGGCATTATCGCTTACACTTGTGAATCTTAAGTAAATCTATTTTTAATATATTCAATTAATTTTACCATGTTTGAATAAATTAATGAAAACAGCACCCTTTGAAATTACAGTTTTGTCAGTGAGCAAAATTTATTTTTAAACACCAAAATTAAGTTTCCTTCAGATCCTTGGAATCTTGAGGGAAGCATAATCTTTTGCATCTTTTTAAACAAATATTAACTTATTATATGGACCAGCTTTAAACTGTTAGCAAAAGAGCTCTATTAAAATCTGCTTTTTAGCCTTTTTAGAGATGTACTATGTCAGGTCTTACAAAAATTATTCCTTATTTCAGATCACTGCTGTACGTTGTATCTTAATTGATTCATGACAAAGATAATATTTAAAAATGTTTAGAAGTGTACATTTTTCAAAGATTTAATATCATAGTCAAATTCTAGTTCATTGTCATATGCAAGGGTGATCACAGATGCAACATACACAAGAAAAAGCCAAAGTAAACATGAACTATGTGGAATTAAACAAGGAAGAACACAATTTGAACAAAATAGACAAAACCCATTGTGGTGCAAAGTAGTCAAGTTGCTCATAGTTTTGCTATATTGATGCAGTGACTGGGGTTCTGCAGGTTGATTCAAGAACTGAAGTTGAAGGGAAGTAGCTGCTCTTGATTCTGGTGGCATGGAGCTTCAGGTTTCTGCAGATTCCACTGGATGGTAGCTGCAAGAAGATGGCATGGCCTGGAAGGTGCATCTTTGATAATAGATGTGTTCTTGTGACAGTTCCTCATATAGATACTTTCAATGATGGGGAACAATGTGCCTGTGATGCACTGGGCTGTCTATACTACCCTCTGCAGTTCTTTTGATCCTGAACATTCTGATATCTCTATGAGATGATGATAGCAGGTTAAACCAAATTAAAGATAAAGGGTTAAATTCTTACAGGCGAAATGATTCTAGATGATGAGGATAGATGATGAGGCTGGTGTTAATTGGATGTCATTTTCTTAGTAGAACAATACAGGATTGAAACATATTCTTGATCCTGTTGGGTTCACGTTGACAATCAAACACCTATGTGGACTAAACCTCTTATATTTTTCTCACATTCTCATCAACTCTTCCGTATCTTAGAATTTGCCTACACACTAGAGGCAATTTTCAATGACCAATTCTTCCATCAACCAACTCATCCTGGAGATGTGGGAGGAAACAGGAGAACCCAGGAGAAATGATGGCAGTCACTGGAGGTTAGGACTGAACCATAGTCATTAGGATATGAGGCAACATGATTTTTTTTTGTAGCAGCTGTACAGTGCAGTGCAGAAAATTATGTCAGTACTGTGCAGACTTTTTTGGCACCATCGTCATATATAGATGTGCCCAAGACTTTTGCACAGTACTGTCCTTTGTTTCATAATTTGATCCAAGTTCTGACAGCAAATCTGGTACAACTGTCTCCTACCCTAATCTCAGTGTTTGCTTGCTCACACAATAACACATAAACAACATTTATACACCCGAGCTGTCCCAAAGCCCATCTCTGCCCAATATTCATTTTTTATGTTAATATTGTATAAGTGTAATGAATTACTTATTGGCAAAAACACTCAGTGGGATCACAAGATTTGGCAGACTTCTTTTGCTTCGGCTTTCCATGAAGGGAATTATTTTATGACCAAGCATGCCCACTTCAGGCTATTTCCTTCCCTTAACTTTTAATGAATGAAAAATCATTGTACCTTAATTACTTGAAATATCCAGCAGGCTCTGAAGACTCCATAATGGTAGAACAATCTCGGAAAACTGCTCTCAGTTGCCTTTATGATTGATGAGTTACAGCTGATCCTATAAACATATTTTGTTTATAGAATGAGATGTGCCTTATTTAACTGAATTTATTAATTTGTACTATTTTGTTGGTACTGATAATCAGAATGACTAATCACTTGATTTTACTGAGGTGAAATATCTGACTCATTTACTCACAGTGCGTCGGGATGAAAATTCAGTCCAGGTATCCTTAAATATCAGGAATATTATCCCTGTAAGTTTTGAGACTGTTGTTTTGGCAGAGACATTTTCAATTGAGCAAGAGAACTGCATTCCTGGTTGTTGAGGATAGAGTATGACTGATAAATGCTGAAGCTGAATGAACGTATTGTGTGGCATAATTTCTTTTTGAAATAAAGGTCCATATGCAATGCTTCCAGAAAGTTAAAGCAGGTGCTGTTATATTTCATAAGGTCCCACAGACCTGTTAAGTATAGATCGCCTTTTATGGAATGATCTCAAATAATTTCCATTACAGTAAGTGCCTGTACTTTCTCATTGTTGATATGATGCTAATAACGTTGTGCCTGGTCACACTGAAAGAATGAAATTTCTTCTTTTAGTACTACCCAAGCAATCCAAACATAAAATTTGTGCCACGTTCTTAATCCATTAACACTCCTGCATACATTCCATTTAAGATGAAATTGCAATTATTTCTTAATCAACACATCAAAGACCATTTGGATTAACAGTTTGGAATCAATCTTATTTGCAAATGATTTACAAAATCTTGGAATATTGTGTTCAGAGCTGTTGCCTCATTATAGGAAAGATGTGGAAGCTTTAGATTTATCAAGATGTTATTAAAGCAACTAAAAATATTTTAAAATAAGAACACTTTAAGAATCACATAAAGCATTTAAAAGTATGGTCAACTCCGAACTGGGGCAGCCATTTGTTTGGGACAACGCCTAAAGAACAAGAACTGATCAAGAAAATAGCTGGGATTTCCTTTGTTTATTTGGGACATTATGCCACTTAATTGAAGCAGAAGACTGTTGCCAAACAGTTTCTAGCTAGCATCAGTTACACCTGTGGCCGCTAAACACCAACTGAGAACGAACTGTTTTTAAATAGCATCCATTTTGTGTTTCAAAAACATGAGAAAATCTGAAAATGCTGGAAATCCAAAGCACCATACACAAAATCAGGATAATGAAGGGTTTTCACCCGAAACATTGAGTGCTTACTCTTTTCCATAGATGCTGTCTTGCCTGCTGAGTTCCTCCAGTATTTTGTGTGTGTTTGTTCATTCAAAAGCAGTGATTTTTGTCACTAATATGCCAAGAAATAAGCAGTAAGACAATTTGGAATCATTTTGTTCACTGTTGTCTCAAGCATTCAGGCCTGGAGATGACAGAAACAGCTGTGAATGAAAATGAAATTATTTCACTATTTCAAGAGTTAGGAATTTGAAGGTTTGGACAATCACCTTGAATATTACATTGAAATGAAGATTTGGAGGATGTAGTCATCAAAAGCATTGTATGAAGCCACTTCATTATCTGCACTAGGTGTCTGCGCTGATTTTGTTCATTTACAGTCAATCAAAAGAACACGGCAGAATACACCGGATGAATTCCTCCATTGATAATGATTAGGAACTAATACACAATAATATAATGCTGTAGTAGAATTGATAGTGTTATAATTTGTTCTGTATTTCATTTAAATACATAATTTATTACTCAGTTAAATGATAGTTTGTCTTTTTTATACCTTTTTAACAATTTTCTTGAAACTTTGGCTAAATAGGGTAGCTGCCTAATAGGGCCAAAATGCACTAGTCTCAATGTGACCCAATTGATCTGGATCCACTGTATTAAAATGACGCAATCATTTAACAATATGCAATAAACAATATACCAATGACCTTCCACAGACATTCACAGATATTCTCCTCCTACGGACTCCCACTCCTTTCAATTTGGTACGGATGTGTAGGCTAACCCCTTACTGTGAGCGTGAGGGATCTATCACAGCTCTGCATTCCCTTGCTGGACTCTTGTCAGCAAGCAGCTGACTGTAACTTCGGGATTTCCACATTCACATCAGTCATTGTAGTTTGCACAAAATTAATGCCACATGTTTGGAGGTGTGTCCACATCACTGAATGTCTCACTGTGTAACAGCTTAATGAAGGCGCATTTACACTCCATGACCTCAGTTAGATATCTATTTCTGGGAATATTTGAATATTTTACCCAGTGGAGCACTTCTGCTTCTGGTTTAGAAGGTTTGTTGAAAAGGCAGTGATCATGTGATTCAGTCCTTTCTTATCTCCTCACAGCTGAGAGCTTTCCAACCTAGTGAAACACAACCAACATGACCTAAAAATAGAGTGAGTGTTAAAATGGAATCAGGCAACTTCTTGTATACGTATTTAAATGACTATGTGGCATCTTGAAGGCTAATGGCTTGCTTTTTTTCCCACTCTCCCTGTTAAAATGGAAGAAGGTTTGCTGCTTTGGTATTATAGCCTTTTAACTGCAGTCTCCACTCTAAACTGTCCATGTTTGGGAGCCGAGACTCCTGCAGTGGGTATGCAACATTAACCTTTTTTTCCCTACAGATTTCAACGTTAAGAAGAAGTTAATAAATTAAAATCTTTGAGAAAGCCACCACTTATCACACTGTTTTTCATTTAATATGTAAATATAATGACTTGCCCTCCCAATTGAGAAAGGATCAATAAAGGATCACAAAGGCACCCATGCGTTTCTTCTCCATATTCGCACACCTGTGATGATTCTGCAGAAGTTATTTTCTAACTGACATTTAAGGGTCAGTTTTCTAAATGTGTGCTATTGGTTTTACAAATCAGAGGCATGCCTTGAGGAACTGAATAAAACAATATTCATACTGTTTTATCTTTGCTAGGAAATTGCGGGCAGCTTGCATGTAATTTCTAGCTATAAATTGTTGGCAGGTAATGCTTCCTGTTGTAAAACTGGTCCCCTTATGTATTTTCATAACTGGAAAATTGTATTATTATTATTTTGCATTAGCCAATGAAACACGAACTTTATCAGCCACAGGTCATAAGGTTAGGAATAGCATGCAGCACATTATGTTTGCAATTGTTTTCTGTGTTTAACATGCTGTGTATGGCTAATGAGACAAAGCAGAACCCGTGATTAAATGGAGTTCCACCCAATTCATTTGAGTTCATTTTCTGTAATTTAGATTGGCATGAATAAAAACTTTCTGCTTCTGTGTTGTTAAAGCAAGAATAGCAAAATAAAGTGTGCATTTATACAGCAAATATAAAACACATCCCATGGCTGATGTCAGTTTCTGGTTTAGGAAGTAAGTAAAGTTTTTAAGAACAATAAATGCCTGTATTTTCTTTGGAATTGGAATATTAAAATTACCTAAGGAACAGTGATAGAACACTGCAGCACAGAAAGAGGCCCTTCAGCCCATCTGGTCCAAGCCGAACCATGCTTAGTCCCATTGACCTGCACTCAGGGTCACCAGAGCCTTCCCATCCATGTACCTATCCAAGTTTCTCTTAAATGTTGAAACCAAACATGCATTCACCAATTGCACTGGCAGCTCACTCCACGCTCACAATGTGAAACAGCGGGACAGTGGCTGTCCTTGAGCCCAGTGGTAGGTGATTGCAGAACCAATTCCAATTTGACAGCGCATTTATCTTCTCTTTCCCTTTCATGGGACTCTTTCCCAACTGTCTCTGCCCCCACAAGCCTCCAACCTCAGGATGAAATCTTTTGATGATCTTCCCACAAGACTGTCCATTGAAAGGGTATATATAGTATGTATATGTATATATATACAGTATAGGGCATGCTAGGCATGAACATCTCAGGGCAACCACCTCATCCCCAACACATTGATGAAGGCACATCAGCAGCTTGTCTTCATTAGGAGTTTGAGGAAATTCGGTATGTTACCAAAGCCTCTTGCAAGTTTGTACAGTAGAGAGCATTGTGCCTGGTTGCATCACAGTCTGGTATGGAGGTTTCAATGCACAGGATCACCAGAGGCTGCAGACTCATTCAGCTCCATCATGGGCAAAACTGTCCCTATTATTGAGGACATAGTCAAGAGACAGTGACTCAGATTGATGAAGGTAGAGCAGTGGTTGTGTTGCATATAGATTTTAGTAAGGCATTTGACAAGGTTTCACATGATAGCCTTATCCGGAAAATAATACCACAGGATCCAAGGAAACTTGGCTGTGTGGATACAGAATTGACTTGTCTACGAAAGGCAGAGGGTGGTAATAGATGTGGCATAATCTTCTTGGAGATTAATGACTATTGGTGCTCCTCAGAGAGCTGTTCTAGGACCCCTGCTCTTCATAACTTTTATAAATGATTTGGATAAGGTACTAGAATGGTGGATTAGTAAGTGTGCAGATGACACAAAGGTTGGAGGTGCTGCGGACAGTGTAGAAGTTTGTTGTAGGTTACTACGGGATATAGACAGGAGTTGGGTAGAGTTGGGTAGAGAAGTGACAGATGGAGTTCAGTGAGGAAACGTGTGATGTGATTCACTTTGGAAGATCAAAGTTGAAGACAGTGGACAAGGTTAATGGCAGAAACAGAGGGATCTCAGGGTCCAAACCCATTGATTACCTCAAAGTTTCTGCACAAGTTGATAGGATGGTTAGATATATGATGTGTTGGTATATATTATTTGGGGAATTGAGTTCTAGGTAATGTTGTAGTTCAATAAAATTCTGCTAGCCCACAGTTAGAGTATTGTTTTCATTTCTGGTTGCCTCACTATAGAAAATAAATGAAAGTTTTAGAAAGGTGCAAAGGGGATTTTCAAGACTGCCGCCAAAATTGAGAATATGTTTTATGAGGAAAGATTGGCGAGTCAGGTCTTTTCTTTGTGGGGTGAATTAGGATAAGATGCTAATTGATAAAGATGCATATGATCTCTAGAGATGTAGATAGAGTGGGCATTCATCACCTTTTTCCCCAGGGTGGCAATGGCAACTATCAGAGAACATCCATTTAAAGTGAGTAGAGGAAAGTTGAAGGGAGATGTCAGAGGCAGGTTTTAATACAGAGAGCAGTAAGTATCTGGGATGCACTGCTGGGGATCGTGCAAAAGGCTGATACGTTAAGGCATTTAAAAGAGTCAGATTGGCACATGGATGATAGAAACATGAAGGGTTATGTACTATGTAGGATGGAAGGGTTGTATTGATTGTGGAATAGGCTTATATAGGTTGGCAAACATAATGGGCTGAAAGGCCTCACTGTGTTGTAATGTTCTATGTTCCAATACTTAAAAGAGAAGAATCACATGTTGAGTACTGATGGATTATCCCATGACCACAGCGGAAAGAAATTATTGTTTATTTGATGATAATATATCTTCTTGTAATTTCGGTGAAATATTTTTTATAACAAGCTTTATTTACATTGATCAATTACAGGTTCATTTTTATCCTAGTGTTTTACTGTTTTGTACATATGAGAAGATGATGTGCAAATAATATAATCTGGTTCTCGGACCCACAGTGGTTCTTTCCATTTTTCTAAGTTGCCTGAGTAGCGTGAGGTTTGACACAATGAACTGCAAATGCCTGCATGGCTCCTGACTGCTTGGAGAGAGCTCTACAGTTTTAGGATGCTCTCTTCTCACTACTGCCATCAGGAAGAAGGTACTGGAGCATCAGGACTCACACCACTAGGTTCAGGAACAGTTATTACTCCTCAACCATCAGGCTTTTGAACCAGAGGTGATAACTTCACTCAATTTCATTTGCCACGTCACTGAACTGTTCCCACAACCCATGGACTCACTTTCAAGGACTCCTCATGTGAAGTTCTCAATACTTATCCTTATTATTATTATTTTTCTTTTTTTTAATCTTTTTTTTTGTATTTGCATAGATTGTCATCCTTTGTACACTGGTTGTCACCCTGTTGGTGGAGTCTTTTATTTATTCTATTATGGTTATTGGATTTATTAAGCAGGCCCCAAAGAAAATGAATCTGGGTTGTGTATAGTGACATATACAGTATGTACTTCGATAACAAATTTGCTTTTGAACATCATTTTAAACTGAGTATCCTCAGTTAGCAGTATATTTTACCTGTTTATAGAGCTGTCATGTCACTGTTTGCCCACTGTTTACTGAGCAGACATGCAACTGTTTGTTTCAGCCTTTTAGTCAATGCTTTGTTTATTGGGCTTTGAAGGTGGAGTCCAATTTTTACCTTTTAACCTTCTCTATGGTGTCTTGGCAACAAGCTCCTTATCAACCTTGATTAGACCTGGATATTCACAGTTTTACATTTTCATCATGACTTTTCTCATATAAGGAGACAAGATTCATATTTCCCTTCATTTTCAGATGTTTTAATAGAAAAAAAGGCTAAGGGGAAGGGTACAGGCAAAACTTAGGCCACTTTTAATCTGCCCCGTTTTGTTATTTTTTTTCTCCCTGCTCCAATGTGACATTCAGATCATGACCTGGTGCATTTCCATCTTAACTCATTCATTCCCAGAACTTCCTGGCACATATTTTATATTCAAGCTGATTCATTACTTTGAGTCACTCTCTAATTTTGATTGTTTTATGTTTAATGTTGTTCTGCATCTGAAGTTTATCATCTAGGCTTTCATCTTGACTAGGGGATCCCAGTCTGGGGTCCATAGAACTCTTGCTTAATGGTATTGGTCCAGGGCACTAAACATGTTGGGAACCCCTAATCAAGAATTTATTAGTTATAAGAAATTTGGAATTGGAAACATTTTTGTTCTGCCAGAAACAATGTGCCAAAGTTTAATGCAGAGAAATTAAGATAAAAATACAGAAAGAAAGCCCTTCTCTCCTTTGCTGCCTGGGTCAAGTGATTTGTGTCATTGAGATATGGAACCCATGTTCAAGGTGTGGCCTGGAGCCTGGAAATTCCCTGAATTTCCCCACAGGCTTGCTGTGCTGGCTATTGACAGCTTTTCTATTGCCAGGTGGATAACAGATCATCTGTTGTTCTCAGCAGTGAATGTCCTCAACAACTGACCATGATCTTACAGCTGGCACTGTGAAACGTGGCGCCAGCCTCCACACTACTGTGGTACTACTATGCCACGGGTGGGAATCTTGGTCAGCATGAGCCAGTTGCGCTGAAGGCCTATTTCCATATCGTATGACTTTATGATTCTAAGGGAATTATATTTTAGTGCTTGGGATTTAGTTGACACCTGCAAGGCAATATTCATTTCTCATCTGTAGTGGAACGGTTATAGAGATACAGAGCGCTGAAACAAGTCCTATGGCCGATCATTTCTTTCCAATTACCAGGAACGTATTGATGATTTTCTCATTTTTCAGCAGACAACCCACTGCCTCTATGCCGTGATATTTCAACTGATCACGTAAATACTTCTTTCATGACGTGACTATCAGCCGCCACATCACCTTAGACAATGCATTCAAGATTTCAGCCATGCTCTGGATGAAAGTCTGTTCCCTTGATTTTCCTCTCATATCCTTTATCCATAATCCCTCTGATTATAGGCACTATTACTATCAAAGCTTCAATGGTTCAAAGGTCCAATTTAATGTCAGAGTAATGTATACAATACACATCCTGAAATGCTTTTTCTTTGCAACCATCCATGAAAACAGAGGAGTGCCTCAAGAATGAACGACAGTTAAATGTTAGAACCCCAAAGTCCCCCCAGCTCCCCCCACTCCCACGCATAAGCACCAACAAGCAACAATCCCCCCTCCCCCCACTGGCAAAAAACACTTTCTCACCATCTACGCCCCTTTTAATTATGTATCACTTAATTACGTGCTTGGAGAGGGTTCAAAGAAGGTTCACAAAAATTATTCCAGGTTTGAATGGCTTGTCATATGCAGAATGTTTGATGGCTCTAGGCCTGCGTTCACTAGAATTTGGAAGAATGAGGGGTGAGCTCATTGAAACCTTCTGAATGGTGAAAGATAGAGTAGATGTCGAGGGGATGTTTCCTATAGTGGGAGAGTCTAAGACCAGAGGACACAGCCTTCTAGAATGCAGATGAAGAGGAATTTCTTTAGCTGGAGTGTGATCAGCCTGTAGAATTCTTTGCCACAGGCGGCTGTGGAGGCCAAGTCTTTATGTATATTTAAGGCTAAGGTTGATTGATTCTTGACTGGTCAGGGCATGAAAGAATATGGGGAGAAGGCAGGAGATTGGGGCTGAGAAGAAAATTGGATCAGCCATGATGAAATGGCAGAGCAGACTCGATGGGTCAAATGGTTTAATTGTATTCCTATATCTTATGATCTTATGACTTCAAGGTAAACTATCACAGCCGTTCTAATCCCACTGCATGCTCCACTGTAGGCAACATCCTGATGAATGTCTGCATCCCCTCTAGTGCAATCACATGCATCCTACAAGGCAGCAACTAGAATCACGCTCAATACTTGTACTCACAGTGTAGTCTGAATAATGTTTGGTATAGTTGTAGCTTAATCTATGCTATGCCTCCAATAATGAAGGCAAGTAACCCACACCTTCACAACCACCTCATTTTCCTGTGCTGCTGCCTTTTGGGATCTTTCAACGCATATACTAAGGTTATTCTGTTCTTTAATACTTCCTGGGGTTTTCCAATATATCCTGGACTTATACTCTTCCAAACACGCAACACCTCACATTTTTTTAGGATTAAATTCCATCTACCACTTCTCTGCCTATCTTACCAACTGCTCAGTGTCAATCTCTAATGGACGGTAAGCTTCCTCACTATCAACAACACCAATTTTTATGTCATCTATGAACTTATACCCCCCCACATTCACATTAAGGCATTGTGAACTCTGAAGTTCAAGGTAAATATATTATCAAAGCGCACACAGTCTGTCACCATATACAACCCAAAGATTAATTTTCTTGTGGGCATACTCAATAACTCCACAATAGAATAATAACCATAACAGAATCAAGGAAAGACCACACAACTTGGGCATTTAACCAGTGTGTAAAAGACAACAAACTCTGCAAAGACTAAAAGAAAGAAATAATACTAATAAGCAAATAAGCAATAAATATTGAGAACATGAGGTGAAGAGTCCTTGAAAATGAGTCCATAGGTTGTGGAAACATTTCAATGATGGGTAAGGGAAGTTGAGTGAAGTTATCCCTTTCATTCAAGACCCTGATGTTTGAGGGTTACTTACTGCTCCTGAACCTGGTGGTGTAAATCCTGAAACTTCTGTACCTTCTTCCTGATGACAGCAGCGAGAAGAGAGCATGTACTGGATGGTGGTGGGGTCCTTGAAAATGGATGCCACTTTCCTGCAACAACACTCCCTGTAGATTTACTCAATGGGAGACAGGGCTTTACCTGTGATTGGCTGGGCCGTATCCATTACTTTTTGTTGGATTTTCTATTCAATAGCACTGGTGCTTCAATACTAGGCTGTGATTCAGCTATTTAATATACTATTCACTACACATCTATAAAAGTCTGTCAAAGTTTTAGATGTCATGCTGAATCTTTGCAAACTCTTATGGATGTAGAGGCACTGCTGTGTTTTCTTCATAATTGCACTTAGGTGCCGGGCCCAGGACAGATCTTCCAAAATCATAGCACTGAGGAATTTAAAGTTGTTGACCAACTCCATCTCTGATTCCTTGATGAGGACTGGCTCATGGACTTCCAGTTTCCTCCTCCTGAAGTCAATAATCAGCTCTTTGGTCTTGCTGACATTGTGTAAGAAGTTGTTGCTGTAGTACCACTCAACCATATTTTCAATCACCTTCGAAATGCTGATTCGTTACCTCCTTTTATTCGGCCTACAGTACTGTTATCAGCAAACTTGAACACGTATTGGAACTGTGCCTAGCCACACTGTCATATAAGTGTAAAGCAAGTAGAACAGGGGGCTAAGCACACTGCCTTGTGGTGCTCCTGTGCTGATGGAAATCGTGGAGTAGATGTTGTTACCAATCCGAACTGACTGGGGTCTGCAAGTGAGAAAATTGAAGATCCAATTGCACATGGATGCATTGAGGCCAAGGACTTGGGAGCTATTGATTAGTTTTGAAGAGTTGTAGTTGATAAAAGAGCATCTTAATGTATGTATCTTTACTATCCAGATGTTACAAGATTGAGTGACAAGCCAATGAAATGGCATCTACTGTGGACCTGTTGTTCTGGTAGGAAAATTAGCATGGATCTAAATCACTTCTCTGGCAGGAGTTGATATGTTTCATCACCATCCTCTCATTACTGTGGATGTAAGTGCTACTGGACGGTAGTTATTGAGAGTTCAAAGGTCAATTGCAAAATGCGAGAATAGAGTTACTTGAAACAGACTATTGAAATGTCACTTTGCCTGCCTGATGATTCTCACCATGATTTTGTCTGGTACTAATCCAAGAGCTGCCAGATTAATGACATTCAATTCCGTCACTCATTGCGTGGGGTTTTAATTGAAACAATGATCATTAGACTTTAAATCTAACATAAGAGAGAATGCTCTGTGAAAAATGACATACCGTATTCACAAATAAGATTGCCGTGGGTTTGATCTCCTTTTTTAAAATCAATACTGGAAATCATATTATTTTGAAGAGATCTCCATGGGGTTGATTTTCTGATTCTAACCTGTCAAGGAACATCATTATGTCTGTGTGCACGTCAGAAGTGTGAATTCCTGATGTGTATAGCTTTTAATCATTTGAGTCAGAATATTACAGTCATCAGTCTGGAATTTTCATTTTATGTTCTTAATAGACAAAGTTTCCCTTGTAAGTATTGTTAGAAAATTCCCGGTGTCATGTCTCTTGGCTTCTTTTTATCAGTCTGTTGTTTACAACATAAAAGGAAAAAAGCTTGAGAATGGCTGGATGCTTGCACTTTTAATTATGTGAGATTTTGGTAACTATTCTGAATCTTATTCTGTCCCTTATCAAATTTTAACTTCCCTATTATCCAATTTCACTTGTGTTATCTCCATCCCTTATCTATGATCTTGTATTTTTTATACTTCTGAATTAGCCCTTCACATTTGATCCCTGAGACTTTGTCCTCTTTCTATCTTCCTTTTGAGAGCTTTTTGAGAGGGTGATTTTAGATGCATATCATATTTTTACTGAGTTAAGTATTGTATGTAATTAGTTTTGCTACAATAAGTGTATGGGACATTGGAAAAAATGTTGAATTTCCCCATGGGGATGAATAAAGTATCTATCTATCTATCTATCTATCTACCTATTTTAGGTCTACAGTATTTTATACCGTAAATGTTTTCAAACTATGATTATAGTTAACCCTTTTGTTTAAAAAGGAGCATTCTTGGGCATTTTTCCGGTGGCCCAAACAAGAGAGGAAGTGACTGACAGGTCTGTGAGTGAGATTTAAAATGTGTTTGTGGGCTTTCAGTGTTTTCTGGTGGACTAATCAAATCACAATTCATTAGCAAGGAAAAATAAAAATGAGGCAGGGAGAAGTGGAGCAGCCATTGTTAGAGTGGCCAGTGTATGGGTGGACCAGTGTGGAGGCTTTAGCTGATCAGGTTTCAGTGAGAATAGCCTTGGGGGAGTAAAGTATTTGGTGAGTCTTTTTCTTCATTCTTCATCTGTTCGTACATAGTTAGGGCAATGAGGATGACTCCAGGGGTTGTGTTGTGTTCTTTGTGTGTGGTTTGTGGGAATTCGGGGAGACCTCCAGCCCCCTGGATAACCATATCTGCACTAGGTGCACCAAGCAGCAACTTCTCAGAGAACGTGTTAAGGAACTGGAACTGCAGCACGTTGATATGGGAAACTGAGGAGATGATAGATAGGAGCTTCAGTGAGGTAGTCAACCCTAAGCTGTAGGAGGCAGGGACCTGGGTGATTATCAGGAGAGGGAAAGGAAATGGGCAGCTAGTACAGAACACTGCTGCGGCCATTCCCTTCAATAATAAGTATGCCATTTTGGGTAGAAGGGGGACTGACAAGGGGAAGCTTCAGTGACCTCTCTGGCACTGTAACTCAGAAAGGAAGGGGAAGAAGAGGAATGCAGTACTGATAGGGGACTTCATAGTTAGAGGAGTAGACATGAAATTCTGTGAAAGTGATAGAGGCACCTGGATGGTATTTTGCCTCCAAGTTGCCTCCATGCCATTCTAAAGGGGGATGGTGAGCAGCCCAAAGCCTTGGTATATATTGACATCAAGGGCATAGGTAAGAATAGGGAGGAGGTCCTGAAGAGAGAATTTAAGGAGCTAGGTAGAAAGCTGAAAAGCAGGACCTCCAGGGTAGTAATTTCTGGATTGCTGCCTGTGTTGCACTCAAATTATGGTAAGAATAGGATGATTTGGCAGATGAACGTGTGGCTGAGGAACTGGTGCAGAGGCAGGGTTTCAGATTTATGGATCATTGCGATCTCCTCAGGGGACGGGTTACACCTGAACCCAAGAGGTACCAATATCCTGGAGGGTAAGCTTGCTAGAACTGTTGGGGAGGGTTTAAAGCAACACACACAAAATGCTGGTGGAACACAGCAGGACAGGCAGCATCTATAGGGAGAAGCACTGTTGGCGTTTTGGGCTGACACCCTTCGTTAGGACAGGGGAGGGGAGGGTTTAAACTACTTTAGCAAAGATCTAGGAAACTGAGGGACAAGGCTGAGGATTGGGCAGTTGGTATACAAGCAGAGGCAGTTATGTAGTGAGACTGTCAGGAAGGACAGGCAGGTGATAGGGCAAAACTGCAGTCAGTGGGATGAGTTGCAGTGTATCAGAGGACAAAATTGAAAAGGGTGACAAATACAGGACTGAAGTTGTTATATTTGAGTGCAGGCAGTATATGGAATAAGGTAGATGATCTTGTAGTGCAGTTAGAGATTGGCAGGTTTGAGGTTGTGGGCATCACTGAGTCGTGGCTGAAAGAAGATTAGAGCTGGGAGCTTAACATCCAAGGATACACTTTGTATTGAATAGATAAGCAGCTAGCATGGCTCTGTGTAAAAAGTGAAATCAAATCTTTAGAAAGGGGTGACATAGGATTGGAATATATAGAAACATTGTGGGTAGAGTTAATGAACTGCAAGGCTAAAAAGTCCCTGATTAGCTATTCTGGTTTGGGTGTTGTGTAATGAACTGGATTTAATTATGGAACTTAACGTAAAAGAACCCTTAGGAAACAGTGAACATAACATGATAGAATTCACCCTGCAGCTTGAGAGGGAGAAGCTAAAGTTAAATGTATCAGTATTACAGTGGAGTAAAGGGAATTAAAGATGCATGAGAGAGGGCTGGCCAAAGTTGATTGGAAGGACTAAAAGGAATGATGCCAGAGCACCAATGGCTGGAGTTTTTGAGAGCAATTTGGAAGGCGCAGGATTGACAATTCCCATAGAAGAAGAAGCATTCCAAGGACAGGTTGATGCACTATGGATGACAAGGGAAGTCAAAGCCAACAAAAAAGTAATAAAGGGGAATATAGTAGAGCAAAAATTAGTGGTAAGTTAAAAAACTGGGAAGATTTAAAAACCAACTGAAGGTAAATAAAGAAGCCAAAAGGCAAGAAAAGATGAAATATGAAGGTAAGCTCGCCAGTACTATCAAAGAAGATACCAAAAGTTTTTGCAGATATATAAAGAGTAAAAGAGAGGCAAGAGTAGATATCAGACTGCTGGAAAACTGCTGGAGAGCTGGTAATGGGGGTCAAGGAAATGGCAGATGAACTGAATGAGTATTTTGCGAACAAAGTGTCCTGATGAAGAGTTTCACCCTGAAATGTCAACTCTTTACTCTTTTCCATTGATGCTACCCTGCCTGCTGAGCTCCTCTAGCATTTTGTGTGAATTGCAAGTATTTTGCATCAGTCTTCACTGTGGAAGACAGTAGTAGTAGTATGTTAGAAGTTCGAGAGTGTCGGGGAGCAGAAGTGTGTGCAGTTACTTTTACTCGGGAGGAGGTGCTAGGGAAGTTGAAAGGTCTGAAGGTGAATAAGTCACCTGGACCAGGTGAACTACACTCCAGACTTCTGAAAGTGGTGGCTGAAGAGATTATGGATGCATTAGTAATGATCTTTCAAGAATTCGTAGATTCTGGCATGGTTTTGGAGGACTGGAAAATTGGAAATGTCACTCTGTTCTTCAAGAAGAGAGGGAGTCTGTAGAAATTATAGGGCAGTTAGTTTGACCTCAGTGGTTAGGAACATTTTCAGAGTCAATTCTTTAGAATGAAGGTTTGGGGTACTTGGAGGTCCATGATAAAATAGACTAAAGTCAGTATGGTTTCCTTAAGGGAAAATCTTGCCTGACACATCTGTTAGAATTCTTTGAGGAAATAACAAACAGGATAGACAAAGAAGAATCGGTTGATGTTGTATACTTGGATTTTCAGAAGTCCTTTGACAAGGTACTTCACATGAAGCTGCTTAAGAAGATAAGAGTCCATGGTATTATAGGAAGTATTCTAGCATGGATAGAGCATTCACTGATTGGCAGGAGGCAAAGAGTGGGAATAAAGGGAATCTTTTCTGATTGACTGCTGGTGACTAGTGGTGTTCTGCAAGGGTTGGCATTGGGAACACTTCTTGTTATGTTGTATGTCAATGATTTAGATGACAGAATTGATGGATTTATGACCAAGTTTGCATACGATGGAGGGGCAAGTAGAGTTGAGGAAGCATGGAAGTTTCAGAAGGACTTAAACAGATTAAGGTTAAACAGGCAAAGAAATGGCAGATGGAATGCAGTGTCGGAAAGAGAGTAGTCATGCACTTTGGTAGAAGGAATGTAAGTGGAGGCTATTTTCTAAACGGGAAGAAAATTCAAAAATTTGAGATGCAAAGGGCCCTATGAGTCCTCATACAGGATTCCCTAAAGGTTTAACTTACAGGTGCAGTCGATAGTGAAGAAGGCAAATGCAATGTTAGCATTCATTTTGAGAGGACCACTTGGATGTATTGCTGAGGCTTCGTAAGGCATTGGTGAGGCCTCACTTGAAATATTGTGAACAGTTTTATCTAAGAAAGGATGTGCTGACATCGGAGTGGGTTCCAAGGAGGTTTACGAAAATTGTTTAGGGAATGAGAGGCTTATCATATGAAGAGTGTTTGTTGGCTCAAGACCTATTCTGACTGCAATTTAGAAGAATGAGAGGGAAATCTCATTGAAACCTATTGAATGTTGAAGGACCTAGATAGAATGGATGTAGAAAGGATGTTACAGATGGTGGGGGTATCTAGGAATAGAGATGAGGAACAATTTTTTTTAACTAGAGAGTGGTAAATCTGTGGAATTCGTTGCCACAGCTGGCAGTGGAACCCAGGTCACTGGCTTTAATTAAGGAACACAGGGCATGAAAGATTACAGGGAAAAGAGAAGAGAATGGGGTTGAGAGTGAAATAGATGAACCATGATCAAATGACGGAGTGGATTCAATGGACCAAAGAGCTTAACTCTGCTCCTGTGTCTTACAGTTTTACGGTCTATGGTCTTATGTGACAAGAAAAGTCAGGTGTTATACTTAAAGTGAGAAATACGAGATCTCACAGGGATGGGGGAATTCATTCATTCAATGTCTGTAGTGAGATGCTGAAGATGTTCTATAGGTCAGTTGTGGAGAGCCCCCTCTTCTTTGTGGTGGCGTGTTGGGGAGGAAGCATTAAGAAGAGGGACGCCTCACGTCTTAATAAGCTGGTAAGGAAGGCGGGCTCTGTCGTGGGCAAAGTACTGGAGAGGTTAACATCGGTAGCTGAGCGAAGGGCACTGAGTAGGCTACGGTCAATTATGGATAACTCTGAACATCCTCTACATAGCACCATCCAGAGACAGAGAAGCAGTTTCAGCGACAGGTTACTATCGATGCAATGCTCCTCAGACAGGATGAAGAGGTCAATACTCCCCAATGCCATTAGGCTTTACAATTCTACCGCCAGGACTTAAGAACTTTTAAAAAGCTATTATTAATGCTTTTTGAGATGGTGATTTAGATGCATATCATATTTTTTACTGAGTTAAGTATTGTATGTAATTAGTTTTGCTACAACAAGTGTATGGGACATTGGAAAAAAAGTTGAATTTCCCCATGGGGATGAATAAAGTATCTATCTATCTATCTATCTATCTATCTATCTATCTATCTATCTATCTATCTATCTAATCAGAAAGGCCCGTGTCATAGTAACTGACCCTGAATTAATTTTCTACATTCATACTCTTGCATACTTCTTTCCTCAGCTCATCTATTGCTCAAACCCTCATCCACACTTCTGTTTATTCTAGACCTGATTATTTCTTCATTACCTAGATAGTTTCCCTTATTCTTCCCTCATGACTTGAAAGCATATAAAATACTCTGCCTGTGCCCAGATCCCTTTCACCCATCACCATTTGTGCTCAATGACTAACATTAGCTCTGGATTAAACAAAAGCCTGTTTAAAACTTCTCGAAGTTGTTTTCCGATCTGCCCTGCTCTTGTTCTGTTCCCTGGCTACAATACACTTCTCCAAGAAATGAGGCCTTCCATTGATCAACCTACATTTAATCATAACATCATTGGCAACTCTGCCTTTAGTTGCTTAGGGTCCAATTCTGCAGTTTCCTCACTTATCACTTCTACTTTTCTACCACCATTCTGTAGGCTCCTGAATATTAACATCATTTTTCTTTCTTTGTTATGGCTGCTATGAAATGCTTTGGAAATTATGCTATGTCATTTTTTTCATCTTGCATAATGGTAGCTCTTCAAAGGTTGTTGTCAAACTGGATTTTCTACTGAAGATCCAAATAAAAAGATCTGTAGGTGCTGGAAGTCTGCACCAAAGCAGCAAATGTTGGATTTTCTCAGCAGATCTAAGAGCATCTGTGGAAAGAGAAAGAGTTAATGCTTCAGATTGAAGATCTTTCATCAGAAATGGAAAACCTTTCCTGACTTGCTGAATGTTTCCAGCATTTTCTGCTTTTATTTTGAATTTACCTGCAGGTGTCCAAGCTACATCTAGAAGAACATATAATTAGAAATGGGATGGAGATTGTCAATTGCACAGTAGAAGTAAACACACCGTCTTCCATTCACGATTTGAGATATATATATAAGCAATCCCATGAGGCACAGTGGTTTATACATTAACTGATTGTACTGTACATAAAGAGATGCCTGGTGATGTGTATGTAGTGGTGGTGGTGGTGGGTGTGGGGTAGTGTGGTGTGTTTATGGCTTGGGGGAGATGATTGTTTCTGAGTCTAGTGGCCCTGGAATGGATGCTGCATAGCCTCTTCAGGGAGAGGGAGAAACAGTCCATAATCAGGGAGGGTGGGATCCTTTGTGATATTGGTGTTCTTTTTACTGGCACCTTTCTGTTATAGGTCCCTGATATCAAGTAGGCTGGGAGTATTGATTATATAATCTGTATTGAATCTTTGAGATCTTCTTTGATTTAGAACTGTAGAAACATATTTTAATATTTGAGCCCATTGAATCGGACAGAAAATAAAATTATAAAATTGTAAATATACTATCAATAGCCTGTTGGAGGCAGGCTTAGCACATGCAACTGTTCTGTGCTATGAGTGACTCTTGATTTTTTTTGTGCACAGCTTTGACATTTTCTTTAGTGCAGGCCTCACTAATTAAGAATCTATTTTATTGACGTCATGTCCGAAGTAAACCTTCTGTTAAATTGACAGACTACTTTCTCACTTCTTGTAAATGGTGTTTAAAGGTTGCAGCCTGTATGTTGGATTTTACAGAGGATAGGCATTCTTGAATAAAATATGAGACTGCATGGTGAAAACACACCCTGCCTCTCAGCCATTGATGTACAAGATCTTTTTTTTCATTTATGGACAGATTCTGACTTCTTTTTTCCAGACATAAATTACAATTTTTTTCAACATGCTGAGATCAATTTCTCAATTTTTTTTGACTTTTGTAATAAATGTAAATCAGACAATGATTGAAAAATCAGTCTCAATAACTAAATCCTCTGGCAGAATATTTTTAGTTGCTTTATTGCTTAATATGAAAGGTAAAAGAGGGTTGCTAGAATATTAATTTACTACAACCCATACTTACATAAATAATTCTATGGAGAATACAAGAATTTGTAAATGGCAATTGTAGGTACTTCTGAATTAAAAAGAGCCACAGTATTCTTGGAGTACAACATAATACACATATAATTTAGTACAGTATTGTATTAGTTTAGTATTGTTAGAGATGATATAAGTATATGAAAATGTTTGATTCTTACAATTTTTTTTAGCAGAAGTGCCATATTCTCTGTTCAGTAATGTCTTTTTCTTCCAGCATGATACCTCCTTTTCAATATCTTTGAAAGGCTGGTCATGGCATATACTACAATCTCAACCCACTGCATTTCTTAGTTCCATAGTGGACACTATCTCCCTGGCCCTACACTCACCTCTGTAGTATCTGAACAGTAAAGGCACCTATGCTGGATTATGTTCATTGACCACAGCTCTGCCTTCAATACTATAATTATAAGCAAATTCGTCTCCAAACTCCTAGACCTGGAACTCAGTACCTCCCTTTTCAACTGGATCCTTGACTTACTGACCAATAAACCACAATTAGAAAGGATAACAACACTTCTACGCAATAAGTCTCAATACCGGTGCCTCACAACAGTGGTCCTCAGCCATCTACTCTACTCCCTTTACACTGACAATTGTGTGACCAAATTCTGCTCTAACTCTAGTGGGCTGAATCTCAAACAGTGAGGAGACAGAGAACCTAGTAATATGGAGTCATGACAAAGTCAGCAAAACTAAAGATCTGGTCATTGACTTCAGGAAGAGGGGTGCTACGCATGTTTCTCTTCACATCAACTGTGCTGAGACGAAAAAGGTCCAAGCTTCAAGTTCCTAGGACATCACCAATCATCTGTCCTTGTCCCATCATGAAGACAGCATGACCAAGGAAGCTTACTTGTGCCTGTACTTCCTCAGGAGGCTAAAGAAATTTTGCACGTCTCCTTTGACCCTCATCAATTTTTTCACCACAGGAAGCAAACTCTCCTGACGCTTCACAGCTTGGATTGGCTCAAAAACACAAATAAAAACAGAGAATGGTGGACACAGCTCAGCAAATCACAGAAACCAGCCTCCCCTGCATGAATTTGGTGTACAATTTTTGCAGCTTCAGTAAAACGGTTCTGAGGCACAGAATCAAAATGGAAGAAATAGCTATATTGATATCCTGCTGCTTTTTTCAAAACTTGCAATTCTATTGAAATTGAATGTCATAAATTCATCGGAATTAGTTCCACAGAAGCTGAATTTACTCAGTATTTCCATGTTGGACAAAATAAGAGCTGGTTTATTTCAAATCTGTGGATGCAGAATCAATCAAATTCAAGCTCATTTTATCATTCTGCTGGTACAGTCAAAATGTGGAGGCTGTCTTTTGTGCTGCTAATATTATACCCTTGTTCAGGTATTATTTACTAAAACTTAGGCTACATCCACACTAGACCGGATAATTTTGAAAATGCCGGTTTCGCATAAAAACGATAGGCGTCCACACTATGCGTTTTTGAAAATATCTCTATCCACATTGAAACGGAGATTTCGGTGAATCTCCTCCTACTGCACATGTGCAGGACACATCTTCTGAAAACAAGCGACGTGTTTGGTGTTGAATCTCGCCGTAAAAGTGCGCATTTGTGTAGTTACACACTAGAAAAACTTAAAATGATGGTCAGCTGTTGGCTCTCGCGCAGGAGAACTTAAAAGTAAAAAAAAAACAAATACTTGAGCATACGGGGGCAACTGACAGGGAGTTCACGGACAGATTGACCCGGCTGACGACGAACATTGAAAAACTGACTAACTCTGTGGCATTAATAAAGCACCTTGTTAAATGTATAAAACATGTCTGCATCAGTGTTATCTTGTATTTCCATACAATGTTACATTAGGCTGTTACACATCTATTGTCAGAGAAGTACTTGCATAAATAGGTAAACCACCTTCATACGAACAAGAACAGAGAACAGGGCAAAGTGAGTATACTTATTTATTCAGTAAGTTATGGGTCAAAGTATTTGGTGAGTACATTTCTAACTCTTCTGGCTTCAGTCTTGTTGCCGCCTGTTCTAAAATTGTTAGGTTGCGTTCAAGAAAACAATGAAATAGCGCGCTGCCGTCTGATAGTGTTTTCAGATTTCTCCGATTACCCCGTCCACACTGATCTGCCCGAGCAGCGTTTTCAAAAATAACCCACCCTGGAAAGCGTTTCTGAAAAGCTCTGGTTTCCGGGGACGAAAACGCCGTTTTAGTGTGGACGGATGGTAAAAACGAAGAGGAAAAGCTTCGGTTACAGATTTATCCAGTGTAGTGTGGACATAGTCTTACAGTTCTTGTCAATAAAGTCTGTTTTTCTATCTCTCCCTTCATTAGTGTAGATGATGTGTAAACTGCATCCTCTTATAGACAGAATTGTGATCAACGTTACCAACATGCATCTAATAGAGATGAAGCTAGATTACTGGGAGATATCTTCAGTGGAAGTGATTGCAATCTTCCTTCATTCCTTAAATGTAATGCATTGCAGACTGAGTAACCAAAGGCTATTAAACTATGATTCTCAGTCCATTATTCCCCACTTGACGAGGAATTCACAGAAGGAGAATATATATGAAGAAATGATGAGGCTGACCCAATTGTTACTACAGAGTACATTGTGCATTTGGCATTTACAAAGTATCTCTGGTCCCAGTAATATTATATATCCCAAAATGAGCAGAACTACTTCCTGCACTACCCAAAAAGTTAGAGTCATTCTGGGTATAATCATTTCAAATTTAATGCTATATTCCCCTTGCAATTGGATCTGATCCTACTCTGAAGCCAATTTATTTGTTGGATAGAAGATTTCATTCAGTTAACAATTATAATGAATCCAATGTAAATGTTGAGAAAGATGGTATGTTGCATTCATTATCAGGAACTCCCTCCTTCAGAGATTTTGATGCAAGACATTAAAATATTAGGGTTGCTTGTGAAGAACATAACTCAATAAATGTAAGAACAAAACACTACAGCATAAGTTACTTACATTGTTCAGAGAGGATCAAAGGTTTACTAGTGACAAGAATAGAAGACCTTTCAAACGTAGTTGTTGTACTGATGATTGTGCTTAATCTATAATTTTTAACTTATTTACTTCTCTCTCATCCCTATCCCAGCAGAACCATCACCTTTGAATTCGGTGTTTTCAGTCTTAAAAAATATTTAAATTGTTTCCTAATATGTCCCATTGTTTCAGGTGTCCTTTTTTTTTGTAAGTAACATAATGAACTATACATCGTTAGATAGAAACGTAATTTAATACCCATTTAACAACTAAAACTTGAAAGAGTACAAACCCAACTAATAAGATCTGATTTTACAATTTATTTGTTAGAGAATACAGTTTTCCTGCATATGAAATGCAAGTCAGATTTAGCAATTACTTTTCAGAAAATGCATATTATGTAATGAAAATAGCAAACTGTATGTACATGAAAAAATACTCACATGACTTCATTTATACATTGTAAATTCAAATACTGTTTCATAGGCTGTTTTATAAATAGTTATTTTTAAGTTCAAAATACATTTTTCAAATCCAACACATGATACATTGACCTCAAATAATTTCATTACATAGGTCAGGTCGAAAGACCAAGCAAAACGCAATTAAATGAAGCAACATCTCAGTGCTGTTTATTTAATACTTGTTGCAATACAGTGTTGTGTGTGTTTGTTTTCTTTTTCCTAGAATAGTACTTTCAAGAATTCTTGGTATCATTAAAGGAAATTAATTGTGTAAAATTGGCTTTATTGCACTGTCAAATTAAAACATATTTATTTATTTCAATAAGACTCCAACTACTTCATTCTAATACAGTCACTATTGGCTGGTAATTTATTGTAGCCAATTAACTTATCAACCAACACATATTTTAGATGTGGGAGTAAGGATTAAGCAACCCTGTCCTAGAGAATATACAGACTCTGTGCGCTGCATTCAATTAAGCAAAAATTAAGACAATCTATAAAGCAGCTGATCCTGGAAAACTGCGATAAACCAGGTAATTGTTGAAATACTCAGCAGATCACATATCATCTATGGAAAGGGAAAGAGGAGTTGACGTTTTAAGTGACTGGCCATCAAAGCCATTTATGTCACGTTTCCCAGTTTTCAAATACTTACTAAAGTAGAGAGTTTCTGAAGAATAATAATTTTTGTAACAGGCAGAAATGAGCAATTTCCACAAAAAATGTATTTTTGGCCGGTATCTTGAGAGGAAATGCTAGTAGTTCTGAACAAAAAGATTGGTATTTCCTTACCTAATAGTCTGTGGATATTTGATTGATTATGGGAGTCTTTTATTTACTAGCTGTGCTTGGAAAGCATTTTACCAACTATACTGTAATAGATGATCTCACCTGGTCCTTCAATACTACCTCCTTGGCCAAGAAAGCACATTTGTTAATTTATTTGCGGTAATATTACTTTATGTGTTATTTGTGTGATTTATATGTACTGTGTTGTGCACCTTGGTCTGGAGGAACATTGTTTCATTTGACGGTGTATGTGTTTACGGTTGAATGGAAATCAATAGAACTTGAACATGAATTGAACTTGTGATGTTGGATTCCTCACGAATCCAATTACAGAATATGAAATTATGGTAATTACTTAACATTTATGTTTGAAAAAATACCTGAAAATCCTATACCATTCAAGAAAATCTTATACCGGTGAGATAAATGCACAGAATTACACATTTACAATGTGGCACATTCCAATTAGTAGGAACATTCAGTATCGGTGTTTGTTCCAAAAGCCAGGCACATAAAATATACACCTTCTGTTACAGTGTTGAGTCCATGATTGTACAACCAACAGAAGGTTAAGGGACAAAACAGATCTATCCTGAACTGTGCATTAAGCGACACAAATACACTTTAACAATCTGAAAAGTCCCACACTCAATGATTGGTTTCACAAGCTCCAAAGTGTCATGTGAAAGTTAAGTTGTGTCCAGGTTTTATTTCCTGAAGACTGGTTCGCATTTTGGTTAATCTGTAATTAAATTATCCATATTGTCATAACTTCAGAATAATCTTTAATACTAACACTGTCTCTGTGCATTTACATAGAAACATAGAAAACCTACAGTACAATTCAGGCCCTTCAGCCCACAATGCTGTGCTGAACATGTACCTACTTCAGAAATTACGTAGGGTTACCCATAGTCCTCTATTTTTCTAAGCTCCATGTACCTATCCAGGAGTCTCTTAAAAGACCCTATTGTTTCCGTCTCCACCACCGCCACTGGCAGCCCATTCCATGCACTCACCACTCTTTGCATAAAGAACTTACCCCGACATCTCCTCTGTACCTTCATCCAAGCACCTTAAAACTATGCCATCTCGTGTTACCCATTTCAGCCCTGGGAAAAAGCCTCTGACTATCCACACAATCAAAGCCCCTCCATCACCTTATACTCTTCTATCAGGTCACCTCTCATCCTCCGAGTTCACTCAACCTATTCTCATAAGGCATGCTCCCCAATCCAGGCTACATCCCTGTAAATCTCCTCTGCACCCTTTCTATAGCTTCCACATCCTTCCTGTAGTGAGGTAACCAGAACTGAGCACAGTACTCCACATGGGGTCTGACCAGGGTCCTTTATAGCTGTAACGTTACCTCTTGGCTCCTAAATTCACTTCCATGGTTGATGAAGGCCAATGCCCCATATGCCTTCTTAACCACAGAGTCAACCTGCGCAGCAGCTTTGCATGTCCTATGGACTCAGACCCCAAGATCCCTCTGATCCTCCACATAGCCAAGACTCTTACCACTAATACTATATTCCGCCATCATATTTGACTTGCCAAAGTGAACCACCTCACACTCCACAGCAACTCGTGGCCTTGCTGTTTCCTTAAAGATCGGTAAGATCACAGTCCTGTTGGCATTGCCTTTCTTTGTGGCTTAAGTGACGTGAAATGGTTACATTTCGCAATGTAGATAACCCCAGAGGATTGTGATAAAAGGTATGAGAACCTGGAAGCTGAATGTAGAGTTAAAATCAGGTGCTTCAGTGAGCTTGACTGCCGAAGGGTTTGCTCTCTGGCTATGTAATGAGATTCTTTCAATGCAACCTCAGATCTTTCTGATAACCTCCCTGGAAACTTTCTAGAAAGATTTTAATAGTAATCTTAGCAAAACTTATTTACTTATTTTATTTATTGGTATACAGTGTGTGATAGGGGCTTCTAGCCCTTTAAGCCACACTGCCCAGTAATCTCCCAATTTAATCCTAGCCTAATCACGGGAGAACTTACAATGACCACTTATCTATTGACTGGTATGTCTTTGGATTGTGGGGGGGAAACCGAAGCACCCGGAGGAAACCCATGCGGTGACAGGGAGAATATACAAATAAGCAGCAGTGGGAATTGAACCCGGGTTGCTGGTATTGGAAGGTGCTGTGCTAACCTCTATGCTATCATGCAGCAACATATTTTCAGCATATTACAGTGTGCATCAATAATTCTCTTAATATGAAATTTGGATAGTTGATCTCAATCAAAGTTAACAATGAGAGCTGAAAGTGGCTTTAAGTAGAGTTTATAATCTTAATTAACTTCTTTCTTTCTGATCAGTTATTAGGCGATTTAACTAATTACAGTGCTGGCTAGAAAAATGGCTGGGGCCTCATTAGCAAGCAACAGGAACTAATTTTATTATAAATGGTGATATGTTTGTAGGGTGGGGAGTGTGTGGAATGTAAATCATCCTCATGTGTCCATTCGAATCCATATCTTAACATAAGATAAACTGATGAAAGTAATTCCTTAATGGTTTTCTTTTCTTGTAAGTTTTGATAGATTAATTACAACATCCAAATGGGTGGAACTGCAGAAGTGTATCACCAAATATATCAACACATTTGGATTACATTCCTATTTTTAAAGGTGGTTAATGTTTCTAATTAAGCTTGATTTTGTTAACATAGCAAACTGAGTAATATGGAGAGCTTGATTTCAACCCATAAACACAAAAAAATCTGCAGATGCTAGAAGCCCAGAGCAACACACACAAGATGCTGGGGGAAGTCAGCAGATCAAGCAGCAAATATGGTGGGGAAAAAACAGTCAACATTTCAGGCTGAGTGATGCACCATCAATAACTCACACTGAGACTTAGGAAGTGAGATATTGGCTTTTATTGACTGGAAGAATAAACAGCACTACATCCTGGGGAAAATGAGGGAGAGCAGCAGCCCACAGTCGCCTTTATACAGGGGTCTGTGGGAGGAGCCACAGGAGCAGTCAGCAGGGTCTGTGGGAGGAGCCACAGGAGCAGTCAGACAGGTATATCTAGTTCACCACACTGAGGCCCTTCATCGGGACAGGAAAGGAACAGGGAAGAAGTCAGAATAAAAATATGGGAGGAGGGGAAGAGTACAAGCTGACAGGTGGTAGGTGAGACTAGGCAAGGAGGAAGGTGGATGTGTGGCTGGAGGGGGGGGGGGATTGAAGAGAGAAGACAGTAAGAACCAGGAGAGAGACCAGTGGGAAGGATGAGCTGAACCGCTGCCTACCCAAATGGTTCTTCATTATATCTTAACTCTGTTGGTGAAAGACGGTTAGTTGTTTGATTGTGAGGGGATAACATAACCATGACTCTGTCTCTGATCAAAATCCACACAGGTAATCAGGAAAAATCACCTGAATTAAAGGATTTTGATGCCTAGTGTGGATTGTTTTTGGTTGATCAGACTTAAATATCCAAGGTGTTCCTGGCTTATTTGGTTCAGCTAACTAGCAGAACCTTCAGAAGATGATATACAGTGGAGTTAATATGCAGAGACTTATTGCTTTGGCAGATGTTGATAATTTAATCTAATAGTGCACAACACAAATTTAATACAATGAAACAGGAAATGTCTTAAAATCACAGACAGCTAGATAGCTGTCTGATCTTGTGTGGATTGTGTTGTTGTGATGGGAAAACAAACCATTCTGCAGAACATTTGGATTTTGTTAGCCTAATGGTACCAATTCAATTTGCTCATCTTTTTTATAGTAGGTTTAACTCAGCAGGGACTTTGGGGAAAACACAGTAACTTGTTCTGGGAACTAAAAAGAAATGTATTGCATGAAATATTTTCCCAGTACTGCTGGTGAATATGTTGAATTGGCAAGAGGAAATTTTTAATTTTATGAACAGACTCTTTTGGTGTTAACGTTTTTCTTCTTTTTATATATTTGATTTCTGCTTGATGTTTTTTCTATTTTGTTGAGGCCCTCCATTGGTCAGATTCGAACATGGATATTGCAATCTAGCTGCTATCTGATACACAAACCAGAGCAGTATGATATGGAGAGCAAACTGCTGCCAGGGAGCAGGCTCCCCCTTCCCACACAGCTGATGAACCTGTGGGAACAGCAGAGACCGATACAGTTTGGCACCAGCAGCATTGCAGGAGTTGCCAGTTAGCATTGAACATAACATAGGGCTGCCTTAGGGACTCCAGCTCCAGAGTTTTCCTCGGCGTTTACTCCTGAAGCCTTCCCCCTGAGCGGGTATAGCCACAAGGGAGCGGAGGTTTGAGATCAGAGTTTTCCTTCTCCTTGATGAGCTGCCAACCACAGCTGACGAGCTCCCTTTGCCCGAAGCGACTGATTGAAAGGCACCAGTAACCCTCCTTTGCCCCTTCTTCTATTAGTAGAAATGGTTCTGCGGGGCTTAGCCACTAAGCCACATGTGAAGGGAAGGAGTGGACTTGGTTGTCTGAGGCTATTTGAGAAACACACCATTGGGAGAATTTAATAGGTAGAAGGAGCTTAACCTCACTACGACCCCCTGGCTGTAGCAACCTTAACGAACCATAGCATGTGCTAATTCAGTGCTGTTAACGGTTGATTTCAATTGCTCCAGGTGGCAGTGAATTCTATACCTGCTTCATAGCTACAACTCCTGTCTCCCTTTCTATTCCTAGGCCTTCAAATGTGCTATCACCTCCCCAGATCCAGATGAACGCTCTGCAAACTCCTAACAATTTAGTTTCCACAAGGTGATCCTAGGCCAAGGCGTTAATGATGCTCCCCCTGATTGCGGCACATTACTTTGACTCATGCTTTCTGTGGCTTGACAGGAATCAACATGAATGGCCCGTGTCAGATCCTTTGCTCTACCTTGACTTCCATGTTCAGGAAATTGGAGGCCAACTGACCTGTGAATACAAGATAATGACAATTCAGAATACAGGTAGGAGCTAGAGAGCCTGACGACCTGGTGTCATGACAACAGCCTTTCCCTCACTGTTCATTAACTTCAGAAAGCTGGGGTGGGGGCTCCTGCTATGTCAATGGTATTCAGGTTGAGAGCTTCATGTTCTTAGGAGTGAATGTCACCAGCAGCCCATCCTGGTCCAACCACATTGACACCATAGCGTGAAGGCTCTCTAGCCCCAAGAGGCTAAAGGCGTTTGGCACGTACAACTTCGAATCTTGACAAATTTTATCAATGCACCGCAGAAAGCATCTTACCTGGATGTCTCGTGGCTTGGTAAGGCAACTGCTCTGTCTGCGACCTCTAGACGCTGCGGAGAGTTGTGGACTCAGCTCAGCACACAATAGAAACCAGTCTCCCTCCCCCCCCCATGGACCCTGTCTACACCTCCCACTGCTTCAGCAAAGCAGCCAGCATAATCAAAGATCTCACCATCCTGGACATTTTCTCTTTCCCTCCCTCCCATCGGGCAGAAGATGCAAAATCATGGAAGCATGTACCACTGGGCTCAAGGACAGCTTCTATCCCTCTGATATAAGATTATTGAACGGTGCTCTAGTATGTTAAAATGGACCCTTGACCTCACAATCTACCTCATTATGATCTTGCCCTTTATCATTTACCTACTCTTTTTCGGTACTTTTTACACTTTATTCCAGCATTGTTATTGTTTTACTTTGTACTTACTCAATGCATTGTTGTAATGAATTGATTGGTATGAATGGTAAGCAAGAGAAGTTGTTCACTGTAACTTGGTACATGTGACAATAATAAACCAACCAATTGCTTCACAAGTCAGAGTTTAAACATCATGGAGACTGGCCCTTCACTCATCTGAGTCTGTGCTGACCCATTTCTTACACTAATCCTGTTTATTTTCTTCACATACAGTTGAAGTCAGAAGTTTACATACTCTTAGGTTGAAGTCATTAAAACTTATTTTTAACCACTCCATGGATTTCATATTAGTGAAATATACTTTTGGCAAGATGTTGAGGACATCTACTTTGTGCATGACACGAGTAATTTTTCCAACAATTGTTTACAGACAGAATATTTCACTTTTAATTGACTATATCACAATTCCAGTGGGTCAGAAGTTTACAAACAAAGTCAAAAGAAATCAGCCAAGACCTCACAAAAAAAAATTGTGGACTACCACAAGTCTGGTTCACCCTTGGGAGCAATTTCCAAATGTCTGAAGGTACCACGTTCATCTATACAGACAATAGCACGCAAGTATAAACACCATGGGACCACGCAGCCGTCATACCGCTCAGGAAGGAGACGCATTCTGTCTCCTAGAGATGAACGCACTTTGGCATGAAAAGTACAAATCAGTCCCAGAACAACAGCAAAGGACCTTGTGAAGATGCTGGAGGAAACAGGCAGACGAGTATCTATATCCACAGTAAAACGAGACCTATATCGACATAACCTGAAAGGCTGCTCAGCAAGGAAGAAGCCACTGCTCCAAAACCGCTCATAAACAAGCCAGACTACAGTTTGCAAGTGCACATGGGGACAAAGATCTTACTTTTGGAGAAATGTCCTCTGGTCTGATGAAAAATTAAACTGTTTGGCCATAATGACCATTGTTATGTTTGGTGGAAAAAGGGTGAGGCTTGCAAGCCAAAGAACATCATCCCAACCGTGAAGCATGGGGGTGGCAGCATCATGTTGTGGGGGTGCTTTGCTGCAGGAGGGACTGGTGCACTTCACAAAAATACAAACTTTGTAGATGGCATCATGAGGAAGGAAAATTATGTGGATATATTGAAACAACATCTTAAGACATCAGCCAGGAAGCTAAAGCTCAGTCGCAAATGAGTTTTCCAAATGGACAATGACCCCAAGCATACCTCCAAACTTGTGGCAAAATTGCTTAAGGTCAACAAAGTCAAGGTATTGGTGTGGCCATCACAAAGCCCTGACCTCAATCCAATTGAAAATTTGTGGGCAGAACTGAAAAAGCGTGTGCGAGCAAGGAGGCCTACAAACCTGACTCAGTTACACCAGTTCTGTCTGGAGGAATGGAACAAAGTTCCAGCAACTTACTGTGAGAAGCTTGTGGAAGGCGACCCAAAATGTTTGACCCAATTTAAACAACTTAAAAGCAATGCTACCAAATACTAGCAAAGTGTATGTAAACTTCTAACCCACTGGGAATGTGATGGAAGAAATAAAAGCTGAAATAAATCATTCTCTCTACTATTATTCTGACATTACACATTCTTAAAATAAAGTAGTGATCCTAACTGACCTAAGATAGGGAATGTTTTCTAGGACTAAATGTCAAGAATTGTGAAAAACTGAGTTTAAATGTATTTGGCTAAGGTGTATGTAAACTTCTGACTTAAACTGTATCCATCAACCGTAGTACTACCAGTAGGGACAGTTTACAGTAGTCATTTAAACTATCACTCTGCATGTCTCTGGGCTAAGGGAGGAAACCAGAACTCCCAGAGGAGAGCCAAACTATCATGCAGTCAGAGAGAGAATGTTCAGACTTCACACAGATCACACTGGGGATCAAGACTGGAATTTTAAAGCAGCAGTTCTGCACCATTGGGCTGCGATGTGGAACTGCCTGCTAACATTCTGGTCTATTAACTCTGAAGTGAGATTAAAACTCAACGCAACACACACAAAATGCTGGAGGAACTCAGCAGGCCAGGTAGCATCAATGGAAAAGAGTACAGTCAGGTTTCGGCCCGAAACATCCATTTTCCACAAATGCTGCCTGGCCTGCTGAGTTCCTCCAGCATTTTGTGTGTGTTGCTTGGTTTTCCAGCATCTGCAGATTTTCTCTTGTTTTTAAAGCTCGATGTTCTGCACACATGATTCTGCACTGCACACTGCCTGACTCGATTCTTGATTTATCTCTCTCAATGAATCCAAATATATACTTCATCACTGCAGATTCAGCTCCAGTGTCATGTTGCTGGCTTCCAAAACACTGTGATGTTATATCCAAGACTCTGCACAAATATGCTCTGCAAACTTTACTTTGATTTGTACTTCAGATCAAAATTTACTTTGATTTGTACTTCAGGGAGCGCGAAGTGCAGAATCAAATATCACTGTGATGATTGCACGCTCTAGTATCAATTGTTTGGTGACAATAAAGTAAAGTAAAGTTAAAAAATTCTATTGATACTCAAAATTGATGAATCACGGACAGCAGACTCAGGTTGAGAGTGCAGTTCTCCTTTAAAAAAACAGAAGCAGGGATAGCGCAGCGGTTTACAGGTACGATTGAAACACAAAGGCTTTAGATCCCCACTCCTGATTATCCTTCCGTTGAGTGCACACTCTGAAAAATAAAATTGAAGACTGCAGAGCAAGCCTGTTTAAATTTTTTTTTAAATTGAATTTTCAAATAGGTTATAGAAGGAAAAAAAATTGTCTACCCTTCCCCCCTCCCCCAAACATATCCCTATAGAAAAAAAAGAGAAGAAAAAAGAAAGAAAGAAAGAAAAAAGAGAGAAAGAAAGAATGCCTGGATATTGAAAGATCCCCACATGCTCCATGGAGTTCATAATAGCTTTAATATGTATATTTAATTCTTTCCCCAGATAACCAATAATTTTATCTTCGGAGCACCTATATATTTAATCCTATCTTTTGTAAATAAGGATGCCAAATTTTCAAAAATATTTCATATTTATCTCTTAAATTATAAGTAATTTTTTCAAGTGGAATGCAGCTAAAAATTTCATTCTTCCAACGATCTATACTGAAGTATGAATCCAATTTCCAAGTAACTGCAATAGCCTTTCTGGCTACTGCCAATGCAATTTTAATGAATTCTTTCTGATATTTATTCAATTTGGATTTTGATTTTATCCCTTCAATATCGCCTAGTAAAAATAATGTTGGATTATGTGGAAGTTGTATTCCAATAATTTGTTCCAGTAAAACTTTTAAATTTGTCCAGAAAGGTTGAATTTTAAAACAAGACCAAGTAGAGTGTAAAAAAGTACCAATTTCTTGATTACATCGAAAACATTGATCAGATAAATTTGAGTTTAATCTATTTATTTTTTGTGGTGTAATATATATCTGATGTAAAAAGTTATATTGTACTAATCTTAGTCGAACATTTATTGTATTTGTCATACTGTCAAGACATAATCTTGACCAACTTGTTTCATCAATTTTAATATTCAAATCGGTTTCCCATTTGTGTCTTGACTTATGAATTCCTTGTTTAATTGCCTGTTTTTCAATCAAATTATACATACCAGAAATAATTTTTTTAATTTTTCATTTATGAAATAAAATTTCTATTTCATTAAGTTTTGGCAATAACATTGTTTGACCCAGTTTATCTCTTAAATAAGCCTTTAATTGGAAATAACAGAAAAGAGTGTTATTTGATATTTTATATTTATTCTTTAATTGGTCAAATGACATTAATAGACCTCCTTCAAAACAGTCTCCTATATATCTAATCCCTTTGTGAAACCAGTTATATAAAAGTTGATTATCCATTGTAAAAGGGATAAGTTTATTTTGAATTAAAGGTCTGTTTGCTAATAAAGATTTCTTTATCTCATCATCAACATTTATCTTATTCCATAAATCAATCAAATGTTTTAGTATAGGAGATTCTTTCTTTTCCCGTATCCATTTAGATTCCCATTTATATATAAAATCTTCCGGTATATTTTCTCCTATTTTATCTAATTCTGTTCTAATCCATGCCGGTTTTATCTTCATCAAAAAAAGATGCAATAAATCTAAGTTGATTTGCTTTGTAATAATTCTTAAAATTTGGTAATTGTAACCCTCCTAGGTCAAATTTCCATGTCAATTTTTCCAACGATATTCTTGACATATTAACTTTCCAAAGGAATTTTCTCACACATTTATTTAACTCTTGAATTTCGGGAGAGTTATTTGTGATAAAAACCTTTCTATCTCAACAATATCATTTTGTGATTCTGATTGATACAGTTCAGAATAAAATTTTTTAAAAGTTTCATTGATTTCTAAAGGTTTATAGGTAATTTTATTTATACTTGTTCTAATTGCATTTATCGTTTTGGAAGCCTGGTCTGTTTTTAACTGCCAAGCAAGAATCTTGTGTGATCTTTCACCTAGTTCATAATATCTCCGTTTAGTTCTCGTAATTGCTTTTTCTGTTCGGTATGTCTGAAGTGTATTATATTGTAGCTTCTTATTAACAAGTTGTCTTTGTTTTTCTTCTGTCATATATCTTTGAGATTCTTTTTCTGATTTTGTAATCTCTTTTTCCAATTGATCTATTTCTACTATATATTCCTTCTTAATTTTAGAAGTATAACTTATTATCTGGCCTCTCAAATATGCGTTCATCGCTTCCCATAATATAAATTTATCATCAACTGAATGTGAGTTTGTATCAAAAAAAAACCTGAATCTGTTTTTTCATAAAATCACAAAAATCTTGATGTTTTAATAATATTGAATTAAATCTCCATCTGTAAATCGATTCCTCCTTATCTATCATTATCATTGTCATTATCAAGGGGAATGATCTGACAATATTCTTGCTTTATATTCCATATTTTTCACTCTGTCTTGAATATTCACTGATAGTAGGAAAAAATCTATCCTTGAATAAGTTTTATGTCTATTTGAATAGAATGAATAATCTCTTTCTCTTGGGTTAATTCTTCTCCATATATCAATCAAATTTAAATCTTTCATCAATGATGAAGTTAATTTTGCTACTTTTGGTTTTGTAACAACCTTTGTTGACCTATCTAAAACTGGTCTAGACAAAAGTTAAAGTCTCCACCTATTAATATTTTATTGTGTGTGTCAGCCTAATTCAAAAAAGCCTCTTGTATAAATTTTACATAGTTTTCATTTGGTACATAAATATTCATAAGAGTCCATAGTTCTGAAAAGATTTGACAATGTATAATTACATATCTTCCCGCAGAATCAATTAATACATTTTGTATCTTAATTGGTAAAGCTTTGTTGACCAAAATTGCAACTCCCCTCGCTTTTGAATTAAATGAAGCTGCTATAACATTTCCGACCCAGTCTCTCTTTAATTTCTGATGTTCTATCTCTGTTAAATGTATTTCTTGTATAAAAGCTATATCTATTTTCATTTTCTTAATGTATGTTCAAATTCTTTTTCTTTTCACCAGTCCATTAAGCCCATTAACATTAAAACTTAAAAAATTCAGTAAATTAGTCATTATTTTTAACGGGGTTACTCCAGTCTATAATAATACATAATATTTCAACTCTCATAGTACCTTGGGGAATTATTTTAAAATTCTCCATGTTGCTATGTGTCTCCCCTCCGATCATCCAGGTAGAGAAAGAAAGATAAAAGAAAAATAGATTATAAAGAAAAAAAACAAACCCCCCCGCTAATGTTGTAAATGAAAAAAAAAACACAACATTACCCCCCTCCGTTGTGTGGGTCATGGCAAACGCCATGATTACACATGTGAATCCTGTAGCGATCGATCCGAAATTCCCCCAGCTCCCCCGTAACATGGAAAAAGTATATATAAGAGAAGAAAAAATAATATCACTACTCTCAATTAATATTTCTCAAATTTTTACCTTTCTCCCCTGTATCATATAATTAAAAGTATATTTAAATATTCTTCTGTCCTTAATGTCCATCAATTCACTTCACTGTCCCCGTCTTCATCTTTAATCTGTTTCATTTTTAAATCTTTACTGTGTCTAGCGAATATTTGGGAGTTCTTGTGCAAACTCCTCTGCATCCTGATGATCAGTAAAAAATCTTCTTTTCCCGTCATCCAAAAAAATTATCAGTGTTGCCGGGTGGCGCAATATAAATTTATAACACTTTTCCCATAAAACTTTTTTCGCTGGATTAAATTCCTTCTTTCTCTTCAAAAGGTCATAACTTATATCAGGATAGAAAAGAACTGCTTTCCCTTCTATCATCAATGGCTCATTTCTTTTTCTGGCACATTGGGCAGCCGCCTTCAGGATCTTTTCTGTATCTTGATATCTTAAGCATTTTATCAAAATTGGTCGTGGGTTTTGATCAGGTTGAGGTTTTGATCTTAAGGCTCTGTGGACCCTTTCGATTTCAATCAACTGGGTTCCCTCTTCCATTTCCAAATTTTCCGGGATCCATTTTTGAAAAAATTTAATTGGATCCTCTCCCTCTATCCCTTCTTTAAGACCAACAATTTTAATATTATTTCGTCTACTAAAATTTTCAAGCACGTCTATTTTTTCCAACAGTTGTTTTCTTTCTGATGTCCAGGCAAGAATATTATCTTCCATTTTATTCACTCTATCAATAGTGTCTCCCATTATTTCTTCCAGCTTTTTAACTTTCTTGTCCATTTTCTCTTGTTTTTTCACCATTTTATCAAACATAATCTTCATATTTTTAATATCTTCTTTTATTATTTTTAATGTTTTTAATTCTTTTAATTCATGCATTATTTGTGCCAAAGCTTCTCTTATGTCTCCAAAATATCTTCCACCTCCAATCTCTTCCTGTTGTTCTTCTTTTACCTCCTCATCTTCATCTGTATGTTCCAGAGAATCCGAATCCACCTTGGGTTCATTTTCACTTCCATTTCCAATCGTAGCTGGGATTTGTAGTTCAAATTGCTCATGTTTGCGTATGCCCTTTCCTTCACGCACACGCAGTTCCTGTTGTTCCTTCTTGGAGACTGTTGATGTTGTCACCGATTCCTGTTCTGTATCGCTGGAGGTGAGATGCACTTGAGTCCGAGGCTTCTTCATTGTGGCCGGCCCAGCTTATACTGTCTTCAAAGTAGTAGTTTTCTTCTTTGTCTGTTTAGGAGGCATATTGAAGGAAAATCCTGAGTAGTTTAGACGTAGTTTTTAGAAAATATTTACTAACTTTTCTTCACTTAAACATTAATTTATTAGTTTTTTTACGGGAGAGCTGGATTTCCACGTCTCGATCCTACGTCATCACGTGACATCCCCCCCAGAGCAAGCCTGTTGTACAGAGGGACATCAGGGACTGCTGTGTACTTAGCTTCACGGAAACATGGCTAACCCCTGCCATTTCAAAAGCAGTGTTGCAGCCGGATGGCATCATTATTCTCCACAAAGACAGCACAGCTCAGTCTTTTAAAGGTAGAGGAGGTGGGGTAAGCGTTATGATTAACTCAGCATGGTGCACAGATGTGGTGGTTTTATCTCAGTCCTGTTCACGGACCTAGAACATCTAGTGGTCAAATGTCATCCTTTTACCTACTGAGGGAGTTTTCCACCATCATCCTGGTAGTGGGGTACATCCCACCTCAGGCCAAAGTTAGGCAGGCACTGGAGGAGATGAACTCGGCCACAAAATGGTGCACCCGGATGCCTTTTCAATTATTGTGGGGTATTTCAACCAGGCCAGCTTGAAAAACCCTCTGAACAACTACCATCAAAATATCACCTGAGGAATCAAAGGAACAAACACACTTGATCACTGTGGAAATACTAACATCAAGAATGCTTACTGTATCATCCCATGTCCACACTTTGGAAAGTCCGATAATCTGGCTGTACTTCTACTCTCGGCATATAAACAGAGACTAAAGACTGCAACACCAGTGGTGAAGATAAAGAAAGTACGGTCAATGGAGGCAGAGGACTGCTTTGAGTTAGGGGACTGGAAAACGTTCAGAAACTCTGAATGAATACACTTCAGTTATCACTGACTTCAGCAAGACTTGTGTGGATGAGAACATGCCAGACATACCCAAAGCAAAAGCTGTGAATGAACCAGGAGATTCATAGTCTGTTGAGGTCTAAGTCTGTGGCATTCAAGACTGGTGATCCAAAACTATACAAGAAGTCCAGGTACGACTTATGGAAGGCTATTTAAAGAGCTAAAAAATCAATTCCGATTGACGTTAGAGATGGAATTGGATGCATGTTAGCTTGGCAGTGTTTACAGTCAATACTTCTGACAAAGCAAAACCTAACATCATGAGTGGCTGTGATGCTTCACTCCCAGATGAATTAAATGCCTTTTATACACTCTGTGAAAGGGAGAATGAAACTGCAGCTCTGTGAATCCCTGCAGCATCTGGTGACCCCGTGATTTCTGTCTTGGAGACCAACGTCAGAGCATCTTTCAAGAGGGTGAACCCTTGCAAGGTGTCAGATCCTGACAGTGTACCTGGTAGGGCTCTGAAAACCTGTACCAACCAACTGGTGGGATTGTTCAAGGACATCTTCAATCTCTCTCAGCTGCAGTCGGAAGTTTCCACCTGCTTCAAAAGGGCAACGATCATACCAGTGTCCAACAAGGGTGAACTGCCTCAATGACTATCACCCACTGGCGCTCACATCTACTGTGCTGAAGTGCTTTGCGAGGTTGGTATGGCGAACATCAACTCCAGCCTAAGCAAAGACCTTGACCTGCTGCATTTTGCCTATTGCCACAATAGTGGATGCTGCCTCACTAGCTCCGCACTCAGCCTTGGATCACCTGGACAATAGTCATACATACATCAGGCAGCTGCTTATTGATTACAGTTCTGTGGTTAACAAATTATACCATCAGCGCTAATCAACAAGCTCCAAAACATGGTCCTCTCTACCTCCCTCTGCAAATGGATCCTTGACTGGAAGACCACAGTATGTGCAGATTGGAAATAACATCTCCTCCTCACTGACAATCAACACTGGCGCACCTCAAGGATGTGTGCTTAGTTCAATGTCCTACTCTCTCTACACCCACGACTGTGCGTCTGGTGCCATCAATGAATTTGCCAATGACACAACTACTGTTGGCAGGATGTCAGATAGTGATGAGGGGGTGTACAGGAGTGATAGATCAGCTGGTTGAGTGATGTCAACAACAACCTTGCGCTCAACATCAGTGTGGTGAACTACATATACCTGTCTGGACACGCCCCCCCCCCCCCCCACTGACTGCTCCTGTGGCTCCTCCCACAGACCCCTGTATAAAGGTGATTGGAGGCACTGCTCCTCCCTCAGTCTCCAGGATGTTGTGTGATGGTCTCTTGCTGCTGACAGTGCTTTCTTCCAGCTAATAAAAGCCTATCTCTCGCCTCACGTCTCTGAGAGTTATTGATGGTGCATCAATCAGTAAGACCAGAGAATTGATTGTGGACTTCAGAAAGGGGAAGTTAATGGACAAACAGTCCTCATTGACAGATCAGCAGTGGAAAAGGTGAGCAGATTCAAGTTCAAGTTCATGTTTGTCAATATCTCTGAAGATCTATCCTGGACTCAACATATTGATGCAATTACAAAGAAGGCAATGCAGCAGCTATAGTTCATTACGAGTTTGAGGAGAATTGGTATGTCACCAAAAACACTTCCAAACTTCTACAGAAGTGCTATGGAAAGCATTCTGATTTGTTGCATTACCTTCTAGTATGGAGGGACCACTGCCCAGGATCAGAAAAAACTGCAGAAAGTTGTAAACTCGGTCAGTTCCATCATGGGTACTAGCCGTTCCAGAATCAAGGACACCTTCAAAAGGTGATGCATCTTCAAGTTAGCACCCAGAACATGTCTTCTTCTCATTGCTGCAAGATGTACAGGAACCTGAAGACATACACTCAATGTTTCAGGAATAGCTTCTTCTCCTCCGCCATCAAATTTCTGGATGGACACTGAATCCATGTGCACTACCTCACGACTTTTTGCTCTCTTTTTATAGTATTTATTTAATTAAAAAACTTTTTAATATATATACTTATTGTAATTTATAGTTTTATTATTATTATATATTCCAATGTACTGCTGCCCCCATAACAACAAGTTTCACATGTGCCAGTATTGCATCGATAGCAACCTGTCACTGAAACTGCTTCTCTGTCTCTGGATGGTGCTATGTAGAGGATGTTCAGAGTTTTCCATAATTGACCGTAGCCTACTCAGCGCCCTTCGCTCAGCTACCGATGTTAAACTCTCCAGTACTTTGCCCACGACAGAGCCCGCCTTCCTTACCAGCTTATTAAGACGTGAGGCGTCCCTCTTCTTAATGCTGCCTCCCCAACACGCCACCACAAAGAAGAGGGCGCTCTCCACAACTGACCTATAGAACATCTTCAGCATCTCACTGCAGACACCATCCAGAGACAGAGAAGCAGTTTCAGCGACAGGTTGCTATCGATGCAATGCTCCTCAGACAGGATGAAGAGGTCAATACTCCCCAATGCCATTAGGCTTTACAATTCAACCGCCAGGAGTAAGATATGTTAAAGTGCCGTGGTTGATAGTATTTAATGTATTTAAACTACGTAAGAACTTTTTTAAAAAAGCTATTATTAATGCTTTTTGAGAGAGTGATTTAGATGCATATCATATTTTTACTGAGTTAAGTATTGTATGTAATTAGTTTTGCTACAACAAGTGTATGGGACATTGGAAAAAATGTTGAATTTCCCCATGGGGATGAATAAAGTATCTATCTATCTATCTATCTATCTATCTATCTATTTATCTAAACCTGATTCTGATTCTTCCAATTCCAGATCTTTCCCAATGCTTTGTTAGTGCCAATCACATATTTATTTTTAAACTTACTTTTAGTTAGAGATGCAGTATAGTAACAGGACCTTCCAGATCAATTACACCCCATGTGACCAATTAGCTTACTAATCCGTACTACTTTGGAATGTGTAAGGAGAGTGGAGCACCTGGAGGAAACCTACACAGTTATGAATGTACAAACTCTTTACATACAGTGGCAAAATTGAGCATGGGTCGCTGGCAACTATTACATTGCCGTGTTACCATGCTGCCCATTTATCGTTGCCTGTTGTTGTCTTCTTAAGCTTCAAATGCAAGTTATATTTTGTTATAAAAATATTATACTATGCCCTGTAATGACCAGTACCTTAATTGTTTTTCTGTTAAAATGCTTTTGTGGGATTATGGTGGGAAGTTCCAGTTCATTTATTGTTACATTTTAGCTTGGGTTGTACAATAATTTGCTTGTGTATTTGTGGGTCATCCTAATTTTAACTGGGGTGTGTGCTGGTCACCTCCCCTGTCTGTTTGAGACTGGTCATGGTGCCCAGCCTGTTCTCTGTCTATCACAATAAAATGGTTGTTGAGTGAACGAGCTTCCTCCTCTGTCATTATGGACCAAAAGCTTGCCACAATGCTATGGATGCTGGAAATGTACAATAAAAGCTGGAAGTGTTCAACAACCAGCTTTTGTGGAAAGAGAAACAAATTTAGAATTTTTCATGTATTTTTGCATAATAATGGAGTAAACAGCTGACAACCCATATTCACAATTAGAGCGATATGTGATGTATGAATTTAATCTGTTTGATTTACGCTCTTTACTTTCTTGGGCTTTTGGTTTCACACTTTCAGTATGATGTCTTTTAAATCCCTTTGGGATATTTATTAAATTAAAGGATTTATATAAAAGTGGGTTTTGATAAAGTTTTGTCAGCTGGTGTGCTGCAGGATATAAAAGAAGTATATCATCTCTTCCGGGCTAATCATGATGTTTTTGATTTTGGGAGATCCCTTTGAAGGAGGCTTTGCAGCTCTTTATTTTCTAAACTGTAATTACAGTTATTTGACAAGGGTTTATGACAACAGTTGATCTGTTAGTCATCTACTCCCTACCTACCAGCAATACATCTATGCTCATCACTCTTGCTCCTTCAAGAGCTTCAGTTTTATCTTCTGCATCCTTTTGAGCCCCAGTGGGATTTTGTTTCTGGAGATTATAGAAACATAGAAACATAGAAAATAGGTGCAGGAGTAGGCCATTCAGTATGATCATGGCTGATCATCCAACTCAGAACCCTGTACCTGCTTTCTCTCCATACCCCCCGATCCCTTTAGCCACAAGGGCCATATCTAACTTCCTCTTAAATATAGCCAATGAACCGGCCTCAACTGTTTCCTGTGGCAGAGAATTCCACAGATTCACTACTCTCTGTGTGAAGAACTTTTTCCTCATCTTGGTCCTAAAGGGCTTCCCCTTTATCCTTAAACTGTGACCCCTTGTTCTGGACTTTCCCAACATCGGAAACAATCTTCCCGCATCTAGCCTGTTCAATCCTTTTAGAATTTTATACGTTTCAATAAGATCCCCCCTCAATCTTCTAAATTCCAGTGAGTAAAAGCCTAGTCGATCCAGTCTTTCTTCATATGAAAGTCCTGCCATCCCAGGAATCAATCTGGTGAACCTTCTCTGTACTCCCTCTATGGCAAGAATGTCTTTCCTCAGATTAGGGGACCAAAACTGCACACAATATTCTAGGTGTGGTTTCACTAAGGCCTTGTACAACTGCAGTAGAACCTCCCTGCTCCTGTACTCAAATCCTTTTGCTATGAATGCCAACATACCATTTGCCTTTTTCACTGCCTGCTGTACCTGCATGCCCATCTTCAATGACTGGTGTACAATGACACCCTGGTCTCGTTGCATCTCCCCTTTTCCTAATCGGCCACCGTTCAAATAATAATCTGTTTTCCTGTTCTTGCAACCAAAGTGGATAACCTCACATTTATCCACATTAAATTGCATCTGCCATGAATTTGCCCACTCACCTAACCTATCCAAGTCACCCTGCATCCTCTTAGCATCCTCCTCACAGCTAACACTGCTGCTCAGCTTCATGTCATCCGTAAACTTGGAGATGCTGCATTTAATTCCCTCGTCTAAATCATTAATATATATTATAAACAACTGGGGTCCCAGCACTGAGCCTTGTGGTACCCCACTAGTCACTGCCTGCCATTCTGAAAAGGTCCCGTTTACTCCCACTCTTTGCTTCCTGTCTGCCAACCAATTCTCTATCCACATCAATACCATACCCCCAATACCATGTGCTTTAAGTTTGCACACTAATCTCCTGTGTGGGACCTTGTCAAAAGCCTTTTGAAAATCTAAATATACTACATCCACTGGCTCTCCCCTATCCACTCTACTAGTTACATCTTCAAAAAATTCTATAAGATTCATCAGACATGATTTTCCTTTCACAAATCCATGCTGACTTTGTCCGATGATTTCACCTCTTTCCAAATGTGCTGTTATCACATCTTTGATAACCGACTCCAGCATTTTCCCCACCACCGATGTCAGACTAACCGGTCTATAATTCCCCGGTTTCTCTCTCCCTCCTTTTTTAAAAAGTGGGGTTACATTAGCCACCCTCCAATCCTCAGGATCTAATCCAGAATCTAATTAGTTTTGAAAAATTATCACAGATGCATCCACTACCTCTTGGGCTACTTCCTTAAGCACTCTGGGATGCAGACCATCTGGCCCTGGGGATTTATCTGCCTTTAATCCCTTCAATTTACCCAACACCACTTCCCTACTAACATGTATTTCCCTCAGTTCCTCCATCTCACTAGACCATCGGTCCCTTACTATTTCCAGAAGATTATTTATGTCCTCCTTAGTGAAGACAGAACCAAAGTAGTTATTCAATTGGTCTGCCATGTCTTTGTTACCTATGATCAATTCACCTGTTTCTGACTGTAAAGGACCAACATTTGTCTTGACCAATCTTTTTCTTTTCACGTATCTATAAAAGCTTTAACAGTCAGTTTTTATGTTCCCTGCCAGCTTTCTCTCATAATCTTTTCTCCCTTTCCTAATTAAGCCCTTTGTCCTCCTCTGCTGGTCTCTGAATTTCTCCCAGTCCTCAGGTGTGCCGCTTTTTTTTGCTAATTTATATGTTTCTTCTTTGGACTTGATACTATCCCTAATTTCCCTTGTCAGCCACGGGTATACTACCTTCCCTGGTTTATTCTTTTGCCAAACTGGGATGAACAATTGTTGTAGTTCATCCATAGATCTTTAAATGCTTGCCATTGCATATCCACCATCAACCCTTTAAGTATCATTTGCCAGTCTATCTTAGCTAATTCACGTCTCATACCTTCAAAGTTAGCCTTCTTTAAGTTCAGAACCTTTGTTTCTGAATTAACTATGTCACTCTCCATCTTAATGAAGAATTCCACCATATTATGGTCACTCTTACCCAAGGGGCCTTGCACGACAAAATTGCTAACTAACCCTTCCTCATTGCTCAATACCCAGTCTCGAATGGCCTGCTCTCTAGTTGGTTCCTCGACATGATGGTTCAGAAAACCATCCCGCATACATTCCAAGAAATCCTCTTCCTCAGCACCCTTACCAATTTGGTTCACCCAATCTATATGTAGATTGAAGTCACCCATTATAACTACGGTTCCTTTATTGCACGCATTTCTAATTTCCTGTTTAATGCCATCCCCAACCTCGCTACTACTGTTAGGTGGCCTGTACACAACTCCCACCAGCGTTTTCTGCCCCTTAGTGTTATGCAGCTCTATCCATATCGATTCCACATCCTCCAGGCTAATGTCCTTCCTTTCTATTGCGTTAATCTCCTCTCTAACCAGCAATGCTACCCCACCTCCTTTTCTTTCCTGTCTATCCCTCCTGAATATTGAATATCCCTGGATGTTGAGCTCCCATCCTTGGTCACCCTGGAGCCATGTCTCTGTGATCCCAACTATATCATATTCATTAATAACTATCTGCACATTCAATTCATCCACCTTGCTATGAATGCTCCTCACATTGACACACAAAGCCTTCAGGCTTGTTTTTACAACACTCTTAGCCCTTATACAATTATGTTGAAAAGTGGCCCTTTTTGCTTTTTGCCCTGGATTTGCCTGCCTGCCACTTTTACTTTTCACCTTACTATTTTTTGCTTCTACCCTCATTTTACACCGCTCTGTCTCTCTGCACTTGTTCCCATCCCCCTGCCACATTAGTTTAAAGCCTCCTGAACAGCAGTAGCAAACGCTCCAGCCCAGGTGTAGACCGTCCTGTTTATACCGGTCCCACCTCCCCCAGAACTGGTTCCAATGCCCCAGAAATTTGAATCCCTCCCCCTTGCACCATTTTTCAAGCCACATATTCATCTGAAATATCTTCCTATTTCTACTCTGACTAGCACGTGGCACTGGTAGTAATCCAGAGATTATTACCTTTGTGGTCCTACTTTTTAATTTATCTCCTAACTCCCTAAATTCACCTTGTAAGACCTCATCCCGTTTTTTACCCATATCGTTGGTACCTATGTGCACCACGACCACTGGCTGTTCACCCTCCCATTCCAGAATGTCCTGCAGCCACTTAGAGACATCCTTGACCCTTGCACCAGGGAGGCAACATACCATCCTGGAGTCTCGTTTGTGGCCGCAGAAACGCCTATCTATTCCCCTTACAATCGAATCCCCTATCACTATAGCTCTCCCACTCCTTTTCCTTCCCTCCTGTGCCGCAGAGCCACCCATAGTGCAATGAACTCGGCTGCTGCTGCCTTCCCCTGATGAGACATCTGCCCCAACAGTATCTGAAACAGTATATCTGTTTAGGAGGGAGATGACCTCAGGGGACTCCTGCACTACCTGCCTACTGCTACGCTGTCTAGTGGCCACCCCTTCCCTTTCTGCCTGTGTAGCCTTTACCTGCAGTGTGGCCAACTCACTGAACGTGCTATTCATGACTTTCTCAGCATCGCAGATGCTCCAGTATGAATCCAATCGCAGCTCCAGACACTCAATGCGGTCTGCCAGAAGCTGCAGTTGGACACAATTCCTGCACACGTAGTCGTCAGGGACACTGGAAGTATCCCTGATTTCCCACCTGCTGCATTATTGAGGGTTACTGAAATAATTACACTGTTTCATTTATGCACCAAGAATGTGCAAAAGTGTTCTGCAGCTAATAAAACTGTTTTTGCAGTTTAGTCATTGTTGCAATGTAGGAAAGTTTATAGGAGCCAATTTGCACACAGTCATTGAGATATTGAGTATTTTGAAGGATAAATCCTCGCCAAGACATGGGACAATTTCTCATCACCTCCTCAAGTAGTGACACAGAATCTTTGGTATTGACCTGACAGAGAACACAAGGGTTTGTTTAGTATCTCATGTAAGATATAGCACTTACAATTGTTGAATCCTGCAATAAATGTTTTTTTTAAGAATGTAGAATGTGCTACATATTGATGAAGGGTCAAATTAGCAATAGAACCATAGAACCATAGAACAGTATGGTTCAGGCCAGTACAGTACAGGCCCTTCAGCCCTCCATGTTGTGCCGACCCATATAATACTTAAAAAAAAGTACTAAACCCACACTACCCCATAACCCTCCATTTTTCTTTCATCCATGTGCCTGTCTGAGAGGCTCTTAAATACCCCTAATGTTTTAGCCTCCACCACCATCCCTGGCAAGTCATTCCAGGCACCCACAACCCTCTGTGTAAAAAACTTACCCCTGATGTCTCCCCTAAAGTTCCCTCCCTTAATTTTGTACATCTGCCCTCTGGTGTTTGCTGTTGGTGCCCTGGGAAACAGGTACTGACTATCCACCCTATCTATGCCTCTCATAATCTTGTAGACCTCTATCAAGTCCCCTCTCATTCTTCTATGCTCCAAAGAGAAAAGTCCCAGCTCTGCTATCCTTGCTTCATATGACTTGTTCTCCAATCCAGGCAAAATCCTGGTAAATCTCCTCTGCACCCTCTCCATAGCTTCCACATCCTTCCTATAATGAGGTGACCAGAATTGAACTAAGTGCGGTCTCACCAGAGATTTGTCGAGTTTGCAACATGACCTCTCTACTCTTGAACTCAATCCCCCTGTTAGTGAAGCCTAGCATCCCATAGGCCTTCTTAACTACCCTATCAACCTGCGCAGTGACCTTGAGGGATGTATGGATTTAAACCCCAAGGTCCCCTTGTTCATCCACACTCTTAAGTAACTGACCATTAATCCTGTACTCAGTCTTCTGGTTTGTCCTTCCAAAATGCATCACCTCACACTTGTCTGGATTGAACTCCATCTGCCATTTTTCTGCCCAACTCTGCAGCTTGTCTATATCCTCTTGTAACCTTCGACCACCTACAGCTCTATCCACAACTCCTCCAATCTTCGTGTCATCCGCAAACTTACTCACCCATCCTTCCGCCTCTACATCCAGGTCATTTATGAAAATTACCAATAGCAGGGGTCCCAGGACAAATCCCTGTGGCACTCCACTAGTCACCGACCTCCAGGCAGAATACTTTCCTTCCACAACTACCCTCTGCTTTCTTCCTTTAAGCCAATTTTTTATCCAAACAGCCAAGGTTTCACTTATCCCATGCCTCATGACTTTCTGGATGAACCTCTCATGAGGGACCTTGTCAAATGCTTTGCTAAAGTCCATGTAGACCACATCCACTGCCCTACCCTCATCAATTTCTTTTGTTACTTCTTCAAAAAACTCAATCAGGCTCATGAGGCACGATCTTCCCTTCACAAAGCCATGTTGACTATCCATGAGTAGACTGTACTTATCCAAATGCTCATAGATCCTATCCTTAAGAATCCTTTCCAGTAGTTTGCACACCACTGACGTAAGGCTCACCGGTCTATAGTTCCCAGGTTTCTCCCTATTACCTTTTTTAAAGAAGGGAACTACATTTGCCATTCTCCAGTCCTCCAGCACTTCCCCTGCAGCCAAAGAGGATTCAAAGATCATGGCTAATGCTCCTGTAAATCTCTTCTCTCAATTCCCACAACAACCTGGGTTGTATCATATCCGGCCCTGGGAATTTATCAATCTTAATGTTTTTAAGAAGATCCAGCACTTCTTCTTCCTTAATCTCCACACTGTCCAGCACACAGGCCTGCTTTACTTCGACCTCATCCTGATCAAGATCCTTTTCACTTGTGAATACTGAAGCAAAGTGTTCATTTAGGACCTCCCCAACCTCCTCCGCCTCCAGGCACACGTTGCCCTCTTTATCCTTTAGCGATCCCACCTTCGTTCTTGTCATCCTCCTATTCTTCACATACGCATAGAATGCTTTGGGGTTCTCCTTAATCCTACATGCCAAGGCCTTCTCGTGCCCCCTTCTAGCTCTCCTAAGTCCTTTCTTTAGCTCCTTCCTGACTACCCTATATTTCTCATAAGTCCCTCCTACTTCCTGCTTCTTATATCTAACATATGTTTCCTTTTTCCTCACATGTTTCGTCAGCCGTGGTTCCCTTTTCCTACAATTCTTTCCTTGCCTCAGTGGGACAAACCTATCCTGAACTCAGCTCAAGTGGTCCCTAAATTTCTCCCACATTAGCTCTGTGCTTTCCCCTTTGAACATCTGTTTCCAATTTACTCTCGCTAGTTCATGCCTCATCCCTTCAAAGTTAGCCCTTCCCCAGTTAAGCACTTTACCATTTCATCTGATTTTATCCCTTTCCATAGCAATGCTGAAGCTAAGGGAGTTGTGGTCACTCTCACCAAAATGCTCCCCCACCAACAGGTCTGTCACCTGACCAGGTTCATTACCCAGAACTAGATCCAGTATAGCCTCTCCTCTCGTCGGCCGGTCCACATACTGTGTCAGGAATCCTTCTTGAACACACCTGACAAATTCAGCCCCATCTATCCCCCTTGCACTCAGGAGGTGCCAGTCAATATGAGGGAAGTTGAAATCACCCATAACTACTACACTGTATTTCCTGCTCCATTTAAAAATCTGCCTGCTTATCTGCTTCTCGGTGTACCGAGGGCTACTTGGGGGCCTATAGACTACTCCCAGCACAGTGATTGATCCCTTCCTATTTCTGACTTCCACCCAGACTGACTCCGTGGACACTCCTTCTGCAGCGTCCTCCCTTTCTATAGCTGTGATACTATCCCTGACCAGCAATGCCACTCCCCTCCCTTTTCCACCTCCCATCCTATTCCTTTTAAAACACCTGAACCCCGGGACCTGCAACATCCAATCCTGCCCTTCATCCAACCATGTTTCAGTAACGGCCACAACGTCATAGTTCCACATACTAATCCATGCTCTAAGTTCATCCTCCTTGTTCCTAATACTCCTAGCATTGAAATAGACACATTTCAACCCCTTTAACTGGCTACAATTATGTTCCGTCCCCTGCCTGTCCTTCCTCATCAGCTCAGAACTCTTAGCATCATGCCCTTGTCCTTCTACCTTAATCCCCGCACTCACATTCTGATTCCCGCCCCCCTGCCAAACTGGTTTAAACCCTCCCCAACAGCTCTATCAAACCTGCCCGCCAGGATATTGGTCCCCCTGGGATTCAAGTGCAACCCATCCTTTTTGTACAGGTCACACTCACCCCAAAAGAGATCCCAATGATCCACAAATCTGAATCCCTGCCCCCTGCTCCAATCCCTCAGCCACACATTTATCCTCCACCTCATTCTATTCCTATTCTCACTGTTGCGTGACACAGGCAGTAATCCTGAGATTACTACCTTTGAGGTCCTGCTTTTCAACTTCCTTCCTAACTCCCTGTAGTCTTCTTTAAGGACCTCTTCCCTTTTCCTACCTATGTCATTGGTACCAATATGTACCACGACCTCTGGCTGTTCTCCCTCCCACCGCAGGATATCTTGGACGCGATCAGAAACATCCCGGACCCTGGCACCTGGGAGGCAAACTACCATCCGAGTTTCTTTCCTGCGTCCACAGAATCGCCTGTCTGACCCCCTAACTATAGAGTCCCCTATCACTACTGCCTTCCTCTTCCTTTCCCTACCCTTCTGAGCCACAGGGCCAGACTCTGTGCCAGAGGCACGGCCACTGACGCTTCCCCCAGGTAGGCTGCCCCCCCCAACAGTACTCAAACAGGAGTACTTATTGTCAAGGGGTACAGCCACAGGGGTACTCTCTAGTACCTGACTCTTCCCCTTCCCTCTCCTGACTGTGACCCATTTCTCTGTCCCCCCCTGTGACCCCAGAGTGACCACCTATCTGTAACTCCTCTCTATCACCTCCTCACTCTCCCTGACCAGACGAAGGTATTCGAGCTGCAGCTCCAGTTCCCTAACACGGTCCCTTAGGAGTTGCACCTCGATGCACCAGGTGCAGATGTGGCCATCCGGGATGCCGGGAGACTCCAGGACCTCCCACATCTGACACCGACCACAGAAAACTGGCCTCACACACATACTAACTCCTTTTGCAATCAACAACTGCCTCACCTCTTCCTGTTACCGCCGAAGCCCATGGAGCCAAAGCCCTTTCACTCTGCTGCCCGCTCCCAACGCTGACCGCTGGATATGGCTGCCTTCTTTTTAAACTGTTCATGCTCAACGGGCTGAAGTCACGTGCCTGCGCAGTCTGGCCTCTCTCTTCTCCCGAGAACTCAAGATGTCTTCCCGCTGGAAATCCTTAGGTGCTTTCCCGCTGCCTTCTTGTTCCGAATCCGAATAGTTTTGCATGTCCCAATGAATGCAAAACTCTATTAACAGTCCAATATCTGTAAGAGCCTTTGTGAAATAACAGAATTTCAGCAATAAATTCAAGTTTATGGCAAGTAAGTCATAATCAAAGGCAAAGGGGTATCAGATTTCCTCTGAAATAGCTTTATTGGCTTGGTATCTATGTGAGGTGAATATGACAAAATTGGAACACAAATCTATAAAGCATCCTGTCCAATTTTTTTCTCATTTAATTTAGTAAAACAAAATATATCAAAAGAAAATTTATTTTTAGATTGTGTATCTTGACAATTTGCCAGGATGTGTTCACTGAAGTATAATTATTGAGTTGAAGTAGAATGAGAGAGAGAAAACCAAATAAATAAATGCTAGAAATACTTAGCAGGTCAGGCAGCTCCTATGGAGAAGTCAACAGAGTTAACTTTCATTTCAGGATTTATTTCTTTTAGAATGAATGAGATCAACTTTATTATTGAATTGACTTTATTTCTTACAACCTTCACATATATGACGAATCAAGAATCTTTATGTTATGTCTCCATCTAAATGTGCAATGTACAATTTATAGTAATTTATAATAATAGTATGTACAGCAGGATAGTCAATATAACATAGAAATACAATTGTATCAGCACAAATTAATCAGTCTGATGGCCTGGTGGAAAAAGCTGTCCTGGAACCTGTTGGTCCTGGCTTTTAAGCTGTGGTACCGTTTCCTGGATGGTAGCACCAGAACAGTTTGTGGTTGGGATGACTGGGGTCCTCAATGATCCTTCGGGTCCTTTTTATGCACCTGTCTCTGTAAATGTCCTGCATAGTGAGAAGTTCGCATCTACAGATGTGCTGGGCTGTGCTCAGCACTCTCTGAAGAGTCCTGCGATAGAGGGACGTACAGTTCCCATACCAGGCAGTGATGCAGCCAGTCAGGGTGCTCTCAATTGTGCCCCTGTAGAAACTTCTTAGGATTTGGAGACCCATACCAAACTTCGTCAACAGTCTGAGGTGAAAGAGGCACTGTTGTGGGTTTTTCAACCCACAACAGGTATGTACAGACCAAGTGAGGTTCTCAGTGATGTGTATGCTGAGGAACTTAACGCTGTTCACCCTCTCAACCCCAGATCCATTTGGGGTCAGCCTGTTTCCATTCCTCCAGTAGTCCATAACCAGCTCCTTTGTTTTTGCGACAATGAGGGAGAGGTTGTTTTCTTGACACAACTGTGTCAGGTTGATGACTTCTTCTCTGTAGGCTGCCTCTTATTATTTGAGATAAGGCCAATCAATGTAGTATCATCAGCAAATTATTTATCTAGGTTCTCTGATGACAGATTTGTTTTTAAATAAAAGCCAAAATAAGTAATCTATTATTTTTGCAGCACCATGTGATATCCTTTTTTAAAAAATCATAAGAAATCTTATCAAAATGTATGATCTCAATAAAAAAACAAGCACTGAATGAATGACCATTGCTGACATATAGTTTTTGTTTTTGCCCTTCTATGGCATGGTCCCATCGGAGATTTTATGTAAAATAATAAACCAAGAATTATGAGGTGTTTGATTCATTTAGGGAGAAATATTAATAACTGCATGACTTATTTGCTTCAGTTACAAAACATTCAGTTAATTAAAGCAATGGTTTCTTCTGCAGTTGACAAAGGGTTTCTTGAATATAATTACTTGTGGCAGAGGGGAAATGAAAAGGATTCCCTGTGTGCAATTGCTCATGTATTACTTTTACATTTGGATCTGTGATTCAGTGCCACGAAAACCCAGGTGTTTGCAGCTGTGTGTGATCTGTGTGCAGCTGAGCCATGTAATGTGTTGCAAAAGGAAATGCTGGAGGCTAAAATTATTCTAGGCTTGTGTTTATAGCATGTAATGATGTCTTACCTGTTTCATTGCTGCATTCTGTACTGAAATCAAACACTGTTACAGGTATAACAATAATTAGGATTTATGACAGCTTGATTTCTTAACTGCATTCAATTCAGATCACATGGATTCTTTCCTCCCCCTCCCACTCCCCCTCTCCCCCTCCCACCTCCCCCTCTCCCCTCTTCCGCACCCCCTCTTCCCCTCCCCCTTCTTCACCACCCCCCTCTTCCCCTTCCCATTCTTCCCCTCCCGTCTCGTCTCGTCTCTTCTCTTCTTCTCCTCTCTCCCTTCTCCCCTCTCCCCTCTCCCCCTGAGAGCAAACCACCTGGTGTTTTAGGGCACCAGGATATACCATCTTTAATAGCCCACAAAGTTAACTTAAGGCTACAAATGAATTAGATTATGATACACCCCACAATGTAGCTACAATCATATTACAAATTAAACTGGTGTCTATCTTAAATATAATGTACAAACAATATATACACATTTACACATCCCCATTAATAAAGAAATGGAATTTTCCACTGTGTATAGCAGGAAAGCACCGTTAAGGCCAACCCGTTATAAAAATCTACTGGGGGTGAGGGAGGGGAGACAGTTAAGTGCATACACTCAGTGCAATGACAGCAGAGTGACAAGGCAATACTTGTGTATAAATGCACACGTGTACAGAATGTGTTCACTGAGCGCTCTCCATCACACAGAGCATATATAATCACATGTTCATGTAGGTATCCTTAGTTAATCACTAAAGGATTAAAATGAAAGAAAGGTGTAAACACCATAGCCCCATAAATACAACTTCTGTACTCCCAATATTCAAACAGCTATCTTATCCAAAGTAAGGACTATTAAAATGGCTGAAACAAATAATCACAGTGAGGTTTGAAGCTCATTTCTGAGATTGGGGGGTGGGGGTTTGAAGGGAGAGGGAGGTTGATGCACCATCAATAACTCTCTGAGACGTGGCGAGATATAGGCTTTTATTGACTGGTAGAAAGAACAAGCAGCAATTGACCACCATGGCTACATCCTGGAGACTGAGAGGCAGGGCTCAGGCCCCAATCGCCTTTATACCGGGGTCTGTGGGAGGAGCCACAATCAGTGGGAGGAGCCACAGGAGCAGTCAGCAGGGGGGCGTGTCCAGACAGGTATATGTAGTTCACCACAGAGGTGTCTGATTTCTATTCAATTGGGCTTAGACTTCAGGGCATGGGCTTTGCTACAAAAGCATTCACCATATGGTAGAATGGAGGAAAGGTACAGTATGGTGGCAAGGTCATCACCAACACCTCACATTGTGCCAATTGCAATTCAATAGACTTAACGCACACAAAATGCTGGAGGAACTCAGCTGGCCAAGCAGCACCTAGGAAAAGAGTACAGCCGACGTCTCGGGTCGAGACACTTCACCAGACAGACTTAACTCTGAGGCTGTCATGTAGGGTGTTCTTTAATTATGTGGGTTTGAATTTTACCTTTGATAATTTTGAATTTGATGGATTAGGATGGAAACTTGCCCAGATCCTACGATGGATCTATGGAAAATTCCACAATTGCCAATGTTTTCAGCCAGGACTGAAGGTAGATTCTAATATCATTATCCAAATATGGCCTAGATTTTAAGCTAAGCTGTGCCATTATATTCCACCCCCCCACCCCCCATTACTGCAATGCTGGCACAAGCAACGACAGTACAATCCTATTTATAGTTAATTCTTGGCAAGAAACAATTGATCTCTTTTCACACAATATTTAAAATAAAGGTTTCTGGAAAGTTGTCATCCACAAAACTATATAAATAGATATTTCCAAAGGATTGAATGCAATCTAAAGACATTCTGTAAAAAGATCCTCTGAACAATGCAGCTAATAAAAGTGCACAAGATCATTTTTTTTTACAAGGTGCCAATTACTCTACCATTTCTAAGGGAATGTGCAGTCAAGAATACCTAACAGCATGTTGACTATGTTTTGAATGTAATGCATGCATGTTGAGGTTTATTTTTTCTCTCTTGAAAAAAATCTGAATGCTGAACGCTTATTTTCATTTGAGAGCTTTTATATATTAACTACAGTATGATTATTCATGTTTCTCTGCTCTCGTGTTGCTTATCTTTGTCTGCTGTCCCCAATAGCCCTCAGCTCCTTAAAGTTCTGTTTCTTCAGCAGCAATACTTCCAAGGTCCAGTATTCCAGCAATCAATTTGAATTTATCTTCTAAGTTATGTAAGTAGTAACGTCAAGCTTCAAAATTTCCACAAGGTCTTCAAATAGTTGGATAACTGATATAGCATAATTTATGGAATATTGCTGAAAATCGGGTAGATTTATTTTATCATAACAGCTTGTAGAAATAAATCACTACCATTTACAAATGTAACAAGTATTATTTTCACTGTTAAAATATTTTCATTATTGAAAGATCTTTTAAATGATCCACATAAACTAAATGCACTCTCACAGTGTAATTCAGGTAAATTCTGATGGCAGTCATATAGTTATAATATAGACAAGGCAAAGAATTATATTGGGATACATTTTCTTCTGTTCCATATCTCATATTGAAGAAGATCCTGAGATAAATCATCCGACTGAAGAAAATGCTACTTTATCTGAAGCTTTGAACGACTGAAACACAAGTATGTTATTTTGTGGAACAAAGAAGACAAAGTCAAAATAGATTTATTATCAAATAAGTATATGTTACCACATACTACCTTGAAATTCATTTTTTGCAGGAATTAACAGGAAAATAAGAAATACATTAAATGTTATGAAAATCTTTACATAAGCAAAGAAGAAGATGAAGAGAACTTAATCTCTTCCTTTTTCCTCCCTGTTTGAATTTTGGGTTACAACGCCAAGGCATCATGTTGAACAATTAAAGTCCCACGCCTCTGAGGCAGAATCACCTACTTTCCTGAAACATTTTTAGGACTATAACTGAGGGGATTTCTTAAGCCAAATTGCAAGACTCAGAGGTTCATTATCATCATAACGTGCTGTGTAATGTGACGTAGGCAATCATGGTCCCATGACCATGATTTTTCTTGGCAATTTTTTTCTACAGAAGTGGTTTGACATTGGCTTCTTCTGGACAGTGTCTTTAAAAACTAGTGACCCAGCCATTATCAATAGAGATTGTGTGGCCAGTGTCAGTGTTTGTATGTCTAGGACTTAGCTGCTCATATGACCATCTACCACCTGCTCCCATGGTTTCATGCCATTCTGATTGTGGGGGGGGGGGGGGTAGGGTGGTGCTAAGCAGGTAAACGGGTGCCTTCTATTGACCAAGATGACCTGAAAGGCTAGCAGAGGGAAAGAGTGCCTCACACCTCCTTTGATAGAGACCCACTGTATCTCCACCCCACCACCTCAAGGTTAAGTTACCAAAAACTTATCAGAGTGGAAAATGTATATTGGCCACAGCAGAAACCTCTAGATAGGCACGTTTTCTTTCCAAGGCTAGTGAGCAGGAGCAAGGCTGAAGAATTTTGCTTGCTACATGCAGGTTGGCTGTTCTTTTGCATATATTTCTATAGATGATGATATAGCATGGGATAAATGTCTGTCTTTAAGCTGTAGACATCCATTGCCTAGAAAGTGGTTGGCACTTATAAGAGAATGGGGCTCTATCAATTCGTAAAGAGTCAGTGAATATTTGGGAAGAGGTCATAGATAGTGGCTAGATTAGTCATGGTATTCAAGGATAGGATAGGATCATTCATTGGAACCTGAGAGTGAGATTGTTCCAAGAATGAGGAGAATTAGCAATGAGAAACATGCAACATGTAATTAGTAAGGGGTTGATTAATAATAGGAAGGTATTGCCAATGCAAAATCTAACTAGTGGTCTATGGGTGTTTAAGAACTGGATTTTCTTTCTGGTCAGGAAATGAAGATGTGGATTAAATTAGGGAGAAGTTATGAAATCAAGGTGTGATGATGGCAGAACAGGATAGTGAGATGAATTGATCTGTAACAAGGGCTTCATTATACACGGCGACAGTGGAAGCAATTTGAAAGAGAACTTACCCGAAATCCAGCCCAGGACCTATATGGATAGAAACCCAGAATATTCTTTACAAACACAGTGAACAACTACTTTTGCACGTGGTTCATAGACAACATGGGCTAAGCATGTGCCTTTGAAACTAATGCAAGTGGCATCTTGGTATACATCATAGCTCACATTATGTGCTTGATTTTCAACAATATTGATGTTGTTTGAAATTCTACTGCATCGCATAAAAAATGCAAATCTGCACAGTCCATTCCTTGGATTAAGCTTTTAGGATGAGGTGTTTGATTACATAACTATTTGTATAGTCAGCTGAGTAAAGAGATCTCACATTGGAATATAGGATGGTATCTCAGAGTAGCATATTGGGATTGCATGATGACACATAAATTGTTGTTGCTGCCTCATAGTCCCACTGACCTGAAATTGACTCATAACTCCATTGCTGGCTGTGTAGAGCTCACATATTTTTGCTCTGACAACTAAGATCTTCCCCAGATGCTCTGGTTTCACACCATCTCCATTGTCAAAAAAAGTATAGACAATTATGAGGGATATAGATGGGATAAATGCAAGCAGATTTTTTACCTTTGAAGTTGGGTGGGACTACAAATAGAGATCATGGGTTATGGGCAAAAGGTGAAATGTTTGAAGGGTACATGAGGGGGAAATTCAGAAGGTGGCAAGAGTGTGTAAAGAGTTGCTAGCACAAATAGTAGATGTGGGGTCGAGTTAAGAGAAATATGGATAGGTACATGGATGAGAGGGATATGGAGGGCTAAGGTCCAGGTGCAGGTTGATGGAACTAGGTTGGAGGGAAATGACTGAGGGAGTAGGAGTGATCCAATGCTCTTAGAGTTAGTGCCAACTTGATATGCCAAATGGTCTCCTTCTAGAAGCAAAATAAAATCTGCAGATGCTGGAAATCCAAGCAACACATACAAAATGCTGGAAGAACTAAACAGGCCAGGCAGCATCTATGGAAAAGAGTACAGTTGATGTTTTGGGCCAAGTCCCTTCATTAGGACTGGAGAAAAAAAGATGAGGATTCAGAGTTAAAAGGTGTGGGAAAGGGAGGAAGAAACACAAGGTGATGGGTGAAACTGGGAGGGGGAGGGGTGAAATAATGAGCAGGGAAGTTGATTGGTGGAAGAGATAAAGGGCTGGAGAAGGGGGAGTCTGATAGGAGAGGACAGAATGCCATGGAAGAAAGAAAAGTAGGGAGGAGCACCAGAGGGAGGTGATGGGCAGGTAAGGAGATAAGGTGAGAGAGGAAAAAGGCAATGGGAAATGGTGAAGGGGGTGGGGGCATTATTGAAAGTTTGAGAAATCGATGTGCATGTTATTAGGTTGGAGGCTACCCAGATGAAATATAAGGTATTGGTCCTCCAACCTGAGTGTGGCCTCATTGTGACAATAGAGGAGACCATGGACTGACATGTCGGAATGGGAAGTGGAATTAAAATGAGTGGTCACTGGGAGATCACACTTCTTCTAGCGAATGAAGTGTAGGTGGTCGGTGAAGCGGTCTCTCAATCTATGTTAGGTCTCTCCGATATACAGAAGGCCACACCCCCCCCCCTTCTGCTTTTTGCAGGGATCACTCCCTATGCAATTCCCTTGTCCATTCATCCCTCCCCACTGATCTCCCTCCCGGCACTTATTCTTGTAAGTGGAGCAAGTGCTACATCTGCCCTTACACCTCCTCCCTCACTACCATTCAGGGCCCCAAACAGTCCTTTCAGGTGAGGCGACACTTCACCTGTGAGTCTGCTTGGGTCATCTACCTGTGTGGAATCTGCAAATTTGCATCTTAGGGTTCAACAAATTCTGTATTAAATTTAGTGCTGTATTCAGACTCCTCTCCCTAATTTGACACTGGCTATGAATAACATGAAGCTGGCACTAGTTGTATTGTAGTGGAAGATTTACTACCCATTTTCCAATCCCCTTGAAGACCTATTATAACCTTTCTCAATTTGTACTAGCTTAGCCCCCTACACTTAGCATTCTTTACAAATTCCCTTATGATAATCCATAGCGATCCACTTTCCTCAGAAAAGAATCATGTTCACTACGCTTTCATTTGCCATGGGAGTAACTAATATTGCTTCTCAGAGTATTAATTGTAATAAAACAAGACTTTTATCATTCCCACAATAGATTGCCTTCAAATGGATGAAGTTATGGGCTCAATGTTCAGTTGAAAAGGTGAAGCAAGGACAAGCCTTCTGTTTTGTTAACATAGTTTCCTAAGCAGTAATTGTCATATCATATGAAACTATTTCAGTATTTTTGGTGACTGCTCAATGCAGCTGGTTTTTGTTTAAAATCATTTTTTATTAAGGAGTTTAAGTTGCTCAGGGATCATGGGCCAAAATCTGCTCAGTCTTGTCACACTGCCAGAGTTTTTAAATAAATGTTTTTTTTTAAACAGCGTTTAAGTTTTTATTTGCTGTTATCATAACTTTGTTGCATATTTTCTGATGGTGTGAAGATAAGTGAGCGGAAAACGGGGAAAATATCTGAATTCAATGTTCACTAAATGCACAGGAGACCATCTCGGACAAAATGACTTCCCAGCTGATCTTATTCGTCCAGGGTCACCACAAATTTCTGGTGTATGTCATCAATTTTTAGTGACTTTACTAAAATGAAAAAATTGTGTATAGAGAAAGGGGCAAAAAGAGTAGGGGCATTTAAATTTTAGTTCAATACTTTTCCTAGGAAATGACAATTTAATCCTGTGGTAATTATTTTAAAAACACATTTGAAGGAACAGCAAGAGGAACAAAAAATGTAAGTGTATTAAATTTTGATCTACTCTTTTTAGAAACAATATGTTACAATCCCTCCTCATTAAATTAAGTCATATTATTTAAAAATAATTGTTACAACAGTGATAGCATTTTGTTTTTATTGTCTATTCTTCCCTAAGTTTTCTTTGTTTATGTGACATGAACTTCATTGGGAAGGTCTGACTATATTTATAATACTTCCAAAATGGTGTTATTTTGTAAGGACAGTTATAGTCATTTGAAATTTGTGGGTGGTAATCACATATGGGCCAGATTGTGTGAAGATTGATGTTAGTGAATCAGAAAAGTTTTTACAATGGCTCAAAAATCTTTGGCCTCCATAGATGATACATGCTTTTTATTACAGACCTATCTGATGATATGTAATTCCCCGGTTGACATGGGAGATTTAAACTTTTAACTCTGGATCTATAGTCTTGATCTCTGGATTCTTGTCTGAAAGGTTAACCACTCTGCTACTACACCTCACACATGAACATACTCTTTTTGGAAAGAAGCAGTATAATTAAGGACCCTGAAAGACTGGAAATCTACTGGTGGAGGCTTTGGGATAGGGCAAATATCTGGTTGTCTGGGGGTTAAAAAAATTCCTCAAAATCTGAAACCTACCCTGAGCCTTTTCCTTGCTGCATTTTTATAATAACAACTGATCAAAGGAAAACAAAATAATTGTTTTCATAGGTTTATCTGCAAGTGTTCTAAACCACTCAATAGCCAATAGGTTACATTTGGTGCAGTCATTATTGTGCAGATAAATTCAGTATCCTCAAAATTCAAAGTTCAAAATAAATATATTATTTAAGTAAACTTGTTATATAAGTTCATATAGATCAGGATATATCACCCTGAGATACGATTTTTGTGGGCATTCACAGTAAGTAGTAAACACAATAGAATTAATGAAAAACTAACATACGGTATGACAGAGACGGACAAACATCCAATGTGCAATGCAAACCATATTGCATTGAGAAAAGTCCAACAATTGCTAACTGAAGTAAACGGATTCAATTGCTTTGGTTGACGATCAAATGTTGGCCAAGATAGCATTGCTGCAGAGCACCATCAACACTAACATACTAATTCATTCTCAGGAAATGGATATCACAGACACTTATTCCTCAGCCTGAGTCAATATGAAGCAATGAGGTTTGCAGGCCAGGATTTTTTTCCAGAGAGAAAAGCATGTTGGGATTTTACAACAATCTAATACTGAGAACAATGTAATATTAAGTTTTTTTACTTTCAGCATTGTCAATTAAGATTATGTACTCTGGTATAATCGTTACACCACAACCCCCTCAGGGTTTTAGTTCAACATGTATATTGGCCTTATAAATCAAAGTACTGAGTACAGGAGTTGGGATGTTCTGTTGAAATCGTGTGAGACATGGCTCAGGCCAAATTTGGAGTATTGTGTGCAGTTCTGGTCACCACCCTATAGGAAAGTTTATCAAGATTGAAAGGGTATAGAGAAAATTTATGGGACCTGAGTTATAGGGAAAGGTTGAACAGGTTAGAGCACAGGAGAATGAGGGGAGAATTGATTATCTAATTTTGAGGTACACAAGACATTTAGAATCATAGAGTCATGGAGCCATACAGCATTGATACAGGCCCTTTGGCCCAATGAGTCTATGCAAATCACTGTGCCTACCCAGCTAGTCCGAATCAAAGTTCTTATCCAAATCCAGAGACTTGGCCAAATCAGAATCCAAATTTTCATTCATTTCTTCAAACAATGGCAATGAGACACTACAAATAGTCTTTGTTCTCCTGGGACTAGGCTCCAAGGGCCTACGTTCCAGAGCCTTTCTCTTAGACAGGACCTGGAGAGTGGTTCTTTAGGCTTGGGTGCTAGGGCTCCAGAATTCCTGGGATCCTCCTTTGCAGGCTTTTTGGCTTGCTCCTGAACTAGAGACCTCTTCTCTCCAGTTCCAGAGTAACCCTGACTAGACAAGGTTAGGGCTCTCATGGTCCTAATGATTGGAGCCGGCTGCAGGATTGGATGCAGGATTGGGTCTGCTGAAGACTTCAGGTTACCCCGAGCAAAATTCTGCCTCCTCATCAGTTGCTGGTCATGGGAGAGTCCGGAGATCGAAATAAAAAACCAAAAACATTCCTCTTGCAAAGAAGACTTGACCATGTGATGATTCTTCCTTCCTCACAGTTCATGGAAGGGTTGTGCTTGGATAGCCAAGGGTGCCTGAGGATCAGGGGTATGTGAGGAGAGTCTATGATATGAAATCAAATAACCTCCCCATGCTCTCCTTTCCTCATTTGCAAACCGATGATTGCTGCATGATCTGCCTGGACCCAAGAAGTTGACTGTCTAGAGCAGTTGCAGCCGTGTGCTGGCTTAAGTACGTTGAGCCGATGAGCTATCACCAAGTCCAGGAAATTCCATTTGCCCCAGAGTCCACAAGGACATCCACGACTCACCTGTCCTTTCCCCAGGAGATCCCGTCCTTCAGCATGACTCCAGTCTCAGTAGAGTTGGGAGTATTGGCTGCTGCTGTAAAAGCCCTTCCAATACTGGACGGTCTTGGCAGCTCTCCTGATGGCTGCAGCTTTGGTCATTCGATCCGCAGCTGATCTGCCTTCCGGCAGTAGTAGCAGCAACCCTGACTCGACACTAGGACCTCTCACGGGCAGAGAGTGGTGTGCATTGGCTCAACAGGACCTGCTGGTCACTGCCTGAGATCGGGAAGTGGAACTGTGATGCTTTGACACCGGGCTTGGGCTAGCTTTCTTTGACCTCTTGAGATAGTCCCAGGTGATTATTGAGGTGGATAGACTTATCAAACCGAGCCTCTAAGTCCTCCACCGGCTCTCCCAAGGCAAGGTCATCCCTTAATTCGCCTCGGAGTCCGTGGTGGCATAGAGTGGCCAAGATCTCCCTGTTCCAGCCACACTCCTTGGCCCAAGTCCAAAACTCAATAGCGTGATTAGCTGCTGATTGGCCACCCTAATACACCTTCGTCAGACGGTCCAAGGATCGGTTAGTTCCAGCGGGATGATGGAACACCCTTTTCATGGAGTTCATGAATTCCTCCAAATCAGAGCAATTCTCTGACCTCTGCTCCCAACGCACGATGGCCCAGGCTGGAGCTCTCCCATTCAGGAGAGAGATCATGAGGGCCACCCATCCGCATTACGTAGGAAACTGGGATGGCTGGAGTTCAAACACCAACAAAAACTCAGCGAGGAAGCAATGGCAGATGCCGAATCTCTCCAGAGTTGGAAGGTCGACTGACTCTGCAGGGCGATTGACGGCCTCATCCGAGTCACTTTGGCTTGCTCCTTGCGACAGTTGGCACACGACGATCTGGAGGCTGTGTATCTCCAGGCTCTGTCTTGAAATTCTCTTGCTGAGGCTGGCCACAGCTGACAAGAGGCTCCAATACCTTGCTGGGTCCATGTTAGGCTCAATTGTACAGTAACAGGAGACCTAGGCGAGGATGATTAGGAATTCTGGAGTATCTGAGATTCTAATTGAGACAAGATATGAGGCTGAGATGAGAACAGGTTTCAAAACTGGATGTCAGACGAGAATCTGAAGTAGAACTGATGACTGAGCACCAAACCTCAGTTCAGCTGCTATTTAAATATTAACATGCTGGCAGCAAAACATGGCTGCCAATTGGCAGGGCAGGCCTGAATCTTTAAAGGGGCTGCACCAGCTATCCATATTCCAGAGAGTCAGAGAGTCTAAACCCCAGAAGCTGGTGCAGTCGGGTGCATATCATAACAGGAACAACATTAACTATCCTCCAATCCTCCGGCACCTAACCTGTGGCTAAGGATGTTTTAAATATCTCTGCAAAGGCCCCTGCAGTTTCTGCCCTAGCCTACCAAAGGGACTGAAGGAATACATTGCAAACATGAGGAAATCTGCAGATGCTGGAAATTCAAACAACACACACAAAATGGTGGTAGAACACAGCAGGCTAGGCAGCATCTATAGGGAGAAGCGCTGTCGACGTTTCGGGCCGAGACCCTTCGTCAGGACTGACTGAAAGGAGAGATACTAAGAAATTTGAAAGTAGTGGGGGGAGGGGGAAATGCAAAATGATAGGAGAAGACCGGAGGGGGTGGGATGAAGCTAAGAGCTGGAAAGGTGATTGGTGAAAGTGATACAGAGCTGGAGAAGGGAAAGGATCATGGGACGGGAGGCCTCGGGAGAAAGAAATGGGGGAGGGGGGAGCACCAGAGGGAGATGGAAAACAGGCAGAGTGATGGGCAGAGAGAGAGAGAAAAAAACAAACAACTAAATATGTCAGGGATGGGGTAAGTAAGGGAGGAGGGGCATTAATGGAAGTTAGAGAAGTCAATGTTCATGCCATCAGGTTGGAGGCTACCCAGCCGGTATATAAGGCTGGGTACCCAGCCAGAAAAAGCAGGATCTCCCAGTGGCCACACATTTTAATTCCACGTCCCATTCCCATTCTGATATGTCTATCCATGGCCTCCTCTACTGTCAAAATGAATCCAAATTCAGGTTGGAGAATCAACACCGTATATTCTGTCTGCGTAGCCTCCAACCTGATGGCATGAACATTGACTTCTCTAACTTCCGTTAATTCCCCTCCTCCCCTTCTTACCCCATCCCTGACATATTTAGTTGCTTGCTTTTTTCTCTCTCTCTGCCCATCACTCTGCCTGTTCTCCATCTCCCTCTGGTGCTTCCCACTCCCCCTTTCTTTCTCCCGAGGCCTCCCGTCCCATGATCCTTTCCCTTCTCCAGCTCTGCATCACTTTCGCCAATCACCTTTCCAGCTCTTAGCTTCATCCCACCTCCTCCGGTCTTCTCCTATCATTTCGCATTTCCCCCTCCCCTCACTACTTTCAAATCTCTTAGTATCTCTCCTTTCAGTTAGTCCTGATGAAGGGTCTCGGCCCGAAACGTCGACAGTGCTTCTCCTTATAGATGCTGCCTGGCCTGCTGCGTTCCACCAGCATTTTAGATAGATAGATAGATGCTTTATTCATCCCCATGGGGAAATTCAACTTTTTTTCCAATGTCCCATACACTTGTTGTAGCAAAACTAATTACATACAATACTTAACTCAGTAACAAATATGATATGCATCTAAATCACTATCTCAAAAAGCATTAATAATAGCTTTTAAAAAGTTCTTAAGTCCTGGCGGTAGAATTGTAAAGCCTAATGGCATTGGGGAGTATTGACCTCTTCATCCTGTCTGAGGAGCATTGCATCGATAGTAACCTGTCGCTGAAACTGCTTCTCTGTCTCTGGATGGTGCTATGTAGAGGATGTTCAGAGTTATCCATAATTGACCGTAGCCTACTCAGCGCCCTTCGCTCAGCTACCGTGTGCATTGTGTGTGTTGAAGGAATACATTGTCAGGCTCTGGGGATCTATCCATCCTAACTTGCCTCAAGATACCAAACATCTCTCCCTCTGTAATCTGTATAGGGTCCATGACCTTGCAGCTGCATTTCCTAACATCTGTAGACTCTGGGTCCATCTCCCAAGTAAATACAGATGCAAAAAAATGCCTTTAAGATCTCCCTCATCTCTTTCAGCTCCATGCATAGATTACCACTCAGATCTTTCAGAGGACCAGTTTTGTTCCTGGCTATCCTTTTGCTCTTAATATATCTGTAGAAGCCCTTAGGATTCTCCTTCACCTTGTCTGCTAAAGCAACCTCAGGTCTTCTTTTAGCCCTCCTAATTTCCTCCTTAAGTGTTCTCTTGCTTTTCTTATACTTCTCAATATTTCATTTGTTCCTGCCTGCCAATACATACTATGGACCTCCTCTTGTTTTTAACCAGGGTCTCACTATCTCTCAAAAGCAAAGTTTCATAAATCTGCTATCTTTGATTTTTATTCTGACAAATTCAGTATTCTCAAAACTTCAGTTTTGAAGGCCTCCCATTTACCAAGCACACCTTTGTCAGAAAATAGCCTATCACAATCTAAACTTGCCAGATCCCTTCTGATACCATCAAAATTGGCCTTTCTCCAATTTAGAATCTCAACCCGAGGACCAGACCTATCCTTTTCCATAATTACCTTGGTATTAGTGGCATTATGATTACTAGATGCAAAGTGTTTTCCGACATGAAGTTCTCTCACCTGCCCTGTCTCATTCCCTCATGGGAGATCTAGTATCACATTCTCCCTAGTTGGAAAACTTTCCTGAACACATTTGGCAAACTCTTTCCCATCCAGCCGTTTTACAGTGTGGGAGGCCCAGTCAATATGTGGAAAGCTAAAATCACCTACAATCACAACCTTATGTTTCTTGCAACAGTCTGCAAACTCTATAAATCTGCTGTTCTAAATCCTTCAGACTGTTGGGTGGGTCTGTGGTATAGCCTCATTAACATGGTTATACCTTCCTTATTCCTCAGTTCTACCCATGAATCCTCACTAGATGTGCTCTCCAGTCTGTCCTGACTGAGCACTACTGTGACATTTTCCCTGACTAGTAATGCCACCCCTCTCACTCTATCACGTCTGAAACAACGGAACCCCGAAACACTTAGCTGCTGGTTCTGCTGCTCCTGCAACCAAGTCTCACTAATGGCTACAATGCCATAATTCCATGTGCTAATCCATGCCCGAAACTCATCCCCCTTTCCTCAAGCCTCAACTTCTTCCCTCAGGCTGTGAGACTAATGAATACCCTGCCACCACTGTGGTTTCGTCACTAAGATGGGGAGCATAGAACAGTACAGCACAGGAACAGCCCCTTAGGCCCACATTGTTGTGGTAAACCAGCTAAAAATTAATCAAAAGCACTCCAAAAATCTAATCCCTCCTATCAACACAATGTCCGTATCCCTCCACCTTCCTCATGTTGATGTGCCCATCTAAACGTCTCTTGAAAGCTTCTAACGTATTTGCCTCTACCACCATACCAGGCAGTGCATTCCAGACACCCACCACTCTCTGAGTAAAAATCTAACCCCTCACATTCCCTTGAATCTACCCTTCACAGTTTCCTGTTTCCTGTCCTGTTCCTGTTTGCCTGTGCCCGCTTTATTGCATGCGTTTTGAATTCAGTGGATCCTTGTCTGGTTGGCTGCCAGTGACTAGTGGTGTTCCGCAGGGGTCGGTTTTGAGACCGTTTCCTTTTATGCTGTATGTCAATGATTTAGACGATGGAATAGATGGCTTTGTTGCCAAGTTTGCAGATGATATGAAGATTGTGGAGGAGCAGGTAGCGTTGAGGAAACAGGTAGGCTGCAGAAGGACTTAGACAGACTAGGAGAATGGGCAAGAGAGCAGCAAATAAATTGTGAAGTTGGTCATGCACTTTGGCAGTAGAAATAAATTTCTAAACCGGGAGAAAATCCAAAAATCTGAGATGCAAAGTGACTTGGGAGTCCATATGCAGAACAAGCTAAAGGTTAACTTGCCGGTAGAGTCGGTAATGAGGAAGGCAAGTGGAATGTTAGCATTCATTTCAAGAGGTCTAGAATACAAGAGCAGGAATGAGATGCTGAGGCTTTATAAAACACTGGTGAGGCCTCACCTTGAGTATTGTGAACAGTTTGGGTTCCTCATCTAAGAAAAGGTGTGCTGCAATTGGAGAGGATTCAGAGGAGGTTCACAAGGATGATTCTGGGAATGAAAGGGTTATCATACGAAGAACGTTTGATGGCTTTGGGTCTGTACTCAGTGGGATTTAGAAGGATGAGAACCATAGAACCATAGAACATTACAGCACAGAAACAGGCCTTTTGGCCCTTCTTGGCTGTGCCAAACCATTTTTCTGCCTAGTCCCACTGACCTGCACCTGGGCCATATCCCTCCAAATCCCTCTCATCCATATACCTGTCCAAGTTTTTCTAAAATGTCAAAAGTGAGCCCGCATTCACCACTTCATCTGGCAGGATCTTATTGAAACCTTTTGAATGTTGAAGGTCTATACAACATAGATGTGGAAAGGAAGCTTAGGGGATTCTAGGACAAGTGGGCCCAGCCTCAGGATAGAGGGGCATCCACTTAAAACAGAGATGTGGAGAAATTTCTTTCCCTAAAGTGTGATAAATTTGTGGAATTTATTACCACAGGCAGCTGTGGAGGTCAGGTCATTGGGTGTATTTAAGGCAGAGATTGATAGGTTTTTGATTGGATATGGCATCAAAGGTTATGGAGGGATGGCTGGGAAGTGAGGATGAAGAGGGGATTGAATGGAGGAGCAGACCTGATGGGCCAAATGGCTTAATTCTGCTCCTATGTCTTATGGCCTTATTAACTTATTTGTAACATGATATTTTGGTTCATGTACTGTGTGTGATATATGAGGTATAGGTGCACCATGATCTGGAAAAAGTTGTTTCGCTTGGTTGTATATATGTACAGTCAGATGCCAATAAGCTTGAATTTGTACAGTACTCCTTGCATTAAAGTATACACAGCTCAAAATATTAGTCTCATCATGTTTGACTTCTAGCTTCCTGACTTTGTATTTGGGTTAACAACATCTTTATCCACAACCACTCCACTAACTGTTCAGGTGCTCTGGTTCCCATCCCCCACTATTCTAGTTTAAACCCCACCCCCATGCAGCACTAGGAAACATTCCTGTTAGGACATTAGTCCCCCTCCAGTTCAGGTGCAAACCTTCACTTTTGTACAGGTCCCACTTTCTCTGGAAGAGAACCTAATGATCCAAAAGTCTGAAGCTCTCCCTCCTGCACCAACTCCTTAGCCGTGTGTTAAACTGAATGAGCTTCTTATTTCTGGCCTCACTAGCACGCAACACAGGTAGCAGTCCTGAGATCACAACAACCCTGGTGGTCCTGTTGTTTAACTTAGCACCTAATTCCCTGAAATCTCTTTGTAGGACCTCATCCTACCCATGTCATTGATACCAACATAGACAACGACCCCTGGCTGCACTTATTCCCAGTTAAGAATGCTGTGGACTTGTTCTGAGCTATTCCTGACCCTGGCACCTAGGAGGAAACACACCTTCTCCTCCACAGAGCCTCCTTTCTGGATCCCTAGCCAATGAATCGCCTATCACTCGCCTCTTCTCCCCCTTCACTTCTGAGCCATAGAGCCAGAGTTACTGCCAGAGACCTGACCGCTCTGGCTTTCCTCTGCTAGATCACTCCCCCAACAGTATCCAGAGTGGTATACCTGTTGTTGAGGGGGACGACCACATGGATACTTTCCACTGGCTGCCTATCCCCTTTCCCCCTCATGACGCTCATCCAGTTACCTATGTCCTGCACCTTGGGTGTAACTACCTCCCTGTATGTCCTGTCTATCAACCCCTCATCCTCCCAAATGATCTGGAGTTCAACCAGTTCCAGCTCCAACTCCTTAACATGGTCTATTAGAAGCTGTTGGATGCACTGCTTGCAGGTATTGTTGTCAGGGACACATGAGGTCTCCATGCTTTCCCACAGTCCACGTGAGGAGCATTCCAGTACACTCTCTGGCATCCCAACTTCTCTAGATGTGCAATAATAAAGAAGGAAAAAAATAAGTAACAAGGAAAAATCTACTTAAGGCCCATGCCTCTCCTCAGGGAATCTTGAAGAACCAAACCTTCAGCTCCCCACTCCAACATGGGCTCACTCCGTGTATTCTGCCACATGCTGGGGTGTTGATGTGTGCAGTCTTTTGTTTAATGCATGGAAATGCCTACTTCATGCACGTTTGCTGTGATATTCATTGCTATTAAGCATAAATGTTCAAGGCAGCATACTGGATGTTAGGAAAATTTCTATATATTTTCCTGGTTGAGGCATGTCTATTTATTCTTTTCATTCCTCCTAAATAAAATATCCTGAAGCTTGGCAGTCTTTCCAATCTTCCATGTAAACATACTAGAATACATAGCAAATGCATGGAATGTCAAGGCCTGTATTTTCAGGGATTGCAATTTTAAGCCATTCATTCTTGTTTCTTCATTGGTAAGCATACATATTAAGTAGAAACAGTTTTTCAGTAGAAAGTAATCTCTGGTTCCCCAGTTGCAATGCATAAAAAATGAATGCAGACATGGAGATAATTATTTTGTTAAATCATTAACAGAGGATCAAATTTCTTTTGTTTTTTCATCTTCCAACATTTCTCTGTTGATCCAATTGCCAACTGGATCTAAAGTCACGGGCAATGCATAAATGCTGGGTTTACTGAAGAATTTACAAGGGATTTTACAAATATTTCCATACAGCCATTAGCAGCCAAAAAAAGTAGACTAGAACTTCTTCATAAATTATCGGTTTAAAGACTACCTTATAGCAGCAAGCTGAATCAATTAATGCTTTGTGCAATAAACAGTCGGGAATCCAAAGCACAAGGTACAAAGTTCGTTTTGAGAACGAAAGTTGAAGCTAAGTGTGTCAACCCTCTCATAAATCACAATCTGAGTTCAAGCAAGTCTGGTAGAATTGTTCTCCTGAGATTAAGTGGGAGTAATTATATTGTGCAATAATCTCAGAACAAAATCAGTTCTTTTAATGATATGTTGGCTTAGAGACTGCAGTGTTATAACCCTTTGCTCGGCCTTGGGCATCCTGTTATATTTGAGTTCTCCGATTCTACTTTATACAGGCATTAGTCTCTGTGTCACTGTCTTATTTTTATTATATTTTATTTTGTATCTTATATATACCTTATACTTGAAAAGAAAAATATTTCTTTTATCAGATTAACCAGATCTGTCTCTAATAATTGCTACTTTATCCTTACATAGAATAATTTCACTGTAATTGGACTCAAAGCACTTTGATAAGATCTCGAGAGGAAAGCTTTAGAGTAGCAAGAGCATTAGATAGATAGATAGATAGATAGATAGATAGATAGATAGATAGGTAAGGGAATTACAGTGTCACACCAGCATTACAAGTGCCCAAATATACAAATATTAGAAGAAAAATACAAAAGAATTTAAAAAAAAGAGTTACCTCAAACAGTCTAACAGGAGGGGGTCATCACTTCCCTGACTATAGGTTGACTCATTATACAGCCTAATGACTGAGGGTAAGAATGCTCTTTGGAACAGCGCAGTTGTCTTCATCTATTACTGAAAGTGATCCTCTGTTCAGTTTTTGTGGCATACAGAAGGTAAGAAACATTGTCCAGAATTGTCAGGATTTCTCGTAGGATCCTTTGTACTACCAGAGCCTCCAGTGTGCTCAGTTTGACTCCGCCAGCCTTTCTAATCAGTTTATTGAGCCTGTTGGCATCACCTGTGTTGACACCATTGCCCCAGCACACCACCACATAGAAGATTGTACTGGTGACAACAGATTGCTAGAACAAGTGAAGGAGAGGCCATCATACTCCAAAGGACTTCAGTCTCCTCAGGAAGTAGAGGTGACTCTGGCCCTTCTTGTACACAGCCTCTGTGTTGGTGCTCCACTCAAGTCTGTCATCCAGGTGCATCCCCAGGTACTTGTAGTTCCTCACCACATTCATGTCCTCACCACCAATAGTAAAAGGGAGTAGTGCAGGCTTAGTCTTCCTAAAGTCCATCACCATCTCCTTTGTCTGACTGATGTTGAGCTGCAGATGATACAGCTTGCCCCAAGTGCCAAAATCATTCACCAGAGCTCTTTATTCATCCTCCCATCCTCCATTTATACACCCAGCTATTGCTGAGATATCAGAGAATGTCTGCAGATGACATGATTCAGTGTTGTTTCTAAAGTCCGAGGTCTACAGGGTAAACAGGAAGGGAGCCAACCTGTGGGGTCTCAGAGCTACTTATAGCCATGTCTGACACACAGCTCTGAAGCCACACAAACTGTGGTCTGCCAGTCAGGCAGCCTGTTATCCAGGATACAATGGAAGTGCCAGTCTGCATTGAACAGAGCTGCTCCCCCAGCAATGAGCGCTGTATGGTGTTGAACTTGAGAAATCAAACAACATGATCCTCACTGAGCTGCCCTGCTTACCCAGATGGGAGTAGGCTCTGCTCAGCATCATTCTCAGTGCCTTTCCTTTTTCCCAGATAAACTGCAGGATCATATCCACTTGACATTCAAAAGTATTGTTATTGTAGAACTCCCCACGAGAAGCATCCTTCATATCACCTTCAATCTCAAACTGAACGAGATTGGCTGTCTAAATTCCAGAGCTGGCCGGATATGTTTTCCCTTTCACTTAGCTTGCCACCACTCCATCATCTGCAAGACACGGTTTAAACAAGCGATGGAACTGCATTTCAAGGAGTGAACTGGAGAGGATGTTTTCATCAGTAGGAGAGTCTAGGATCTGAGGGCACAGCCTTTGAATAAAGGAATTTAACCTTCAGAACGGAGATGAGTAGGAATTTCTTCAGACAAAGGATGGCTAATCTGTAGAATTCATTACCATAGATCAGAGGTACCAACCTTTATTATGCCATTAACCCCTAACGTTAACTGAGAGGTCCATGGACCCCAGATTGCCATCCCCTGCCATAGATGCAGGTGAAAACTAAGAGAATTATGCATTTAAGGTGGAGATTTGTAGATCCTTGAATAGTAACGGGATTGAGGGTTACAGGGATAAGGCAGGAGAATGGGGAGAAAATATATCATTCATGATGGAATGGTAGAGTAGACTCAATGGAGTAAATGTCCCAATTCTACCCCTATGCCTTATGGTCTAATGGTCTTATTTGTCTGAATGGCAACATCATCAACATCACTCACAAATTTCAGTACAATTCTGGATAAAATCTACTTGATTAGCATCATATTCCATTAAACAGTTATTTCCTCTATTACCAGTACAGTTTTCCAAAGCTGCTTTGGAGTGACTGCCAAAAATTCTCTAGGGAAACTTAGAGGTATTTGCATAAAATGCACAGCAGAGAAATAAGCTTTATACTTCATTTGGTCTCTGCTACTGTTGATGCTTCATTGAAGATCCTTCTATCCTTTGTCATCTAACACTTTCAACATAACCATTCATTCCCTTTTCTCTATAGCTTCAATAATTACACAGATCTAGACTTCCACGTATAGACCCTTCTTAATTTTTACCATAACATTGGCTTCCCTAGAGCTGTGCGTGTACTTGTTTTGGACTAGCCTGCAGTAACTGAAATGTGAATGGCAATGCTAGCCCTTCTGTGACACACCTACACTATCTGGAATAATATTGTTCTGATCAGAGCTGTTAACTTAACTAGTTTAACTCTCAGGGTGATTATGCTTTCCTTTTGCCAGTCCAGCTTAAAGCCAAAATCAAAGTAAAATTTATTATCGACATATGTATATGTTACTATATACTAACTTGAGATTCATCTCCTTACAGGCATTTACAGGAAGATAAAGAAAATACAATAGAATTTGCCAAAATAAATCTATACATTTACAAAGACTGATAAACAACCTATTGCGAAAGAAGATAAATTTGTACAAGTAAAAAAAATACTGATAAAAGGAGCTGTAAAGCAAGGATGTAATGTTGAGGCTTTATAAAGCACTGGCAAGGCCTCACTTGGAGTATTGTGAGCAGTTTTGAGTCCCGTACCTTAGAAAGGATGTGCTGAAATAGGAGAAGGTTCAAAGTATGTTCCCAAAAACTATTCCAGGATTGAATGGCTTGTCATATGAAGAATGTTTGATGGCTCTGGGCCTATCTTCACTAGAATTTAGAAGAATGAGGGTTGACCTAACTGAAACCTATTGAATGTTGAAAGGCCTCAACAGAGTGGATGTGGAGAGAATGTTTCCTACGGTGGAAGAGTCTAGGACCAGAAGTCATAGCATCAGAATAGAGGAGAATTTTAGAATGGAGATAAGGAAGAATTTCTTTAGCCAGTGAGTGGTGAATCAGTGGATTTTTTTGCCACATCTAGCTGTGGTGGCCAAGTCATTGGAAATAGTTAAGGCAGAGATAGATAGATTCTTAATTGTTCAGGGCATGAAAGATACATGGGGAAGGCAAGAGATTTGGGCTGAGAGAGAAAATGGATTAGCCTTGATGAAATGGCTTAATTCTGCTTCTATATCTTATGGTCTTATGGTCTAAAGAGTCATTGAAAGTGAGTCTGTAGGTTGTAGAGTCAGTTCAGAGTAGTGAATTCAGATTCAGATTCAGTTTATTTGTCATTTAGAAACCACAAATGCAATGCAGTTAAAAAATGAGACAACGTTCCTCCAGAATGATATCACAAAAGCATATGACAAAACAGACTACACCAAAACATCCACATAACATTTGGCAATCCCCAATCCAGAGTCCGGAGAGGCTGCTACGTATTAATATCACGCTACCGTCTTAGTGCGTTCCCTGGAAAGGAGCTCCAAATCCTCCAGACAAAATGAAGTTACCCTTGCTGGTTCAGGAGCCTGATAATGAATGTTTGGATTAAAATAGTTACTGAATCTGGTTTCTTCTTTGTCCTATCTATTTCTGCAAGGACTTTCCTTTCTTGTTTTGTTCTTTTATTAGAATTGGACTTGGTTTATTATTGTCGCATGTCCTGAGATACAGTAAAAAGCTTGTGTTGCATTATGTTCTCACAGATCAGATCATTACACAATACATTGAGGAAGAATAAGGTAAAACAATATCAATGCAGAATAAAGTGTAACAGCTATAGAGAAATGCAGTGCAGGTAAACAATAAAGTGCAAGACTTTTAATGAGTTAGATTGTCAGGGCAAGAATTGATCTTATTGTAAAAGAGGTCTATTCAAGAGTGCAATAACAGTGGAATAGCAGCTGTTCTAAAGCTTGGTGGTATGTGATTTCAGGCTTTCATATCTTCTGTTCGATGGAAGAGGGGAGAAGAGAGAATGTCTGGTGGGAGTAAGATTTTTGATTTTGTTGGCTGCCCTACTGAGGCAACAAGAATTACAGAGAGAATCCAAGATAGAGATATCTAAGCTGTGTCCATGACTCTGCAGTTTCTTACAGCCATGTGCAGAGCATTTGCCATACCAAGCTGTTATACGTTCAGAAAGGATACTTTCCATGGCGCATTGATAAAATTTGGTAAGGGTCAATGGGAACCTGCCGAGTTTCTTTAGTCTCTTGAGGAGGCAGAGGCTATGGTAAGCATTCTTGGTCACTGTGTCTTTGAAGTGTTTCCTTTGCCAATCAGGGGCACACTCACATTCCTTCAAATTTGAATAAAGGATCTATTTGCAGAGATGTGCGTTAGGCATATGAATGACATGACCTATCCATTGGAGTTGATGTTACTTTATCATGGTGGGTCGGCACAACATGGAGGTCTGAAGGGCCTGTACTGTGCCGTAGTGTTCTATGGTTCTATGGTGGAAAAGGTTTTCATGTTGGTCTCCTCCAGAACGCTGGTGTTAGTGCGTTTCTCCTTCCAGCTAATCCTCAAAATCTTTCGTAAGACACTTTGGTGGTATTGTTCCAGGGATTTCAAATGTCTACTATAGCTGGTCTATGGTTCAGCTCCATACTGTAAGGAATACTGCTCTATAGACCAAAGGTTTTGTGTTTACTTGTAGATCATGGTCTTCAAAGACTTTCCCTTAATGTTGTATAGGTTCCACTAACACTCCTCAGGTGGTGGTTGACCCTTGGGTCAATGTCTGCATTTGAGGTAAGGAAAGTGGTCTGCTTTTTCTAGGGCGATATTGTTATCTTTTATGGAGGGCTGGATAAGTGGATGGTTGGGCAGTGGCTAATTTGGGACCTGTGTGTTTTTTATATTCAAAACTAGACCTTGGTAAAGGCATTCAGGATACATTGGAGAACTTCTTCAGAGTGTGCTGTGATGCTGTTGTCATCTGCACCCTGAAGCTCCACGACCGTGGTGGCGCTGACCATGTTCGTGCCTTGAACCAGCTGAGGTTGAAAAGCCTGGTGTCTATTCTATACATGATTGGGGTTCCCTGTGGCAGTTCTTGGCCAATGAGGTGAGGGATGACAGTAATAACGATGGTAAATAGTGTGGGTGCAACGATACAACCCTGTTTGACCCCTGTCCTGACGGTGAAAGGTTCTGATGCATTGACTATTGCTGAGTATAGTGCTGAATCATACAGTAGCATCAGCATTTGTCTGTACTTGTCAGGGTAGTCATGTCTTGATAGTATATGCCAGAGAGTTTGGTGGTCTACTGTATCAAATGCCTTTGTCAAATCTATGAAAGCCGAGTACAAGGGTTGCCTTTGTTCACAACATTTTCCCTGTAATTGGTGTGCTGTGAAGATCATGCATGGAAACAGGCTGCTTAGCACAACTTATCAATGCTGATCAAGTTGCCTACCTGAGCTATTTGTATGTGCCTCCACATCCCTCTAAACCTTTTCTATCCATGTACCTTTCTAAATGCCTTTTATGCATTGTAATCACGTCTGTTTCTGCAGCTTCCTTTGGTGGCTTATTCCATATACCCACTTATGAAAAAGTTCCCCCTTACATTCTCTTTAAATAATCCTCCTCTCACTTTAAATCTATGTCCTCTAGATTTAGATTGTAACATCACCCTGTCTATGCCCCTCATCTTCTATATGGCCTCTATAAAATCCTTCAGCCTCATATTCTCCAAGGGAAAAAATACTCTCTGTTCATCAGAATAAGAATCAGGTTTAATATCATCAGCAGATGTTGTGAAATTTGCCTTTTGCAGCAGCAATACATTGCAATACATAGTAATCAAAACTATAAATTACAATAAATATATATAAAAAAAGTGAATTAAATATGCAGTGCAAAAAAGAGAGGAAAAAATACTGAGGAAGTGTTCATGGGTTCATTGTCTATTCAGAAATATGATGGTGGAAGGAAAGAAGCTGTTCCTGAAACATTGAGTGTGTGTTTTCAGGCTTCGAAAACTCCTCCTTGATGGTAGAAATGAGAAGAGGGCACCTTGTGGGTGATGGGGGCCCTTATTGATTGCTATCGTCTTTTTGAGTCATCGCCTTTTGAAGGTGTCCTGGATGCTGGGGATGCTGGTGCCCATAAAGGAACTGGCTGAGCTTACAACTTTCTGCAATTTTGTCTGACCCTGTACAGTGGCCCTTCCATATCAAATGGTGACGCAGCCAGTTAGAATGCTCCCCATGGTACACCCGTAGAAATTTGCGAGTGTCTTTGGTGACATACTAATTCTCCTCAAATCCCTAATGAAATATAGCTGCTATCATGCTGTCTTTGGAATTATACCAATGTTGGGCCCAGGATAGATCCTCAGAGATGTTGATACCCTGGAACTTGAAACTGCTCATCCTTTCCACTGATGATCCCTCGATGAGGCCTGCTGTGTGTTCCCCCCTTCTTGAAGTCTGGAATTAATTCCTTGGTCTTACTGACATTGAGTGCAAGGTTGTTGGTGTGACAACACGCAGCCAGCTGATCAATGCCACTCGTGTACACCTCCTCATCACCATCTGAAATTCTGCCAACGATGGTGGTGCTGACGGCAAATGGGCTGTGCCCAGCCATATGTTGTGGGTGTAGAGAGTAGAGCGGTAGGCTAAGCACACATCCATGGGGTATGCTCATTTTGATTGTCAGTGTGGAGGAAATGTTATTTCCAACTCACACGGATTGTGGTCTCCTCATGAGGAAGTCAACTCAGTTGCACTCAATTCAAGCCCCCAGACCTAGTTGCATCCTTGAGAATCTTTCCTGCATCTTTCCAGTTTAATGACGTCCTTCTTAAAGTGTAATGACAGGACAGTATACAATACTCCAAATGTGGTCTCACACAATGTCTTGTACAGTTGTAACATGACATCCCAAGTAATGTTCTCAATATCCTGACCAATGAAGTCAAGAGTGCCAGCTGCTTTCTTCACTGCTCTGCCTACCATTGTCAAGAGAGTTCACTAGTGCCTCTACGTCCTCAGGAGGCTAAAGAAATTTGGCATGTTTTTGTACGCCATCACCAATTTTTATCAATGAACCATAGAAACCATCCTATCTAGATGCTCCACAGCTTGGTGTGCCAACTACTCTGCTTGTGACTACAAAAAACTGTAGAAAGTTGTGGACACAGGTCACCAGATCACAGAAGCCAGCCTCCTCTTCATGCCCACAAGAAATTCTGCCAATCTTAAGCAACACAACCAAAATGCTGGAGGAATTCAATAAGTTGGACAGCATCAACAGAAGAATAAACAGTGAATGTTTTGGCCTGAGATTCTTCATCAGGATTGGAAAGGAAGGAGGAAGAAACCAGAATAACAAGGTGTGGTTTCTGTGCTTTTCCTTTCCAGTCCTGATGAAGGGTCTCAGCCTGAAATGGTAACTCTTTGTTCCCCTCCATAGATGCTGCCTGACCTGCTGAGTCTCTTGGGCTATTTATGTTGCTCGCCTCCATGACTCTGGCTGCACTACCCCCTGCCTTGGTGAGGCAGCCAGCATAATAAAAGACCACACTCACCACGGATATTATCTTTGCTCCCCTCTCCTATCAGGCTGTAGCTATGAAAACCCTGAAAGCCCATATCACCAGACTCAAGGGGTTTGTTATATCCTTCAGTTATAAGACTATTGAATGGTTTCCTAGTACATTGAAATGGACTCCTGACTTCACGTCTTCCTTATTTTGACCCTGCACCTTATTATCTACCTGCATAGCACATTCTCTGTAAATATAACACTTTACTGTACTGTGCATTCTGTTGCTGTTTTACTAATGCACAGTGTAATGAATTGATCTGCATGAAGACAAGATTTTCTTCATACAGATCAATTAATTACAAAGTGCATTGTACCTTGATATATATAACAATAATGAATTAATTACACCTACACCATTTTCAGGATGCTATCTACTTATCCCCCAGGTTCTTCTTTTCATAAGCACTCTCCAGAGACATGCCACGTATTGTGCAAGTACTACCCTTGCTTAATTTCCCACAAAGAATTACTTCATATTTTCCAAGTTAATATACACCATATGAAGGAAGTTTATATAAGTACTGAAAGTGATTTGAAATCAAGGTTATAAGTCTAGTTGGAACAAGCTACAGAAATGAGAAGAGTCGGCAGGATACAGTGAATTGGGAAACTACATTAAAAGTATATGACAGTAAACTAGCAATGGTCAAGTTGTGAAAAGTGAAAGCCTAATTTAAGAGTTAGCTAGAGTCCTTTTAAGACAAATTAAACAGAAAACATGGTTTAGCTATGGTTTAATGTTAAATTGTACTGTATCAAAGGAAAAGGTGTTCAACATTGTCAAAGTAAGCAGTGAGGCTGAGGTCTGGGTGAATTTCACAATTCAGCAGAGGAAGACCAAGACACATTAGGAAAAAAGGGAAATTTGAATGTGCAGGTTATCTAGCGAGACTAAAGATTTCTACCTATATTTAAATAAGAAAAGATAATGTAAACTTATTGCAGGACCTTAATAGATGAAGAGAGAAGAAACTATTTTGGGAAATAATGAATTGGTAGTGAAATTAAACAAATAATCTGCATTTGTTTTTACAGAAGGAAGGAACAGAAAAAATTGAGAGAATAACTGGTGTAGAGTGAATGACAAGCTCAAAGTAATTAGCATTAGTAAAACATTGATTTGAACAAATTAATAGTGCTAAATCCCCAGGAGAAAAATGATTTACATTGATAGAGTTTTGAAGTTGGGTTCTGTGGAGATGGTGGACACATTGGTTGCTATCTTCTGAGATTCCGTAGATCTAGAACAGTTCCCAAGACTGGAAGGTCACAAATGTACATTACAAACACTCACAGTTTATAAAAGAGCACAGAGAAAGCAAAAAGGACTGTTAAGGACTTTACAACTCACATTCTTGTTTTTTATCTATTTATTTACACTCACAGTTTGCCTTCTTTTGCATATTGGCTATTTTTTAGTCTTTGTGTCATTTCCCCCCCCCCCCAATAAATCTATTGTATTTCTTTGTTCCTTTATGAATGCCTGTAAGCAAATGAATCTCAGGGTAGTATACGGTGAGACATATATCATTATTTCAATAATAAACTTATTTTAAACTTTGATAAATGACTTAACCTAATATAAGCCATAAGAAAAATAGTAGAATCTATTATTAATGAATAGGATTGGGCAGTGTCAGCATGCATTTCTGAAGTAGGAATCACATTTAACAAATCTGTGAGAGCTTTTTAGGTTGTAACCAGCAAAGCAGATAAGGTAAACCCAGGAAAATTCATACCCATTTTACCATTTATACCTTGAAGCTACCCTGTCTATCACAGATTTTTGACTGTATCATAAATGTTCTTAACTTTTTTAAAGGAATTAACAAGATTTGAAAGTTTTTTTGTTTATTGAAGCAGTTAATATTTCCAAGAGCCTTCTTGAAGTAAATTTTCTTAAAAACCAAGACAAACATGAGGTATACAATAGCTTTCAAAAGTAACTGCAAACAAGCACCTTAATACATATATCCTTTTTCGTTTTCATTCCCAGCAGAGTGCCACCACTGCTGAATGTTCCCTCTGACAGACCTCTTTAAGGTTACCACAGAAATACTGTAGCCATTAAGCTACAACTAACAGTTCGACTCCAAAGGTTTGCACTGCAGTAACCCTAATCCTCGATTTTAATTAAAAACAGAGCAGCATTTAGTTACAAAAACAGGTCAGATAACATGTTAACTCTGTGCTGCATTCCGACTGTAAATACCAGGGCAATCTAAGAACCTAATTCCTAGTTAATTTATGAGGCCCCTCAGTGAATTCAAATTGTTAGAATTACATGTTTCTGGAAGTTGTACCTAATTTAGTGCTGCATAAAGGCTATTGCTAACTCCTTACAGTACATAAAGTCAAATAAATGAAACTGGTATAAATCAGGAAGTCACAGCCAGGTATAATAGGAGAGTGAGTAAAATTATGGATACTCAAAAGGCCAGAATTAGAGAAGATCAGATATTGGAAGGTAACACAAAAATGCGGGAGAAGCTCAGCAAGTCAGGCAGCATCTAGAATGTCCTCTTCCTTTCATAGCCACACTGCCTCTGAATCCAAGGATGTTTCTTTAAAACGGAGATAAGGAGGAATTTCTTTTCTTTAGCCAGGGGGCATGATGGAAAGCAGACGAGAGAAAATCTGCAGATGCTGGAAATCCAAGCAATGCATAAAAATTGCTGGAGGAACTCAGCAGGCCAGGCAGCATCTATGGAGAAGAGTACATGGACCCTAATCTCAGCCCGAAATGTCGACTGTACTCTTTTCCATAGATGCTGCCTGGCCTGCTGAGCTCCTCCAGCAGTTTTTTTGGATGATGGGATGCAGAGCAGGTTCGATGGACCGGTAGTGTGGTGGTTAGCCCCACGCTTTACAGTGCAGGTGACCAAGGTTCAATTCCTGCTGCTGCCTGTTAGAAGTTTGTCCGTCTTTCCTGTGGAATGGGGGCATTTCCTCTGCGCGATCTGACTTCCTCCCACAGTCCAAAGGCGCACTGGTTAGAAGGGTAATTGATTGTTGTAAATTGTCCCATGATTAGGCTAGGATCAAAAATTGGCGTGAAGGGTTGGTAGGGCCTATTCCATGCTGTATTTCACTAAATAAATAACTAATTCTGCTCCAATGTCTATGGTATTTCCAGTCCTGATGAAGGGTCTCAACCGGAAATGTTGATAGTTTATTCTCCTTCACAGATGCTGTGTGACTTGTTGAGTTCCTCCAGGATTTTGTGTGGGTTGCTCTAGATTTCCAGCATCTGCAGAATCTCCTGTGCTTTAAGATATCGGTAGGTTACAGGCCTGAAGGTCAAGAATTGTAGGGAAATATGGTAGAAGAAGCTGAGAACAACAAGGTGATATTTTTTAAATGTGCCAGTGGATGATCAATGGAGTTCAGATGTTGGATAAACACAATTTAATGGACGTCAAGATAGAACTATATGAGCAATTTTGGTTCCCATATCTAAGAAGGATGCCAGCCTTGAAAAGGTTTCAAGAATGATCCCAAGAATGAAAATTCAGAAGGATGAGGGGGATCTCATTGAATCCTACCAATACTGAATAGAGTGGCTGTGGAAAGGATGTTTCCATTAGTAGGAAAGTCTATGATTTGAGGGTGACACCCTTTTAAAACTGAGATAAAAAGGGATTTTATCAGCCAGGAAGCGGTGAATCTGTGGAATTTGTTGTCACATTGAGTTGTGGCGGCCAAGTTATTTAAGGCAAAGATTGATAAATTTTTGATTGGTAAGGGGGTTATGGGTTCCATAGAAAAGGGGTTGGAAAATGAAACTAGCCATGATTGAATGGCAGAGCAGACTCAGTGGGCTGAATGGCCTAATTCTGCCTCTATAGCAGATATTCGAATGAGCCTTTGTTGCAAAGGGTGGAAGACGAGAAGCTTTTGGTTTAAATTATTTGGGCAAATATCAATGGAATAAAGAAAAGAACTCCCAGGAAACCCAAACCTGCCAATTCCTCCTTAATGGTCATATCAATTCCAACATGGTTATCCTTGATAGGATCAAGATGTACCTCCCAATTACAGCCAGACAGATGATGAAAACACAGTTAAGGCTGCAACACTTCCACCCTGTCTCAAGCTTCTTGGTGAGATGCTTATATTAAGGATTTACATTTGATAAATTCCTAGAAAAATATAGCTGATTCCCTTTAACATCTTAAATTAATTTACATCAAAATAGGCCACCAAAACTAGATTTGAAAGGATCGGTATCCACCCCAGTGTTGTGCACAGGGACCGGTCCTTCAGTGGCAGTGCAGATGTTATGTAGACCTGAATACTTGGCTGAAGATATTTATTTATTTTATATGACGATGTGCTGAGGCGTTATTATAGCTTCCAAATTCAGGGTAATTAGTTTAAATGAGTCTCATGAGAAATTGCCCAGCTTTTCTGGCCTCCGAGCTCTCCAACCACTGTTTGAAACGAGTCCTTGATGGATTCCACACCGTTTATATGGGGATATCCACTTCGAAAGCTGAAGCAGGCATACTTGTGGGGAGGGTTGTGATTTCTGCTCTCTTGGTCCAGTTCACCCAGTTTTGCTGCCCTATCTCATGTGCAATAAGTTTTCTGACGGTTGCTGTTGACTTTTTATTTCCCCGGTGAAGAATTTCCTCTACAAATATCTCCGGCCGCAGCACTGTGGCTGACACCTGTTGCCAGTTTCAGCTTGAACCACACTGCCCAAGCTGAACATTCCATCACCCTCGCCAACTGGTTTGGAGGCTGGCAGAGGAAATCGGGGAGGGGAAAGGAAAGGCAGGTGCACGGGCAGCTCGGGTCACCACAGCCCACTCACGCCGGGCTGATGCCGCACTTCCGTGTTCCGCCACATCTCCTCGAGCACAGATACGGACGTCTCTCTCTGTCACCTCTGTGAATAGGTTGAGCTACCCACTAAATTGTGAGCTAGGACGAGGTTGAGAACAGGAGCAGCCCTATCAATTGGGGCACCATGGCAGTGTAGTGGCTAGTGGAATGCCATTATGGCTCGGAGCGTTAGAGTTTGGAGTCTGTACATGCTCTCCATGGAATGCGTAAGTTTCCTCCGTATGCTCTGTTTCCTCCCTCAGTTCAAAGATGTGCGGATTCGTAGGTTAATTGGTCATTGTAAACTGCGCTGTGATTAGGCTAGAGCTATACTGGGGGCTGCTGGGCAGCACAGCTTGAACAGCCGGAAGGCCCTATTCTGCACTGTAACTCAGTAAGTAAATAAATAAATAGCTGTGAAAGGTTTCCATAAGGTTACTGCAACAGAGTCCTTTCCAGGAAATGTAGAAGTAGGACTGGATTCCTATGGAGTCGGTTGCCCACAACCATCCGGATCTGGTCCGGTCAGCCGTTGTGCTCAACTAACCAGCCCTGGACTCATTCAGCACGTCAGTAGCACGCCAACGGACTGTGTCCTGATATTTCATAAGAGGGTTACTTAGCAAGATGCCCAGCATCTGGGCCATGCCATCTTCAACAGCAGGAGGCAGAGAAGGCCTTGAAGTCCCACACCACCAGGTTCAGGGGCGGCTCCTTCCCTTCACCAGCCAACATAAGCCAAAGGCAGCACCGTGGCCACTTTGATCACTTTGCACTAAAATGGGCTTCATCTTGCTTTGTTCAATTGTGTTCTTTCTTGTAAAAGATGTGTATAATTTATGTTTTTCTTGTGAATGCTAATTTTATTTAATTTTGATTTTCCTGTAAACGTTATGTCCCGGTGATGCTGCTGCAATTAGGTTTTTCATTGCACATGCGCGTACGTATACATTTATATGTAGGTATTTATTGAGATACCACCCTTCTGGGTCCCTTACTACCCAGTAATCCTCTGATTTCATCCTAGCTTAATCAAGAGACTATTTACAAAGACCAATCAACCTACCAACCACTACTCCTTTGGACTGTGGGAGAAAACCAGAGCCCTTGGAGAAAATCCACCTGGTCATGGGGAAAATGCACAGACTCCTAAGAGGCTGTGGCAGGAATTGAACCTGGGTCACCTGAGCTGTAAAGCATTGTGCTAATTACTATGCTACTGTGCATACAATGACAAACTCGACTTAGACATTGAAACTACACTTTGCCAAGTGGCTCCAAGCTGTAAGCTCATCTGCCCATCTATTGCTTCCAATTTAATAACCTGCTGGGTGAGTCCTGAATGTGTTTTGCTACACTGGATGGCTGACAGCACCAGCTCTCTTGAGTGAGGGCAACTAACTCCATGCAAGCAGCATAAAATGGGATAGAGTGTGCTGTCAAGCTTGTAGTCCATCTGTTGTGCAAGAATAGCTACAGAGCATGTAAATGTCTTAGGAGGCCAGTTTCTGATCAAGCCTTTGAGCTGCTCTCCATGGCAAATGAAGATTCTCCTGTTGACAACTTCCAAACGGCAATGTTACAGACATACTGCTAAAATTAGATTATTGGCTAAAGGCAGACTGTCTCTGGAAATATAGCAATTGCTGGCAGATATCCCAAAATGAGGCGCAAGGTCCAATTTATGAGTGATCTCTGAGACTTCCAGCTGGGTGCCTGATACATGTACACTGCTGGTTATGCACCTAAGTGTCAGCCAACTGCAAATTTTTACCCTAAGAATGTGACAGAGACGTGACAAGAGGAATTCAAATGATGCAGCAATTTGATTCTGATTCCAACATAATCTTCGTTGTGAAATATTTATTGATAATAGAGGTTTTCATTGCCTTATTTTAAATAGGGATAAAAGATAGTTTGGATATAAATATACCATGGGCACTAGGCTCCCCAACATCGAGCACACCTTTGAAAAGGAATGTCTCGAGAAGGTGGCATCCATCATCACCATATAGGACATGCCTTCTTGTCATTGCTTCCATCAGGGAGGAGGCACAGGAACCTGGGGACACACACTCAACGTTTTAGGAACAGCTTCTTCCCCTCTGCCATCAGATTTCTGAATGGTTCGTGAAGCCAAGAACACTAGCTCACTATTTTGCTTTCTATTCACTCTATCTATCTGTTATATTTTACAGTAATATTTTATGTGTTGTACTGTGATGCTACCACAGAACAATACATTTCATGGCAATTGTCTGTGATAATAAAACTAATTCTGATTCTGGTTCTGATTTAAATGTATTCCAATTGAGTTGTATCAAGTAAGTGCAGGCAGTTGGGGACAGAACTCAGTAAATCTGGTAGTGTAGAAGCTCCAGCAGGTCCACTATTTCTGAATGCTGATCTGCATAAAGTCCTTCATAATACTCACACAGTAGACAATGCAGTGTTCTGACTGAAGCCCCACGTTGTTAGGCTGGTAGGTATCTACCATATCTAGGGTTTGAGTGTTCAATGAACAATGACTGGCATGTGACATGCCACCAAAATGACAGATAAGCTGTACTCTAAACATTTACAGTGCTTTGGTTACTGAAGTACACAATTGCAGCTGATTATAGATTAGATCTCCCTCATGATTGTGATTGGCTGTGGACATCAGCTAATGTTGGGTAGCCTTTCATTAACTTGGCAGTAATTACTAACAGCTGCCAATTTGAACAGAGTCCTCATAAATAGTATTGTCTACCTGTGAAGGCTAGTGATTGGATTTGCACTAATGTGATTGCTGGATGAAGTCACATACTTTGGGTTTCTGGACCAAATTGGTGGTTCTGGTCACATCATCCAGGCATTCATAGCCTGGATCTGTCAGACTTCCACCTTTGTGCAGTGACAGGCAGAAGTCTAGACTAGGCTGTAGGGTCAGTTGCCAACGCACTTGACTGTTCACTCTGCTGGGCTAACAGTGAACCTTAGCAACACAACCTGAGCTTGCTGACGAGAGACACTAATGAACTTACAGAGAAACATATAAATAAGGTGCAGCAGAAAGCTACTTGGTCCCTCGAGCCTGCTCGAACATTTAATAAGACATTCCCAATCCAATTGTAACTGCTAATCCCTATTCCTATCTACCTGCAGAGGCATTTTTGTCCCAAGCTCCTCAATTATTCATCTATCTCAGCCCTTAAGATATTCAGTGCCTTTCCCCATACTGCAAGGCAGAGGGTTGCAAAGGTACACTGCACTCTGAGAGAAGACTAATCACCACAACCTGACAAAAATGCTTAACTCCTGATATTAAAATAACCCCTCAATCTAGATCCCTCCACAGGAGGAAACATTCTTTCCATGTCTACCCGGTTCAGCTCCTCAGGTTTCAATCATACAATGCTATCACAGTTCTAAATTTCAATAATAAACATGAAAACAATAATAGCTTTATTTATATAGCACCTTTCATACATTAAGATGAAGGCTCAAAAGCTTTACATAGATTGTAAAGAAAAATCAATATAGAGATAAAACTACAAGACAATATTAAAAATCATAAGTAAAAACAAACATTATATAGAATAAGATGTAATCAAATATACCAGATTATATAAATATAACCAACATCAACAGCCATTAAGTAATCCAATAAGTAGGTCAAGTTTAAAGAGTAGGTTTTTAGAAGTGTTTAGGAAATGTTCCGTAGTACAAGCCTGTTGTATCTCAGTTAGTAGAGTATTCCAAATGTTTGGTGCATGAGAGCTTAAGTCTGCTTCACCAGTTCTTATATGCTTGACTCTAGAACATTAAGCAAACCAGTATTTGCTGATCTAAGATTATGATTAGGGATGTAAGGGGATAGACACTCCAAAATATATGAAGGAGCTAGATTATTCAGAGCCTTATGTACAATTAAGAGTATTTTTAAATTGATCCTAAAAGACACAGGTAGCCAGTGTCATGATGCCAAAATTTGTTCATATTTTCATACTTTTTTTTATTGTTAAGATTCTTGCTGCTGCATTTTGAACCAGCTGATTTACACCTTTTTAAGGCAGTAGATTTAAACCAAGTCTTTCACCATTTCCTCATTGGACAATTCATCCACACCTTCTCCAAACAGTTTCTAATAATATCCTAAGTTAAATAAGGAGTTCAGTTCAGTACAGACCCCCAGGTGTGGTCTCAGTAATGTTCTATGTAACTGAAGCATAACATCCCAACAGTTGAATTCAATTCTCCCAGCAAAAACAATGATTCTATTTTCTTACCTAATTCCTTTCTGTAGATGCTTCCAGCTTTCAACCTTGGGTAGAGTTTGCCTCAAGTAGATCAAGTAGATCACTGTCAGCAATATTCAGCAAAAAGCTAAGTCCATACAAAGGCTTGATTTATCATCTCTTATTTCATTTTATTTTAATGCTTTAATTTATTAGTGGTTATGATCTTGTAATTATATTTTCTTGTATTTTAGTTATATAAAAGTAGATTTTCAAAATGCCTCTGAGAATAGGAGACAGCTTAAAGCAGTTAAAAAGCCTTTGATTCTCAATGAACTGTGTCAAAATCGGGATGTTACAGGATGTGTACAGCATGTAACAAAACAGGTTAGGTTCATAGAATTAAGTGATTATAAATCTAGGACAATTCAAATTGGTCATCATAGCAAACCACCAATGGGAGTCAGGGGGATTTTCTTAACATTTACTTTCTAACTTACCCCGTATTTTTTTCTTTGGCTTTCCAAGCAGATTACATGAAAATGAGATTAGGTTGTGAAAGGAGGATGGGTGAAGTTTATGACATATGTACAAGCAGTACCAGATCACTATGGGGCAAGATTCACGGCCAATCAAGTGCTTTTTAAAAAAAATGTGCAACCTCATAGTTGGGAAATTGGTAAGTTAATATCCGATATCTGGAAGTATCTCGTAAGCAGTGTCCAAGAGCAGATACAAAATAAACCGCCGAGAAAAATATGAAGTGAAGGATACAAAATACACCAAGCTAGAACAGCTTAGTAAATAGTTAAAGTGAACAAAATGTGAAAGAAAACATTGATTTCTTTGAGTAAAGAGCAGATGAAAGGGCATTTCAAATATATCTTAAACAAATGTCCAAATTATAATGTTTCTAGGAAAGACGGATGATAAATCAATATTAGTTCTGAAAATGACTGAGTCCAGCCTTTATATTTCTAATCAAGTCCTCAAATTAACAACCATGGGTCTATCCACCCATGATATATTTATATTACCACTGGGCTTAATTTGCTCTCTCTGTGGATGAACTCTCGTCACTTTGGTTCTCTCTTTGGACAAGGCAGGCAAAAGCTGCTTGTCATTTCTCTGTAGCTGATGAAATTCTTCTGTTCTTACTTGAGGTTGACCAGTTCCCAGTGGATGTGATTCAGAATAAAAAACTGGCTGGACAGTATTACTTCTAACTTTTGACATCTGGCAATCTTTACAATAAAAGTGCTCTGTTTATTTTCTTAAATTAGCTTTGCATTTCAATAAAATCTGGATGGATTCACAGCCAAAGGGCCTTAAAATTGCAAGTTATTTATGTTACAGTTTCAAATAAATTTGCAAACAACCTGGCAATTACAAAAATAACATTCCTTGCTGGTAATTTTGCAAGCACAGAATATTTCCAAACTTTTGGAACATATCTAAATATATATTGTTTATGGAAAGGGATAAAGAGTTGATGTTTTGGGCCAAGATCCTTCATTGGGACCCAATGAAAAGTCTTGGCCCAAAACCTCAACTGTTTATTCCCCTCCGTGCATGTTGCCTGACCTGCTGAGTTCCTCCAGCATTTTGTATGTGTTACTCCAGAATAAATCTGTCAAGGCATTAAGCCATCAGTAAATATGTATTGTGTGCTGGTGGAGCAAAGATTTCCTGATTACGTTTCTGTAATCTGCCCATCTGACCTCTCCAGAAGACAGTTCTTTGTTTCACAGATTAAGGTTAAAACCAAATGGCATATCCCTGCTGATACACTTCTTTCAGATGCATGTCAGGGCTCATTGACTTTTTAATTTTTATGAAGACGTTTTGCAAAATCAGATACATTTTAACCCAAAAGTTACACTGATTTATGAAGTATAGTGATAGCATTTATACTGTCTGTTTTAGGTTTTAGATTTTCAGCATCAGAAGTATTTGTTTTTGGATTTATACAAACTACAAACGTTTGTAGAGAACTTGCTGAACAAAAACCGAAAATGTAAGAGGTTTAGGCTTGAAAAATGAAGGATAATGGTGCGAGATTCCTACATGTAGAGATCAGGAGGTGTGGGTCATGAACTAAGCCAGATATGATGGGAGCAGAGTGATGGATATTTTTCACCAATTTCTTTAGTACTTAAGTGTGCCTGTCTGTTTATTTGTGTTGGAGGTGATGACAGAGAGTAGAATTTAAAGGGACGTCATGAAGGTGGTCTGGAGGTATTGTAGGCTCAAGCGGAAAAAGTAAACAATTGAAGAATGGAAGCAAGATTGGAAAAAAGTGTGTCCTGCAGCAATGAAACCTCCTTTATTTCACTGGTGTTAATTGGGAGGGAAAAAAAAACAATTTGAGAGTCTATGGAGGCTTGGTTGGAGATGGTTAAAAATACTAGCAGTAATTGCGTTCCTGGATACAGTGCAGGTTGGAATTTAACTTCTTCTTCTGGTGTAGAAAGTTATTTGCAATACCTTTGAAATACATTCAAAACAAATACAAACACAATTTTTCTACTCTAAAAGAAAGTCATACAAGCCAACCAATCCACTGTTTACTCAACTAAACACTTCAAAATTCAGAGATTTCATAGATTTTTAAATAACACAAATTAGGTATAAAGTAAAATATGGACAGTTTCCACTAAGTATCCAAACGTTGTTTACAATGAGAGAAAGTCAACATGATTTGAGAGGAACATGTATATTTCAAAAACAAAGGATAAGAACAAATGTAAAAAAAATCATTGTATTTCTGTCAGAGGGGTGAATCTATGGAACAGCTGTAGTGAGAATTTAAAAACACGCACCACACTTAACAAGTTTAAACATTTATTTAAAAACAATTTAATGAACAAGTATAAAATACATTATTTAAAATGAATGGCAGTAATGTAAATAAATGATACTTGGAATTCGATTTTGTGTTAAAAGATTATGAAATTTTTTGTTTTTGGTTTGATGATTGATGCCAAATATGTTGTTGTATAAGTAAGAGGGGTAGGTGTAATAAGCTGTAGCTTCAGCCTACACCCTTTCGGTGTGTTTTAAAGAATATCTATGTTTTTTGTTGTAATTTTGTCTTATGAAGTCATCATTACGAAATCATCATTGAAAATGATGCTTTTTGTTATCTTTGTACTGACCGAAATAAAATTCCATTCATTCATTCATTCATTCATTCATTCATTCATTCATATTAATCTACTTAAGCTGCCTTAATGACTATTGCCCAGTAGCACTCACATCTAAAGTAATGAAATGCATTGAGAGGTTGGTCATGACTAGACTGAACTCATGCCTGCAAAGATGTGGACCCATTGCAATTTGCCTATCACCACAATAGGTCAATGACAGACGCAATCTCAATGGCTCTCCGTATGGCTTTAGACCATCTGGACAACAAAAACACTTGTGTCAGGATGCTGTTCATCGACTATAGCTCAGCATTTAATACCGTCATTCTCACAATCCTGATTGAGAAATTGCAGAACCTGAGCCTCTGTACCTCCCTCTGCAATTGGATTCTCACCTTCCTAACCGGAAGACCACCATCTGTGCGGATTGGTGATAACATCTCCTCCTCGCTGATGATCAACACTGGCGCACCTCAGGGATACATGTTTAGTCCACTGCTCTACTCTCTGTATCCACATGACTGTGTGGCTAGGTATAGCTCAAATACCATCTATAAATTTGCTGACAATACAACCATTGTTGGTAGAATCTCAGGTGGTGATGAGAGGGTGTACAGGAGTGAGATATGACAACTAGTGGAGTGGTGCCACAGCAAAAACCTGGCACTCAATGTCAGTAAGGTGAAAGAGCTGATTACGGACTTCAGGAAGGGTAAGATGAAGGAACACATACCAATCCTCATAGAGGGATCAGAAGTGGAGAGATTGGGCAGTTTCAAGTTCCTGGGTGTCAAGATCTCTGAGGATCAAACCTGGTCCCAACATATTGATGTAGTTATAAAGAAGGCAAGGCAGTGGCTACACTTCATTAGGAGTTTGAAGAGATTTAGTGTGTCAACAAATAAACTCAACAACTTCTATAGCTGTACCGTGGAGAGCATTCTGACAGGCTGCATCACTGTCTGGTATGGAGGGGCTACTGCACAGGACCGAAAGAAGCTACAGAAGGTTGTAAATCTAGTCAGCTCCATCTTGGATACCAGCTGACAAAGTACCCAGGACACCTTCAGGGAGTGTTGTCTCAGAAAGGCAGCGTCCATTATTAAGGACCTCCAGCATCCAGGGCATGCACTTCTCTCACTGTTACCATCAGGTTGGATGTACAGAAGTCTGAAGGCACACACTCAGTGAGTCAGGAACAGCTTCTTCCCCTCTGCCATCCAATTCTCAAATGGACATTGAATTTTTGGACACTACCTGACTTTTTTCAATATACAGTATTTCTGTTTTTTGCATGTTTCTTAATCTATTTAATATACGTATACTGTAATTGATTTACTTGTTTATTTTTTATTATTTTTAAAAAATGTATTCATTATTATTTTTTTCCTCTTCTATATTATGTATTGCATTGAACTGTTGCTGCTAAGTTAACATATTTCACGTCATAATAAACCTGATTCTGATTTTGACTTCCTCTTTCAGCCATGCACAGATAAACAGGGGAGGGAGGAGGCTGAGAGCTGGGGGTGACATTTCCAGCCATCTCTCTATTCATTAATGAAAAGTGAATGCTCATGTTTATGGTGAGCTGCTGCAACATTCCGGCCTTGAAGGGATTAAAGCAGTTGGGCTTCTGCAGAATGTCAATACTTATTCATTTTTCATATTTCTCATTGAGGACACCTACAAGTGATGATGTCTCAGGGAGGCAATATTCATCATTAAGAACCAACACCATCTGGGCCATGTATAATTTACGTTAATGCCGGTCTATGTAATTTATGTTGTTACGTTTGTAATGTACTGTACTGTGCTGTTGCTGCATTTAGTTCATTTACATGGCATTATACCTTGGGTATGAATGCCCTTGACAATAAATGAGCTAAAGTCATGTCTACAACTGGCAAATGCTGGAGGAATTCGGTAGGTCCGGCTGCATTTATGGAGGAGAACAAACAGTCGATGTTTTGGGCCGAGACCCCATCTGGCTTGAAGCATTCACTGTTTCTTTCCCTCCATAGATGCTGCCTGACATTCTGAATTCCACACGCTCTGCAATTCAGGAACAGCATCTTCCCCTCTGCCATCCTGGATGGATGTTGAGCCCTTGAGTACTACCTCACTTTTTAAATATGTATTATCTCTGGGTTTTTTTGTATGATTTTGGATCTATTCAATATTTGATTTACTTATTTTAAAAAAAAAATTCTTCTATATTATGCATTGCATTGAACTGCTGCTGCTAAGTTAACAAATTTCACGACACATTCTGGTGATAATAAACCTGATTCTGATTCTGATTTTGTGTGTATTACACTGGATTTTCAGTTTCTGCAGAATCTCTAGTGTTTCTGTCTACAGTGGGGATTGTTCATCAGTGTCAGAGCCCCTAGAGAACATGAGACCACATATGAAGGATAAATAGCCTATCCTGAGCACAAGTAAACTGGTGTTGCATAGCACCAGGATGGTGACCACTACCGAAGATAGACCGACTAAATTCACTGAACGCTAAAAAGCAGCAACTGAAAGGTCATGAGCATTGGCCCAGCAGACTTTGGATGCAAACTTCAGAATTTGTACCCGTATTTAGCCTCGGCCTTACAGAAGTCCTCTGAGTTGTAGCACGCTGCTCTCAAGCCAGTTAAGCAGTGAGTTAAAGTGGGCCTTGAGAGGAAAGCTGATGAAATACCCATTAAAATCAGAGGGGTCACATTTTGAAAGCAGATTGCTCCTCTCTGTGTTAACTAACTACACACCGAATGCTGTTGGTTTATTTTTCTTTGCATGGCAGCTCTGTGTTAGTGGCAGCATCTCCTGCACCTTGGATATCTGGCCAGTCAAAACATTGCTACTAAACAAAATCTTGTAGGGTTTTCTGACTGGTACTTTGGGCAGGTCAACCCACGAGTTGTCAAAGCAACTGAAACACGTTTTATAAACAGAAATAAAGATTTTTAAAAGATTAGCTGCACTTAGCACATGTACATCGAAACATACAATGGAATACGATATTGTGTCAATGAGGATGTGCCAGGCAGTTCGCCAACATAGCGTACCCAGAACTTCCTAACCTGTGTGCCTTTTGGACTGTGGGAGGAAACCGGAGCACCCAGAGGAAACCCAGGCAGTCGTGGGGAGAATGTACAAACTCCTTACTGACAGCTGCAGGAATCGACCTTTGATCATTGCTGTAAAAGCTATACCACTGTATTGCCCAGCTCTAACATAACCACATGATCTATTTGTTAGCACATTTGGTAGCGATATGAGATTTATTCTGGTGTTTTGGGCATCATCATTATTTAGGTTTCTGAGAGGCACCAATCACTAGGTGAGCATCTGTTGCATCTATTGCAGAGGCTGGGTCTCTGGTTTATTTGGAACTGACTTGATTGTTACTTTTGATGAATGACACAAAAATTGGTGGGGTAGTGGATAGTGAGGAAGGCTGTTTAAGGCTGTAGATTAATTGGTAGATTGGATGGAGCTTGACAGATAGAATTGAATCCTGACAAGTAGAAGATGATGCATTTTGGGAAGTCATATAGGAGTAGAACATTTACTGTAAATGGTAAGGTGCTGAGATATGCTGATGTATGGAGGGACCTTGGTATCTGGGTCCATTGTTCATAGTAAGTGGCAACACGTGAATATGGTACCAAAACTGGCATCTTAAATGCTTGCCTTCATAGTTTGGGGCATTATGTTGCAACTTTACAAACCATATGGAGTACTCGGTGCAACTCTAAATCATACTACAGGAAAAGATGGTTGCACTGGAGAGATGAGATTCTTCAGGATGCAACATAATGATTAAACTCCCAGGGTCCAGAGTCTATGTCCCAAATTATGAAGGGAATCATATCATATGGTTTGGAGGACATAACATATGGGGGCAGATCGGATAGGCTGGGCTTGTTTTTCCTGAACAAGGAAGGCTGAGGGGAGACCTGATTGAAATATATAGACTATGAGGGACATGATTCAATAGTGAAAATATCTTCTGTGGTTGGCTATCATAAACAAATGGGCGAGAGGCAGGATATCTATCGTGGATTTTGAAGGGTAAGTCTTTTCCACAGAGAGTGCCTGATATCTGAAATGTACTGTCTGAGGAGATGGTAGGATCAGGCAAAATTACTACATTTAAGAGGTTTTAACAGATACTTTAATGGCAATGCACAGAAGGATATGGCCCTAATGCAGACAATGGGATCAGTGTAGATCGGCAAAATGTTGCACATGGACATAATGAGCAAAAAGATCCATTTCTGTGCTATATGATTGCATGAATCAATTGTATGGAATTAGAACATAGAACATAGAATAGTACAGCACATTACAGGCCCTTCGGCCCACAATGTTGTGCCGACCCTCAAACCCTGCCTCCCATATAACCCCCCACCTTAAATTCCTCCATATACCCCTGTCTAGTAGTCTCTTAAACTTCACTAGTGTATCTGCCTCCACCACTGACTCAGGCAGTGCATTCCACACACCAACCACTCCCTGAGTAAAAAACCTTCCTCTAATATCCCCCTTGAACTTCCCTCCACTTACCTTAAAGCCATGTTCTCTTGTATTGAGCAGTGGTGCCCTGGGGAATAGGCGCTGGCTGTCCACTCTGTCTATTCCTCTTAATATCTTGTTCACCTCTATCATGTCTCCTCTCATCCTCCTTCTCTCCAAAGAGTAAAGCCCTAGCTCCCTTAATCTCTGATCATAATCCATACTCTCTAAACCAGGCAGCTTCCTGGTAAATCTCCTCTGTACCCTTTCCAATGCTTCCACACCCTTCCTATAGTGAGGTGACCAGAACTGGACACGGTACTCCAAGTGTAGCCTAACCAGAGTTTTATAGAGCTGCATCATTACCCTGCGACTCTTAAACTCTACCCCTAGATTTATGAAAGCAAACACCCCATAAGCTTTCTTAACTACCCTATCTACCTGTGAGGCAACTTTCAGGGATCTGTGGACATGTACCCCCAGATCCCTCTGCTCCTCCACACTACCAAGTATCCTGCCATTTACTTTGTACTCTGCCTTGGAGTTTGTCCTTCCAAAGTGTACCACCTCACACTTCTCTGGGTTGAACTCCATCTGCCACTTCTCAGCCCACTTCTGCATCCTATCAATGTCCGTCTGCAATCTTCGACAATCCTCTACACTATCTACAACACCACCAACCTTTGTGTCGTCTGCAAACTTGCCAACCCACCCTTCTACCCCCACATCCAGGTCGTTAATAAAAATCACGAAAAGTAGAGGTCCCAGAACTGATCCTTGTGGGACACCACTAGTCACAATGCTCCAATCCGAATGTACTCCCTCCACCATGACCCTCTGCCTTCTGCAGGCAAGCCAATTCTGAATCCACCTGGCCAAACTTCCCTGGATCCCATGCCTTCTGACTTTCTGAATAAGCCTACCGTGTGGAACCTTTTCATTGTATGGAATTGTGTGGAAACAAAGTGCAACTGCAAAATAAATGTTCATTTGTTCTGACTGCCATTGGAAAACACTTACAAATTTGCTGTTCTTGGCAAATAACTTCTCATTCACTCGGCTTTTGTGTTTGTCAGTCTCTGACTGGAATATCCTTTAAGCAGAAGGTAAACAAACTTTGCTCTGTCATCATTAAATAATGATTGATCCTGGTTATTGGAACTTGCCTACTGTCATTTTCCTTTTGAGCAATTGGGTTTCTGGTAGCAAAGTCAAAAGTGATATTTCCAATCTGTACTTCATAAAGATGTGCTGAAGCTTTACTTATGTGACAGAAGATAGGTAATATTTGCTATAGTTTTGCTTTATACATTAAACCTATGTTAGACTATTGTTTGTTAACTGTATCTTCAGCTTCAATGCTATATTATCATTAACTCTGGGCTCTGGGAGTCAATGGCTCCCCCTGTAACTGGTTCCTTAACGTGCTGATCAACAGACCACTATCAGTAAGATTAAGCAGCAACATTTCCGTCACAATTACTCTAAACAGATGTTGCACAAAGTTACATCCTCATCATCATCTCTACCTCTGTACACTCACGACTGTGAGGCCGCTCTCTCTAACTCCATCTCCATGCAGATCTTAAGCTGAATACAAAAGCAAAAAGAGATCATAGCCCTGCATCCCTTACTCCCATTACAGCATTCAATAAAGCATTGAAATCACCACCAGCTGATTAGATCACCCTCAGTACAAAACGGGTGGCACAATAACGTAGCGATAAGCGTAATGACTTACAGCACCAGTGATCAGGGTTCGATTCCCGTAAGTGTCTGTAAGAAGTGTGTATGTTTCTCCCATGACTGCATGGGTCTCCTCCAGCTGCTCCACTTTCCTCCCTCATTTCAACGATGTACAGGTTAGGGTTAGTATGTTGGAGCTGGAAGCATGTTGATATTTGAGGACCATCACCAGCACATCCTCAGGCTGTGCTGGTCATTGATGCAAATGATGTATTTCACTGTATGTTTCTGTGTTTCGACGTACATGTGACAAATATTTATTCTTTAGTCTTTAATCTCTAAATTGGGAGCATATATTTGGCTGTGATTCTCTTTGTTAACCTTCAAAACTAAAAACATACAATTTCAAGATAGTAATATGTTAACGATTCTATATGCCTTAATGATCCATACATAACTAATTTATTTACTTGGATATACATAGTTTTAACATTTGCTAGTGGTCTGTTCTTGGCCTCAGCAAGTAATTGCAAAAGCATAGTAACTGTGCAGAACACAGTTTGCAGAGAGGCCTAAAATAAGCTCTCTTTTCATAAAAGTACATGGTCTATTACACATTTTAGAAGGTTCTAGAAATGGCTGGAACTGTATTGCACTGTACTGTACTGTTGCTGCAGAACAACAAATTTCATGTCATTTTAAGACAATCATAATAAACATTATCCTACTTCTGGAAAATGTGTTTAAGCTTTTACAAGTCAAGTCAAGTCACTTTTATTGTCATTTTAACTATAACTGCTGGTACAGTACACAGTAAAAATGAGACAACATTCCTCCAGGACCATGGTGCTATGTGAAACAACACAAAACTACACTAGACTACGTGAGACAACACAAAACCACATTAGACTACAGACCTACACGGGACACATAAAATGCACAAAACAGTGCAAGATAGTACAATAATTAATAAATAAGACAATAGGCACAGTAAAGGGCAAATTACAATATAATAATAAATGATGTAAATGTAAATATAAACAATGTTTTAGCAGGAACTGAGAAAGAAATAAGCAAAAATTGCAAAGGGAGTGGAGCAGTGTTCAGGTGTGTGTGTGTGTGTGTGTGTGTGTGTGTGTGTGTGTGTGTGTGTGTGTGTGTGTGTGTGTGTGTGTGTGTGTGTGTGTGTGTGTGTGTGTGTGTGTGTGTGTGTGTGTGTGTGTGTGTGTGTGTGTGTGTGGATTGGTGTCAGACGAGACTCTGGGAATTGAGGAGTCTAATGGCTTGGGGGAAGAAACTGTTACACAGTCTGGTCATGAGAGCCCAAATACTTCAGTACCTTTTGCCAGATGGCAGGAGGAAGAAGAGTTTGTATGAGGGGTGTGTGGGGCCCTTCAAATGCTGTTTGCTTTGCGGATACAGCGTGTTGTGTAAATGTCTGTAATGGTGGGAAGAGAGACCCTGATGATCCTTTCAGCTGATCTCACTATCCGCTGCAGGGCCTTGCAATCTGAGACGGTGCAATTTCCGAACTAGGTAGTGATGCAGCTGCTTAGGATGCTCTCAATACATCCTCTGTAGAATGTGGCGAGGATGAGGGGGTGGGAGATGGACTTTTCTCAGCCTTCGCAGAAAGTAGAGACGCTAGGGCGAAACAACAAGATGCTGGAGAAACTTAATGGGTCAGGCAGCATCTGTGGAAGGAAATGGACAGATGACACTTCGGGTCAAGTCTCATCACTTGGACTGATGCACTATTTTCACAAACAAAGCTACCTTGGTAGACACATTGTTTCTGCTGCTTTTGTCCAGAATCCAGATGAAGAATCTCGTCCAAAGGCATCTCCTGTCCATTTCTCTCCGCAGATGCTGCTGAATCAGTTGAGTTCATCCAGCATTGAATTTTGCTCCAGGTTCCAGAACCTGCAGACTTTTGGGTCTCCATTTCATGACTCTAGAGTGAATATTGTTGGCCTTCCTTACGCCAGTTTTATATCCTCTAACTCCTCTCCATCTGCAGACTGTGAATGCAAATAAAAGTGGGTGAGGTGAGTAGGAAATAACACCTTTTCGGTTATTTCTAACTGCCTGATTTTCAACATAGTGCATTAGCCTGTAAAAACTAAAGCCAACTTACATTATTCTAATTGATTCCATATGATGAGTAGCTTTTATTGCTTTTAAATCACTATTTTAAAATGAAAGAATTTCCTTTCTCGGAGACTATTTTTAGCACTGTATGACCATAAAATAAGTGATAGAATCTGCACCCTTTCAGAGTGAATTTCCAATATTTGCCACATTTAAGATAGTTAGAGTGGAATATACTCAAATATTTGCAAGAGCGTTCAACAATTTGGAGACATTGGCCATGCTCACTTGCTGAAGACAGTTGTACAGGACTTGGCTACTTTCTGTGGTATATATATATGGAATGTGAAGCACGTATCCTGCATGCTGCTGGTGAAGGGGATTCCAGGGGCTGTTATGAGTGGTGTAAAGCAGAAGCATTGTTGCAGAATCTCAGGCATTAGACTGGAATCAGGCAAGATAAATCCATGGTTGTGACAGTAGGTTTTGAGGAAGAGATTATTAACCTGAGGACCTACGAAGAAAGAGGAATCCATAGAATCAGTCATGGAAAATTAAAAACTGCTGATGTTGGAAACATGAAACAAAAACAGAAAATGCTGGAAATGATCAGCAGGCTAGTCAGTATCTAGGAGGAAGAACAATTAACATTTTGAATCTGGGATATGTCATCATGGACAGTAACAAAGGAAATACGTGGTAATACTTGTTAAATCCGGAGAGGCAGGAACAGAGTTATTATTTCAGATAGATAATCTTTCACCAGAGCAGGGAAAAAGTGATCAACACTCTTTATGGATGCTACCTGACTTGACATTTCCAATCTTTCCATGTTTTACATCAGGTTGAAAGACATTGGAAGGGAAGGCAAAGTTGGAGAGTGAGTTCTTGTTTATAAGTGTTTGTCTGTGCATGTGGGAGCTGGGGTGGGGGTGGATGCGCTCTGTGTTTCAAGGATGAAGGATGGGTTATGGCGGAAGTTCAGAAAACAGCAGGGAGTACCAAGGCAAGTTTTTTTTTAAACACAGAGAGTGGTAGGTGCCTGGAACACACCTCCAGGGGAAATGGTGCACCAAATACGATAACAATAGGCATTTAGAGAGTCACATGAACAAGCAGAGAGTTAAAGCTTATAGACCATGTGCAGGTAAATGTGTAATTTAAACTGGCATCAGGGTTGGCACAAACATCATTGGAGCAAAGGGCTTGTTCCTGCACTTTGTGCTGTTTTATGTTGAAAGGAATCAGTATGGAAGTAGGAGATATGAAGGATGAATAACAGTTTGAGCAGGCAGTGAATTTATAATCAGATTGAGCTCAAAGACTTGAATTAAACTAGAGAGCAATATAGGTGCTGAGCGATGCCCATCACAATAATAAAATTCTAAAGACCTGCAGAGCTTTTACCGATGAATCAGAGTGGAAATTCAAATTATAATCAGGAAGCCAAAGGGGACAGTTCATGAACCCGTGAACACCACCTTACTAGTTCTTTTGCACTGTTTATTTATTTTATTTTTTAGTGTAGCTCGTGGTATTTTTTATGCCTTACATTCATATTTTGCTGCCACAAAACAACACATTTTATAACATATGCCAGTGACAAGGAACCTAATTCTGATTCTGAAAAGAAAAGCTGCTTGTGTAAAGGGCATTGCAAAAGTGTTGTATAGACATGGGTAACGGAGAAATGGAGCCTGTTAAGGACTAAAGTAGGAACTTAAATATGCATATTGAGAGCAGCATTTAGATACTAAAGAGCACTTTGCATCTGTACTCTCCAGAGAAGAGGATGGATCCAAAGTAATAGTGCGGAAGCAGTTGGGTGCGATGTTGCATACGTTAAACATTGATAACATGATTAAAGCATTACCGCATTTGTCTGACCTTAAAGTTAGTAAGCCATCAGTACTGGCTAAGATGTTTTATATTTGAAGACTGGTTCTTATTTTACATTTTAATTAGAGTCATAGAAAAGTACAGCACAGAAACAGGACCTTCCGCCCATCTAGTCCGTGCTGCACCATTTAAACTGCCTACTCCCATCGACCTGCACTGGTATCATAGCCCTCCATACCTAAACCATCTATGTATCTATTCAAACTTCTCTTGAAGTATAACTTACATACACCACTTGCGCTGGCAGCTTGTTCCACACCCTCACGATCCTCTGAGTGAAAAATTTTCCCCTCATGTTCGCCTTAAACTTTTCACCTTTCGTCCTTAACTACTGAACTCTTGTTGTAGTCCCATCCAACCTCAGTAGAAAAAGCCTACTTGCATTTATCCTATCTATACCCCTCATACTTTTGTACACCTCTGTCAAATCTCTCAGTCATCTACATTTCAAGGAATAAAGTTCTAATCGATCCTTATAGCTCAGGTCCTCCAATTAATGCCTGTTATCCATGTAATTCCTGAATAACGCCAACAGCAAGTGTAGAATAAAAATATAATTAAGAGTGTCATCAGGAAAAAAATTATGCAATGTTTGGTTGGAATCTGGAATGCACTAACTGTAGATGTGGTGGAGGTGGGTTCTATTGTGTCCTTCAAAAGGGAATTGAATTAATATATGATGGAGAAAAATTCACAGAGCTGTGGTTAAAAGGGCTGGTGAGCAGCACTCAGAACTTTCTCCTGCAGAAAGTCGGTGCAGACATGGTTGGCTGAATGAACTCCTTCCGTACTGTATCTATTGTATGATTCTACTACTGCATGGCCATTTATTGAGCCTTGCTACAAGCAAATCAGCAATCACAGTAATTCCAAAAAGAAATTGCACAGAATTCTGGGCAATATGGAGGCTGAGAAAGATGTTACATGAATGCAAACTCTTCCCTTCCAGCTGTGGGAGAAAGGTTCTGTCTCCCAGCCAAATTCTTCTCTCAACCATCAGCCAGCAGCACAAAAATGTGCCCCCCACAGCTGAAAAATAAAATGGCAACAAGCAAAGAAAGAAAACAGGAAAGGAAAGAACATTTTTAAAAAGTCTCATGAATGACAGAGGGATGAAGAATGGGAAAGGAAAACGAACAGTAAGAAATGCAGGAGATTTGCACTGGAAACGGCTCCCGCTAACGGAGAGAGAGCTGGAAGTCGGCAGATGGGAAGGCTTGAAGGAGCAAAAGAAGACGGAGAGAGGCAGCAGAGGAAGCAAAGTCAGTGAAGCAAAGGAGGAGAGAAAAAGAACCACCAGCACAAATTGTGAAAGACAGGCTGTATTCTTTGACTTTCTCTGAGCACCAGTTGAAGATACAATTAAGAATATTATCACCAATGAATTTTATGCATGAGGTAAAGTTACGGAAACCTAAACCTAAAACTTAAAATTGCACTTTTTTGTGTTTTTTTAATTATAATTTTGGTTTAATTCTGAAGAATATAAAATCTGAACCTTGTGATTTTCAAATTGTGCCACATCATTCCTTTTATTTAATCTGTTTTCTCCATACTTTCAAATTCCAGAAATGTTTTATAGTAGAGATATTTGGTTTCAAATGACCCTGCTTAGCCTGTTACTAAATTTAGTCCAATTTAAATTCAGTTTTGACCACAGACCAATTTATAATACTACATGGCACAAGACCATTTCCTCTGGAGTATGTAGTGGTGTCTCTAAGAAATGCACACAATGTAGTCCCTGTAAATAATTCGTAAATTTTCTGTACTGAGCTGCTGTAGGCAATACACAACAAATTGAGTTCTGTTCTGAGTTTATCTTGGCCAGCAGTAGGCACGTTTACATACCACTATTTTTAACTTTAATCCTTGGTATGCTTCACTGAGTCTGCATTGTGCCCTGAGATGTATCATGGGAAACCTGCAGTCAATCACGACATAAGGCCCTTTTTATCTTGCAGCAGTGAAAAAGTCAGACAACTAGATATTATTACCACATTATACTTATAATTTTGAAGGACTTTCACTCTTCTGTTCACTTTATGTTACAAGACAATGCCTCCAACTTTAGTTGCAGTATAGTCATGTCCATGTAACAAAAGAAACAGTGGGAACTTTGACTGCCATCACTTTCCTTATGCTTTCCACCAGCATGCTGATAGAACAGAATGGCTGGAAGAGGAAAAGATCAATATGTTTCGATGTACATGTGAGAAATTAATCATTGTCTTTATCTTTATCTTCTTATCCAATGCTCGGAGCCACCTAAAAGAACACACCTTACTGGATACCTTTATGATTGCTATTTAATTTAATTGAAATTAAATTTCTATCAGTCTCCCACCACCAAAGTATTCTCTCCAATTCTACCTCATGATTATCCTGCAACTTGAAACCCCGTGACCTATGACCAATGATATACCCAAGTTCCAATTCCACTGGACAGCAAGTTATTTTGAAAGTGTTGCTTCCTCAGAATTTTTTTTTTTGGTTATGATAGAATGCTTGAAACTGAACATGAATATAATTTCACGCTACTTGTATCATTTAGGAATTTGCATAAACAAGAAATTAACTTTTATTGAATATAATTCATTTAATTCCATAGCAGTGCTGATTCTTTGCAACAGTTCAACTAAGTTAAAAAACGTTTTGTTGATGATTTTCGATTGTACTCAATGTCTGAGGCTTCTTGCAAAGTGTCGACCAATAGTTAACCAGCATTGATGGATTCCAGTTGCTGATACTGTTTCTCAAAGTCCTGGTGAAACCTTTCACCATGCTTGTCACTGACAGTTCCAAGATTTGTAAGGAAGAAGTCTAAATGGGAATGCAGATAATGAATCTTTAGTGACATTTTGTACTTCATAGTTTTGTGTGTTTGAAGCATGTTGGCAACCTGCTGCACGTAGTTTGGTGCTCTCTAGTTGCCAAGAAAATTTTCAACAATACCTTTGAATGCCTTCCATGTGATTTTCTCCGGTCCCACTTGAAATTTTTTGAAATGCCTGTCGTTGTTGACCTGTTTGATTTGTGGACCAAGAAAAATGCCTTCCTTAATCTTGGCATCAGTTATTCTGGGAAATATCTGCCTCAAATATCAAAATCCTTCATGGAATTTTTTGTGTCTGGTGACAGCAGGCTCCATGCTTGCAGTCCTGAACTCAGTAATACTCCTCTTGACTTTGACAAACTCAGATTGAGTTATCAGACGAGGCTCACTTGACTTAAGGGGTTCAAATTTATATCAGTATCAGTGTCATTTTCCATTCCTGGCTCGTGCATCATGACATCTTCGTCTGCCTCTTCTGGACTCCATGTCTCTGATGGTTTCTGTACTGGAAGACTATCGTCAAGCAGCGCAGGTCTCTCTCATGGCTAAAGGGAGATTGGGATATGGAATTGATTTCTTGTTTATATCAGAGAAACCAGACACACTGGTCAGACAGAAGTAGCAGTCTGTCACCTGATCCTTCTGATCTCACCATATCATTGGGACAGTGAATGACATTGACTTCCCAGTACCTCCGAGCCAAGCTCTAAAATCAGTAGCGCATGTTGCACAAAAAATGTGAGGAGTCCAGGCTTTGTCTTGGTGGCCAATTTTACATCCAAAGTAGAGCTCGGGGCTGTCTTAATGAGAGGAGTCATGCTCTCTCTTTGAGATTCAAGCATGTACTCACCACAAATATAGCAAAAAGCCTGTCCTGCCATGCAACATCCACCCTGCCTAAGCATACCCAGGCAGCCTGGACAAGATAGAAAACCGTTCAGCTTACATTGCTGGAAACATTTTAATTGACTTTATTATGAATTGAAATAAAAAATATAGGTGACTTAAAAAAATGGAGCATGAAGCAAAAAACCTTTGTTCAGTTTTCTTATTGAAGAAAGACCTTTGTGAATATGAAGTACACAAGGTATGTACAATTTTCCATGATATCTTGTGCATGTAGATGCCATGACAATGAAAGCTCATCAACACCCCTACTTCCTCAGGAGGCTAAAGAGATTTGGTATTTATAGTGGTAGTTGACACTCTCAACATTGAACCTCAGGTATAATACATAAAATGTTGCTGTGATTAATGGGTTTATATTATTTTTAAAGTGTATTATTACCCAAACAGTATGCATGACAAACTTTTCACTGAATCTTGGTGCATTTGACAATAATAAAATATTACCTATAGCAATAGCAATACCAATACCAAAGTGTCCCCATGAATATGAAAGTTGAAATTGCACTGAATAACTAATATGCATGAGCCACAGACCAGTGCAGGCATTCCTCAGGTTAGGGCAGGGTTCCCTTCCCGAGAACTGTGTGTAACCCAAACTGTTTGCGAGTTGGAAATGAACAAAATGAATCCGTGGGAGAGGTTTGCAGAAACAGCTGTGAAAGGATACAGAGCAGATGCGGACCAATGGTTAGCGACCGGCCTCATTGACTCAGAATCGGGTTTAATATCACTGACATATGCTATGAAATTTGTGGTTTTGTATCATCCCTTACTGATTTTTATTGATGCTCCACAGAAAGCATCTTAGCCAGATGTATCATCATAACCACTTGGTCTGTGACCTTGAAAAACTGCAGGGAGTTGTGAACACAGCAAGGTAAATCACGACAACCAGCCTCCCCTCCATAGGCTATGGGGATTTCTTGCTGCCTCAGTGAGGAAGCAAGCATAACCAAAGACCTCAACCACCCCTCTCATTTTGCAAAAGATACAAAAACCTGAACTCACGTACTACTAGCTGAAGAGCAACATCTCCTCCACTGCTATAAGACTACTGAATGGTTCCCTAATACAATAAGATAGACTCTTGACCTCACATTCCACCTCATTATGATTTAGTATATTATTTTTTTTACCTGCACTGCATTTCCTCTGTAGCTGTTGCTCTTTTATTCTTGTATCATCATAACCACTCTTTATTGTTTTACCTTATATGACCTCAATGCACTGTGTAATGAATTGATCTGTATGAAAAATATGCAAGACACTGTACCTCAGTCCATACAACATTAAACCAATTCCATTGAAAATTAAATTTTGCATTGGGGCTACTTAGAAAACAAATAGGCCTTTCCCTGGTACACAATAACTTCTAGCCCTTCACTCTTACAGATTTCAATAACCTGACAAAGTCCACTTTTCATGTTTATGCAAATATAATATCAATGGGGTATATTTTACCTCATAGTTAAGGAAGAAGAAGAATAGCCCTTAACTCAGCAGTGGAGTTATCGGGGCACCGCCATGATGGTGTTTCCATAGCAAGCTATTCTTGTTTTTACGAGGCCGAGTTGCTAGCTTGACCCTCATCCCGACTTGGATTCGAACTCGGGAACCTTCGCTCCGGAGTCTGGCGCTGATATTATTGCGCCACCAAGCGGGACACATAGATAAGGAGTTTGATTACATATATTGCAATTATCATAAACATAAGTAAGATCTGAACACAATTTTCAGACTCATCACTGGCACCATAATTAGAAAAAGAGAATTTCTACCGGAATCAAAACTGAAAAATCAATCAGCTTAATCACGGTAACCTTGGCATAGAGAAATCTGTGCAGCACCTCAAAAGCATGATATCAAGGTCTGGCACCAAGCCATATTAAATGATATAAGGACAGATGAGAGTTTATTCAGTCCCTTAAACATGAAAATGGGGAGATTTAGAAAGTGAAATGCAGATGTTTAGGTCTATACAGTTGAAATCATGACTGCAAATGTGGGAATAATTAAAATCAAAGATTCAACAAGAGGCCAGAACTGGGAGGATCACAGAAATATCTTGAGGTCTTAGGGCTACAGAAAAAGGAAGGGAGAAACTGTGGAAGGAATTGAACGTGAGAATTTGGATTCCTTTTGTACCATACAATGATGCATTACTTAACTCTCATAGATGAAGAGATAACAGTTAAACACACTTGTTTATAGTGATAGTCAACACTTACAACAATGAACCTTAAGTATACTACAACCAATGTCGCAGCGATTAATAAATTCATATTATTTCTTAAGGTGTATTATTTCATAAACAGTATGCAAGACAAGCTTTTCACTGTATCTTGGTGTATTTAGCAATAATTAAATAGTACCCAATACCCATGAATGTGAAAGTTGAAATTGCACTGAATAACTAATATGCATCAGCCACAGACCAGTGCAGGCATTCCTCAGGTTAGGACAGGGTTCCCTTCCCGAGAGCTGTGTGTAACCCAAACTGTTTGCGAATTGGAAATGAGCATGCTGAATCTGTGGGAGAGGTTCGCAGAAACAGCTGTGAAAGGATACAGAGCAAATGCGGACGAGTGGTTAGCAACTGGCCTCATCGACTCAGAATCGCGTTTAATATCACTGATATATGCTGTGAAATTTGTGGTTTTCTGGCAGCAGTATAGTGCAATACATAAAATCTATAAACTACAATATGAAATATACTTATAAAATTATTTAAGTAGTGCAAAAAGAGTGCCAAAAGTAGTGAGGTAGTGTTTATGGATTGGTTCATTGTCTGTTCAGAAATCTGATGACAGAAGGGAAAAGGCTGTTCCTAAAACATTCTGTGTGTGTGTCTTCAGGCTGCTGTACATCCTCCCTGATGATAACAAAGAGCAGAGCATGACTGAGGCAGTGGGAGTCCATAATGATGGATGTCCCCTTTTTGAGGTATCGTGGTTTGAAGGAGTCCCTGATGCTGGGAAGGCTGGTGGCCATGATGGAGCTAAATGTTTGCAACCCTCCGTAGTTTTCTCTGATCCTGTGCCGCAGCCTCTCTATACCAGAATGTGATGCAACCAGTGAGAACGTTCTCTATTGTATATCTGCAGAAATTTTCAGGAGCCTATTGCAACATGCCAAATCTACTCGAACTTTTAATGAAATGTAGCCACTGACTTGCCTTTTTTATAGCCCTTCAGAGATGTTGACATCAAAGAAATTGAACCTGCTCACCCTTTCCACTGCTGATCCTTTGAGGACTGGTGTGTGTTCCCTCAACTTCCCCTTCCTGAAGTCCACAATCACTTCCTTGGTCTTGTTGATGTTGAGTGCAAGGTGAGAGTCATAGAACATTACACTACTACAGCATAGAAACAGGCCCTTCGGCCTATCTAATCTGTGCCGAACCATTAAACTGCCTAATCTCAATACCCTTCACCTGGACCATCCATACCCCTCCCATCCATGTTCCTATCCAAATTTCTCTTAAATATTGAAATCAACCCGACATCCACCACTTAAGCTGGCAGTTCGTTCCACACTCTCACCGCCCTCTGAGTGAAGAAGTTTCCCCTCATGTTCCCTTAAACATTTCACCTTTCATCCTCAGCCCACAACTTCTAGTTCTAGTCTCATCTCATCTTAGTGGAAACAGCCTACTTGCATTTACCCTATCTATATGCCTCATAATTTTATAAATCTTTATTAAATCTCCCTGAATCTTCTACGTTCTAGGGAATAAAGTCCCAATCTATTCAACCTTTCCCTATAACTCATATCCTCAAGACCAGACAATATCCTTGAAAATTTTACTTGTACTCTTTCAACCTCATTTGCATTTTTCCTGTAGGTAGGTGACAAAAACTGCACACTGCTCCAAATTAGGCCTCACTAATGTCTTATATGATTTCAACATGACATCCCAACTCCTGTACTCAATAAGTTGATTTATGAAGGCCAATGTGCTAAAAACATTCTTTATGACTGTATCGGCCTGTGACACCACTTTCAATGGATTATGGACCTGTATTCCTAGATCCCTCTCCTCCTCAATGCCCTACTTTTCACTGTGTGAGACTTGCCCTGGCTGGTCCTCCCAAAGTGCAACACCACACAGTTGTCTGCATTAAATTCTTTCCGCCATTTTTCAGCCCATTTTTTCAGTTGGTCCAGATCCCATTGCAAGATTTGATAGTCTTCCTCGCTATCCACTACACCACCATTCTTAAAATCATCACCAAATCTGCTGATCAAGTTAACCACATCATCATTGACATCAGCAGATGGAAAATCATTGGTATTGATGGCAAGCAACAATGGGCCCTGTGGCACATGCCTAGTCACAGGCCTCCAGTCAGAGAGGCAAACTCCTACTAAAACTCTCTGGCTTCTCCAACAAAGCTAATGTCTAATCCAATTTATTACTTCCCCTTGAATGACAAGTGACTGAACCTTCTGGACCGACCTCCTCTGCAGGATCTTTTCAAAGGCCTTGCTAAAGTCCATGCAGACAACATTCACTGCCTTGCCTTCATCAACTTTCCTTGTAACTTCCTCAAAAAACTCAATAAATTCGTTAGACACAACTTACCACTCACAAAGCAATGCTGACTATCCATTAATCTGTCCCTGTCTATCCAAATACTTATACATCAGGCCCCTTGGATATCTTCCATTCACTTTTCCACTACTGATGTCAGCCTCACCAGCCTGTAATTTCCTGGTTGATTCTTAGAGCCTTTCTTAAACAATGGAGAATGTTAGTTGTCCTCCAATCATCCAGCACATCACCTGTCGCTAAGGATGTTGTAAATATCTCTGCCAGGGCCCCTGCAGTTTCTGCACTAGCCTCCCGCAGGGTCTGAAGGAACACCTTGTCAGGTTCTGGGGAGTTATCCACCCTAATTTGTCTCAAGACAGCAAACATCTTCTCTTCTGTAACCTCTATATGGTCCATGAGTTTGCTGCTGTGTTGCTTCACATCTATAGAGTCTGTGTCCATCTCCCAGCAAATACAGATGCAAAAAATCCATTTAAGATCTCCCTCATCTCTTTCAGCTCCATGCATAGATTACCACTCAGATCTTTCAGAGGACCAGTTTTGTTCCTGGCTATCCTTTTGCTCTTAATATATCTGTAGCAGCCCTTAGGATTCTCCTTCACCTTGTCTGCTAAAGCAACCTCAGGTCTTCTTTTAGCCCTCCTAATTTCCTTTTTAAGTGTTCTCTTGCTTTTCTTATACTTCTCAAGTATTTCATTTGTTTCTGCCTGCCTTTACCTACTATGGACCTCTTCTTGGTTTTAACCAATGTCTCACTATCTATCAAAAAGCAAGGTTTTATAAACCTGCTATTGTTGCTTTTTATTCTGATCATAGAATTCGGTACTCACAAAACTTCGGTTTTGTAGGCCTCCCACTTACCAAGTATGCCTTTGCCAGAACACAACCTATCATATTGTTACCCGTGCCACAGGCTAGTGAGGGCAGAAATACGAAGATCATGTGACTAAGGAGTTCATACAGGAGTGAAGGCCTCATATTTTTGAATCATTGGACTCTCTACTAAGGAAGGTTAGAGCTGTACAGAAAGGATGGTTTGCACCTGGACAGAAGGGGGACTAGTATCCAGCAGGAAGATTTGTAAGTGCTGTACAGTCGGGGGGGGGGGGGGCGGGAAATTGGGGGTTAAACCAAGAGTTGCAGGGGGATGGATGGGAAACAGAGTGCCAGAACAGATAATGGAGTAGCTGCAGAGAAGGATGCTGTTAAGCCTACATACAAGATCAGGAATCATACAATGCTAAGCTCTTCTTGGAGCAAACAAGGTTAAGATAATAAAAAATAATGTTAGATATTTACAACATCATAATGGGTTTAGATGGGTGAATGGAAACACATCCAATGGCCAATAGTTCAATGACCAGTGGGCACAGATTTAACGTCATGAGCAAAAGATAGAAGAAGGTGGTGTGAAGAAAACCTTCTTTTATTTGCAGTAAGTGATTGTGATCTGGAACACAACAAAGTAATGGCACAGACTCATTGGACCAAATACCTCATTTGTGCTGTGACAACTCTGTTCCACCATTTCTGTGAGATGGAATCTTACAATAGAATGCATCTTGCAATTGGGCATACTGTTTGTAGAGTCTTGAAGAAGAGGCATGTCCTAATTATTAACAGTTGGCTTGATATCACAGTGATACAGACACTGCTGTTCAGTCTGGCATTTAATGACAATCTCAAACTGTTATTGACAAGAGGTGGAGTGCAACCTTGATTGAACTGCTGCAGTACTTGTGGTGACGGAACTTCTGCAGGCTTTTAAGTAGGGAATTCAGAATTTTTTATCAAGCCCTGGGCAGGATGGTGTGTAAGTTGAGGGGACAACTTGAACTTTTTTGCCATTCCTAGGCTCTCTTTTTTAAGTAATGAGGAGTTGGAACAGGTAAATTTGCTGTTACATTAGCTAAGGCAAGTTCCTGCACTGCTTTTTGTAGAGGGTCAATACTGCAAACATGGTGCGTGGCTAGTGGAGAGTGAAGTTCCAATCAGGTGCTGATTTGGACACACTTTTTTGCTGTTCTCTGATCTATTTGATCACTTTAGCATTTAGCCAAGTAAGTGAAGAATATTCCATTACACTCCAAAACCGGTGGTGTAATGTTGGAAAAAGGAGGTTGGCCAGTTGCAGTGGCACTCCACACTTCGCATACTGTCTCTCCTTTAATTGGTTCATAAGGTCAGCATGCTTTTTCATATGGAGACAAGGATTAAGTCAAGAGCAGGTTTACACAAAACCGATTACACTCGTGTGAATTAAGCAAGTTCAGCAATAATTTGATTTCAACTGTTAAAAACTTTAAGGGATATTGGTATTGGAATTGGTATAATATTATCATATGTACCATGATACAGTGAAAAGCTTGTCTTGCATGGTATTCATACAGGTCAAATTGTTACACAGAGCATTGATAGAGAACAAGTTAACACAATAACAATGCAGAATAAAATGTAACAGCTACAGAGAAAGTGCAGTTCAGGTAAACGATGAAGTGTAAAATCATAATGAGGTGGATTGTGAGGTCAAGAGTCCATCTTATCATGCAAAAGGTCCGGTGAAGGGTCTACTAACAGTGGGAAAGAAACTGTTCTTGAGCCTGGTGATATGTGCTTTCAAGCTTTTGTGTCTTCTGTCCGATGCGTGGGGGGAGAAGAGAGAATGTCTGGGTGGGTGGGGTCTTTGATTATGCTGGCAGGGAGCAGTCTAGACAGAGTCCATAGATGGAATGCTGGTTTCCATGATGTGCTGAGCTGTGTCCTCAGCTCTTTACAGTTTCTTGTGGTCTCACGCAGAGCAGTTGCCAGACAAGCCATTATGCATCCAGTCAGAGTCCTTTCTATGTGCATCAATAAAGATCGGAGAGGATTGACACTAACATGCCAGACCAGGTTTATTTAGCCTCCTGAGGAAGTAGTGCTATTCAGCTTTCTTGGCTATAGCATCAATATAGTTGGACAAGGACCAGGTTATTAGTGATGTTTACTCTTAGGAAATTGAAGTTCTCAACTCCCTCAACATCAACACCATTGATATAGATAGGAGTAGGTGCACTGTTCCTGAAGTTAATGACAAGCTCTTTTGTTTTATTGATACTGATGGAAAGTTTGCCCTCATGATACTATGTCACTAATTTCTTTATCTCCTTGCTCTACTCCAACTCATCATTGTTTGAGAATAGACCTACAGTCTACTACAGTGTTATCATCTGCAAACTTGGATTTAGAGCAGAATCTGGACTCACAGTCATGAGTATGCAGGGGGCAGATGACTCAACCTTGTAGAATACCAGCGTTGACCATAATCACTGCGAGATGTTCTGCCTATTTTTACTGATGGTGGTCTGTTCATCAGGAAGTCACATTGACTCCCAGGTCCGCAGTTTGGTGATGAGTTTGCCTGGAATTATAGTATGAAAGGCATAACTGTGGTCAATAGACAATAGTCCAGATGGTTCAGAGATGAGTGTAGGGCCTAGGAGATGGTATTCGCCATAGACCTGTTTCATAGCAGGCAAATTGAAATGGGTCCAGGTTGTCTGGAGGGCTGGAATTGATATGTATCACGATCTGCATTTTAGAGTGCATGACTCCATGCTTTTTGTACTTTCCAGCTCAATTTTCTCCCTCTTAGTGATCCAGCTTCACCTGAAGATTACACATCATCACAGCTCCCCTAATTCTGTTCTAAAGGAAATCATGAAAGTCTTGTCTGCGCATCTTTCATGACAATTATTGCTATTATAAATTATATCCACACTTGTAATAAAAGCTGTCTAGTCCAATACAACTACATACTTCAATTGCCAGATAGGAACAAAAACTGATGAAAATGACCAAGTAAAATGATATGAGAAGGAATGGGAGGTAATGCTAAAAAGTTAGATTTTTTTAAAGGAAGTTTATTTCATGAGTTTCTCTCTGTAAAACTCTGTAAAATGAGCTTTATTTGTCACCTGTACTTCAAAATATACAGTGAAATGTGTTGTTTGTGTCAATGACCAACGCAGTCCGAGGATGTGCTGGGGGCAGCCCACAAATGTCATCATGCTTCTGGGCCAAGAAAGCAAGCACACAACTTATTAACACTTACTAATCTGTATGTCTTTGGAATGTGGGAGGAAGCACAAGAACCCAAAGGAAACCTTCATGGTCACCAGGGGAATGTACAATCTCCTTGCAGACAGTGGTGAGAATAGAACCCTGGTCACTGGTGCTATAAAGTGTTACTTTAGCCAGTACATTACCATGCCATTCCAACTGTATCTTTTTAGCAGCCATGATATAATTTTGCAGGGTTTTTGATTTCTGGGGCCTTTGAATCCATCCTTAGCAAGTAATCAAGAACAACAGCATGCTCATGTAACTGCCAGACTCTGTTATAACAAGCAGAAGCATAGGACTACGATGCTTATCAGGAAAACAAGGCAAAGGACAGTGAGCCTGTCTGAATTTAATTGACTTGCAAATTGCTTCAAGCTCTTTTCTATTATTCAGAGAGATTTGCTAATGTACTTTGAAAAGCAGTTGGCCCTCAGAAAATGATCTCACTAGCTGAGAGTTCTCCAACTTGCCGAAGGTAAGGCATCTTTACAAATAAAAGTTGTTAGACTTATTGAGTATCTTCTTGCAGTCACAGATCTGACTGCACAAATCTGCAGTCACAAATCTCTTGCAGTCACAAGAGCAGTGCGGCTCATCCAACCAATTAATCTAATCGCTGAGAATTTACCATGTAGAACATTGGCCTAGATCTTGTTCCTCAACAGCGGATTCATTTTTAGAGAGAATTGTTAGCTAAACAACAATTTTAAGACGTTTATTATTTCAAGAGAAATCAAAGTAGCCAAATGTACTTGAATTTATTGTCCCATCTTAATTTCCCCAAAATGGAAGAGGAGTTAAGAATTTTATAAAAATTGGTGGGTCCACAGTCATACTGGACGAGAACGATAGATCTTCCTCCTTGAAGGATATTCTCAAAGCTTTTTTCTTTTTCCTTTTCTTTTTCACATCAAGGATGACTTGCATCCACTCTAATTCGGACAAGAAAGATAACACCAGTGTGAACCTGCAGATTCTACCCCAGATGGGGCAGGTGTAATTTATAGGATGGGCAGATAGGTAGTTTGTGATTTGGTGTGCTCCCGCTCCTTTTATACCATGCTTCTGTGTGCTCCCTGTGCATGGACTCAAGATTCTCAGTGTCATCCCAAATGCTCTTTTTCTCCTTTGATTAATCATGACCGTGAAAAGCTTTTCCTTTGCCCACAACTTAATCTCTTTCAATTGCAGAGCTTGGAATAGAATATCTTTAACAGGAAGCTGATGTTAGGTATCCAAATGATATGGTCTGCGGACAGTGTGTAATTGGGTCAGTGATCAATGTTGTTTATCTATTGGTCTGTTTATCCTACCAATGGATTTGGATAATTTGGATCACACCACTGGTGAAATCTCTCCAGTGCCTTAAGATCTTGTTATTGGCAATCCTAGTCTCAGAACTGCTTAGGAGAGTAACAGTTGCTACTACTCAGTATACAGTGAACTTTGTACTGGGTTTGAGTCTTATTTAAGCACTCTGGCACAGTGAAGATGATAACGAAGTTCATCATCGGTATTGGACTTCACTCTGGGGTAGCTTCTGAGATCAGGGAAGTGATCCATGTTTTCCAGTGTCTCGTCATGAAAGTTTATTGTAGTAGATGTTGGGGGACAGTCCTTTGTTGTATGACTGCTGAATGCTGAGTGCATATGCTTCAGTGAATGAGATGATGATGACTTGGAAATCTTTCTACAGTCATTTGCAAATGCCAACTTTGCATCAACACTATTGCTTGATTGCTGAGGAGGACCTTGTCTCTGGAACAGAGGCCATGGGATTTGTCCAGTTCCTCTTTGGTGCCATGGTGTGTTTTGGTACTCTGGATTGGGAGAAGTGTCAGGGTGATAGTGCAGACTTGATTGATGATGTATGCCATGAGATTCCTTCTGCTATGGTTCTGTTGGTTAGGATCATAGTTTGCATGCCTGAATGAAGCACATTTATGATGAAGATTCGTTTCTGTGGGCAGCTGAGTTTGAGGAGCTGCCTTCCACATTTCCTCCCCCAGCTTGCAAAGAGCTCTACTCATTTCTCCTGGAGTTGTTGTGTGTTAAAGATTCTGTCTCTTGTGCTCCTAAATGAATAAAACCCACACTGCAATTTAGAGAACAGCTCTTCAGAAGCTGGGAGGAGTCGGTTGACAAGGCTCCTGAACTGCCGTAGATAACTTCAATCACCAATGCACTGAACTGATTCTACGACCTACAGACTCACTTCCAAGGACTCTGTACAATTCATTCTCTCAATTTTTTTATTTGCACAGTTTGTCTTCTTATGAATTGAATTGACTTTATTACTTACATCCTTCGTATACATGAGGAGTGAAAATTTCCATATTGGCTGTTAGGCAGTTTTTGCCTTTTTTTAAAACACTTATTTTGTAAATTCTATTGTATTTCTTCTTTTCCTATAAATGCAATAAAATAAATCTCAAGGTAGTGTATGCACACACTTCATGAATAAATTTACTTTGAACTTTGACAATGAATTTTTCTGTGGCTACAGCAGGGAAACCCCTCTACAGTTGCCACAGTTGGACTTACCTCCTGGTCAATTGTAATAAATGCCACACTTCTGAAGACTTTCTGTGAAATACTCCTCTTCCCAATGTGGACAATGAAGAAGCCTTTTTGATTTCTTGCTGATCAATAATAGCGACAGAATAGGTTGCTATGCGTGGAGTCAAAGGTGCTCATAGAAAGGACAGAGTTGAGGTTGAGGTCTTAGAAAATCTGTGGCTCCCTGTAACTTTCTGAATCTTCTGTGCTCTTTCTATCCCCTGCCTGGTTGGCATTAGTGAGCCAGATGGATTTTTAACAACAGGCCAGTATATTCATGGTTACCAGTACCAAAACTGGTTTTATTTTAAAATTCCCGATTTATTTAGTTACTAAGGTTCAAATTCCCCAGCTGTAACTGTGGGATTCAAATTAATTTCTTTAGATTGATGCTCCAGGACACTGGCTGCTAGGTTCAGTAATGTTTCCAATAAATTTCCTGCCGCATTGGAGCTAGTATGCAGGAATGATGGGAAATGGTTCAAACTGCATCATCTCCACTCCGGAATATGATGTCACTTCATTAGTCGATATGTATACTACTATAACCAGTGAAATCCTCCCATATATCAATATATATGGTTCTGTCCAATTCTGTCCAATCACACAGAAACAGGCCTTTTGGCCACTGATCCTATTCACCTGAATTAGGTCTGTACCATTCTGAAATTCTGTGATTCAGATATTTGTCTTGCTTGCCTTAATGTTGTGGGACTACCTGGCTCCACCACTTCTTCAGTCACTGCATTCCCAACTCCAACCACTCTCCATGTGAAGATGTTTCCCCTCAGATTGACCAATTTCCTCTCAGATTCCAATGAAAGAGGATGCCAGGAATGCAGATCTGCAGATGGTAGCTCCCTATTTTGCATACACTGGAGACAAAGTACCGGTCTATCTGTCTTCCTGATCTACTATGTATGCTGTACCAAGCATCAAAATTAGGAAGAGGGGCATTTGAAAGAAGACCTCAGAAGTGTGGTAATCTACAAGTCAGGTGTTAAGTCCAACTGTGATATCTATAGATGAGTTTCCCTGCTATGGCCACAGGGAAATTCATTGTCAAAGTTCAAAGTACATTTATTATCAAAGTATTTACGTATACTTTATACAACCTTGAGATTTGTCTCCTTACAGACTGCCGCAAAACATAGAGCCCTTAAAAAAGAAGACAGTCAAACACCCAATGTTCAAAAAAAAGGGAACAAATCACGCAAACAATAAAAAGTAAGCCAATAACATTCAGAACTGAAGTTCATGAAAGTGAGTTAACTGCCTCAGAGCCAGTCACAGCTGAACCAGGAGCCCAACAGTTGCAGCAGCCACAGCCCCAATTCAGCGCAAGAGTAAGATGTAGGACATGGTGGGGGCAATTTGTCTTATTGTGCAATGTGCTTAACGATACAGATTTAATGGATAGTTGATTTCAGAAACATTAATACTATATTGTAAAACTAGCAGCAGTTCCTGGAACTGAATAATACCCATTTAGATGTGGAATTCCAGAAGCCAATGATATCTTATCCCTCACAGGATGAGGTCTTATAGATTTCACAGAGCAATTAACAAAATAAATGACATGATTTGGTTCAAATTCTTGCACATCATTCCCTGTTGAAAGCAAATTGTCAAGGTACGTTGAGTGAGGTATAATTAAGTTTATCAAAGGATGAAAAGATATACTTACATCTATAAACCTCTCATAAGATAAAGACTTCAATTGCTTATTTTATTCGTGCAAATGTTACCTCTCTAAGATAATATTCTAGAAAGACATAATTTGTAAAATAATAAATAAGGCATTTTATTACACATACTATTTCAGATCCTACCTTAAACTTTAATGCAGCCTTCATTTCCCTTGCTTTAAAATAATTGAAAAAAATCTGTTTTCCTTGATATAGATGTTTCTTAAATTAATCAGCATGATCAAGCCTATTACTCATCTCTTCTTGAATGACTAGATGTCAAATTAGGTTTGATAATGTTCCTATAAAGAGCTGTTTTTGGTGATTTTTGTTGAGCTGAAGGCACTATATAAATAAGTAGTGGTTATTTTTATTGCTGTGCTTTTTACTTGCTAGTTTGCTATCTAGGGGGAGTTTTCAATCTGATCAGCTGCTAAGTCAGCTTGTTGACTTCATTTTGTTTGGAAAACCACTGACCTGAACATATGACACCATATGGTAGTCAAATCAGACTCGGGAAAATGAACAGCCCAGAACCTGATAAATTTTTGGTGGATAGCTTTCTTCAAGGTCAGTAGGGAGCGCCATTCCTTCATTGCTGGTATGATTGCTTACATCAGCTTACTATTTCTAAGGTGAAAACTCCTATTCAGGCCCTTTGCATTTATCTCAAATGATCAGTACCAATCTCATATCCAACTTCAATCTATATTTCTTTGTGTTCTTACTAAAGAGAGAGCTGATATCTGGAACGTGCTACCTGGTGAGGCTGGAGGAATTAAACACAATTAAAAATTTGATCAGGCATTTAAACAGACACAAATAGGCAAGGCATAGAAAAATTCCATCCCAAAGTGGAAAAATAGATGGATAAAATGTTCGGAAGGCTCATTTCTGTCAGTGTGACTCTGCCTCTATAGATGAAAATCTAATTGTTCTTGAAAATGAAAATCACAACTGAAGCAACAGTCTTTTGGGGTGAAGGAAGAATTCCATATTTCCTTATCATTTAGTATTAAGCAAGTATGGGTAAAGTGTGAAAGGTGAAAAGTTTAAGGGGAGCATGAAGGGAAACCTTTTCACTCAGAAGGTCGTGAGAGTGTGGAACGAGCCGTCTGCGCAAATGGTGCGTGTAAGCTCAATTTCTACATTTAGGAGAAACTCAGATAGGTAAGATTATGCAGGCCTATGGTCCTGGTGCAGTTCGATGGGAGTAGACAAGTAGACTTCTCCCTTGTCTATCCTGCCTGTTATTACCACAAAGAAATTCAGCAGATTTGTCAGGCAAGATTTCCCCTTAAGGAAACCAAAATGACGTTGGCCTATTTTATCATGTGCCTCTCAGTATTCTGAAACCTCAGCTTTAATAATGAACTCCAGGATCTTCCCAATTAGTGAAGTCAAGCTAACAGGTCGATCATTTTCTTTCATTTGACTCCCTTGCTTCTTAAAGAGTGGAGTGACATTTATATTTTTTAGTTCTCCAAAACCATTTCAGAATTTAGTGATTCTTGAAAGATCATTACTAATGCCTCCATAATCTCTTCAGCTACCATTTTCAGAGCCCTGAAGTGTAGTCAATCTGCTCCAGGTGACTTATCTAACCTCAGACCTTTCAATTTTCCAAGTATTTTCTCCTTAGTAATAGCAACTACAACTACTGTCACCTGACGCTCTTGATCTAGTGTGGCCAATCTTCTGGTCAAGATGGTGCCAGCGAACAGTGCTTCCTCAGGCAACACCTTCCATATAGTCCACAAAACTGTTCATTTCACTCCCTCTACATCTTCATTTTACCTTAAGATTTTAGAACTGTAAGACGCTGCGACTTACAGTTTGGAGATCGATTGAGTGATATAGTACTTTTCTCTCTGCGAGAAAATTCCAGTGAGCAGCCTCAAGGTGAAGTGGCTTAGTGACAGGGTGTGAGCTCATGATTTCTTGCTGATTGAAGCATCGAGAGAAATTGAAACATTGAAGCGAATGAGCAAGGCAAGTGGGTGTTCAACGCTGACTACCTGTCTCTCTACCTGAGTTGTCTCTCTCTCTCTCTCAGTGCTATCAGAGGATGTTACTGGAGTTCTGTGATTTATGGATTGGACTTTGGATACTTTCAATTTTATGTTTTTTATATTCTGTGTTTTTGCCCATTCTTTCTTGTTGCTGTTTGTCATGATTTATTATTTTCTTTTGAGGGGGGGTTTAGGATTTGATGTTCTTATTGCAGTTTGCGCAATTTTTTTTGTGTGGGAGGTCGATGATCGTGTTGCTGTTCTTTCTTCTTGCTGCTTGCGTGATTCATTTTTTTGTATGGGGTGGGGAGTTGATGTTTTTCTTTGAATGACTTCCATGGTTTTCTTTGTTTTATGGCTGTCTGGAGAAGACTGATCTCAGAGTTGCATACTGTATATGTACTTTGGTAAGAAATGAACCTTTAATCCTTTTTAACCTTTGAACCTATAACTAAGACACTCTAGTCCAGGTGGTGTCTTTGTAAATCTCTTCCGTACCATCTGTTATCTCACCTATAACAGGATGACAAAAATTGTACTCAAAGACAATCTCACTGATGCCCTATGTAACTGCAACATGATGTTCTTACCCCTATACCTGATGACCTGACTGATGAAAGCCAGCATGCTAAGCACCTTTTTCACCACCCTGTCTACTTGCATGGCCAGTTTCAGTCAACTGTGCTCTTGTAGTCTCTGTTCCACGACACTGGACAGTGCACTGCCATTCACTTTAGAGGTCCTAACCAGGTTTGAATGTCCAACATGCATTATCTCATATTTATCTAAGTTGAAATCCATTTGCTATTTCTCAGCCCATTTCCCTAGCTGGTCAAGATCTCTTTGTAATTCATTATAACCTGTTAACACAGTTAGATCATTCTTGAATCTTTTACATACTAAGAAACATTATCCAAGGTCACGACTCATTTTATCTCAACTCAGAAATTAACTTTCTGTGTATCTCTATTCCTTTAACTAAACCATTGGTTTAAAAGAGCGTAAAAATAAGACTGCAGTTCGTACACTGGGAACAGTAATTCTTATATTTTATTAATCAATTACGATTCGTTTGACGCCAGTCTAGTTAATTGCTTCCCAACCATTAGCTAACCCAAAGGAACAAAACTGGTAACCTATAATACCCCAGAGAAGGCATTACCACCAGAAACAATAATACAACAGTGAATAAGAGATGTTAATTGAACCTCAGAATTTTCTATTATCTTTCTGTCCTTACATTTATGTCTTTATCAACATTTGGGTTTTTCAAATCAAAAATGACTCTGATATTAAGTTTTTCTTATTAATCCATCAAGGAGGTTTATAACTAGGTAGGATGAAATTAGACTCAAACCTAACAATTTTGGCAGATGCGTTAGATTAAAATCTAGATTCAACAATTCAGCAGGAGGTTGTTATGAGGAAATGACTCTGGAAGGAGGGTATGCTTCCTATTCAATAGAACCATTGCAAATTTTCCTGCCCTCAAATTTACCTGCTCTATTTCTGACACCTCCATCCCCTTCCTGGAACTGAGGGCAACAATTTTTTCTTAAGTGTTTTAATTTAAAATATAATCCACTTCATTTAAAACAAATTGATCAGAGATTCTGATTCCACAACATTTTCTGAAAGGTTTTCCATATCTTGGTAATCAACTGTATCAATGAATTCCTTGTAAATTTGCTGATGATTTAAATTTATGTCTCCAATTTAATGGTTCAAACCAATTTCCCAATCCATCATGTTTAAACCTCATGAATGTCCACTTTTCCCCTTATTTGCTGGAAAAAAATCAGAATCAGAATCAGGTTTATTATCGCCGGCATGTGACGTGAAATTTGTTAACTTAGCAGCAGCAGTTCAATGTAATACATAATATAGCAGAGAGAAAAAAATAAATGAATAAGTAAATCAATAGGATATATTGAATAGATTTTTAAAAATGTGCAAACACAGAAATACTGTATATTTTAAAAAAAGTGAGGTAGTGTCCAAAGATTCAATGTCCATTTAGGAATTGGATGGCGGAGGGGAAGAAGCTGTTCCTGAATTGCTGAGTGTGTGCCTTCAGGCTTCTGTATGGTAACAGTGAGAAAAGGGCATGCTCTGGGTGCTGGAGGTCCTTAATAATGGACACTGCCTTTCTAAGACACCACTCCCTGAAGATGTCCTGGGTACTTTGTAGGCTAGTGCCCAAGATGGAGCTGACTAGATTTACAACCTTCTGCAGCTTCTTACGGTCCTGTGCAGAAGCCCCTCCATACCACACAGTGATGCAGCCTGTCAAAATGCTCTCCACGGTACAAATATAGAAGTTTTTGAGTGTATCTGTTGACATGCCAAACCTCTTCAAACTCCTAATAAAGTATAGCTGCTGTCTTGCCTTCTTTATAACTACATAGGTATGTTGGGACCAGGTTAGCTTCTCAGAGATCCTGACACCCAGGAACTTGAAGCTGTTCACTCTCTCCACTTCTGATCCCTCTATGAGGATTGGTATGTGTTCTTTCATCTTATTCTTCTTGAGGTCCACAATCAGCTCTTTTGTCTTACTGACGTTGAGTGCCAGGTTGTTGCTGCGGCACCATTCCACTAGTTGGCACATCTCACTCCTGTATGCCCTCTCATCACCACCTGAGATTCTACCAACAATGGTTGTATCATCATCAAATTTATAGATGGTATTTGAGCTATGCTAAGCCACACAGTCATGGGTATATAGAGAGTAGAGCAGTGGGCTAAGCACACACCCCTGAGGTGCACCAGTGTTGATTGTCAGCACAGATTGTAGTCTTCCAGTTAGGAAGTCAAGGATCCAATTGCAGAGGGAGGTACAGAGGCCCAGGTTCTGCAACTTCTCAATCAGGACTGTGGGAATGATGGTGTTAAATGTTGAGCTATAGTTGATGAACAGCATCCTGACATAGGAGTTTGTGTTGTCCAGGTGGTCTAAAGCCATGTGGAGAGCCATTGAGATTGTGTCTGCCATTGATCTATTGTGGCAATAGGCAAATTACAATGGGTCCAGGTCCTTGTTGAGGCAGGAGTTCAGTCTAGTCATGACCAACCTCTCAAAACATTTCATCACTGTAGATGTGAGTGCTACCGGGTGATAGTCATTAAGGCAGCTCACATTATTCTTCTTAGGCACTGGTGTAATAGTTGCCTTTTTGAAGCAAGTGGGAACTTCTGCCTGTAGCAGTGAGAGGTTGAAAACGTCCTTGAATACTCCCGCCAGTTGGTTGGCACAGGTTTTCAGAGCCTTACTAGGTACTCCATCCAGACCTTCCGCCTTGTGAAAGTACACTCTCTTTAAAGACAGCCTAACATCGGCCTCTGAGACAGAGATCACAGGGTCATCAGGTGCAGCAGGCATCTTCACAGCTGTAGTTGTGTTCTCTCTTTCAAAGAAGGTATTGAGTTCATCTGATAGTGAAGCATCGCTGCCATTCATACTGTTGGGTTTTGCTTTGTAGGGAGTAATGTCTTGCAAACCCTGCCAGAGTTGCCGTGCATCGGAGGTCACCTCCAAACTCATTTGAAATTGTCTCTTCACCCTTGAAATAGTCCTTTGCATATCAACCCTCATTTTCTGGTACAGGCCTGGGTTGCCAGACTTGAATGCCACAGATCGAGCCTTCAGCAGATGACGTACCTCCTGGCTCATACACGGCTTTTGGTTTGGGAATGTACAGTAAGTCTTTGTAGGCACACACTCATCCACACAGGTTTTAATGAAGTCGGTAACAACTGCAACATACTCATCCAGGTTCAAAGATGAATCCCTGAATACAGTCCAGCCCACTGATTCAAAGCGGTCCTGTAGGTGCTCCTGTGTTTTCCTTGTCCAAACCGTCTTGGTCCTCACTGCTGGTGCTGCAGTCTTCAGTCTCTGCCTATACTCAGGGAGTAGAAGTACAGCCAGGTGATCAGACTCCCCAAAGTGAGGGCGTGAAATAGCATCATAGGCATTCTTGATGGTGGTGTAGCAATGGTCCAGTGTGTTCATTCCTCTGGTATTAGAAGTGATCTGTTGATGTTAGTTGCTTAGTGATTTTTTTTCAGACTGGCCTGGTTAAAATCTCCCAAAATGATGGTGAAGGCATTAAGGTGCGCTGTTTTGTGCATGTTGATCCCATTGCTCAGATCATCTAAAGCCTGCTTGACATTGGCCTGAGGTGAAATGTAAACTGCTACCAGAATGACCCCAGAGAAATCCTGTGGTAGGTAAAAATGACCTCACTTTAGTGCTAGATATTCCAGGTCTGGTGAGCAGAATTGGGACAGCACTGATATATTTGTGCACCAAGAAGAGTTGATCATGAGGCATACTCCTCCACCTCTACTTTGAACCTCAACATTCAGATCAAAGCATCTTGTTGATGGCTGGTTAAGTGAGTGGCAGTCCAATAAGAGTCTTTGATCAATGAAAGCAGCATTTATGGAAAAGAGTAAACAGTCAACATTTCGGGCCCAGACTCTTGAAGGTTCTAACTGTACCCAATTTGGCTGCAGTATTCCTTCATCTGCATTGCATCTACTACCACTTCAGAATGCCTCAATTTCCAGCAATGAAGCATCCAGCAAAGCAGATGAAGGAATATTGTAGCTAATTTGGGCACAATTAGATCCTACAAACAGTAATGAGAAAAGATAAGCCAATATGCCTTAATGATGTTGCTTGTAGATTAAATATTAGCTACTTCACCGCAGAATCACCATGCTATTCTTCAAAAATAGTGCTATTGAATAATTCCCTGAGGGGAAAAAAAAATGGGGCCTGTGCAGAAACATCATCTAAAATGAACCCTTCAACAGTGCCACATTTGTTCACAAGTCTACAGGTGCTGGAAATCCAAAGCAACACACACAAAATGCTGGAAAAACTCAGCAGGTCAGGGTGCGTCTATGGAAAGGAGTAAACAGTCAGCCGGGGTGCTGATCTATATTTACTGGAGCCACACATCTGCAAGTGAAGCAGCCCAGCCGACCTGTAACAAATCCTAGACACCAAGCAACATATTACAAAGATCCGGAAGGAGAACGGAGACTTTACATCGGATCATTTAGAAATTAATGACGCATTTAAAAATTTTTATTCTCGGCTTTATTCCTCTGAATCCCTGAATGACAATATCTCTGTGGATCAATTTTTACAGAATCTGAATATCCCCTCACTTTCATCTGATTTCAAAGCCAAACTTAATGCGCCTATATCACTAGAAGAAATATCTTTTGCAATTTCTGCACTGTCCTCAGGGAAATCTCCTGGACCTGATGGGTTCCCTGTGGAATTTTATAAATCATTCTCCTCACTTCTTTCTCCTCAGTTACTTTCAGTATTATCTGATTCGTTTAACTACGGCAAATTGCCACCCTCTTTCAATGAGGCATCTATTATTCTTCTTTTAAAAAAGGGCAAAGACCCAACAGAGTGTTCCTCGTACAGGCCGATCTCTCTGCTCAATGTTGATGTAAAGATCTTAGCTAAAGTGTTGGCTCATAGATTAGAAACCGTTATTCCCTCCATTATCTCTGATGACCAAACAGGCTTTATTAAAAACCGTCTCCCTTTTTTTAACATTCGGCGTCTATTTAATATTTTATACTCAGTTCCAACTGGGACTCCAGAATGTGTTATCTCCCTTGATGCGGAGAAAGCATTTGATCGTATAGAGTGGAACTACCTTTTTGCAGTCTTAGAAAAATTTGACCTCGGCCAAAGTTTCATCTCTTGGATCCAATTGCTGTACCTGTGTCCTACTGCTTCTGTTCTAACTAACTTTCAGAAATCCCAAGTATTCAATCTCAAACGTGGCACCCGTCAGGGATGCCCCTTAAGTCCCTTTCTCTTTGATTTGGCTATAGAACCTCTGGTGATAGCATTTCGAAAATGTCCTGAACTGACCGGGATTTGGAGAGGGGGTGTTGAACATAAAGTCTCTCTCTATGCTGATGACTTATTACTCTTTCTCTCATATCCGTCTACATCCTTACCTCTAATGTTTTCACTTCTTGACCAGTTTAGCCAGATCTCTGGCTATAAACTCAACTTACATAAGAGTGAACTTTTCCCAATTAATAAAGAAGCACAAGAACTAATATTTCGAGATCTCCCTTTTAAAGTAGTCCATAATCAATTTACTTATCTTGGAATTACAGTCACAAGGAAGTTTAAAGATCTCTTTCGTGAAAACTTTGTCAACCTTTCATATGCTACAAAACAGAGTCTGGTACAATGGTCACCTCTATCTATGTCCTTGGTAGGTTGTATCAATGTTGTCAAAATGTATGTTCTCCCCAAATTCTTATACTTATTTCAATCTATCCCAATTTTTATTCCTAAATCTTTTTTTGATTCCTTAGACTCTATTATTTTGTCATATCTGTGGCAGAATAAGCGCTCTAGAATTAATAAAATCCACCTCCAAAAATCTAAAAAAGAGGGTGGCATGGCTTTACCTAACTTTCGCTTATATTACTGGGCAGCTAATGTACGTTGTGCTGCCTTCTGGTCTTTCTTCCACGGTCAAACTGAGTGCCCTAACTGGGTGGCAATGGAGTTGAGCTCCACTAAAGAATTATCTATATCTGCACTTCTTGGCTCTGCACTCCCTAGCAGTCTGCCCAGATCAATAGCTAATCCTCTGGTTAGACACACTTTGCGTATATGGGCTCAGTTCAGGAAATGCTATGGTTTCCAGGGGTTTTCCATTTCTAGCCCTGTCGCACATAATCACCTTTTTTTACCTACCACGTTCGATTCAGCATTCCATGTTTGGTACAGGAAGGGCATTAGACATTTTGAAGATCTCTTCATTGATAACCGCTTCGCTTCTTTTCAACAGCTCTCTGTTAAGTTCAACCTGCCTAACGCTCACTTTTTCAGATATCTCCAAATCCGACACTTTACTGCTCCTTTAATTCCTAACTTTCCTGAAATGCCTGCGAAAAATGCTATGGACCTATTTCTCTCCATTAATCCACTAGGTAAAGGTTTAATTTCAACTATCCAAGATAAACTAGCAGCCTTACGACGGGCCCCTGTGGATAAAATTAAAATGGCCTGGGAGCAGGATTTAAATATCTCCTTATCCGAGGAGAGCTGGGACTCAGTTCTCAAATCGGTTAACTCAACCTCTCTTTGTGCTCGCCATTGTCTCTTACAGTTTAAGATTGTTCACAGGGCCCATATGTCTAAATCTAAACTATCTCGATTCTACCCTGGCATTAGTTCGCTCTGTGATAAATGCAAGAGGGGCATGGCCTCTCTCATCCATATGTACTGGCTCTGTCCTAGCTTGGAGAAATTCTGGAAAGATGTCTTCACTACACTATCGGGTATTCTGAATCAGCACCTAGAACCTAACCCCTTAATTACTCTGTTCGGTTTTTGGGGCGAGACAGATTTATGTCTGGGTCCGACTAAATGCCGAATACTATCCTTTGCCTCTCTCCTGGCGAGACGCTTGATCCTCCTTAGATGGAGAGATGTTGCCCCGCCCACTCATGCGCAATGGCTTAACGACATTATGGCCTGCTTGGACCTCGAAAAAATTCATTATTCAGTTCTCAATTCGGATTTAAAGTTCCATAAGATCTGGGGACCTTTTATCGAGTACTTTCATAACCTTCCTCTTGACTAGGGTTTTTTTTTCTTTTCAGTCCCTTGCTTTCAGCTCCCTTTTTTTTTCTGGTAGTAGGCATTATTATCCTCTGTTGCTAAGTGTATTTACAGTCTGGGAGTTTGACTGTCCGGACTTATACTCTCTATATTGTGTGGTGGTTGGTCTGGAATTGTTTTTTTTTTCTTGTGTTGTGGGGTTTGGGGAGGGCACTAAGCTTACTTGTCTTTAATTTAGGTGTTTTTTTGTTAAATTCTCTTCCTGTGTAGCATATTGTTATTGTATGCTTAACCTTGCACTGTATTAATGCTCCTCATTGGGATTCGGGGTTTTTAATTTTGTAAAATGTTTTGAAAAACTAATAAAAAAAATAAAAAAACAAAAAACAAAAAAACAAATCCTAGACAGCATTCCAGCATTGGCCAATAAGGTAATATTTGCTCTGCAATAGAGACAGGCAATGACTATCTCTGACCTTTGGTAATATTTCTATCATCAGGACCCCATCGTCAACATCTTCCAGTTGTCACTGACCAATGAGTAACATATACACACTGGTGACAAGAGCAGGTCAGTGGTTGGGTGTTCCAATAATATCACACAACTCCTTATCCCCAAAGTCTTTTTTTATCATCTACAAGGCAGCTGAATGAAGCTGAAACCATCCAAGATAGAGAACTCTCTTTAACTGACACATCAAACACCACCAAGATTTAAGATTAAATTAGCTTTATTGGTCACATGTACATCAAAACTTGCAGTGAAATGTGCTGTTTGAGTCAATGGCCAGCACAGTCCAAGGATGTTTTGGGTTCAGTAAGTGTTGCCAGGCTTCCAGCACCAATGTAGCATGCCCACAACGTACTTATCCTAACCTGTATGTCCTTGAGATGTGGGAGGAAGCTGGAGCAGCTGGTTTCAGGCCTCAGGAAGGATGTAGAGCTCCTCACAGACTGTGACAGACTCGGTCACTAGGACTGCAAAAGCATTATGCTAACTGCTATGCTACTATGCCATTATAGGCATTCATTCTCTAAAATAATGGTGCATTCTGGCTACAATTATTTGTCCAGGCTACTTCAACAGTACCTCCCAAACCCATGATCCAGCCACTAATGGCGAGGATAGTAGGTGCATGACACTCAAACAACATTTTGTCTTTGAAGTACGTTGTCAGTCCTTCAGTGATACTGAGTTTAAGCTCTGAATGTCTCTACTCAACAACACTGTGGTAGTACTTCCACCAGAAAAACTATAGCAGTTCACGAAGGCAGCTCACTGCCACCTACTCACTGGCGATTGGGATGGGCTATAATTGTTGGCTTAGCCAGTGATGTACACTTCCCATTATATGATTAAGTAAATATCTCAACCATATCCAGAGCAGTGCACTTCAGGGCTCAGCATTTGACATAGAACATAGAACAGTACAGCACAGTACAGACCCTTCAGTCCATGATGTTGTGCCTATTCTAAGATCAATCTAACATAACCCTCCATTTTTCTAACATCCATGTGCCTAACTAAGAGCTTCTTAATTGTTACTAATGCATCTGCTGCTACTACACCCCCACCGCCACCCAGGCAAGGTGTTCCATGCACCCACCACGCTCTGTGTAAAAAAACTATCTCCGACATCCCCTATACTTTCCTCCTATCACTTAATTATGCCCCTCTTATTAGGCCTAGGAAAAAATGTATTTGGCTATCCACTCAGTCTATGCCTCTCCCTCCTTCACTCCAAATAGAAAAGCTTAGGTTGCTCACCCTATCCCCGTAAGACATGCTCTCTAATCTAGACAGCAGCCTGGTAAAACACCTCTGTCATTTACCAATTTACAGTTGGCTCCACTTGAGACGGAGACCTGGCTTTCAGCCAGTGTGACACATGAATATTGAAGAGGATAGTGGGGTGAACTTTTACTCCAGGTGAGACCCATAGCCCATGGAGAAGAGAGGAGTTTAATCCAAATGTAGGTCTATGCTTTTATTCTGCTACTGAAAACCACTCGAGTGGTAGGAATCCAGAGAAAAACACCTTAATTTATTTTCCCAAAGTACCTGCAGCAAAAACTACATGGAAAGTTGGAAATTCTGCCTCACAGTTCATTGGCTTGCTGTATTTAATCTGCATTTAATTAACTGGAATCTGTATTTAATTCTATCAAAAGGGAAAACAACAGAAAAAACAGATTTTAGATTTCCTTGGCATATCTAACTTTGAGCTCTCTGCTGTTTCCCTCTCCACTGCAAATACCGTAGCTAAGTCTCCTCATTTTTACCAGGGACTGTGAAAGACATTTACATATATTTGTCAGTCTTCTGTTAAAAAAAGTTTCCTTGATCAATCTGTGAACTGAATATGGTTTTTAAATGTAAGCTGGTTACAGAGCATGTTTGTAAATTAGTCATAGCCTTCTGATGTTAGGTAATGACTCAAGCAGAAGGTGAGATCAGGAATCTAGTTGTCCGCATCACAATTGAAATACATTTGCAGAGATAAGTCCAAATTTGTCCATTGCTGCCTGGCGAGGCAGTTTGTGTTCTTTCAAGTTTACTTACTCCATTTGGAATGAGAATTGGGCAATTCCTTCAGATGAATACTTAGCTGCTATTCACTATCAAAGAAATAACAATCAAAATGTATTCTTTCTTTCAAGATTTTATTTAATTTGTCAGCCAGCTCACTCCCACGCTGGATTAAATAACGCAAAACTGTTCTGTGAGAAAAGAGATTGTTAAGTGCTGTTGCAAGTGTCAGGCTCGAAGTAACTGAATGGGCATTTCAAAGTCAGTAATTGTCTTCACTCGTAAACATTTAATGGTTTGCACTGCCCATATTTACTGAAATTTAATGAATAGCAATGTGACTTCATACAGAATGCAGAAGAAAGGTTGCCATAAAGTGCAAGGAAGTAGATGTGACAATGATAGCAAGTTACTTTGTTACGATCGTTTCTCTGGCAGCTAATTTTGTATGAATTACCACAATGTAACAAGCAACAAAAATATCAGTGCATTACTCTGCAATTCTTCAAAAAAGAAAAAAAAATCATAAAATAATGTTTACCCAGAACAATTTTATTTAAAAATGCTTTCCATCTTCATACTTAAGTAGATAAAAATGATAGAATGTTAATTATTGTTCTGATGAAATGCATATTAACTGGTAGGAGTGGTAAATCCACGTGTGTCCACTCCATAGCAGCTTAACATTACATCTTTGACCAACCTAATTAGTGAAAATACAGCCTGTTTCTTTCCCATATGTGCTTGTACATTTAGGCCATATCTTTAGAACTATTAAAAATGGTGGAATGCATATTTGTGGTTGTTTTCCTGTGTTTATAACCTTCTGGTGACCATAATGGTAAAAGCAGCAATGTAGGAGATAAAATAGAGTGGTTTAAAAATAACTAGAAACATTTTACAAGATATTGACTAGGATCATTGAATCCTAGAGGTTTAAACACTTACCCTATTGTATCTCTGCTGGTTGTGAGAGAGCAATCAAATCTAATTGTACTTCCTGGCCAGGAGTCTTTTAGGTTACATAATTCAGGTATGAATCTATAGTAGAAAATTTATGACAGAAATGGAGTTCATTTTCTCCATTGTGTCAACGCTTTCAAAAGATATATCTTTCTGAAGCAACACACACAAAATGCTGGAGAAACTCAGCAGGTCAGGCAGCATCTATGGAAATGAAAAACAATCAGCATTTCAGGCCAGGACCTTTCCTCAGGACTGAAAAGGAAGGGGGAAGGTGCCAGAGTTAGAAGGAAGGGAGGTGGGAAGGAGGATAGCTAGAAGGTGATAGGTGAAGTCCGGGGGTAGGAAAGGTAAGGTGCTGGAGGGGAAGAAATCTGATAGGTAAGGAGAATGGACCATAGGAGAAAGGAAAGGAGGAGGAGGAGACCCAAGGGAAGGTGAGAAAAGAGTTAAGTGGCCGGAGTGTGGAATAGAAGAGGGGAGGGGGAGAACAATGTTTTTTACTGTGAGGAGAAGGCTGGAGGCTACCCATACAGAATATACCTTTTCGGTATCCAGATTTTTCTTAAGTTAGATGATGTGTCCCTCCACCACCTTTTCAAGCATCTAGTTTCTAACCCAAGGGACACAGAAGTCTCTGTAGCCAGAATCTGGAGCAATAATCAATGCGCAGGAGAAACTCAGGGAGTGACACAGCAACTGTGGGAGGAAGGAAGTTGTCGACCTGAATTAGTTTCTAACTCTCACCTCACTTTCAGTGAAAAACTTTCCACTTCACCCTCTGAGCCAACTACTTCAAATCCCAGCCCCTGGTCATGTACCCTTTATAAAAGGAAATAGGTCCTGCCTAACCTCTACTTATAATTTTAAATTATGTCTACAGTATTAAATCTTGCCTTAATCTCCTCTGTTTGAACAAGAAGAGTTTCAGTTTAATATGATATACAGTAACAGTTCTCATAGTTAATTCAATGAATGCATTCCTGGGTTTGACTATTTCAAAACTATTGCTCTTTCCTTGTGGTCTTTTTTAATATCAGTTTTTCCTTATTCTGTGGTGGGAATGAATAACTACAAGAGAATCTCCAGCACCGCTGCCCGAACCCAGCTATTTGTTGTATGTGGCTACTTCATCTGGAAAGTTTTGATTACCCTTCACTGTCACTGGAGGATGTTGGCGGTTCCCAAGGGGGGATGGTGTAGTGACAATTAGAAACTTGCTGGGGAATAAAAGGAACATGCTTATTGCATCTACTGCATCGGTGACCAGATTGATTCTGCTATTTGGTGTTTCGGCATCTGAGAATAGGTAGCCTGCCATGTGAACAACCCTACAAGTGCCACTGTCGTGGCTCTGCCCAGAGCTATTAAAAAATGCAGCCGATTAATACGTCCGATCACAGGAATCTGGTCTCCAGCACGTTGTTGTGAGCAGCTGCTACATTGCTGTGGTGAAGGCATAAGTTTGTTCGCTGACATTGACATTTTTTTTACCAGTGTGTTTTAACCACTGCGTCTTTATAGTGCAGAGTTAAGTATGATGTGTGCACACCCAGTGAGTCAAAGAATAATTCTTAAGGTATTTTACAGTAGTTAATGATTGATAGTAAATACGTGGTTTTGCGAAACATTAAGTAAAATGTAACCAAGGTGCAGAGTTTTATTTTAACGTGTCTGGCAACTAAAATTCAACAGGAAAATAATATTCAGTATTAAATGTGTAAAGATATGTATGAATTGTAAGAAGAACAATTAGCTTTAAGGGGAGAATTTTTTAAGTGAACTATGTTCATGCTGATTTTAAACTTAAATCTGATTTTCTGAATTAGATACATTTTTTGCAGAACTAATATGTGTTATGAGAGTTCAAGGTTAGGAGTGTTAAGAATTTTGTGCTTAGTGGAAACCAAAAAACAGACTTTAAAAAGCTGCGGCTGGACCAGCACCCCAGGATTAAACATGCAAGAAAGGCGGGTGCTTGGAACCTAGCAGAGCCCCAACCCTTGTATGCATTAAGGAAATGATAGCAGCAATTGGACCCAACAGCATTTTATTTCTCCTCCGACAGTGGTGGTCACTGTTGCTGGGCACTTGCCTCAAAGCTGAGGTGCAGTAGGAGAGAACTGGAATGTGAAGAAAAAAGGGAGATTATCTTTATTTGTCATATGTGCTTTGAAGCGCTGAAACATACAGTGAAATAGGTCATCTTTGTCAAATAGAATCGATGAGGATTGTGCTGGTGCGAGCCCGCAAGTAATGTAATGCTTGTGGTGCCAACAAAGCATGTCTATATTTCACTGATTCTAACAGTGTATCTGTAGAATGTGGAAGGCAGTCATCAAAGAGCAGTGGGAACTGAACCCCAATAGGTGATTGATGGCGCTGGAAAACAGTTGTGTTAACCGCTACACTACCATTCTACCCTAGGAGATCCAATAGGTAATTTATTTCCTGAGTTACACTGTATATAATAGGAACAGGATCTCTTAGAGCTGGGAGTTCCAATATCTCTGACCCTCAGTAAATCACCAACGATGGACAAAGGACAGGTGCATTTAATACTGCGCACTTGTGTGAAAGTGATTCTAAATAGGACCCTGACTGAGTTTTGGTGATTTAATTTCTGAGCCATGGCTGATCCAAGGCAGGCGCCTCAGGAAGGTGGCAGAATTTCTTGTCACAAAATGCTCCCACTCACTGCTTTCTCTGCCCCACACCCTCCCGGATCTCCATCTCTGCATTCTATGAACATTTGCCCCATTTTCTCAGATCAAGCTGGAAGCCTGAGATGTTTGTTGATGGAAGTTTAAGGGCTCTCAGGTCAGGTGAATGGACTATTCCCAAATGAGGGATTCCCACTAGGAGCAGGTTAAATACTTTGTTCTAATGGTTAGTCTTACAAAATATGTGTGGAAAAAATAATTAATTTTATTGAAGGAGTAGAATTGCAAGAAACAGGAGTGAATGTCTGATTTGTGATCTTAGACCAGTGATCCTTGTACATTGATATCTAAAAGCAGATTTAGAAACTTACATTGCAATGCCAGTGACACCTGATTTTGAAAATAAATGATATTAATACCAGCAGAAGGCGGCACTGGAGTGTAGTGGTTAGTGCATTCGCTTTACACTGGCCGTGATCACTGATCGGGGTTTGATGCCCATCACTGCAGTAAAGAGTTTGTATATTCTCCCCATGACTAGATGGGGTTCCTTTCGATACTCCAGTTTTCTCCCATGTTCCAAAGGTGACCAGGTTGGGGTTAATGAGTTGTGGGCGTGCTATGTTGGCGCTGGAAATGTGGTGACACCTGTAAGCTGTCCCAAGGACAATCCTTGGACTGTGTTGGTTGTTGATACAAATGATGCATTCTACTTTATGTTTCAATAGTTCGATGTATATGTGACAAGTAAAAGGTAATCTTTAATGCAGTATTTAATCTTTAATACTTAATGCAGACAATTTCCATAGGCGTTCTTCTGATTATCTGCTGTAACTTTGCTGGGGAATTTGTCCATATGCATATCTTGGGCTAGGAACTATTGTATTTCTGTAGAAGCACGTCAACATATCACTGTGCACACAAGGTGCTAGTTTTGTGTTGTACTAAAAGAAGTCAGCTTTCCAAAGGACATTGGGTCAAACCATTAGGAATCCTTAGTCTTCAGTGGGGTTGAATTCAGAAACATTAGGGTTGTGACTATAAATGCCTGAGAAGCAGACGTTTTAGAGCAAGGTTTTCTGGCATGATCTGAAGCAAAAGATAGTCAGCAATTTTCAATTCCTCAATGTTATCATTTCAAAGGATCTGTCCTGGGTCCAGCATGTAATGCCATTACAAAGGAAGCACAGCAGTGCCTTTACCTTCTTCAAAGTTTGCGAAGATTGGGCATGTCATCTAAAACTTTGACAATGTTGTATAGATGTGTGCTGCAGAGTATATTGCCATTACGGCCTGGTATGGAGACAGTGCTGCCCTTCACAGAAAAACCTACAAAAAGCAGTGGGTATGACCCAGTCCATCATGGATAAAACACTCCCCACCACTGGGCACATCAATGCAGAGCAGATCCGCAAGAAAGCAGCTTCCATCATCAAAGACCCTCACAATCCTGGCCATGCTTCCTTTTTGCTGCTGCCATCTGGAAGAAGGTACAGGAGTCTTAGAACACGCACCATCAGGTCAGAGACTGTTATTTCCTCTCAGCCATCACCTCTTGAACCAGAAGATATAACCTCATGCAACTTCACTTGCCCCACCACTAAACTGTTCAAAGGCTTTTCATCTCATGATCACAATGTTTATTGCTTATTTATTTCTACTATTATTATTTTGTTTTCTTTTCTCTTTCTTTTTGCATTTGTTTTTATTGCATATTGATTGTTGTCTGTCCTGTTTGTGTGATCTTTCATTAATTCTATTATAGTTCTTATATTTACTGTGACTGCCTGCAAGAAAATAAATCTCAAGGTTGTATATGGGGACAATACACACTTTGATAATAAATTTACTTTGAGCTTTGAGTTTATAAAGTTACAGTTCTGAAAGGGAATATCTATTGAAAGCAGTCACTTGAGTTCATTTGGAGCTGCTTTACCTGCAAGTATTGCATGGGACAATGTGAGCACCTTCCACCACTGACTGTATAATGGTGGGAACCTAGGAAATGACTAATATCATCATCCTCTTTCTCCACAAAGAAAGGCTAATGACACTAGGGATTATGGAACCATCTTGTCTTACTCACTGGCCAATTCTATATCTGTGGCTTAGACAGGTGTGTACACTGGAACTCCCTGGCCTGTTCCTGCATTCAAAGCCATATGGTTTCTCACTTATTGATGTCACAGCTGTGTGGCCATTGGCCTCCGTATGAATAATTATGTGATTCAAACAAAGGAATATGCCCCAGTATAACTTTCAGCTATATTAATGATTGCTTTTCGTGCTGAGATTTCCATGTTTGAAGTACTGCTACCTGCATAAAATGTGCTGTGCAATAGAGTCCTGATTGAGAAGTTGCAGAATCTGGGCCTCTGTACCTCCCTCTGCAATTGGATTCTTGACTTCTAACCAGAAGACCACAAGCTGTGCAGGTTGGTGATAACATATCCTCCTCCCTGATGATCAATACTGGCGCACCTCAGGGGTATGTGCTTAGCCCACTGCTTTACTCTCTATATACAAATGACTGTGTGGCTAGGTGTAGCTCAAATACCATCTATAAATTTGCTGATGATACATCCATTGTTGGTAGAATCTCAGATGGTGACGAGAAGGCGTACAGGAGTGAGATATGCCAACTAGTGGAATGGTGCCCCAGCAACAATCTGGCACTCAGCGTCAGTATGATGAAAGGGCTGATTGTGGACTTCAGGAAAGACAAAGGAGCACATACCAATCCTCATAGAGTGATCAGAAGTGGAGAGAGTAATCAGCTTCAAGTTCCTGGGTGTCAAGATCTCTGAAGATCTAACCTGGTCCCAACATATCAATGTAGTTATAAGGAAGGCAAGACAGCAGCTATACTTTATTAGGAGTTTGAAGAGATTTGGCATGACAACAAATACACTCAAAAACCTCTATAGTTTTACTGCGGAGAGCATTCTGACAGGCTTCATCACTGTCTGGTATGGAGGGGCTACTGCACAGGACAGAAAGAAGCTACAGGGTGTTGTAAATCTAGTCAGCTCCATCTTGGGTACTAGCCTACTAAGTACCCAGGACATCTTCAGGGAGCGGCAAGGTAGCGTCCATTATTAAGGACCTCCAGCACCCAGGGCATGCCCTTTTCTCACTGTTACCATCAGGTAGGAGGTACAGGAGCCTGAAGGCACACACTCAGCGATTCAGGAACAGCTTCTTTTCCTCCGCCATCCGATTCCTAAATGGACATTGACTCTTTGGACACTACCTAACTTTTTAAAAAAATGTTTATGTTTTTGTACATTTTTAAAATCTATTCAAAATATGTAATTGATTTTCTTGTTTGTTTATTATTAGGTTTTATTTTATTTATTATTATTACTATTTTTTTCTCTCGATTATGTATTGCAATGAACTGCTGCTGCTAAGTTAATAAATTTCATGTCACATGCTGGTGATAATAAACTTGATTCTGAATCGCTTTTCACTGAGTTATCCATACGTGAAGTAATGCAAGCTACAGGAGTATCTGAATATAATGTGTCTGTTATAGAAAATGATAAAGTAACAAAGTGACTCTGGACAAGCTGAAAGGCTTCCCTCTGTGTCATTAGGGAATACTCCCATCATAATTATTCCTATTCAAGTTCAAGTTTATTGTCATTCAACTAAACAGCAAAATGAAACATTGTTCCTCAGGGGCCAAGGTGCAAAACACAGGTATATAATCACACACAGCATATATACAATGGTTACCATCCAGCACATGCTGTCTCAATATAGTATTAGCACAAGTCCCTGAGTGGCATGGCCTGAATATTGACCAGTTGCCAGATGCATGTTTATGTAAGGCAATATAATATTACTGGCACTATTATATTTAAACAAGCAGTAGTATAAACGTGTGAAACTGCAGCAATAAAAGATGAAAAGTGACCAGTGCAGCATGAGAGTGCCTCTGTGGGTTAGGTAGTGGGGCATTGGAGCTATGGCAGGGCATTTAGACTGGGTGTACCTGTGCACTGGGTGGCTACAGGGTGTTAAGAAGTCTAACCACCTGGGGGAAGAAGCTATTACCCAGCCTGACAGTTAATGCAACCCTCATCCACTGCTGAGGAGAACTGATTTTCTTCAACAAGTACTCCTCAGCCGTGTTAAATATAATGAAATCCCAGCAGTACAATCAGCCGCGGGAGCAATGCACTGCAAGGAGGTTGCTCACAAGTTGAGAAAGGCTGAAAAACAGGACCTTCGGGGTAGTAACTTCTGGATTGCTACCTGCGCCACGCATCAGTGCGGGTAGAAATAGAATTATTTGGCAAATTAATGTGTGGCTGAGAAGCTGGTGCAGGGGGCAGGGCTTCAGGTTCTTGGATCATTGGGATCTTCTCTGGGGGTATGACCTGTTCAAATGGGACAGGTTGCACCTGAACCTAAGGGGGCCTATATTCTCGTAGGTGGGTTTGAAAGAGCTGAGGAGGAGGGTTTAAACTAATTTGGCAGGGGAATGGGAACTGGAATAAAGGTAGTCGGGATAGGATGGACGGTAAAAAAAAGCAAAGATAGCATGCAGTCAGACTGTCAGGAAGGGCAGGCAGATGATAGAATAAAATTGGAACCAACATGGTGAGTATCAGTGCATTAGGGATGCAGAATCAAAAAGGGTAGCAAATACAGCACTCAAAGTGTTATAATTCAATGCATAGAGTATAAGAAATAAGATGGACGATCATGTTTCACTTATACAGATCGTTGGGTGTGATGTTGTGGCCATCACTGAATCGTGGCTGAAAGATGTTTGTGGTTGGGAGCCGAATGTCCAAGGTTACGTGTTGTTTCGGAGTGATAGGAAGGTAGGAAGGTAGGCAGAGGGGGTGATGTGGCTCTGCTGGTAAAGAATGGCATCAAATCATTAGAAAGATGTGACATAGAGTGTAGAAAACAGTAAGGCTAAAGGACTTGACAGATTAGGGAAATGGGTAAGAAAGTGGCAAATGAACTACAATGTTGGAAAATGAATGGCCATGCACTTTGGTAGAAGAAATAAAAGTGCAGACTATTTTCTAAATGGAGAGATTCTCCAGAAATTTGAGCTGCAAGGGTACTTGGGAGTCCTTGTGCAGATCACCCTAAAGGTTAACTTGCAGGTTCAGTCAGTGGTGAGGAAGGCAAATGCAACGTTAGCATTTATTTCAAGAGGTCTAGAATACAAGAGCAGGGATGCAATGCTGAGTTTTTATAAGGCACTGATGAGGGCTCACCTTGAGTATTGTGTACAGTTTTGCGCTCCTCATCGAAGAAAAGATGTGCTGGCATTGGAGAGGGTTCAGATGAAATTCACAAGGATGATTCCACGAATAAAAGGATATCATATGAGGAGCGTTTGGTGGTTCTGGGTCTGTACTTGCTGGAATTTAGAGGAATGAGGGGGGATTTCACTGAAACCTTTCAAATGCTGAAAGGGCTAGACCGAGTAGATGTGGAAAGGACATTTCCCATGGTAAGGAGTCGACAACAGCAGTGCACAGCCTCAGGATAGAGAGGCATCCATTTAAAATAGAGATGCAGAGAAATTTCTTTAGCCAGAGGGTGGTGAGTTTGTGGAATTTGTTATCACGGGCAGCTGTGGAGGTCACATTGGGTTGGATATACTTAAGGCGGAGATTGGTAGGTTCTTGATTTGCCAGGGCATCAAAGGTTATGAGGAGAAGATTGGGAAGTGGGGCTAAGGAGGGGGAAAGAAGGATCAGCCATGATTCAATGGGCCAAATGGCCTAATTCTGCTCCTTTGTCTTATAGAATTATGTAAAAACCTAGTTATCTGAAAACTCTAATTACAATTATGAAGCTCCATTCTTGTGGGAATTTTTACTTCCTGATTCAGAAATTGGTCATTGTGATTTTGGTTATAATTGTCAGGCAAGGGAAAAAGTTTGTTCGTGAAGCATCCTACTTCCTGCCTCTCCAATATTTCTTGTAGGCTAGTCTGTTTGATGTGTACTATCTTTGGCTTTATTTTGAGCTTGTCTGGAATAAATCATGAGTTTATCTGCATGACTATTCTGAGATCCTGAGAACTCCTGAACTGATAGTAGCTACAGAAGAAAACCCAAAAACAAAGTCTGCCCACATACACAAAGTCTGCCTTTTTAAACACAAATTCCACCAAAAATGGATTTAAAAAGTCACCTTTGGGAAATCCAAAGACTTTAAAATAGAACCATCAGCTGGTTATGTACTCTTAAATTATTCTTGATATAGAAATGTCCTTGGCCTTTTCGCCTTCACCATGTAAATAAAAATTCTGCAGGTGTCGGAAATCTTGAGCAACATAAGATATAAGAGCAGAATTAGACTATTTGGCTCATCAAGTTTGCTCTGCTATTCCATCATGGCTGATCTAATTTTCCTCTCAGCCCCAATCACCTGCCTTCTCCCTATATCCCTCACACCAATCTAGAATCACCCTCTGCCTTAAATATACATAAAGTCTTGGCTTCCACAGCTGCCTGAGGCAAATATTTCCACAGATTCACCACTCTCTGGCTAAAGAAATTCCTCCTTATCTCTGTTCTAAAAGGATGCCCCTCTATTCTGAGGCTGTGTCCTCTGGTCTTAGGCTCTCCCAAGATAGGAAATATCCTCTCCACATCCTCTCTATCAAGGCCTTTTACGATCTGATAGGTTGAATGGTTACAGGTCTAGAGCCATCGAATGCTTTTCATATGACAAGCCATTCAGTCCTGGAATCATTTTCATGAACCTCTTTTAAACCCTCTCCAGTTTCAGCACATCCTTTCTAAGATAAGGGGCCCAAAGCTGTCACAATACTCCAAGTGAGGTTGAGTCTGGGTTTGTTTTCCACTCTCAGACACTGAAGGCTGACTTTATAGTGGTTCATAAGGTTATGAGGGCTCAGAAAGGCTAGAAATATGAGTCCTGATGAATGGTCTTGGCTGAAACATTGACAGTTTATTCCTATCCATAGATGCCTCCTGGCTTGCTGAGTTTTACCAGCATTTTGTGTGCGTAGATATTCAGTCTTTTTTTTCAATGCAAGGTATCTAGAATGAGAAATTATAGTTTTAAGGTGAGATAGGAGAAATTTAATGGATACGAGATTTTTTTTCTCACCAAAGATGGTTTATGGAGGTTGGAGAGACAACAATGTTTAAAACAAATGTCTGACTTGGATATGAATGGAGTGGAGGGACACAGGCCTAATTCATGTATAGCTATTATAGTTGGTAGGCACCACAATTGGCATGGACAAGTTTGGTAAAAGAGTCCATTTCTTTGCTGTACACCTCTGTGAATCAATAGCTCTATGACCCTGCATAGATCACACTGGAGGGCTGGTTTGAACCAGCGTGTCTGTGCAGTGAGATAGCAACCCAATTTGCTGCTTCACCATGCTTACAGTATCTTCACCCTACCACATGAGTGATGTTGTACTGGAGATAATTAAGTTGGTTGAGTGATTAATTGACTATCCGGGCAGCATGGTGACACTTTGCAGTGCCTGTGATTACCAGTCGGGGTTCAATTCCTGCTGCTGTCCATAAGGAGTTAATACCTTCTTCCTGTGATTTGTGGGTTTCCTCAGGGAGCTTTGGTTACCTCCCACATTCCAAAGACTGACGGGTTAGGGTTAGTAAATTATGGGAATGGTATGTTGTGGGCTCTTACCAGCACATCTTGGAATATATTGGTCATTGATGCAAATGACACATTTTAATGTATGTTTCAATGTTTTCATGTACATGTGACAAATAAAGCCAATCTTTAATAAAGTTAATCTAATGTCTGACCTGTCTTCACACCAGTACTGTCCATTAGGGTTCTTAGTTGTCACTATTAATACTTAGAATATCTATCAAAATTTGAACATTGGAATCTAATGTAGAGATTTTCATAGCTCATAAAGCAGATAGGATGATTTTAACATTCAAATATGCGAACAATTGGGGACTGTATCAAGTAAAACAATGGGACAAGAACTAAATTGTTCCCACGGGCCCTGATAAGCTAAGTCTTTTAAATGGGAAACAAATTAGGTCCTGGGAATTTTAAATTAGCCAGTATTGACCTTGGAAGCTGTTATTATCAGGGATATAGTTTATGATCATTGGGATAGAATAACAGTAGTATAATTCAATTATCTTTAGGAAAAGTGTTCTTGTCTCAATTAAGCTCAACATTTTTCGAAGATGTGAAAGAATCAAAGAATTGCCCAGAATTTTTGCATTTGTCTTTCCAGAAGATTTTAATCAATGGCCATAGAGAAGGATATTGTGTAAGCTTTAATCATGTAAAGTTGGAGGGTTGATTGTATGCTTACACACAGAAGGTAATAATTAAAAGAAGGAGCTCAGCATGGGTTCTAGTCATTCATGGAGTCCCACAGGGATACTTGTTGGGTCTAGATCACTACGTCACTCTCATCTATAATTCAGCTGAGCACTCTGAGGAAACAATTCTCTTATGCTCACACAGTGGGAGTTGGGAATAAATAAGATAAAGGCTTGTCTAAGTACATGCGGAAATGGATAAGTGCATTTCAGATGACATAAAACCATAGATGCAGCTGGGGGCATTTGGATCAAGGTTAATCAAAGCATTCAGGCAGTATGTAAAGGTTACATGATTACTATTGATGAAGTGACGACTGAGCTTTGTAATATACATTTAAAGATTTAAGAATATTCAGATTGCAGCAAGATAATGTTACTAACTGTATATGTCATAGCCATGCATTGATATTCAGTGATACATGACAGACTCCCGTAATGAGTACATGCTTGATATCTTATATAAGTAAACTTACTTACAGCTCTAAGTAAACTCTTTGTCAATAATGACAAATTATTATCCAATACCATACTGAGTCAATGCTGATAAAATAAGAAGATTGGAGTGTAAAGTCTGACACCAGCTATGTGAATTTTGATCAGTATTTGCATAGAATAGTCCAGACTCAGATAAGGCCAAAGATAACAGGTGGATTGTGTTGGATCTGGGGATAATTACCCAGAGGGTCTTTTGAAATCAAGTATGAGGCGGTAAGACTTGGTGGCTACGGCACTTTTATTATGTGTTACAAGGGCAAAGGATGAATAAAGAAAGAGAAAAAAGTCGTGACATCTCATTCCGAGACTAGAAATAAAGTACATTTTATTGATGAGCTGTAACCTCTGAAAGAGCCAGATTCAAGTGGTGTGATACCTGCTGTAGATAAACTGAGGTTCTAGACACTACAAAAGTAAAGATTGAAGTGAACAATATATATTCTGTATTTGCACAGTTTGTCATTTTTTGCACATTGGCTGTTTGTCTGTTTTTGTGTGTAGCTTTCCATTGATTCTGTTGTATTTCTTTGTTCTACTGTGAATGCCTGCAAGGAAATGAATCTTAGGATATAATATAATGACAGATATGTTCTTTGCTAATTTGAGAATTTGTTATACTACAATTACTAACAAAATTACTAAATAATTATACATGTATAGGTAATCATATAAACATTATATTCAAGCAGAGGAAAGTTAATAACAATTCTACATCTTAATGCAGCAAGATTCCAAGTCACATACTATCCTGACCTGTAAGTGGCCCTTCATCATTACTGGGTCTAAACCCTGAACTCCCTCCACAACATCATTGTAGAAGTAGGTTTACAAGGATGGCTGCAAACAGCTCAAGAGTGCTGCTCATCATCACTTTCTCAAGGATAATTATGGGTGGTCGATAAATGTTGGCCTTTATTATCCGGGGCACAGCCGGCTGGTGGTGCAATGGCATCAGTGCTGGCCTCCGGAGCGAAGGCTCCCGAGTTCGAACCCAAGTCCGGCCACCCCCGAGCACACTTTCCATCTGTGCCGGGTTAAGCGTCGAGCTAGCCACTCGGCCTCGTAAAAAATACAAGGGTCGAGTCAGGAATGTTCATATCGTGACCCGGTTAATCCGAAAGGAGATCAATCCTGACACCACGCGCCAGACAAGAATGGCCAACTATCTGGAGCAACACGCTAAAAAAAATCCGTGGCATCAAATATAACAGTTACATCTTTATGGAGTATTATATGTATTTCTGGTCAACATACTTTATTGTGATGGAGAATGTACAAAGGAGATTCACTGAGATGTTGTCTGCATTGGAGCATTATGGTTATAAAAGAGACAGGGTAGACTGTACTTGATTTCTCTTGAGTTGAGGAGACTGAAAATTACCTGATGGATGTGTACGGTATGAAATTATGAGGGAGATATGTAACGTTAACAATAAAAATCTTTTCCCATTGTGGGAATGTCAAGGACAGGAGGCCATAGATTTAATGTGAAAGGTAGGAAACAAGAAGATTAGACCTCTGCTGTACCTCTGACCAAGTTCACCGATAGTCCTTGTAAAATTTAGAACTGAACTGGCTTCAGCCTGGGATATAGGGAGAGTTAGCTCATTCAAAGTTCAAAATAAAGATAGTGAAGAATTCTTTTGGTATGCTTACCTTCATCATTCAGGGAACTGAGAATAGAAACTGGGAAGTTACGTTAAAGTTGTGCAAGAAGCTGGTGAGGCCACACTTGGAGCATTATGTTTTGTTTTGGTCATACTGCTATAGGAAATAGTGCAGAAAAGATTACAGGGATGTTTCCACATAAAAGGAAATATTTGAAAGGCTAGGTTTTTTTTTACATGGAGCCTAGGAGCCTGAGAGTTGCTTATAGATGCGTATAAAATCATGAAGAACATAGATAGGGAAAAATCTTTTCCCCAGGGTTGGGGAACCAATAACTAGAGGGTATAGGTTTGAGGTGAGAGGAGAACGATGTAATATATGAACTTGAGGGGCAATCTTTTTAAACATTTTACATGGAAGAGCTGCCAGAAGAAGTGATTGAGGCAGGTTTAGGAGGTTAAGGGCCAAACACCAGTAAATAGGACTAGCTTGGTTGGATATTTGGCTGGTATGGATGCAGTTCTAGACACCACGCTTTAGGGAAGGACAGTTTTCATGCTCTATGATGCTGTGACTTTATGGTGAAGGAGAGTAACTGGAATGACGTGAAAGGACAGGTGAGAGAGTGGGGCTTCAGGAAGGGGCCATGGCTTGAGGGATGGGTGTGTAGATTGTAGGGTGGATAAATGCTTTATTTATTGATACTCCATCTAAAACAGTTTCTCCCACATTTCAAAAATGTACAGGTTAGTAGGTTAATTGGTCACATGAGAGTAATTTGGCAAAGCTGGCTTGTTGGGCCCAAAGAGCCTGCTACCATGCTATATTTCTGAATAAAATAAAAAAAAACATTTCCTGTTCCCACTCATCACTGCCTTTTGATTTGTTCAAGCCTATAATAGGCAAACGGTATCTGCCCAGGACATTAGTAAATGGTAAATGGAAATAGCTAATCTTGGGAATGGTGTGGATATGTGATTGGAAGTTTAATTTAGGATCAAACATTAATTCAAGATGTGAATAGTTTACTGCAAAGAAAAGGAGATGGTGATTCTAGAAGAGTTTTTGACAAGTGATTGGGTTTTTCATTATTTAGTTATTATGTACAGCAAACAGACCACCAGACCAGAAGCAATAGCTGTGATGGTGTAGAGTGTGTATTAATAATGCGTCTGTGGAAAATCATTCTGGGTCCAAATTTCCCAGGTCAGATTGTTATCCATGCTCATTGTCTGGAATCTCTTCTCATCTGAATTTACTTTGTCTGGATCAGCTATTTTTAGATAGTAAAGGATTACAGAGCTGTTTGGTGAAGAGGGATTTGGGTGCCCTTGTGCTTGGTTCAGAAAAGGGCCAAATGCAAATAATCCAAATAATAGGAAAGCTAATAGAATATTGCTGTTTATTCCTAAACGAATGCAGGGGCAAGGATGTTACACTACCATTACACAGAGCATTTCTATGCATCAGATGTTGGAACTGGAATTAGTTTATTATTGTCACAGGTACTAGAATACAGTGAAAAACTTCTGTTCATACAGATAAAATCATTACACAGTGCATTGACACAGAACAAGGTAAAACAATAACAAAATTCAGAAGGAAGTATAACAGCCACAGAGAAAGCGCAGTGCAAATAAACAATAAAGTGCAATATCAATATGAGTTAGATTGTGAAGTCAAGAGTTCATTTTATTGTAGTAGAGAACCATTCAGTAGTCTAGACAACCAACAGTGGGGTGGAAGCTGTCCTTGAGCCTGATGGTATGTGCTCTCAGACTTTGGTATCTTCTGCTCGATGGAAGAATGGAGAACAGAACATGTCTGGGTTGAGTGGAGTCGTAGACTATGCTTGCTGCTTTACTGAGGGCATGATAAATGTAGATAGCCTCCATGGAGGGAAGGTTGACTTCCGCGGTGTGCTGAGCTGTGTCCACAACACTCCGCAGTTTATTGCAGACATGTGCAGAGCAGTTTCCATACCAAGCCACTAGGCATCCAGATAGGATGGTTTCCACTTTGCATCAATAAAAATTGATAAGCATTGTTGAGGACAAGCCATGTTACTTTAGCCTCCTGAAGCAGTCAAGGAGATGGTGAGCTTTCTTGGCTGTAGCGTTTACGTGGCTGGACCAGGAAAGGCTATTAGTGATATTCACTTCTAAGACTTGATGCTTTCTCAACCTCAGTGCTCTTGACAGGAGCATGTGCACTACCCCCCCCCCCCCCTTCCTGAATCAATGATGAGCTCTTTCATTTTCCTGACATCGAGGGAAAGGTTGTTGTCTTGACACTTTGTTACTAATTTTTCTTCCTCCTTCCTGTACTCCGACTCGTTGTTACTTGAGGTAGGGCCCACAGTGGTGGTGTCATCCGCAACCCTGCGGATGGAGCTGGAGCAGAATCTGACCATGCAGTCATGAGTGTAGAGGCAGAAGAATAGGGGCGTAGGATGCAGCTTTGTGGAGCATCAGTGTTTAGAACAATCGTGACTATATACTGTACTACATATATAAATATATTGTATTTACTATATACTGTATTGTACTATGTCTATAGTGTGTACTATGTAGAATATTGTTTATTTTGGAAGGATAAATGCATGTGTATTGGATGCATTTCACAAAATGTCTGTTTGGCTAAAATATTGAATGGATGAATTCCTAATGAGGAAAGGTTAGGCAGGTTAGGTTTGTATTCACCGAAAGAAAGAAATGTAGACTATAATCATTTGCAACAGTGTGGAGCTGAAACTCTGTCCCAAATTGTGGATATTGATGCTGTAGAAACAACGAGGTCTTTAACTTATGGTGAGGATTACTGTGTGAAATAAGCTGCAACCGCAAACAACATGAGAATACTCAATGCAAGAATAAAATCCACCAGATGCGTTCTGAAGCTCATCTTGGGACTTGCGTTTCAGCCATGCAGAATATTTTACCAATAGCACATGACAAAATTCAGACTTACTATCCCAACAGGAAATCGTTTTTTTCTAAAAACAAATGATAATCACATTGAACTAAAAATAGGAAGAGACGTATAAAGCAGCAGCAGCTAATACTAACTCACTGGCTCTGAGGCTGTCTGAAGATCACTCAAGTGATTTGATACTGAAGAAGTATTCCAGATTCTCAGAGGTGCTTTATTGACGAGTCCTCTATTGTACCATCATGTTGACGTAAATATATGCAAAGTATTCTAAATTCTTGATGGGTGTTTATCCTTCAATTAACACTGAAAGTAAAAAGAAGTATTTTTACTCATTTTATTATTGTAATCAGGCTGAGGATGCTGGCCCAAGAGAGGATACTGACAGTTGGCTGTGTTTATTCGAATGCTTAACAGCCTACTCCCAAAATCTGTCAAGGGAAGGGATTACCAGGGTTACTGAAGAAACAGTTTGAAGATCTGCTCAAAGTTTCCATGAATAAATACATCCCCACTAACTTTTGGGAATCTCTGTACCATGACTGCTGAAGCTGGGGAAGGAGCATTGGGGGGCAATATTCAGAAGCAGGAGGCCCAACATAAATCCCCAACATCAGAAGGAATACACCTCCTCACAAACTGCCCTTGCTGTCCCCCGTCAGGGATTTCCTGCACTCACTATCTGTAGAAAAATCTGCCATTCCTACATCAATCACCTTAGCAGCCACACAATCAGGGTAAAAGCAAGTCATTCTCAATCTCAAGGGAGTGCCAAAGAAGAAATATAATTATTGTACTAATGGTTATGTTGTGCATAAATTTACTATGCAACTCCATATTTTACAAATGTGATGATATTTCAAAACATAATTTATTGGATGCAAAGTGATTTGGGATATCCTTAGGCATTACATAAAGTGGGTAGAGTTCCAAAGTACTTTATTCCCTGTGCTTGTGGAAAGTATGTCAGAAGTTTCAATTTACTTTTTTAAATAGAACCAACTAATAATCCATATGTACAATGAGCCACATCTCCTTTCAGTGATGAAAAGTACACTGAAGCAATACAAATTTAATGAAACTGATGTAATTTTCTGTTCGTTTCAGAATAGAAATTGTGTGTTGCGTAATTTCAACGTAAGCATACACTCAGTGGTCATTTTATTAGGTACAGCTGTATTTCTGCTCGTAATACAAATATCTAATCAGGCAATCACACGGCAGCAACTCAATGCATCAAAGAATGCAGACGTGGTCAAGAGATTCAGTTGTTGTTCATACCAAACAGTAGAATGGGGAGGAAATTTGGTCTATGTGACTTTGACTGTGGAATGATTGTTGGTGCCAGATCGGATGGTTTGGGTATCTCTGGAACTGCTGAACTCCTGGGATTTTCAGGGCTTACAGAGAATGATGCAACCAAACGACAAAAAGCAAAGAAAAACATCCATTGAGTGGCTGTTCTGTGGACAAAAGTGGTTTGTTAACAGAAATTGTCAGAGGAGAATAGGTAGACTGGTTCAAGCTGACAGGGAGGCGACTAACTCAAATAACTATGTACTTCAACAATAGTGCGTAGAAGAGCACCTCTGAATGCACAACACATTGTAAACTATTTGTTGGAAAAAGTCTGTGAACCTCGGGGGGTAATGCCTTCTGCAAAAGCAATTTGGAGTCAGGTGTTCCAATCAATGAGATAAGACTAGAAGGGTGGTTGTAGTGGTGCCCTGCTCTATAAAAAAGACACGCAAAGTCAGGTTACTGTCAGAGCCTGTTCTTCTCAAGAAGGATTTGAATATGTGCACCATTCCTCGATCAAAAGAACTTTCAGATGACTTTAGAAGAACAATTGTAGAAAAGTATCATGCTGGAAAAGGATAGACAAAGACTTGAGTATTCATCAGTCCACAGTAAGAGAAATTGTCTACAAATGGAGGAAACTCAGTACTTGCTACTCTCCGTAGGAGTGGGCATCTGCAAAGGTCACACCAAGAACACAATATGCAATGCTGAAGGAGGTGTAAGAGAACCCACAGGTAACAGCAAAAGACCTGCAGAAATCTCTAAGACTTGCTAAAATCTCTGTTCATGTGTCCACTCTAAAAAGAATGGTGTTCATGGAAGGACACCATGGAGGAAAACACCGCTCTCCAAAAAAACATTGCTGGACATCTTAAGTTTGCAAAAGACCACCTAGATGTTCTGCAACACTTCTGGGGCAATGTTTTATGATTAGATGTGACAAAAAATTGAACTTTTTTGGCAGAAATGCACATTGCAAATGTTTGGAGCGAAAAGGGTACTGCACACCAACACCAAAACCTTATCCCAACTGTGAAACATGGTGGAGGGAGCATCATATTTTGGGGCTGCTTTGCTGCCTCAGGGATTGGACAGCTTGAAGTTGTTGAGGGAACAATGAATTCAAAATTGTATCAAGACATTTTGCAGGAGAATATCAGGGTAGCAGTCCATCACCTGAAGCTTAATAGAAGTTGGATAAGGCAACAAGACAATGAACTGAAAGACAAGAGTAAATCAACAACAGAATGGTTTAAAAAGAAGAAAATCAGCAACAGAATGTGTTTTAGAATGGCTGAGTCAAAGTCCTGACCATAACCCTATAGAAATGCTGTGGAAAGACCTAAGGCAAGCAGTTCATGCAAGGATACCCACCGACATCCCAGAGTGAAGTACTTTATCCAACAAATGCATATAATATTGCACCATTTTTTCCTCAATAAATAAGTATAATTTTTATGTTATTTATTTAATTTGGTTCTCTCTATCTAGCTTTAGGACTTACATGAAGATCTGATCACACTTTATGTCATATTTACACAGAAATAGAGAAAATTCTACAGGGTTCACAAACTTTCTAGCACTACTGTACCAACTTGGATACATATAGAAAACAAAATGAATCATGTTATCTCCTATTGTATTCTTTCCTGAACCCTGATAACTTAGATATCATTTCCTCCTTCAATCATTTTTCCATCATAGTTTCTTCTTAATTCGTCTATTTTCTGTTTCACAATTTTCATTCGTAGGAGATATACAGCCCTTGAATGACCAAGACAATATACTGTGGGCAACAATCCAGATGCTTGTAAAAGAGGCTGGTGAGAGGCAGTAAAAAAAATGTAAAATTCCTTCACTTGTTATTAAAATGTCAGGAATGACAGGCGTGGTTTGACAGGTGATCTGGCATTTGGGGTGAAACACTGAGCTGTTGCCTTTTGGCTTCACTTGAGTTTGTTTCTCTTTAGAATAGAAATTCAGCTTGAGAGATGTGTGTGTGTGTTTTGCACTCAAAATATCACTTTAGGTTGTGGCCAGGTGTTTTCCCAATCTATCATGGAAAATTTGTTCAGTGTGCCTGCTCAAGCTGGTGTAGGTCTTACAATGAGCAATACAAAGATCTCACATCCCCCCTATCGTAAATCTAGACACATGTCTAGACTTTTACAGATTTCTAAAAGTTATGTTTCAGAAGTTATGGGTGGCGAGGTGGAGAAATGTCTTCAGCAAAGGAGGTGTAAGGTACTCCTTCCCTCTGCTAGCCTGCAAGTCACCCTTTAGCAAGATGTAGCACCTTTTAGCCCCCCCCCCCCCCCCGCCACCTAATCAGGGTCACGTGAAGCTATGGGAGCAGGTGGTAGGTAGTCATATGAGCAGCTGGTGCACATTACAAGTCCTGGTTGTGCGACCATTGACACCAGGCAGACAATCTCTGAGGTCACCTATCTTATAAAGATACTGCCCAGTGGAAGGCAATGGCAAACCACTTCTGCAGAAAAAATTGCCAAGAGCAATCATGGTCATGGAAAGATCACCTACATCATACAACATGGCTCATAACAGAGAATGTTCCATTCAGTTGATCTACAAAGAGAGAGCCTGAACTAACAATGCTGAGATCGAGATTAAACCGTTGCATGCCCCCTGCAGAATTTTAGTTCATTAAATAGCAGAATTAAAAAAAGAAAATACTCATTTTTAATGATGACCACAAAACCACTGGATTGTTGAGAAAACATAAGTGATTTACTAATGGCTCTTAGGGGAGGACATCTGGTATCTTTAACTTGTCTTGCCTATAGGTGACTCCAGACTCTTTTATACAATCAACTCTTAAATACCTACTGAAACTTCAGCTGTGAAATAATTGAATAGGGAGAAGGTAGAAAAGACTAATCCTCTTTCTATTTTCATGCCCATATGTAATCCTATTTGCCTCAGTGAAATCACATTTAATTCTTTGAAACTCCAGTGAACACAGGCCAATCATACATAATCTCTGCTCAATGGACAAATCCCTTAATCCTGGAATAATAATGTTCAACCTTAGAGTTTGATGCTGATACTCAATTCTCATACTTTTTTGGAAAGGCTGAACAGACAAAGGCTCAAGAAAGTGGCTTTGACTTAGAAGAACAAAAATAGAATGTAAAGAAAAGAGAGTCACTAGTAAATCCAATAAAAATTGGATATATTGGAATTAGTAAAACTTGTGTATTTAATATTTAATATTCTAGTAATATTGTAAATATATTGTTTAAGTAAGTATCCACTATGGTTATGTGTACAAAGTACGTGAATGGCAAATGTCATCATGGCCCCGCGTCATGTGCGTACAAATAAAATGACATTAGATTCAGATTCCTGACTCCCTTGTTTTCCTTTCAATTCGTTTTTATGTTTTGAAGTTACAAAATATAACAAAAACATCATTTTTTCCCAGTGTGGTAAAATTGTGGGAAGTTCTATAGAAAAGAGATGCTGAGGCAAAGAGCATTGATACGTTTCTAATGAAGTGGCATAGATTTGGGGAGAAAGGAAAATTGATGACAATGTTTAATATTGTAGGGTGGGAGAATCTCGTAAGGAGTAGGAATCAATTAGACTGTTTCTGTGCCTTACACCCGATGTGACCCGATGTAAGAATTGCAAGAAATCACTGGCCTCAAAAATTTGTATTTCAGTGAAGTTCCCAAGAAAACCGATCATCAGTCTGTCAGAATGCTTGAACATTGGGCCACGAACAGGAAAGTCAGCTTTGCGACTGAGCATCTGTATCAAGTGGTGTGATGTAGGTTTAATTGTATGAGTTGCATGAAGCCTTTGGAAAAAGAAACAGCAGCATGTGATGTTGAGAGGGTAAGGGGGCAAGGCTGAGGACTATGAGCCTTGCTTTGTGGTATCTTGGGACCAAGACCTCCTTGAATGAAGTTGGCAGAACATAGGCATGACTACTTCAGAGAAATTGCAATCCTTCCCTCTTCCACCCTCCACCCCCACCCCCAGACATGTCAGGAACTATAATGTTAATTTAAAACAATTTCACTTAAAAGTATACAGGCTAACTGTTTTGGCTGCAAAGTGAATACAATTATAATCAATTTGCTTCTGCAATCAATAGACATTCCTAAGTCGTGCATTAGTTCTTATACTTCGGTCACTTTCAAAGAAAGTTCTATATAGAGAATCAGAAGGTTCAAAGAATCAGTCCCTGAGATAGTGGGTTTTTATTATAAGTTGTGAACAAGGATGAGGTCATAAAGAATAGTATGGTTGAAGAGATAAGAATAAATTTTATATGGAAAAAGCAACAGCATCATAAGTTTTCCATTCTTCCTAGAAACAAAAATGAAGTTGCCACTCACACTCTACTGAGTATTTTGCTATTTGCAGACTATTTTTTGCTTTGACAATAACTGCCTCCATTATTCACCCAGGCTCTATTGAATGTTGCTTTTAATTCTCTATAAATAATGTCACTTGTAGAGAGCAGCCTCCTTGGTTTAGCTTTAGAGATCAGATTTCCTCCAGGCTTCATCATAAGGATTCTGATCATCTGCAGTTCATTTGCCCTTCGATGAAAACTCAGCATGTTTCCAAAAAATATTCTTTAACAGATGAGCATTTCTTAAGCCTGCAAGACCAGTTATCTTTCATGTGAAAATGCAAAAGAGAAATCATATGCCAGTACTTTCTTTGTGCAATGACTTCAGAGATTTAATCTCTCTAGGACTGCGTCCTGCACAAAAATAGAAATTTACCACAGATGTTGGACTGTGATATATTCAAAAGGGTGTTTTATTTCCTCCATAAAACATCTCAGATTGCAGCTTCAGTTAAAATTTACTCAATGAAAATATGTTAACCCCAATTTTCTTAAATCCTATCTGTATATTATGCATTTGTCTAGCAGAAGATATTGTGTTTCCTGTAAGAAATATCAGTACGGTTGTAAGGACTTCTATTACAAATTATGAAAGAGGATGAGGCTGTAAATAGTAGTATGAATGACGTGATAAGAATAAATATGATGCAGAAATCAAAACAACATCCTAAGTTTTTCTTCCTGGAAACAAAAATTCTACTGATGCTCTGACTCAATTGAGCAATTCACTAATTGCAGCAGTTCTTTCCATTCACATTATACACCAAAGGACCAGTTTGCATAATTTGGAGTTTCTCTAGTCACTTTGTTTCATAGAGACATAAAAGCAGCAGTCCAAATGTCACTTTTTATATCTGGCTCAATATTACCGCCTTCATAAATTCAACTAAATTGCTTTCAAAATACGGTTTGTACATTGTAACCTCCAGTGCTGTCCCTTCTTGAAAAAAAGGAGGTGATGTGTTTGGAATACAACTTTTAAAAGCTGATGGATAATATTTGACATTTGTGATCCTCCTCAGATTATCTGAGATCTCTAATTGTCTGTATCCTTAGGCTATGACTGAGTTACCAAGCATTCAAATCTGTCCAGGTTTCTTTCTGGTATAGTTCATTTTAAAATATGAAATTAAAAAAAACTTGAAACAAGAATTAATTTTCCAAAATTGGAGCATGCACTCACTGGTCACATTATTAGGTACAGAAATAGTACTTGATGAGGTCTTCTGCTGCTGTAACCCGTCCACTTCAAAGTTCAACATGTTGTGCATTCAGAGATGCTTTTTCACACCATTGTTGTAACTTCTGGTTATTTGAGTTACTGTTGTCTTCTTGTCAGCTTGAACCAGTCTGCCCATTCTGCTCTGACTTCTCTCATTAATAAGGCATATTTTCCCCACTGAACGAGTGTGCACTGGATGTTTTTGATTTTCGCATCATTCTCTGTAAACTCTAGAGATTGTTGTCTGTGAAAATATCAGGAGATCAGCGGATTCTGAGATACCCAAACCACCCATCAAGCACCAACAATCATTCCACAGTCAATGCTACTTAGATCACACTTCTTCCCCATTCTGATGTTTAGTCCAAGGAACAACTGAACCTTTAGACCATGTCTGCATGCTTTTATGCACTGAATTGCAGCCACATGATTATCTGATTAGATATTTGCATTAACAAACAGACATACAGGTGTACCAAATAAAGTGGCCAACTTGAAACATACTGAGCAAAAATTTCTAAATCATAACAAAATATTTTATGTGCTATGCAGTGATTAGGAAGGTTTCACCTCAACTTTGCCAATATGAACAAATAAGTATTTGTATAAGGAGCAGCCAATTTGTTCTTCGGAAGCATTGTCCTCTGAGAGAAAGAGTTTTTCTCAACTGTATTAAATGGGTTACACTCCCAATTTTGGTGTCACCTGCAAATTTGCTGATCCAGTTTACCACATTCTCATCCAGATTGTTGACATAGATAACAAACAATAACAGATCCATCAATGATCCCTATGGTGCACCATTGGTCACTGGCCTCCAGTCAGAGAGGCAACCCTCTACTACTACTCTCTACCTTCTTCCACAAAACCAATGTCTAATCCAGTTTACTACCTCATCTTTAATGTCAAGCGAGTAAACCCTATTGAACAACCTCTCATGCAGGACCTTGTCAAAGGCCTTGCTAAAGTCCATGTAGACAGCATCCACTGCCTTGCCTTCATCCACTTTCTTGGTAACTTCTTTGAAAAACTCTTTAAGATTGATTGAACATAACTTCCCATGCACAAAGCCATGTTGACTATCACTAGACATTTATCTAACCAAAGACATATAAATCCAGTCCCTTAGAATACCTTCCAATAACTTTCCCACTACTGATAGCAGGATCACTGGCCTTTAATTTCTTGATTTATTCTTTATCCTTTTGTATACAATGGAACAACATTAGCTATCCTTCAATCCTCTGGCACCTCACCCGTTCCAAGGATGTTTTAAATATCTCTGCTAAGGCTTCTACAATTTTTGCACTAGCCTCCCATAAGGTTTGAGTGAACACTTTGTTAGGCCCTGGGAACTTATCCACTCTTATTTGCCCCAGGGCAGCAAACACCTCCTCTTCTGTAATCAGTATATGGTGCATGATCTTACTGCTCTATAGCCTCATTTCTATAGACCCTGTGTCCATCACTCAAATAAATACAGATGTAAAAAATCAATTTAACATCTCCTCCATCTCTTTTGGGTCCATGAATAGATTACCACCCTGATCTTCCAGAGGACTAATTTTGTCCCTTGTTATCCTTTTGTTTTTAACATTTCTATAGAAGCCCTTAGGATTCTCCTTCACCTTGCCTGCTAGATCAATCTCTTGCCTTCTTTTAGCCCTCCTGATTTCCTTATTAAGTGTTCTCTTGAATTTCTTATACTCCTAAAGTACCTCATTTGTTCCTGCATACCACCTGCTATACATCTTCTTTTTCTTAACCATGGCTTCAATTATCTCTTGAAAACCAGTCTTCCCTAAACCTGTTTTTAGGGAACTTGCTTTTTATTCTGAAAGGAACATACAAACTCTGTACTCTCAATTATTGGGTACACCTTTGCCACAAAGCAATCTATCCCAATCCACACTTGCCAGATCCTTTCTGATAAGGTCAAAATTGGCTTTTCTTGAATTTAGAATCTCAACCTGAGGACCAGACCTATCCTTTTCCATAATTCCCTTCAAATGAATGGCATTATGATTACTAGATGCACAGTGTTCCCTTGCACAAATTTCTGTTGCCTGTCCTGTTTGCATTTAATTTCTTTCATTATTTTGACTTAAGAGAAGGAATTAAATCAGTCACATTTCCCTTGCTGATTGCCCATTCTCAATGGTACAATTCAGCCTTGCAACTCACTGGTCACCCCTTGTTCAAACCACTGGTTGTCATTAGATCACATCTTCCCTTCATTATAAAACAAGTTAAAAATCAACATCACCCAGTGCTGAACAAAAGTCAGATAAGTTATGAAAGGGAATTATATTGTAAAGCTAATAAGGAACAGAAATCATTCAAAGAGGATTATATTTTCCGAAAGGTTCAGGATGAAGCCTCCTGCTTAGATGATATTATTATTAGTGGCTACTGAGGAGATTAGAAGGAACAGCATGCTCCTGGGAGGAGTGCAGGAAGTTATTTACTGGCCTTACCTTAACTAATGTTTCATTTAAACATGCTCAAAGATGCTGTGTGTTGTGATGGTATTGGGTTTGTTGACTGCAAAGTTCTAAACTCGTGAAGACCATAGTCCGATGCGATATAGACAGGAATCCTCACTGTAGAGAGGCTGTACAGTAACTTCAAAGACAAGTTCATTTCCCTGTTTACTCTCCATGGCAAGCTTAGCTGAAAATACCCACTATTTGAGCAGTGGGTCCCCTCTCCCTCTCAAGAAAGAGATACTTCCATTTAACAAAGTAGTTTAAACACAGTTCATTTATCTTCAGTGATATGTGTTTAAATCAAGATATAGAAACATAGAAACATAGACATCATTCTTAAAACATATTTAAAACTCACAGAAGATTTTTATCTTATAGAAGACTTCCAGATTGCAACGTTTGGGTATGAGCCAAATCAAGGCAGTGGGGCCTGGGCTTGAGAGTGAGGAGCAAGTCAGGGATTAACCGATTTGAAAGGTCAGGTTGTCATGGCTGGAGAAAAGGGACTGACCTGTGTTCAGCTTGCTGCTCTGCGAGGTTAACTTGTCTCCGTACTGAACTGAGGATGTGGCCTGCAACTAATAGGCTCCTGGACCGGCTTCAGTGATCAACTGGCTTTGTGGCTGTGAACTTTAGTTCTGAATGTTATTTGCTTACTTTTTATTGTTGGACGATATGTTCTTTTTTCACGTTGAATGTTTGACGGTCTTTTTTAAATGGGTTTGATTGGGTTTTGTTTTGTGGCTACCTGCATGGAGACAAATCTCAAGACTGTATATAAAATACATACTTTGATGATAAATGTATTAATCTTTTCTTTTGAACTTTGAATTTCCAAATTTCAATCCATTTGTAAAACACAAAGGATTTTGAAAAGACAGGAATAATTCCAATAAGCTAAAAAGACATACCTCAGAGTTGCAGACAAATGAGTCATCCATTTCAGAAACTGAAGGCAGAGGAATGCATTCTTATTCACCCTGTGTTTCTGTCATTCTTCTTGATGTGCCTGGACCATTCCAAATAAGTCTTGACTGCTCTACAAATTTTTACTATTTCTCTGCTACTTGGGTGACTTCACACACATATGATTTTTTAAATATCTTTTCACACAAATGGTTGAAAAGCTTATGTAGAGTTTCCAGCAGCCATAATTAATGCGGTGAAGGTGACTTCTTGAGAACACCAATCTTCCATCTTATTAATAGATAAGTTGTTGACATTCTAAATGATAATGCCAATCTGGTCTATAAGCCTCCTTGAGTGAAATAACTTAGCTAGCATTGTCTATTTTCAAAGTTCAAATTTCAAAGTACATTTTATTATTAAAGTATGTTTAAATTATACAACCTTGAGATTCGTCAGCATACAGGCAGCCACAAAACAAGGAATCTAAACCCAATTAAAGTGGCAATTCCGGACTAAATGAATCAATTTGTCTGAACCTAATCAATAAGCTTCAAGATATTGACCTCACTATCTCTTTGTGCAATTGGATCCTTGATTTCCTTATGTGCAGACCCCAATCAGTTTGGATTGGTAACATGCTTAGCTTCCTTCTCTACTCACTTTACATATATGACAATGTGCCGAAGCATACTTCCAACGCCATTTTCTAGCTTGCTGATAATACCACTGTCGCAGGCCGAATCAAAGGTGGTGATGAATCAGCATATAAGAAGGAGATTGAAACCCTGGATGAATGGTACCACAACACCAACTCAAAGTCAGCAAAACCAAGGAGCTAATTATTGACTTCAGGAGGAGGAAACCAGAGGTCCACGAGCTCGTCTTCTTTGGAGGATTAGAGGTGGAGAGGCTCAGTCACCTTAAATTTCTCAGTGTTATCCTTTTGGAGGACCTGTCCTGGTGTCAGCATATAAGTGCAATTATAAAAAAGCATGGCAGCGCCTCTATTTCGTTAGGAGTTTGCGAAGATCTGGCACAACATCTAAAGCCTTGACAAAGTTCTATAGATGTGTGGTGGAAAGAATATTAACTGGCTGCATTACAGCCTGGTATGGTATCACCAATGCCCTCAAATGGAAAATCCTACAAAATATAGTGGATAAACGCCAGTACATCACAGGTAAAGCCATCCCTGCCATTGAGCACATCTACATGGAATGTTAAAAGCAGCAACTGTTGCAGGAAAGCAGCGTTTCATCACTGGGGACCCCACCACCCAGATCATGTTCTCTTTTCACTGCTGACATCAGGAGAAAGTACAGGAGCCTCAGGACATACAACAGCAGATTCAGGAAGAGCTATTACCCCTCAACCATCAGACTCTTGAATCAAAGGGGGTAAAACTTAACTCATCCTTACTTGCCCCATCACTGGAATCTTCCCCCAAATTAAGGACTCACTTTCAAGGACACTTCATCACATGTTCTCAATGTTTATTGCTTACTTATTTACTATTATTATTATTATTTCATTTTCATTTCTCTTTCTTTGTTTACTTATTTATTATTATCACTTCCTCCTTACTATATTTTCAGAGTTTGTTGTCTATTGCACACTGGTTGAACAGCCAAGTTGATTTGGTCTTTCTATTATAGTTAGTGATTCTATTATAGTTATTATTCTAAAATACCAACTTCAGGTTTGAAGGACGTCCGTTTAGAACAGAGATGCGGAGAAATTACTTTAGTCAGAGGGTGGTAAGTCTGTGGAATTTGTTGCCACAAGCAGCTGTAGAGGCCAAGTCAATGGATGCATTTAAGGCAGAGATAGATAGGTTCTCTATTAGCCAGGGCATCAAAGGGTATGAGATGAGGCAGGGGAGTGGGGATGACAGGAAGAATTGGATCAGTCCATGATTGAATGGCAGAGCAGATTCAATGGGCCGAATGGTCTAATTCTGCTCCTGTACCTTATGGTCTTATTGAGTATGCTTGCAAATAATAAATTTACTTTGAACTTTGAAACACTTCATCCCATGCTAGGACTAATTCATAGCTTTTAACTCTGTCAGGCAGCAACTCATGTATAAGGTGGATACCTTCAGTGTTGCTGCAGTTTCAGTGGCTTGTCAGTCTTTGCTATGGATCAATGATTTCCATTTTGTTGTCAGCCCCAGGAGAACAGTGCCTGCAATCAGCTGGACTCTCCAAAGCAAGTGCTCCATTTTCACACACAAGTAGACTCCAGAGCTTACAAAGAATAGGGTGAAAAACAGAAAAAACATCCAGTGCACGACAGTTTGTGGGTGAAAACGTCTTGTTAATGAGGGAGGACAGAAGGGAATCACCAGACTGGCTCAAGCTGACAGGAAGGCAACACAAATAAACATGCTCAATGACAGTGGCATGCAAAAGAGCACCTTTGAACACACACAGCTCTTTGAAACTTGAAGTGGATGAGCTACAGCAGCAGAAGACTACACCAGGTTAACATAGAAACATAGAAAACCTACAGCACAATACAGGCCTTTCGGCCCACAAAGTTTTGTCGAACACGTCCCTACCTTAGAAATTACTAGACTTACCTATAGCCGTCTAATTTTCTAAGCTCCATGTAACTATCCAAAAGTCTCTTAAAAGAACCTATTGTATCTGCCTCCACCACCATTGCTGGCAGCCCATTCCACGCACTTACCACTCTCTGAGTAAAAAACTCACCCTGACATCTCCTCTGTACCTACTCCCCAGCACCTTAAAACTGTGCCCTCTTGTGGCAACCATTTCATCCCTGGGAAAAAGCCTCTGACTATCCATAAGATTAATGTGTCTCATTATCTTGTACACCTCTATCAAGTCACCTCTCATCCTCCTTCACTCCAAGGAGAAAAGGCCAAGTTCACTTAACCTATTCTCATAAGGCATGCTCCCCAATCCAGGCAACATCCTTGTAAATCTCCTCTGCACCTTTTCTATGGCTTCCACATCCTTCCTGTAGTGAGGTGACCAGAACAGAGCACAGTACTCCAAGTGGGGTCTGACCAGGGTCCTGCATAGCTGCGACATTACCTCTTGGCTCCTAAATTCAATTCCACGATTGATGAAGGTCAATACACCGTATGCCTTCTTAACCACAGAGTCAACCTGCGCAGCTGCTTTGAACGTTCTATGGACTCGGACCCCAAGATCCCTCTGATTTTCCACACTGAAAGAGTCTTACCATTAATACTATATTCTGCCATCATACTTGACCTACCAAAATGAACCACCTCACACTTATTTGGGTTGAACTCCATCTGCCACTACTCAGCCCAGTTTTGCATCCTACCAATGTCCTGCTGTAACCTCTGATAGCCCTCCACACTATCCACAACACCTCCAACCTTTGTGTCATCAGCAAACTTACTAACCCATCCTCCACTTCCTCATCCAGGTCACTTATAAAAATCACGAAGAGTAAAGGTCCTAGAACAGATCCCTGAGGCACTCCACTGGTGACCAACCTCCATGCAGAATATGACCTGTCTAATACCACTCTTTGCCTACTGTAGGCAAGCCAGTTCTTGATCCACAAAGCAATGCCCCCTTGGATCCCATGCCTCCTTTCTTTCTCGATGAGCCTTGCATTGGGTACCTTATCAAATGCCTCGCTGAAATCCATATACACTACATCTACTGCTCTTCCTTTATTAATATGTTTAGTCACATCCTCAAAAAATTCAATCAGGCTCGTAAGGCATGACCTGCCCTTGACAAAGCCATGCTGACTATTCCTAATCATATTAAACCTCTCTAAATGTTCATAAATCCTGCCTCTCAGGATCTTCTCTATCAACTTACCAAACACTGAAGTAAGACTCACTGGTCTATAATTTCCTGGGCTATCTCTACTCCCTTTCTTGAATAAAGAAACGACACTCACAATCCTCCAGAACCTTCCTATCCCCATTGATGATGCAAAGATCATTGCTAGAGGCTCAGCAATCTCTTCCCTCGCCTCCCACAGTAACCTGGGATACATTTCGTCTGGTCCCGGCGACTTATCCAACTTGATGCTTTCCAAAAGCTCCAGCACATCCTCTTTCTTACTATCTACATGCTCAAACTTTTCAGTCTGCTGCAAGTCATCACTACAATCACCAAGATCCTTTTCCATAGTGAATACTGAAGTAAAGTATTTATTAAATAGCTCTGCTATTTCCTCTGGTTCCATACACACTGTCCCACTGTCACACTTGATAGGTCCTATTCTTTCACGTCTTATCCTCTTGCTCTTCACATACTTGTGGAATGCCTTGGGGTTTTCCTCAATCCTGCCCACCAAGGCTTTCTCGTGGCCCCAATTTCCTTCTTAAACTCCTTCCTATTAGCCTTATAATCTTCTAGATCTCTAACATTACCTAGCTCTCTGAACCTTTTGTAAGCTTTTCTTCTTGACTAGATTTATTATAGCCTTTGTACACCACTGTTCCTGTACCCTACCATAAATTCCCTGTCTCATTGGAATGTACCTATACAGAACTTCACACAGTCATCCGCTGAACATTTTGCCACATTTGTTCGGTACTTTTCCCTGAAAACATCTGTTTCCAATTTAAGCCTCCAATTTCCTGCCTGATAGCCTCATAATTCCCCTTACTCCAATTAAACACTTTTCTAACTTGTCTGTTCCTATCTCTCTCCAATACTATTGTAAAGGAGATAGAATTATGATCACCATCACCAAAATGCTCTCCCACTGCGAGATCTGACACCTGACCAGGTTCATTTCCCAGTACGAAATCAAGTACAGTCTCTCCTCTTGTAGGCTTATCAACATATCATCAGAGTTGTCATGATGGGAGATTTTAATTTCCCCAATATCAATTGGCATCTCCCTAAAGTAAAGGGTTTAGATGGGGTGGAGTTCACCTTTTCTGCAGCCGTGACACTATCTCTGATCAACAGTGCCACGCCCCCACCTCTTTTGCCTCCCTCCCTGTCCGTTCTGAAACATCTAAAACCCAGCACTTGAAGTCACCATTCCTGTCCCTGAGCCATCCAAGTCTCTGTAATGGTTCCATTCCTGTAGCTAATAAAGTGGCCACCAAGTGTATTTACTTAAGCTAATGTTTTCAAAAGATTTTATGAATGGGAGATCCTTTTCCTCATTCAATGTAGAATGTTAAATAATTTATGATTTTTAGTTATAATACATATTATTACTATAGTGAGATCAGATATGCTTCCAATCCAACTCATTCCTCAAGTTACCATTTACTGCTCCCTTCATCTCCCATATTCCTAAATGAATAAACCACAAGTTTACAGCTGCACATAGATGTAAAATGACCATGGAAAAATTCTTCACCCCCTCCAGAGGCTCAGTGGGTGAAATCACTAAGAGATGTTGCACAATCTGAGAGTCCTATATATTCCTATCAGCCATGCCAAAATAAATTCATCAACATCAGGATGTTTTTTCCAGATATTGCAATAATTCTGATACGTTAGCATATTACTATTCCAGTGTGCAGAAAAGAAGACTTCAAAGTAGTTTTATCAAGTAAAATGCCATTCCATCCTTCCATTTGTACTGCTCTATTTGTTAATGCTTCCACATTTTCACTCTGGACTAAGTTCAACCAACCTCCAGACAGGCAATGGCAAAGTCATTAAATTTTACATCAATGAAAAGAGAGTCAATCTATCCAGCTGATTGTTCATCATAAATTGCTAACTTCTTATTAGCTTCATTTCTGTAAGGAAATATTAAACTCTTTTGTATTGACATATTTTTGTAATATCTTCTGACATGGCATTGCTTCCTCTCCTTGAGCAGTGAATATTAATAAGCAATGTTTTAGTTGTGCAGCCATTTTCTAGGAACAAAAAAAGCAAAGATAAATTGGTAAATCTGTGTATTATTGTCACACAATCAGGTGGAAAAAAATGGGCCGAGAAATGGCAGATGGAATTTAATGCAGACAGGTGTGAGGTGTTGCAATTTACTAGGACAAACCAGGGTGGGTCTTTCACAGTGATTGGTAGGGCACTGGGGAGCGTGGTAGAACATAAGGATCTGGGAATATGGGCCCATAATTCATTGAAAGTGGTGTAACAGGTAGTTAGATTTGTAAAGAAAGCTCCTGGCACATTGGCTTTCATGAATCAATGTATTGAGTACAGGAGATGGGATGTTATGTTGAAGTTGTAAAAGAAGTTCGTGAGGCCTAGTTTGAACTATTGTGTGTCGTTTTGGTCACCATACCTCCAGGAAAGTTGTAACTAAGGTTTAACAAGTACAGAGAAAATTTACAAGTATGTTGCCATGTCTGGAGGACCTGAATTATAAAGACATATTGAGTAGGTTAAGGCTTTATTCCTTAGAACGTAGAAGATTGAGAGGAGATTTGATAGAGGTGTACAAAATTATGAGGGACAGAGATAGGGTAAATGCAAGCAGGCATTTTCCACTGAGGTTGGGTGGGCTACAACCAAAGGTCATGGATTAATGGTGAAAGGTGAAGAAAAGTTTAAGGGGAACATGGGAGAAAACTTCTGCACCCAGAGGGTTGTGAGTGTGTGGAGCAGCATAAGTGGTGCATGTGAGCTCAATTTCAATGTTTAAGCGAAGTTTGGATAGGTACATGGATAGTAGGGGTATGGAGGACTATGTAAATGTGAATAGGCAGTTTAAATGGTTTTGGCATGGACTAGATGGGCTGAAGGGCCTGTTTCTGTGCTGTACTTCTCTATGGCTCTCTGATTCTATAGGGTCAATGCCAACTTTCAGTAGAGCAATCTCAATACTTCTCTTACCACCTGCAATCTGGTGACACATTCTCTCACTGCCCATCAACATACTCTGATCTTTTTTAAAATTTGCCTACTCTAATGATAACTTACAGGAGCATATCTCTGGAGAAGAAACCCATACAGGCACAGAGAGAACATGTGAACTCCACACAGACAACACCTAAGGTCAGGATTAAACTGGAACCTTTGGGCAAGAACAGCTAACTGATGCATCACTGCATTCCGACATTGTTTATTCACAGGAAGTGCGAGACCACATTTTTAATCTCAGCTCAGGATGTTGAGTTGGGTTTAAACAGATTTTGAGGAGTTCACATGAGTAACTCTCTCCCAGCTTTAGATCATGGAACTGTACAACACAGTACAGGACCTTCAGCCCACAATATTCTACTAACCTTTTAATCTGCTCCCACATAGCCCTATTGAAGGGTCCCGACCCAAAGCGTCACTGTTTACCCTTTTCTATAGATGCTGCTTGGCCTGCTGAGTTCCTCCAGAATTTTGTGTGCGTTGCTTGGATTTCCAGCATCTGCAGATTTTCTCATCTTTGTCTCACATCGCCCTCCATTTTTCATTCATCCATGTGCCTATCTAAGAGTCTTTTCAATATTCCCAATGTATCTGCTTCTACCACCAACCCTGGGGGAAGTTCCACACACTTACCACTCTGTGCAAAAAATCTACTTCTGACATCCACCCTATGCTATCCTCCAAACACCTAAAAATAATGCCACCTTGTATTAGCTATTTCAGCCATGGGAAAAAGGAGCTGGCTGTCCACTCGATCTATGCCTTGTGAATCATGACCATTATTGTTATGTTTTGTAACTTCAAAACATTAAACTAATTTAAATGAAGACATGGGAGTCAGAAATGTGAGTCTAACTGGGTTTACTTTAAGCGGGGCATGCACATATCACGTGGTACTGTGATGACGTATGCAATTCACATAATTAAACATATAACACATCCTGTAATTAGTTACTTAAATGAACATGAATGCTTAATCTACCAATATACAGTGCCTATAAAAAGCATTCAACCCCCGAAAGTTTTCATGTTTTATTGTTTTACAACATTGAATCACAATGAATCTAATTCTGCTTTTTTGACACTAATCAACAGAAAAACTTTTTCATGTCAATGTGAAAACATCTCTACAAAGTGATCTAAATTAATTACAAATATAAACCACAAAATAATTAATTACTTAAGTGTTCACCCCTTTTAATATGACACACCAAATCATCACTGGTGCAGCCGATTGGCTTTAGAAGTCACATAATTAGTTAAATGGAGATCTGATTTTGGAGACCTGTGTTTGGAGACCTGTGTGCAGTCAAGCTGTTTCAAATGATTATAGTAAAAACACACCTGTATCTGGAAGGTCCAACTGCTGGTGAGTCAGTATCCTGGCAAAAACTACACCATGAAGACAAAAGAACACTCCAGGCAATTCTGTGAAAAGGTTATTGAAAAGCACAAGTCAAGAAAATTTCCAAGTCACTGAATATTCCTTGAGTGCAGTTAAGTCAATCATCAAAAATGGGAAGAATATGGCACAGCTGTAAATCTGCCTAGAGCAGGCTGTCTTCAAAACCTGAGTGACTGTGCAAGAAGGTGACTAGTAAGGGAGGCCACCAAGTGACCTATGACAGCTCTGGAGGAGTTACAAGCTTCAGTGGTTGAGATGGGAGAGACAGTGCATACAACTGTCACAACTAGATGGGAGAGTAACAAAGAGAAAGCCACTGTTGACAAATTCACATGAAATCTGGGCTAGAGTTTGCCAGAAGGCGTGCAGGAGACATTGAAGTCAGCTGGAAGAAGGTTCTACGGTCTGATGAAACTTTTTTGGCCTTCAGACTAAACACCAATGTATACAATGTATAACACTAAAACTATGTATACCTGTCTGGACACGCCCCTCTGCTGACTGCTCCTGTGGCTCCTCTCACAGACCCCTGTATAAAGGCGATTGGAGGCACTGCTCCTCCCTCAGTCTCCAGGATGTCGTGGTCTCTTTTGCTGCTAATAAAAGCCTATCGTTCACCTCCCGTCTCCGAGAGTTATTGATGGTGCATCAACCACACACTATCAAAAACACACCATCCCTACATCATGCTGTGGGGATGCTTCACTGCAACAGGTTCTGGCAGGCTTGTGAAGGGAGAGGGTAAAATGAATGCAGCATAATACAGGGAAATCCTGGAAGAAAACCTGATGCAGTCTACAAGAGAACAGCAACTTGAGAAGATTTGTTTTCCAGCAAGAAAATGACCACAAACATAAAGTCAAAGATACACAGGAATGACTTAAAAACAACAAAGTTAATGTCCTGGTCTGGACCTAGTCAGGGTGCAAACTGCAATTGAAATGAAAATTTGTGGCTGGACTTGAAAAAGGCTGTTCTCTGTCGATCCCCATGCAATCTGATAGAGCTTGAGCAGTTTTGTAAGGAAGAATGGGGAAAAAATTGTAGTGACCAGATGTGCAAAGCTGATAGAGACTTGACACCGACTCAAAGCTGTAATTGCTGCCAAAGGTGCATCTACTAAATACTGACTTGAAGGTACTTATGCAATCAGTCATTTTGTGTTTTATGTTTCTAATTAATTTTGATCACTTGGTAGAGATTTGTTTTTACTTTGTCACGAAAGACTTTTTTTCTGTCAATCGGTGTCAAAAAAGCCAAATTAAATCAACTGTGATTTAATGTTGAAACTGACAAAACATGAAAACTTCCAGGGGTGGGTGTGGGGGTGAATACTTTTTATTGGTACCGTATATACAAGATTGCTCAAATATTACTTAAATATTAAATACACAACAATTGTCATTCATAATGTTAATATTTACTGAAAATTATCTATTGGATTTCCAGTGAATGTTTTGATATTCTGAGTAGGGTTAGTCTCAATATGAAAAAATGCACAGCATGGTCTATAACTTGGACAGACATTTAAAAAAATGGATAATGGAAAATCCCATCAGGAAAGCTGAAATGCAAAACCAGAGTATGAAGCATTAGTGCTCCAAGTATTGTACCAGCAGGAGAGTATGATGGAAATAAATGTCAGAAGCAAATACTGCTCAGTGATCTGCATCAGATAAACATATTTGTATTTTTCTAGATTGTTAACCGGTTGAATGCTTTCAGGAGAATGACGTAGAGTAGGTATATTACATTCGTGCGTTTATGACTTCTTACCAAAGTTGAGCCTGCAGTTAAATGTTAGGAGACCAGAACTGTTTTATTGAAGAAATCTTGACTATCTTGTTGAAAAGGAAATGACAGAAGAGTGTGGCATTGGGATAGTCCATTCTGAGCTATAGTGTGTACTTTCCATGATGAGACACAGGTCATCATAAGAGTACTCAAGCCTATTATTCATGTAAGCAAATGAGAATGAAATCTCAGGCTAGATCCAGCACCTTGAATTACATCAATTCCAAATTATGCAAATAAAGCAAAAAACTAAACAAAATAACTGGTCACACACGAGGAAATCTGCAGATGCTGGAAATTCAAGCAACGCACACAAAATGCTGGTGGAATGCAGCAGGCCAGGCAGCATCTATAGGAAGAAGTACAGTCGACGTTTCAGGCCGAGACCCTTCGTCAGGACTAACTGAAAGAAGAGATAGTAAGAGATTTGAAAGTGGGAGGGTGAGGGGGAGATCCAAAATGATAGGAGAAGACAGGAGGGGGAGAGATGAAGCTAAGAGCTGTAAAGTTGATTGGCAAAAGGGATACAGAGCTGGAGAAGGGAGAAGATCATGGGACCGGAAGTCTAGGGAGAAAGAAAGGGGGAGGGGAGCACCAGAGGGAGATGGACAGCAGGCAAGGAGTGATTGTGAGAGGGACAGAGAGAGAAAAAAAGGAGAGAGAGAAAAGAAAAAAAGGGGGAAAATAATAAATAAATAAACAAACAAACAAACAAATAAATAAGGGATGGGGTAAGAAGGGGAGGGGGGGAGCACTGGACGTTTACTTCAAAAAAGGTGCGGTTCACAAGCTCCTGTCAGTGGCAATGTGTTTGAGGTTGAGAATTTCAAGTTTCAAGGAGTGAACACTGCCAATAGCTTGGTCTGGTCCAACCACATTGTTGTAATGGCTAAGAAAGCTCAGTAAATCCTTTACTTCCTCAGGATGCTTAAGAAATTTGGCATGTTCCCATCAACACCTACCAATTTTTTTGATGCACCGTATCTGAATGCATAACACTTGGTATGGTGACTGCTCTGCACATGAGCACAAGAAACTACAATGAGTTGTGTATACAGAGCAGCGCATCACAGGAACCTCTATGAACTCTGTCTATAATTCACATACAGCCAACATATTTAAAAGCCGTACCCATCCCAGACATTCTCAATTCTCCCCTTTTGCACTCAACACTGAAAGTATGTAACATCAAGCTCAAGGACAGCTTCTATCCCATTGCTTTCAAATTCTTGAACAAACCTCTTGTATGATATGGTGGACTTTTTACCTCATAATCTTCCTCATTATCATCTTGCACTTTGTTTACCTGCACTGCACTTTTTCAGTAGCTTTTGCAATTTATTCTGCTCAAAGAACTGTGATAATTTTATCTCTATAGTCGATATGCAAGATAAGCTTTTCACTATTTTATGACATGTGACAATAATAAACCAATACCAAAAACAATTATGCAAGCTACAAATATACAACAGTAAAAAAATAAAGAAACTGCTTGCATATTATGAAAATGGTGGAAACCATTTCAGATCCTTGCTACCTCTCAACAGAGCAAATCCCTTCATTCACATTTCCACTCTTCCTATTCCCTTTATGGCCAAGCACCTTATTCTCTCTCACATATACATCAACTCCCTTTCTACTTTTTTTGTATTCATGCATGCTAAGGAGTAATATACAACAGCCAGTGAATCTACCTCTTTGGGACATGGGAGCTAGAAAGGATTTGACGTCCATTGTGTTTTTCATGTCTTAATGGAGTCCTAAAGGGCTTTGTTGCCAAGAAGCTACTTTTATTGTTTTTATTTAGAGTTACAGTATGCTAACATGTCCTTGCAGCCATTGAGCCCGAGCTGCCTGATTATAACCAATGACCAATTAACCATCCGACGGATTGGTACGTCTTTGGAATGTGGGTGGAAACCTGAGAGTCAGAGGAAACCCATAGGGAGAACGTACAAACTCCTTACAGACAGCAGCAGGAACTGAACCCAGGTTGCTGGCGCTGTAATAATGTTATGCTAACCACTACAGTACCATGTCATCTTTTCATCTGCTGTAAGAAATGCCCCATGCAATTTGCAAAGAGCAAATTACAGTATAAAGAACACACAAGTCTGTTAGCCAGAGTAGTAAGTAGGATTATCCATGTCTTTTTCAAAATAACTTTAACAGTACAGCATCAATGATAGCTGGGAACATACATTTATAATCACTCATATCTGCACTTCTATACAGCTTAAACTTTGTTGTAAAAATGCCATCCAATATTATTCTTAAGTGTGGTATCTTGCATTATCAGGTCATAATGTCACCCGTAGGAACTTGCATGCTCTTTTCAATTGGGTGTGGGTTGGGTTCTGTTTCTTGCAAAGGAGGGAAACTTGCACTATGTTCTGAATTGGCCTGAGGAGATAACTAATTCTTCAAGGTATATGCAATAAAGCGTAGCACACCAAAGAAAGTGTGGCAGATTTTCCTCTGGACAATATTTAGTTTATTAACTATTTTCTCATTCTGTCTGATCTAACTCACTTACTCAGCCAACTACATGCAGTCATATCAGCCCAATATGTCTATTGAGTACGAGCACTGAGAATTGCACTTTTGTGCAGGCACGAGGAATACTAGAGATGTCACAGTGTAGGGACTGATCGTGCCTTTCAGTAGTGAGTCCCCCAGAACTTGTGAGGTCAGTGAGAAGCACTTATATTAAGTAAGCATGAAGCAAATTTGTTTTCTGTGCTGACCTGTCCTCCTGGTCAGATATGTCTTCCTTTACAAAGGGCAAATTCAGAATCAGAATCAGGTTTATTATCACTGGAATGTGTCATGAAATTTGTTAACTTAGCAGCAGCAGTTCAATGCAATACATAATAGAGAAGAAAAAATAACTCAATTACAATATATGTACATTGAATAGATTAAAAATCATGCAAAACAGAAATAATATATATTAAAAAAAAGTAAGGTAGTGTTCACAGGTTCAATGTCCATTTAGGAATTGGATAGCAGAGGGGAAGAAGCTGTTCCTGAATTGCTGAATGTGTGTCATCAGGCTTCTGTACCTCCTACCTGATGGCACTAATGAAAAAAGTGCTTGCCCTGGGTGTTGGTCATCCTTAATAATGGACACTGATTCTTAATAATCAGAATATTTAAAAAATGCTATTCAGGGTATTTGTATGATGTGATCCCCATTTCCAGCTTATTGGAGGCTTGTATATTTCAGAGAGTTGGGTAACAAAGTGCAGCCAGCTAACCATAAAGATATGTTGGAAGAAGTGTGCTGCTGGAGTATCAGCTCAGGAGGGTCTATTTTGCTATTGGATTTATTGTTCTTTGAAAACTTCCTACCTTTCATTCCCTACCTTTTTCAATATTCCCATTATGAGCAGTGGCTTTCCATTGGGAATTCTCACCTGCTGCTTTTAAAAAAGTTTAGATTAGATTATGTGCTGGAGATGGTATTGTCAGAATTGCAGGGGGGCAAAAATCTCTATAATACCAAGGCAAAGTAAAGTCAAACACTAATGGTTCTGCTGTATACGACTGTAGTCTCCGTATATCTGCTTCAGAAATTACAGTAGTATTATCAAATATTATCAATAATCTATTTTACATGGCTATTAATTACATGAAGAGATTCTAAGATGGAATAAATATCACCCATTTTTATTCCTATTAAAATATAATTCATGTTATAATGATAAAATTATAAATAGTGTTAATATTATTATTAATAATAGAAATAAAGATGGGTGATGTTCACTGAACGTAGTCCCAATGACTTAGGTAGGAAAAGAGATGAGGTCCTGAAGAGAAAATATAGGGAGCTAGCAAGAAAGCTGAAAAGCTGGATTTCAAGGGTGATAATCTCAGGATTGCTGCCTGTGCCATGTGCAAGTGAGGATAAGAATAGGATGATTTGGTGAATGAATGCATGATTGAGGAATTGATGCAAGGGCAAGCTTTCAGATTTCTGGATCATTCTGGAGAATGTATGACCTGGACAGAAAGGATGGGTTATACCTAAACTCAAGAGGCACAAATATCCTTATGGGCAGATTAGCTAGAGCTGTTGGGGTAACTTGGTTGAGGGAATTGGAACCAGAGTGATAGGCCTGCAGATAGGGCAGTTGTTGTCCAAGTAGGTGCATTGTGTAGTGAGACTGTGAGGAAGAACAGGCAGATGATAGGGCAAAATTGCAGTGGGTCAGATGAGTTGAAGTGTAACAGAGAGGGCACAATTGAAAAGGGTGATGAATACAAGACTGAAAGCGTTACACTGTATTTGAATGCACACAGCACATAAGACCATAAAAGCATTAAAAACAGGAGCAGAATTAGGCCTTTTGGCCCCTTTGAGTCTGCTCCCCAACTTCATCATGGCTGATCCAATTTTCCTCTCAGCTCCAATCTCCTGCCTTCTCTCTGTATCCCTTCATACCCTGGTCAATCAAAAATCTACCAAGAGCCATAAATAAAGGCTTGGCCTCCATAGCTGCCTGTGGCAAAGAATTCATAGATTCACCACTCTCTGGCTATAGAAATTCCTCCTCATCTCAGTTTTAAAAGGATGCTCCTCTATTTGGAGGCTGTATCCTCTGGTTTCAGACATTCCTACCATAGGAAACATTCTCTCCCCATCCACTCATTCAAGGTCTTGGAATAAGGTAGATGATCTTGTACCACAGGTAGAGACTGGCAGGCATGAAGTTGTGGGCATCACTCAGTCACAGTGGAAAGAAGATCACAATTGGGAGATGAACATCGACGGCTCCTCAATAGAGATTGTAAAGAGCACCAAATTTCTTGGTGTTCACCTGATGGAGAATCTCACTTGGTCCCTCAACACCAACTCCATAGCAAAGAAAGCCCAGCAGCGTCTCTACTTTCTGCGAAGGCTGAGAAAAGTCCATCTCCCACCCCCCATCCTCATCACATTCTACAGAGGTTGTATTGAGAGCATCCTGAGCAGCTGCATCACTGCCTGGTTCGGAAATTGCACCATCTTGGATTGCAAGACCCTGCAGCAGATAGTGAGGTCAGCTGAGAAGATCATCAGGGTCTCTCTTCCCACCATCATGGACATTTACACTACACGCTGCATCCACAAAGGAAACAGCATTATGAAGGACCCCATGCACCCCTCATACAATCTCTTCTCCCTCCTGCCATCTGGGAAAAGGCTCTGAAACATTCAGGCTTTCACTGCCAGACTATGTAACAGTTTCTTCCCCCAAGCTATCAGACTCCTCAATACCCGAAGCCTGGACTGACACCTTGCCCTATTGTCCTGTTTATTATTTATTGTAATGCCTGCACTGTTTTTGCGCACTTTACGCAGTCCTGTGTAGGTCTGTAGTCTAGTGTAGCTTTCTCTGTGTTGTTTTTTTACGTAGTTCAGTCTAGTTTTTGTACTGTGTCATGTAACACCATGGTCCTGAAAAACGTTGTCTCATTTTTACTATGCACTGTACCAGCAGTTATGGTCGAAATGACAATAAAAGTGAATTGACTTGACTTGAATATCCAAGGATACACATTGTATTGGAAGGACAGTCAGGTAGGCACAGAGGGTATGGTGGGTCTGTTGGTAAAAAATGAAATCAAATCCTTAGAAAAAGGTGACATAGGATCAAAAAATGTAGAATCCTTGTGGGTAGAGTTGAGAATCTGCAGGGGTATAAAGAGTAATATACAGGCCTCTGAAAAATAGCCAGGATGTGATGTACAAATTACAATGGGGGATAGAAAAGGCATGTAAAAAGGAAAATGTTATGATAATCATACGGGATTTCAATATGCAGTTAAGTTGGGAAAATCAGGTTGGTGCTGGATCCCAAGAAAGAGAATTTGCAAAATGCTTATGAGACAGCTTTTTAGAGCAGCCTATGGTTGAGCTAACGAGAGAAATGGCAATTCTGGGTTGGGTGTTGTGTAATGAACCAGATTTGACGAGGGAGCTTAAGCTAAAGAAACCCTTAGTGACCATAACATGATAGAATTCATCCTGCAGTTTGATAGGGAGAAGCTAAAGTCAGATGTATCAAAATTACAGTGGAGTAAAGAGAACCACAGAGTGAGGAGCTGGCCAAAGTTGACTGAAGGTGACGCTAGCAGGGATGACAGCTAAACAGCAATGGCTGGAATTTCTAGGGGCAAATGAGAAGATCCAAAATAGATAATTCCGAAAGAAGAAGTATTCTAAATGGAGGATGAAGCAACAGTAGCTGATGAGGGAAGTCAAGGACAGCACAGAAGCAAAAGAGTGGGCATATATTAGAGTAAAAAATAGTGGAAAGTTAAAGGATTGGGAAGCTTCTAAAAACCAGCAGAAGACAACTAAAAAGCTATATTAGGAGAGAAAAGATGAAATTTAGAAAAGATAGCTAATATATGCAAAAAGTATTTTCACTTATATAAAAAGGGACAGAGAGGTGAGAGTTGATATCGGACCCATGGAAAATGAGTCCAGAGAGTTAATAATTGGGGATAAAGAAATGGCAGACAAACTTAATAAGTATTTTGTGTCATTCTTCACAGTGGAAGACACTAGCTGTATGTGAGAAAGTCAAGTGTCAGGGAAAGAAATGAGTGTAGTTGCTATTACCAAGGAGAAGGTGCTTGGGAAGCTGAAAGGTCTGAAGGTAGATTAGTCAGTAGGACCAGATGGACTACACCCCAAATTTCTGAAAGAGGTAGCTGAAGAGATTGTGGAGGTATTCGTAGTGATCTTTCAAGAAGTACTAGATCCTGAAATAGTTCTGGAGGATAGGAAAATTGTAAATGTCAGTCCACTCTTTAAGAAGGAAGGGAAGTAGAAGAAAGGAAATCATAGTCCAATTAGCAAGACTTCAGTGGTTGGAAGGATGCTGGAGTCCATTATAAAGGATGAGTTTTCAGAGAAATTGGAGACACATGACAAGATAGGCAGGCCAATGTCAGCATGGTTTCCAGAAGGGAAAATCTTGCCTGACAAATCTGTTGGAATTCTTTGAGGAAATAACAGGTAGGATAAACAAAGGAGAGTCAGTGGATGTTGTTTATAGAAAGCCTTTGATAAAGTGCCTCAATTGAGGTTGCTTAACAACATAAGAGCACATGATATTAGATAGACCTTTGTTAATCTCGATAGACCATGGATTTGCACCTTGGCAAGTTTCCAGAGCACAAGCCTGGGCAAGATTTTTTTTTATGGAAGACTGGCAGTTGCTCAAACTTGCAAGTCTCCCCTCTCCACGCCACCAATGTTGTCTAAGGGAAGGGCATTAGGACTCATACAACTTGGCACCAGTGTCGTCACAGAGCAATATGTGGTTAAGTGCCTTGCTCAAGGACACACACGCAAGCCTCATCTAAGGCTCGAACTAGTCGATCACTAGTCGGACATTAGACTGACACCTTATCCACTTGGCCACGCGCCAACATGATATTACAGGAAAGAAACTAGCATGGATAGAAGATTGGCTAACAGGCAAAAAGCAAAGAGTGGGAAGGCAAAGAGAGAGGCTTTTTTAGGTTGGCTGCTGGTGACTAGTGGTGTTCCACAGGGGTCAGTGATAGGATTGTCTCTTTTCATGTTATATGTCAATGATTTAGATGACAGAATTGAAGGATTTGTTGCCAAGTTTGCAGATGATACAAAGATAGGTGGAGGGGCAGGTAGTGTTGAGGAAGTAAGGAGTCTGCTGAAGGACTTAGACTGATTGGGCAATGGGCACAGAAGTGACATTTAAAATATAGTGTGGGGAAGTCATGCACTTTTGTAGAAGGAATGAAGGCATAAGCTATTTCCTAAATGGGGAAAATATTCAAAAATCTGAGATGCAAAGAAACTTAAAAGACCTCTTACACAATTCCCTGAAGTTTAACTTGGATTTAGAAAAATGATGGGGAGGAATTTCTTTAGCCAGAGGGTATTGAATCATTACCACAGTTGGCTGTGGAGGACAAGTCATGGGTATATTTAAAGTGGTGGTTGATCAGTTCTTGATTAGTTAGGGTGTCAAAGGTTATAGGAAGAAGGCAGGAGAATGGGATTGAGGAGGATAATAAATCAGTCATGATGGAATGGTGAAGTAGACTCACTGAGCCGAATGACGTAATTCTGTTTATAAGTCTTATGGTCTTAATTAAAATTTTCAGCCAAGTGTGTAAGTAAGGAGTTCCTCATTGTTACTAGTATTTCATCAAACCTAGAATGCTTTATGGCTTAAAAAGAGACATGAAACACTCTATAATTGAACACATTTCTTTTTATTCAATATTTGGTCAGAGTTTCTCCAATGGTAATGCTGATTAAGGCAATGAATAGATGACAAATTAATTATACCTGGCCTGGGTTCGATTTTCTGAATACTAATGTAATACATCTCAGTTTGAATGACAGCTGGGAGTACTACAACTGGTGTCTGTGATCCTGGTATGGGAAAATAAACACTTGTAATTGCTACAAATGGAAGTTTGTGTAAATGGACTCTGGGCAAGGCTTAAGCCTAATCGCAGTACCTATGTTTCACAATCAAGAAGACTGCTGATATTGATCATTTAAACATATCCATGGGATTTTTCATACCCAAGCATCTTCTCAGTCATTAAGCCCAGAATAAACACAATTCAGGACAGCAGAAAAAGGAACATTACAACTGGAAGAAAGAAAAGAAAGGAAAAGTAAACCATGTTTTATCACTGCAAAATGTTCCAGAAAAAAAAAATAAGAAGTGAAATGAATAAAAATGACGCATTGAATCTTCATTGAAAAGGAACAAATTATATTGATCATTCTAAAGAAAAGCTATATTTGGTGCTTTCAGAGAGCCACTCCAGTTACTTCAGGGATTTGGAAGTACTGGCAAAGGTTCTGAATAATTTAGAGCTTTCTTTTTCACAGCTGACCTCCATTAATGTTTATAAATCCAGAGAGTAGAATTCAGCCAAGGCCTTACTCAAGGGACTGGTAAAAGACACAGAGGTGGCACCTGAGGTCTAGCATTTGAACACATCAGAAGCTTCACACAGTCTTAGTTAGATCACCACTTTGGTCTGTGACTTATTTATTTATTAATTTATTAAATTTTATAGCTTCGGGGTATCGATTAAACCAGATGTGTTGAACTTTAAGTGTCAAAGGTCATTTTATCAGCTGTCATTCTGTCATGTATTTTGTCACCATCCTTTTTTTAAAATAAATTTATGAAAAACAGAGGAGAGTGATAAGGAGTAAATAATGGCAGAAGGTTCTCAATTTGAAATGTGCTGTCTGTGATGTTGATAAACAGAAAGGATGGCATTCCCTTAGGAGAGAACCACATTTGGAGTGTCTAGCCAAAATGCTGAGGCATGAATAGAGTGGACAGCCAGAGACATTTTTCCCAGGCAGAAATGGCTAATATGAGGGGGCATTATTTTAAAGTGATTGAAGGAAAGTGTGGGGGAGGGTGGTGATGTCAGAGGGAGTTTATGAACACAGAGAGTTGTGGTTGCTTGGAATGTGCTATCAGGGTGGTGGTAGTGGCAGATATATTAGAGATATTTAAGAAATTCTTAGGTAAGCACATGCTTAAAAGCAAAATGGAGGGCTATGTGGGAGAGAAGGATTAGACTGAACTTAGAGTAGATTAAAAGGGAAGCACAGCATCACTGACTGAAGGGACTGTACTGTGCTGTATTGTTCGATGTTCTCTGTAATAAGTTGATCGCATAGGTAAGGAGAAGTAGTGGTAGTTATGAGCAGGTGTCACAGATGCAGATAGTACCAACATCAAGCTCTTTAATAACAGGAAAATATTGGATGAGGGGGGGTGTATCCTAAATATGCTTTTTCCTTCCTTTTCTCCACCTCTTCAAATGTCAGAATTATCACTCTTATCTCGTTTGGCCCTGAAGAAGAAAGGCAATTAACTTTTTTTTTTCAGAAATACTTCATAAGTCAAAAGGATGAAAACTGATACTCATCAAGCCTACTTTGTGGAAACCAGGCTGACCTCCACCAAATTCTACCACTGGATGGACGTCAGCCTGGTTCCAATGGGTGGGAAAGGGAACCAGATCAGGCATCCAAACATGCAGGTCCTGCAGCCACCCCACCGACTGTCTAAGGTAAAAAATAATCTATCCTACGTGCAGATTGAGTTTCAGAACCAATTAATTTGTGGATGACAATTTAAGAAGTATTTAGATGAAAAGCAATGGCATAAATGGCCATTGGCTAAACACTGCAAAGGCATTAGTATTGACATGTACTTGATAGCTGACACAGACAAGATGGGTTGATATCCATGTCTCTATCTCATTGACACTATGACTCCCTATAATTCATAAGTCTATAAAAATACAAGGCATAGGAGCAGAATTGGGCCATTCAGCCCATCATGTCTGCTCAGCATTCGATCATAGCTGATTTATTATTCCTCTGTACCTAATTCTCTTGCCTTCTCCCTGTAACCTCTGATACCCTTACTAATCAAGAACTATCAACCTCCACTTTAAATATACCCAATGACTTGGCCTGCACAGCTGCCTGTGGCATTGAATTCCACAGATTCTCCACCCTCTGGCTAAAGAATGATGTCTGTTTCTAAATTAGACAATAGACAATAGGTGCAGGAGTAGGCCATTCGGCCCTTCGAGCCAGCACCACCATTCAATGTGATCATGGCTGATCATCCACAATCAGTACCCCATCCCTGCCTTCTCCCCATATCCCTTGACTCTGCTATCTTTAAGAGCTCTATCTAAATCTTTCTTGAAAGCATCCAGAGAATTGGCCTCCACTGCCCTCTGAGGCAGAGCATTCCATAGATCCACAACTCTCTGGGTGAAAAAGATTTTCCTGAACTCCGTTCAAAATGGCCTACCCCTTATTCTTAAACTGTGGCCTCTGGTTCTGGACTCCCCCAACATCGGGAACATGTTTCCTGCCTCTAGCGTGTCCAATCCCTTAATAATCTTATATGTTCCAATCAGATCCCCTCTCATCCTTCTAAATTCCAGTGTATACAAGCCCAGTTGCTCCAATCTTTCAACATATGATAGTCCTGCCATCCTGGGAATTAACCTCGTGAACCTACGCTGCACTCCCTCAATAGCAAGGATGTCCTTCCTCAAATTTGGAGACCAAAACTGAACACAATACTCCAGGTGTGGTCTCACCAGGGCCCTGTAGAACTGCAGAAGGACCTCTTTACTCCTATACTCAACTCCCCTTGTTATGAAGGCCAATTACTCACTTCAATGAAGTTCAAGCAGGAATCAAAAGGTCTTGTTTTATGAAAGGGAGAGTTTATTTTAAGGCTAATTCAGTGATTGACATGTTATAGCAATTTGATGGAAATATGACAGTCATAGATAATTACAGCACAGAAATTGGCCCCTTGGCTCACCTGTTTTATGCCAGTTTGATATTCTGCCTAGTTCAATCTACCAGCATCTGGAACATGGCCCTCCATTTTCTTCTCATCCATATGCCTATCTAAACTCCTCTTAAACATTGTAATTGAACCCTCATCTACCACTTCCTCTGGCAGTTCTGGCACCCCTCTGAATGAAGAAGCTCCCCCTCCAATTCTCCTTAAATATTTCACCTCTCTACTTAAGCTTCTGAACTCAATTTCTATTCTCACCCAAACGGAGGGAGAAAAACCTGCACATATTCACCCTATCGCATTCCTCATAATGATGTATCAGTAAAAATTCAAAGAGTATGTTCTGAAATAGTTGTGCATTAACAGCAATTATTTGCACTACCTTTGGTTTGAAATGTTTTTGAAAATAATGGCCTGTAAAATAAGTTTTAGGACTAGAATAATTGTCAGGAAAAAAGTCATAATTGATGCTTTAATACTCAATGTAATCAAGTTTTACTGGCTAAAGACAGATGTTGGTCTTTTCTTCAGGGTGACAGCTGTTGAAAAGTATTAGCAGAAGGCTGGTTTTAAGAACAGGTGCTCTTACATTGAGAAACAGAAACCGAAAATGCTAGAAACAGCAAGTAAAACAGCATCCATTTAGATCAGAGATGGGGAAGAATTTCTTTAGCCAGAGAGTGGTGAACCCATGGAATTTGTTGCCAGAGGCAGCAGAGGAGACCAGGTCATTGGGTATATTTAATGCAAAGGTCGATAGATTCTTGATTAGTCAGGGATTCAGATTTCTGGAAAATTGGGACCTCTTCTGGTGCAGGTAGGACTTCTTGTAGAAAAGGGACCTGTTGACTAGAATCCGAGGGGGATCAATATTTTTGCGGGCAGATTTACTAGAGCTATTATGAGTGGTTTAAGCTAATATGGTAGGAGCCAGTATGATAGTGCTGAAGATGAGCCAGCAGGCTTACAAGTAGATAATGGGGGTAATATGAATGTAAGGAAGGACAAGCAAATGATTGGGTATGAATGCATCCAGAGCAAAGAGTTAAATTGTACCACAGAGGTAAAATTCAAAGGGACAAAGAATGCAGGACTGAAGGTGCTGTACTTAAACGCACGTAGCATTCGGAATAAGGTGAACAAACTCATGGCGCAATTGCAGATTGGTTGGTATGACAGTGGGAATCATTGAGTTGTGGCTGAAAGAAGGTCATAGTTGGGAGTTTAACTGTACTTTGTTTTGAAAGGACAGGCAGGAAGGCATAGATGGTGGTGTGGCTCTGTTGGTAAGAAATGGAATTACATCTTTAGAAAGAGGTGACATAGGGTCAGAGAATGTTGACTCTTTGCGGGTGAAGTTAAGAAATTGCAAGGGTAAAAAAAAACATTATGGGAATCATATATAGGCCTCCAAATAGTAGCCATTAGGTGGGGTTGAGATTGCAAAGGGAGCTGGAAAAGGCATGTAATAAGAATAATAACACAATTGTAATGGGAGACTTCAAAATGCAAGGTGATTGGGAAAATCAGGTTGGTGTCAGATTGCAAGAGAAGGAATTATTTGAATGCCCACGAGATGGCTTTTTAGAGCAGCTTGTGCTTGAGCCTACTCAGGGAAAGGCCATCTTAGATTGGGTGTTGTGTAATAACCCAGATCTTATCAGGGAGCTTAATGTAAAGGAACCCTTAGGAAACAGTGATCATAATATGTTTGAATATATATTGCAATTTGAGAGGGAGAAGCATAGCCACATGTATCAGTATCACAATGGAATAAAAGGAGTTACAGGGGCACGAGAGAGGAGCTTGCCCAGGTGGATTGGAGGAGGATACTGGCAGGGATGATGGCAGAGCAGAGATGGATGGAGTTTCTGGGAATGGTTCACAAAGCGCAGGATAGATATGTCCCACAGAGGAAGAAGTTCTCAAATGGTAGGAGTAGACAAGTGTGACTAACAAGGGAAGTTAAGAACTGCATAAAAGCCAAGGAAAGGGCATACAAGGCTGTGAAAGTGAGTGGGAATTTGGATGATTGGGAAGCTTTTAAAATCCAACAAAGGGCAACTAAAAAAGCTATAGGAAGGGAAAAGATGAAATATAAGTGAAAACTAGCCAATAATATACAGTAATACAGCAAAAAGATTTTTCAGTTATATAAAGAGTAAAAGGGAGGTGAGAGTTGATATTGCACCACTGGAAAATGCTGCTGCTGAGGTAGTAATGGGAAGGGGTCAAAGAAATGGCAGATGAACAATAGGTACTTTACATCTGTCTTCACTGTGGAAGACACTAGCAGTGTGCCAGAGGTCCGTGAGTGTCAGGGAGCAGGAGTGGGTACCATTGCTATTACAAAGGAAAAAGTGCTGGGCAAACTCAAAGGTCTTAAGGTGGATAAGTCACCTGGGCCAGATGGACTACATCCCAGAGTCCTGAGAGAGGTTGCTGAAGAGATAATGGATGCATTGGTCATGATCTTTCAAGAATCACTTGGTCCTGGAGAAATGGGAGATTGCAAATGTCACTCCATTCTTTAAGGGAGGAAGGCAAAAGAAAGGAAATTATAGGCCAGTTATCCTAACCTCGATGGTTGGGAAAGTGTTGGAGTCTGTTATTAAGGATGAGGTTTCGGGGTACTTGGAGACTAATGATAAAATAAGTCAAAGTCAGCATGGTTTCTGTAAATGGAAATCTTGCCTGACATATCTGCTAGAGTTCTTTGAGGAAGTAACAAGCAGGGTGGACAAAGGAGAGGCAGTGGATGTCATTTACTTGGATTTTCAGAAGGCGTTCGATAAGATACCACAGATCAGGCTGCTTAACAAGATAAATTCCTATGGTGTTCCAGGAAAGATACTGGCATGGATAGCAGAATGACTGACAGGCAGGAGGCAGCAAGTGGGAATAAGAGGGGCCTTTTCTGGTTTGATGCTGGTGACTAGTGGTGTTCTTCAGGGGTCAGTATTGAGACCACTACTTTTCACATTGTTTGTCAGTGATTTAGATAATGGAATTGATAGATTTGTGGCAAAGTTTGCGGACGATACAAAGATATGTGGAGGGGTAGGTAGTGCTGAGGAAGCAACGTGATTGCAACAGGACTTGAACAAATTAGAAGAATGGGCAAAAAAAAGTGGCAGATTGAATAGTGTTGGGAAATGTATGATAATATATTTTGATAAAAGGAACGATAGTGCAGACTATTTTCTAAATGGGGAACAGGTTCATGCATCAGAGGTGCAAAGGGACTTAGGAGTCCTCGTGCAAGATTCCCAGAAAGTTAATTTACAGGCTGAGTCTGTGGCAAAGAAGGCAAATACAATGTGGGCATTTAGTTCAAGGGGAATAGAATATAAAAGCAAGGAGATATGCTAAGCCCTTATAAGACACTAGTAAGGCTGCACTTAGAGTATTGTCAATGATTTTGGGCCCTGTATCTCAGAAAGGATGTGTTGTCATTGGAGAGAGTCCAGAAAAGGGTTACAGGGATGATTCCAGGAATGAAGGGATTAACTTATGAGGAGCATTTGGCAACTTTGGGCCCGTACTCACTGGAATTTAGAAGAATGTGGGGGAATCTCATTGAATACTTTCAAACAATACACGCAAAATGCTGGTGGAACACAGCAGGCCAGGCAGCATCTATAAGGAGAAACACTGTCGATGTTTCGGGCCGAGACCTTTCGTCAGGAATACTTCCAAATGTTGAAAGGACTAGATAGGGTGGATGTGAAGAGGTTGTTTCCCATGGTGGGGTATGCAGAACTAGAGGGTACAGCCTTAAAATCGAGGGGTGACCCTTTAGAACAGAGGTAAGGAGAAATTTTTTTAGCCAGAGAGTGGTAATTCTGTGGAATGCTCTGCCACAGACTGCAGTGCAGGCCAAGTTTGTGCGTATATTTGAGGTGGAAATTGATCATTTCCTGATTGGTCAGGGCATCAATGGAAATGGTGAGAAGGCAGGTGTGTGGAATTGTGTGAGATCTGGGATCAGCCATGATGAAATGGCGGAGCAGACTCAATGGGCTCAATGGCCTAATTCTGCTCCTGTATCTTAATGCATTATGGTCTTATGGCATGAAGGGATACAGGGAGAAGGTGTGGGATTGAGGCTGAGAGGAAAAATGGATCAGCTACGATGAAATGATGGAGCAGACTTGATGGGCCCAATGGCCTAATTCTGCTTCTATATCTTATGGACAATTATAGTGAAAGGAGATTGGAGTCAGAGTCACACCTTCTCAAAGCTGTTCCTTTTGATAGCAGCACCACAAATGCTACTTGACCTGTTGAGTGTCTCCACCATATTCTGTTTTTTGTTTCAGGTTTCCAGCATCTGCAGCTTTCTGTTGATACATTAAAAAGATCCATTCTCAATGACCAGTGTGCGCAAAAATCTTGTTCTATGCAATTTTTTGCCCAGTGACAACAACATGTGCACACTGAATCTTATATGTAGCATTATTAAATATTATTTAATCAGATGTATTATTGCAAAGACAGCACAACTGTACTTCTGCTTCCTCAGGAGTCTGTGCAGGTTCGGCTTGTCATAGAAATCCTTGGCAAACATCTATAGATGCGTGGTGGAAAATGTGCTGACTGGCTGCATTACGGCCTGGTATGGGAAGACCAATTGCTTTCAGCGGAAAATCCTACAAAAGGTAGTGGATTCAGCCCAATATATCACAGGTAAAGCCCTCCCAGCCATTGAGTACATCTACATGAACCATTGCTGTGGAAAAGCAGCATCTATCATCAAAGATCCTCAGCACCCAGGCCATGCGTTTTCCTCGCTGCTGTCATAGGTCGAAGTTACAAATGCTTTAGTACTTGCACCACCAGGTTCAAGAACAGTTACTCCGCCTCAACCAACAGGATCTTGAACAAAATGGGATAGCTGCACTCATTTAAGAACTCTATTATATTGTTACTTCATGCTCATTATTTATTGCTATTTATTTATATTTGCATTTTCACAGTTTGCTTACAGCTCCTGATGTTTATAGTTACTGTTCTATAGTTTTGCTAACTATGCCCACAGACAAAGAACCTCAGGGTTGTATGTGGTGACATGTATGTATTCTGATAATTAATTTTACCTTGAACTTTGTACTATATTCATTTCAACAGCCAGCAAAACACTGTCAATAAGAACTTTGATCTCATCTGGGTTTGATCGTTTTCACTCTAGTTCATCTTCACCCTCACAAAATGTATGTAGCAGACCCGTAGTGGGTAATGTTGGTACCTTTGCGCTTCATGCCCTTTGCTTCTTTGGAATTTGTCATAGTGAATCAATAATTTCTTCATTAAAAAGTATAAATAAGCCAGTTCTAAAATCCGCAGACAAATCATCGCGAACTCCATGTTGTCAACACTGTCCGCATCAGAAACCAGAAAGGGAAATGTGATTGCGTACAATCATGAAATATACTTAACATGCCAATGAGGTAGAGGGAAAGAACCTTTTGTGTACGGTTTAAATACCTAGTAGCAAAAGATGTGTGCCATGTGCACACTTTAGAGAGAATGATGTTGATTCCTATTACAATTAAGTTACAGAGAGGCAGACAAGTACCGGTAGATGTTCAGATAATTTGGATATACACAATGCGTATCCACCAAATTTTGCGAATTCTTTACTTGGATTCTGAGCACCATGGTATCAAGGATCTAACTGATCCTGAGGTACCTTTAGAATATACTGTGCAGCTTTATAAAATAATTCAAATTTTGGAACATGCTGGAGTATTTTCATACAAGTTTTATTATCAATGCTTTCCTTTTTAACAAGGTTATTTTTTAAAAATTAGTATCATTTCATAGGTTCTTATGGCTTTAGTCCTGAATCTACAAGATGAAGACCACCATGTGGGAGTAGAACATCTACTACAAATGTTCGGGTAGTCCACCTCTACAAGAGTGTAGTGTGTCATTGTGTTGAACTTAAGGCAGTGCATGCCATTTGATGATTTCTTCATAAATGAAGCACTTGCAAACTTACAGGGTAGTTTCCCACATTTGCAGCTCTACTAGCTGCACACTCAAATAGCTCATTTAGAAATATTGTGAAACATGACACATGAATGCAGATCCTGAGTCACATCCTGATAATTTAAGTACATGCTCATTATCCCTACTTTCTGTTTCCTACCTGCTGGTTAATTTCCTGCTCAGGTCAACAATTTGCCTCTAATCCCATGCACTTTAATTTCTGTAATTGTGTCATGTGGAAATTTGTCAGAAGCTTGTGCCTGATGGAAGGGAGGGAGGGAAAAGAGAATATTAGGGCTGGGTGAGATCTTTATTTATGCTACACACACAAAATGCTGGTGGAACGCAGCAGGCCAGGCAGCATCTATAGGAAGAAGTACGGTCAACATTTTGGGCCGAGACCCTTTGTCATGACTAATGGAAAAAAGATATAGTAAGAGATTTGAAAGTGGGAGGGGGAGGGGAGACCTGAAATGATAGGAGAAGACGGGGGGGGGGGGGGGGTGGGGGGGAAGGATGAAGCTAAGAGCTGGGAAGTTGAGTGGCAAAAGGGATAGAAGGCTGGAAAGGGGGAGTATCATAGGACGGAAGGCCTTGGAAGAAAGAAAGGGGCAGGGGAGCACCAGAAGAAGATGGAGAACAGGCAAGGAGTTATTGTGAGAGGGAAAGAGAGAGAGAGAAAAAAGGGAAAAATATATATAAAATAAAAGTAAGTAAGTAAGTAAGTAAATAAATAAATAAATAGAGATGGGATAAGAAGGGGAGGAGGGGCATTAACGGAAGTTAGAGAAATCAATGTTCATGCCATCAGGTTGGAGGCTACCCAGGAGGTGTTGTTCCTCCAACCTGAGTGTGGCTTTATCTCGACAGTAGAGGAGGCCTGCTGACTGCTTTTAGAGGAAGCAAAAAGTTAGTGAGAGTCCAAGGAGGAAAGGCCGAAAGTTATGGACTGAGCTGTGTCCACAGTTTTCTATATTTTTTGCAGATTTGTGATGCATCTGGATAGGAAACTCTCTATGGTGTATCTATGAAAATATTTTTCATCTAAAAAGTTGTCAGGAATGTGACTGAGAATATCACATTCAAATATTTATAATGTACCAGTATTTTATATCCTCTGAAAATTATTTAGAGATTATTGCACAAGTGGGATAAGAGTTCTGCTTCTTTTCCCACAGATTCAACCTGATCTACTGAGTATTTCCAGTGTTTTCTGATTTTAGATCAAGCTGTTAATATTATTGACAAAAATCTGATTAGAATCATATATGCAAACATTTTGGATGGATAGTTCAAAAATAATAATGCGTTCCTGCCAAAATATGTATTCCCTAACTGCCAACTTCATCCTTCGCCCTGGCAACTATCGGAGGTAAATTGTTGTTGGTATATTTATCTTCTATGAAGTGGTCACTACATATTTACACAATTGCCAATCCTTCTTATTTCTATCTTTGACTTTTGTTACTACGTGTCCTTCAGTGTATGATGCTAAAAAAGTAATCTTGTTACCTCTTTCATCCTCCTAAAATTCAATAAAACTCTCCTGCTCCAGCTTCTAACCTTCAACAGAGCCATGTGTTTGCTGATCCACACTGGCTCTCACTACAGCAACAAACCATTTAAAAACTCTGATCCTTGTTTGAAATTCTCTGAGTAGTCTTGAGTACCATGCAGTCTGTTCAAAGTGCTTGGACCACGCAACATTCTCTGCTCTTTCACTTAAGGCTGGTTGGTAATTTTTCTTTTTTTTTTAAATCATTAGAGCAATGTAGAAACATTAGTTTGGCCAGTATTTGTTACCATTTCCCAAGTTCCTTAACATGATACCATTGATGACAAAGAGGCTTATTGGATTAAGAGAGATTGGCTGGATGAGTGGTGCTGCAACAGCAACCTTATTCTCAGTGTCAGCAAGACCAAAGAACTGATTATGGACTTCAGAAAGGGCAATTTGGAAGGACACGCACACATCCTCATTGAGGGGTCATTGTTAGAAAGGGTGAGCCATGTCAAGTTCCTGGGTGTCAACATCTTAGAGGACCAATCCTGAGACCAACACATAAATGCAGTCATGAAGAAGGCACACCATTGGGTCTACTTCGCTAGGAGTTTGAGTTAGGAGATTTGGTTTGGAGTCTGAAGACCCACATGCACCAAATTTAGGAACAGCTTCTGCTTCTCCACCATCAGATTCCTGAAAGATCCATGATGCCATGAACATTACCTCATGATTCCTTTTTCTTTGGTGCTATTTACTTATTTTTGTATTTTCATGCCTTTGACACTATGATGGTATAAACATTGATTTCTCCTTCTGGTTAAAAAAATACCCCCTCCCTCTTCTCTCTTCTTCTATTCCCCACCCTAGCTTCCTACCTCTTCTTCTCAACCCCCACTGGTGCCCCTCCTTCTTCCCTCTCCCCCAGTGGTCCTCTCTCCTCTTCTAACAGATTCTTTTCTTTTGATCTTTCCTAATCACCTGGCTTCACCTATCACCTTCTAGCTGGTCCTCCTTCCCCTCCTCCCACCTTTGTATTCTGGCATATTCCCCTTTCCTTTCTGGTCCCGAAGAAGAGGTTTGCCCGAAACATTGACTGTTTATTTGTTTCCATAGATGCTGCCTGACCTACTGAGTTCCTCCAGCATTGTGTGTATGATTTTCATGTCTTTGCTCTGTACTGCTGCCACAAAACAACACATTTCATGTCATATGTCAGTGATAATAAACCTGATTCTGATGTCACCTACTGGACAACTTCAGAAGGAAATGAAGAGCTGATTTCATTGACTTCAGAGGAGTTACACAATCTTTTTTGAGTCAGTGCAGGCACTGACCATAGAGGAAAATATGGTGTATAATGTCGGATTTCCACTGATGGAGATGGATGGCAGTTGGAGGCGTTGGGAGGGTGTTTAGCTGTTGGAAGACTGAGGCCTATGGTCGGGAAAGATTGACTTTGGTCATTGGAAACTATAGGAGAGGCCAAACCTAAGCTGGCTGTTATCTTGTGGGTGGTGTCATTGGCCAGGGGAAGCCAGAGGTGAGTAGGGAGAAAGATGATTGGAACTGGGGTCTGAAGAAAAAGAGCATCTGGAGAGTCAGGGGTGACCAGGGAATATAGTGATCAGGGGCTTGGGACAGAGCCCATTGGAATGTCTCTCCATAAGACCAAAAGACATAGGAGCAGAATTAGGCCATTTGGCCCATCGAGTCTGATCCACCATTCGATCATGGGCTGATTTATTTTCCCTCTTAACCCCATTAGCCTGTCAAAGGATGAATGGGGATACAGGTGATTGTTGAAGGCTGGGGTGATCCGGGGATCTGGTAACTTGGGAATTGGAGCTTGGGGATATCAAAGAAGCTGAGAGATCAAACAGCAGGAACTTCAGGTGTTCAGAGAATTGGGGCTCTGGGTGAATGGAAAACTGCACTGAGGGAAGTTTGGGACCAGTATACAGCATTTGAAGGGTTGGACCTGGGGTGATCGTGTATGGGATGTCAAAAGATTAACTTGGTAGAAAGTAGTGGCTTGAAAATAGAAGATAAATATTGTAGATTCCCAAGCTTGTACAGTATCACTAAGGTCTGGCTGATCCTGAGTCAACTGGTTTTACCCCTCTGTGTTTCAAGAGCTTGCATTTCCATAGGAAATGTTGTTGTCTGATGATCAACCATGACAGAAATGAGGAAGCGGAACATAACAACATGGAAAGAGTTGCCATTATAATTCATGACAGGAAATGTCCATTAAATCATTGCATTGCTGAAATAGTGCTGTGAGATCAGGTTTCTGCATAGGACTGTTCAACTTCTATATTCTCACATTGTTTTCACAGGGAACCAAGCACAGATACAGGGACACAATAGTACTTTGAGAACCGGCAGAGATATTTGATTAACTGATTACTCTGTTAAACAGAAATGCAGGTAAAGGAAAGAAAAATGAACATGAAAATTTAATGGGCATTGTGTACAGCGAAGAGTTTATTTATAAGAAATGGGGATCATTTGTACAATGATTAAAAAGCAGCATGCAGTTAAATTTTATATACATTTTATTGACACTCAAAATATAAAGGAAGCATAATATTTTGCATCAGGGAACTCAATAGAATCAACCTCAAAAAGGGAATATGATGGAGATTTGCCTACAATATTAGGGCCAAGTATTAGCAAGAGAATAGAAATTGGGATCCTTATTTGAATTATACCCATTTCTTTGAAAGTGACCATACTAAATGAAATGAATTGAGTAAAATCGTTAACTGCAAGAGGCAGAATAGCAGTCATGGAGATTGCAGATCCATTAACTTGATGCCAATTATGGGAAAACTACAGGAGCACTTACAAAGGAAGTAATTCTGAGTCATCTGTCAAGAGTGAAGATAATAAAGTGCAGTTAGATAGGTTTTTAAAATGCTACAATGAATAGGACTTTTGACCTTACACTTCCTTTACCACTCATTGATAATCCTAATGGTAGCAGATAAGTTACCCCTTAACTTAAATAATACCATTTGCCCTTTACAACATGCCACAAACCTCAGAGGATAAGACAGGACAACTTTCATTGCAACTTTTAGCAGTCTTCCGTAAAGGGTGAGGCTTAATGTTTTTTTTAAACATTGCAATTGTTCGCAACCATGGTAAAAAAACACAACTTGTCATGAAGTCCAGCTGCTAAAATTAAAATTGTTTGGTGCTTTTTTTAGTACTGTGCAGACTTCATGAAAATTTTATGAACAGGAAGATAGATGGTTGATTAAAAGTACTTTCCGTTCAAATGAACAGAATAAATTATGTATTAACCATTATACTTTGAAGTCTCTGGTCTGATATTTGACTTCTGGAGTAAAGATTAAGAGGGTGGAGGTAAATCCTTCATTCATGTGGTGCCCCATTGACTTTCTTCTTTGACAATGGAAAGTAAAGCCAGGCAGAATGTCAAACATGTTGCTGGTTCCCTTTACTATTGCTGTGATACTTTCAGTCTATTTCCTGTAGCTTTATTTAACTTTACCCAATTTATTTTTTTCTGGATATAAATGTTAAAATTGGCAAAAATAACTAAATTGGTCAGCAATTTTTTTGGTCTCATAAAAACAACAATTTATTAATAAGTTGGTTGGAACATTAACATATGGTGTTTTCACAGAGATAAACTTTGGGGGTTGTGGTTTAGATGTTTGGGACAGTCATAAAAGGTTATGTTAATGAAGGGCTTGATATCAGTTTTAGAGATAATTCTGAGGATGGCGCTGGCTGCTTAATTTAGTCTCCACTACTACAGATAACTGGGCTGTCCGAGCCTAACCACAGCTGCAGGCTGCATCCACTGAGATAAGCTTCTTAAAAGCTTTGACCTGAAGAATGGACCATAAGGAACAGGAACACTCCACCCAATATACTTCCTATAATCCTCCTGAAGGATGTTAACAGTTGGATCAAATTTGATGTTGGCTTTTTCTAGTGAGAAGCCTGAGTATGCAAATACTTGACTAATTTTAATGAGCATCCAGACCAGATCTCTTTTTTTACTTGCAGCTGTTCACAGCGTGCCGATGCAGCATCAGGTAAGACCAATGCAACATTTCAGCTTGCGCTGGAATGCAGGAAGCAACATTCGTGCTAGGAAATAGCCATCTCCAACAAGAGGGAGACTTGTTCTTGTTATCCATTGGACATTACACTGATAAGGTACTTCAGTAGCATTGTTACAAAAATAGGCAGGGTACTCAGTAGATATTGATTCACATACTAGCTCCTCAAAGTCTTTTGTACTATTTTTTGTGCAAGTCATCAGTGTGATGAATTCCCTTAAGAGAAAAGCAGCCTTAAAAACATAATGAAGTTGAAACCATTCAAGTCAAAATACCCTGCTTAATCTGCACCTGCCTCCTCAGACATACAATGTCTGCAGTGCTCACCATTAATAAAATGTTTTGCGTCAACTCATTGAAGCCCAGAAAGTGGATTTCACCTGTTGTATGTGTGCTAGAACATACTTGTGTTTGGTGCTGGGACCTAATTGGGTTTCCTTCAAAGAATAGTGGGCCTCATAATTGAATGGTTTAAATCACACACACACACACACACACACACACACACACACACCCCTTTTGGATACCCCTTTGCCTAATGTGCAAGATGAACACACTCCTTATTAGGGCACCAATTTTCCTACCACTGCTGCCTCTCAGGCAACAAGCTCAGCCATATCCTATAGCCAGGCATCCCAATGTGCTCCAACAACTGACCTTGTGGCATAGCCTGAAGCTTGCCAATCTAGGGTGAAATCTATCAAAGGCCGAAAGAGCAGCCTTCCCACAGCTGAGCTGCCACCACAAAGAAGTAACATTGACATTAAATTCCATTCTCATGGTTGTTACATGGGGCCTGGCACAGGCACTTAATGTGTACATTACAGTTTAGAGACATACATAGTGATTTTTTTTCTAAAGTGAGTTTGCTATTAACTTTTCTGTAAAAGCAGGAATAGATTAGATCAATCATCCATGACTTTGCTTGGCCATTCAAGGAGATCATGACTGATCCAGACCGATGGTCCTTGCTACCTAATCCCCACCTTTAATATATCTAATAACAGCTCGATAGCTCGTTTGGCAAGAACATTCCTAAGACTTACAGCCCTCGGGAGGAGAAATTCCTCTTCAGAAACGGGTGGCCCCTAATTTGCCCTCTGGTCCGAGATAATCTCAATGGACGAAAAAATTTTAACAATGAAACAAACAAAATATTAGAAGCTTTATGAGCATATTGGATCATCACACCAGGAAACGTCTTGGCGTGAATAGAACCAGGATAAATAACTGTCAGGAAGCATTGCGGACAATATTCTAGTTTTCTGGTGCCCCTAGGGAGCTGGGTAAACTCATATTTTCCTACATTAAACTCCATCTGCTGCATTTTTGGCCATTCACATAAAATAATCATATCAGACTGCTGACTTTTTGTGTCTTCTCACAAAGCTTGTCTTCTCGTACATTTATATAATCAACAAACTGACTTATAATGCATACATTATATCTAAGACATTAACCATAGGTTATAAATTCAGGTCCCAACAATTAGTGCGGCAACCCTCTAATTACGGTTTGCCAACTCGGTAATGATCTAGTCGTCCCTACTTCTGGTAAGATGGCAGAATGCTTAGTTACCTTGTCCTCTCTGAGTCCAACAAAATGTTAGAAATGTCTATGTGACAGAGCAAGGCCATCTCCAAAACCCACAGTGTAACAGTGTGTCCTTAACATTTTTCTTATGATTGCAAGACCTCGTTGGACATTGGTAATATAAAATACTGAAAGTCTAGTTCATTGGTTCATTGGAAAGACCGACGGCTGGGGAGCTGTGTGGCCTCAGTTTGTTCATGGACCAAGCCCTCATACCGCAGTGCCGCCTGTCACAGCCACTGAGAGGAGGAGGAGCTGGAGACGGTGTGGGGGAGAACAGGTGTGACATGTGTGCTGAAATCTGTGCCGGGTCTCCCGTCAGTGCTGTTCTCCAGTGCTCACTGTGCGGAACAAGCTGGGTTGACTGTGGCTCACCCAACGTGAGTCAAACTGATTTGTCTGCTGAACCAGGGCAAAGTGAGGAAATGCTGCATACCTGTTCTTGCAGAAACATCACTCTAGGATGATACACAATCAAGCTTCAGGGTATGCCACTCAGAGACTTTGCTCATATTATTTTTGTGACAGTACGTGCTATTGTAACTATATGTCCTGTGCGCTGTATGTACTGTGTTTTACACCTTGGCCATGGAGTTACATTGTTTCGTTTAGCTGTATACATGTGTATGGGTTGAATGACAATTAAATTTGAACCTGAACTACTCCCTGTTTTCCATTAGTCAGCAAATCCACAATCCATATTTATATAGTATCCTGGTTCTTAAATTCTTTAAACAATTTCTTGGGTGAGCATCAAAAGCCACATCTTGTGACAAACATTCCAAATTCAATAATACCACTAAATTCCCTGAACTAGTATATTTTGTAAAATTGAGCAATCAATAAAGATGATCAGTCAATTCAAGATAAAAAACTATTAAGTGATAAAGAAACAATGCAGGACTGGTGTACCACCTGCTAGTAAATCCCCACCTGTGTTCACTGAATTTATCAAATTAAGGCTTTTCTTTTGAACAACAGGAAACGTGGATAAGACATGAACACCATTTGCTTCTAAGCTCATATTGGCAAACATAGAGATAAGTCCCAGGAGGTGTTTTGTCTTTGCTATTTGGAGAATCTCAGTTTCCTGAAATATTGCAGAGTGTTTTGCTCAAGAGAATTGTAGTGTAGCCAAACACAGAATTAACTTTCAAATAAAACAGAAACTGAAAATATTGGGTATCTGAAATAATACATAAAGTTCTAGAAATACTCAGTGAATGTGGAAGCATTTGCAAAAAGACAAAGAGAGTTAATGTTTTGAGTCATTACCCTTCCCACAGTACTGCCTCTCTGATAATTATTTCCATCGTCTGCTGCTTTTATTAATAATCTTTTAAATTTTTGTTTTCACTTTGAACTCTCTGACCCAGTTTGAACTCCACTTTAGATTAATAAGATCTGATGTCCTCCTTCAAGTTTGTTATCTGGCATGCAATGTCCTGATGAAAGGTCTTTGCCCGAAACATCAACTGTTTACTCATTTCCATCGATGCTGCCTGGCTTGCTGAGTTCCTCCAGCATCTTGTGTGCGTTGCTTGGATTTCCAGCATCGGCAGATTTTCTCGTGTTAAAGTGTAATTTAGGTGGTCTCAATCCAATTTTAATCTACTCAATCTGTAATATTAAATGGATCCAGTATTGCCATCCGTGGACAGTAAACTGATAAACCCGGAGATAAATATGGATACTGATGATGTAAAGTGGTGAGGTAATAGTGAATATATTTTATATCGACACTAGTGCTGAAAAATTGGACACAGTTACATTTGCTTTTATGCATGTCCTATGTAAGAGTACTTTCTCACTGTTTTGAGATTTTTGCCTAATTACCTGTCAGAATTTATGATAAAGCGTCATAAATTTTTAGAATAGGCAGTCAGAATCTTTCCAAGAGTGGAACTGTCAAACACTACAGGACATTGCATTTAAGGCGGGAGGGGGAACATTTAAAAGAGATGTGTGAGGCAAGTTTTTTTACACTCGGAGTGATCGGTGTTTGGAAATGGCTGCCAGGCGTGCCAATGGAAGCAGATATGATCATCTCCTTTAAGAGGCCTTTAGCTAGATACTATGAAAATGCAAAGATTGGAGGGATATGGATTACATACAATCAGAAGGGATTTAGTTTAATTTGGCATTGTGTCCGGTAAATACATTGTGAGCTAAAGAGGCTGTTCCTGTGCCATTGTGATTTATAAAGCAGAATCTATTATAATATTTGTATTTCCCTGGGTACTCGTATCATTAGCATCATTATTTAACAACAGAAATAGAAACAAAAGGCTGAAGTTTTAATCTTTTCTAATAAATCAAAATAAAACGAGATGTACAGTACATCACAATGATCATCATGTGTAATTTAATGTTTTGTTCCATAGGATATAAATGTAATATTTAAAAACTCTGTCCTTGAAACTTTTGTAAGAAAGTGATCAGTAATTGTAGACTTGTGTGATAATTTGGGCTTCTGTAAACTATGAGCATAGATTATAAACTTCTCGATCTGTGAACCCGATCACTGCTGATAATAGGTTGTGATCACCCACTTCACAGTGAGATGAGGTATACCCAGGACACCCACATGCTCTCTCATACCACCCACTCTACTGAGCAGTGCATTGGAAAGGTCCTTCTAGAAGTACATCGTCACTTTCAATTGGTCAGCAGGTGACTGATGCAATAGATGCCCGCCTGGCACGCAGCAGCTGTTTGTAAATACAGGTTTTGCTTAAGGAAGATCATGTCATAGAGTCATAGAAAAGTACAGCATTGAAACAGCCTCATCAGCCAATCGAATCCATGCCGAGCCTTTTAAACTGCCTACTCCCATCAACCTGCACTGGGACCATAGCCCTCCATACCTTTACCATCCATGTACATATCCAAACTTCTCTTAAACATTAAAATGGAGCTCGCATGCACCACTTGTGCTGGCAGCTCATTCCACACTCTCATCACCCTCTGAGTGAAGAGGTTTCTCCCCATGTTCACTTTAATGTTTTCACCTTTCGCCATTATCCCATTACCTCTGGTTGTAGTCCCACCCAACCTCAGTGGAAAATGTCTATACCCATCATAATTTTGTACACTTCTACCAAGTCTTCTGTCAATCTTCTATGTTCCAAGGAATAAAGTCCTAACCTGTTCAATCTTTCTATATAACTCAGATCCTCCAGACTTGCCAGTACTCTTTCAACCTTATTTACATCCTTCCTGTAGGTAGTTGACCAAAACTGCACAGAATACTCCAAATTAAACCTCACCAATACCTTATACAACTTCCACATAACATCCCATCTCCTGTACTCAAGGCTTTGACTTATGAAGGTCTATGTGGCAAAAGCTTTCTTTATGACCCTATCTACATATGGCGTCACTTTCAGTGAATTATGTACCTGTATTCCCAGATCCCTTTGTTCTCCCACACTCCTCAGTACCCTACTGTTCACTGTATAAGATCTTGCCTGGTTGGACCTTGCACTTGTCTGCATTAAATTCTATCAGCCATTTTACGACCCATTTTCCCACCTGGTCCAGATCCCACTGCAAGCACTAATGATCTTTCTTGCAGTCCGCTACACCCCCAATCTTGGTGTCATGATGTGTCACCAACAATAATGGTGTCATCAGCAAACTTAAATATGGCATTGGAGCTGTGCTTAGCCTCACTGTCGTTAAGTGCAAAGTGAGTAGAGCAGGGCAGTAAGCACACAGTCTTGGGATGCACCTGTGCTGATGGTGATTATGGAGGAGATGCTTTTGCCAATCTGCACTGACTGGGGTCTGAAAATGAGGAAGTTGAGGATCCAGTTGCAGAGGCTGCACATTTAAATGGCAATTTATCAAATGCTTTCCCGAAAGAAACACTTCATCTATAACCCTGAGCTGGTTAGGTAGCACTACTTCTTGTAGATAAAATATACTTGATTTTCAGCTTGTTGCATTTCTTTAGCATGAGTACATAGGACATAGAAATTTACAGCACATCGCAAGCCCTTCGGCCCACAATGTTGTGCCGACCATGTAACCTATTCTAGAAACTGCCTAGAAATTCCCTAATGCATAGCCCTCTATTTCTCTAAGCTGCATGTACCTATCCAAGAAGCTCTTAAAAGACCCTATTGTATCAGCTTCCACCACGGCCACCGGCTGTGCATTCCATGTACTCACCACCCTCTGTGTGAAAAACTTACCCGTGACATCCCCTCAGTACCTATTTCTAAGCACTTTAAAACTATGTCCCCTCGTGTTAGCCATTTCAGCCCTGGGAGAAAGCCTCTGGCTACTCACAATCAATGCACCTCAGCATCTTATACACCTCTATCAGGTTACCTCTCATCTTCCTTTGCTCCAAGGAGAAAAGGCCAAGTACACTCAACCTATTCTCATAAGATATACCCTCCAATTTAGGCAACATCCTTGTAAATCTCCTCTATAGTGTATCCACATCCTTCCTGTAGGGAGGTGACCAGAACTGGACACAGTACTCCAAGTGGGATCTGACCAAGGTCTTATATGCCCTAACAGTAGCTCACGGCTCTTGAACTCAATCCCATGGTTGATGAATGCCAACACACCATACACCTTCTTAACAACAGTGTCAACCTGCGCAGCAGATTTGAATGTCCTATTGACACAGACCCCAAGATCTCTCAGATCCACCACACTGCCAAGTCTTACAATTTATATTATGTTCTGTCTTCAAATTGGACCTACCAAAATCAACCACTTTACACTTATCTGGGTTGAACTCCATCTGCCACTTCTCAGCCCAGTTCTGCATCCTATCGATGTCCCGCTCTAACCTTTGACAACCCTCCAGACTATCCACAACACCTCCAATCTTTGTGTCATCAGCAAAATGGGACCCTTGCTCCCAGTCCACTCCATCCGGTGGTCTACCAGCTCTCCCCACATGCATCTCCTTCTTCTCCTCTCCCCCAACAAAAGACCATGAAAATCCCTCTTCCAGACTCACAAGAAAGAACATTTCTCTCATTGGATAGCTCCCACATTCCAAAGCCCCGTTATCTCCAGTCATAACCCAAACATTGTTGCTACAGAGAAACCATTACATTAGATGTGAAACTTTACAGTGTGTTACATAAAAATCAGAAAGAGGAAGGGTCTCAGAACAGATCTCTGCAAAACACCACTGGTCACTGAACTCCATGCAGAATATGAACCATCTACAAGCACCCTTTGCCATCTGCGGGCAGGCCAATTCTAGATCCACAATGCAAGGTCTCCTTGGATTCCATGCCTTCTTACTTTCTGAAGGAGCCTTGCATGGGGAACCTTATCAAATGCCTTACTGAAATCCATATACACTACATCCACTGCTCTACCTTCATCAATGTGTTTTGTTACATCCTCAAATAATTCAATCAGGTTCATAAGGCATGACCTGCCTTTGACAAAGCTATGTTGACTATCCCTAATCTAAGTTCTTTATCCAAGGAACAGATCTAAATGTTTTATCTCACTGGGGCGTCTGGATCAAAGTAGGATGGGTGGGGGGGAATGAAGTGAAAATCTGGGAGATGAAAAATGGAAGAGCTAAAGGGCCGAAGAAGATGGCATCTGATCGAAGAAGAGAGTGGCCTTGGGAGAAAGGGAATGAAGAGGAACACTGGGGGGGAGGTGATGGGCAGATGAGAATAGAAAGGAGAAGCTATAACAGGGAATGGAAAAATTGAGAGGGGGAGGGTGAGAAATTAATGGAAGTTAGAGAAATCGATTTACCACTGTAAATTCATATCCTTAGATTTTTGGCATACAAATATATTCAGGTGAATAGAACTCGTTGTAAACACAGCTGAAATATGTCACAGATCTAATTGATATTGGAACAGGTAAACACTGAGTAAACTGGTTAGGTTTCTTCAACTAACTTCAGGATGCTCTTCATTGACTACAGCTCTTTCCAGCACTATCATCCCTTCAAATCAAATCAATAAGTTCCAAGTGGTAGGCCTCATTACCTCCTTGTGCAACTGGATCTTCAATATCTTCACCTGTCAGTTTGAATTGGCAACAACATCTCCTCCACAATCACCATCAGCACAGGTGCGTGACAAGGCTGTGTGCTTGCTTAGGCCCCTGCTCTGCTCACTTTATTCTTATGACTGTGAGGTTAAATACACTTCCAATGACATATTTAAGTTTGCTAACAACACCACTGTTGTTGGTTGAATCAAAAGTGGTGATGAATCAGCATATTGGAGACAGATTCAAAATCTGGTTGAATGATACCACAATAACAACCACTCACTCAGTGTCAACAAAACCAAAGAGCTGGAAATTGACTACAGGAGGAAGAAAGTGGAGGACCATGAGCCAGTACTTATTAGGGGATCAGAGGTGGAGGAAGTCGACAACTGTAAATTTCTTGGCGTTATAATTTCAGAGGATCTGCCCTGGGTCCAGCACGTAAGTGTCATTACAAGAAAAAAGCACCGTAGTGCCTCTACTTTCTTAGAAGTTTGCGCAGGTTTGGCATGTCGTCTAAAACTTTGACAAACTTCTATAGAAGAGCGGTGGAGTGTGAACTGACTGATTGCATCATGGCCTGGTATGGGAGCACCAATGCCACTGAACGGAGAAGTATACAACTGATTCCACAACCTATGGATTCATTTTTAAATACTCTGCACTCATGCTCTTGGTATTTATTGTTTATTTATTATTATTATTCTTTTTTTTGTATTTGCACAGTTTGTTGTTTTTCTTTTATTCTTTGGTTGTTTATCTGTCTTTGTTGTGTGTGGTTTTTCCATTGATTCTTTTGTGATTCTTTGTATTTACTGTGAGTGCCTGCAAGAAAGTTCATTTCAGGGTATATTTGGTGATGTATATGTACTGGATAATAAATTTACTTTGAACTTTGAATTTTGAAGTTGATTCCTAGCTTAGCTGATGCTGGTTCTTACAGATATCATATGCTTGCTTTTGTGATTGTTGCTTCTCATTTGCATGGGTAAGTTAAGTTATATCCAAGGAAATACACTGCTGTTTTGCCTGCCCCACATTACTTAAATATATACTTTATTCTGGCAGATGTTTGCAAGTTGATGAAGCAGAAAACTCACATTAAGACACCCTGCCTTTTTTTTTGACTTTTTCTTCTGAGCAGTTCTTACTTTGGATGGTACAAAATATTTTTAATACAGAGCTGTTGTTCAATACGTCAGTAGTTATTTTTTGTGCGCAAAACCTGTGTCTTCACTGATTGAAGTGGAAAAATAATTACAAAAAGGCTTTCTAATTATTAGCCTTAATTATTTTGACACAGGAAGATCGAAATCTTGTTCAAAGAATCTTTGACAGCAGGTTCACATAATGGAAAGATCTTTGGTATTGCAATGAAGCAGAAGAAAATCATCAGAGAGATTAGAGCTGAAATTATAGTACAATTTTACAGTAAACTGTGAACTCAACCTGTTGACCTCCAACCAGAAAACTAGAAGTTTGACATTTTCAATCTAATTAGAAGTGGGTGCCATGTCATTTTTACACCTGTGATAAATAGTATAAAATAGAATCTTCACAGATTCCTTCTTTTGTGGGATTTTGTATGTGCCTTAAAGCAGAAAGTAGAGTGGAAAACTTCAAATGGCTGCTTTAGTAACATCTAAAATAGCAATTTTACAATTTTGCTCTTGGTAGGAGGTCTTGTCCACTGACAGGACGACTTTTGGGCTGTACCACCCGTAACTCCCTCAGCTTTTAACAAGTGAAATATTTTAAGTGAAACACAGTCTATTTCTCAAATCAGCACTGGTAATAAAGCAGAAAGGAAAATGGAATTTTACTCTAAGTTAATTATAAATTCAACTTTGTGACAACAAGCTGGATTGACACTTCGACGCTCCCACTTGAAATGGAGTTGAGCCAAGCAGCTTGTTGGGAGTGTAAGGTCGGGTCATGACCCTCATGGATTCATTTACTCCTTGAACACTTAACATATGCCCAATATTATTCCTTTGAATTAGCTGCGATCATTATTTTCCATATATATAACAATAAAATACAGTAAATTTTTCAAGATAGATTTTAAAGGAACCCTCAGTACAGGCTGTGGCGAGAAGATAGGGGAATATGAATAGGTTATGCCATTTACTGGAGGTATCTGAAATGTGGGACATATTGTTCCACGATGACAGACTTATTTCTCCTTAATGACATACAGTTCTCAACAAAAGTCTTAGGCTCGTAAAAAATTAGGTAAAGCGAAAATGCTTTAAAATAATGAAATTAAGTTTCTAAATATAAAAAAATTACAATAAAGAGCAGTAAATAGAAAAAAATAAATAAATCAGTATTTGGGGTGACCACCTCTTGCCTTTAAAGCTACATCAATTGTCTTAAGTACACTGTTGTGCAGTTTTATAAGAAGATCGACTGGTAGGTTGTTCCAAGCATCTTGGAGAACTTGTCACAGTTCTCCTGCAAACTTCGGCTGCCTCACTTGCTTCTGTCTTTCCAGATAATCCCAGACAGCCTCAATAATGCTGAGATGAGGTCTCTGTGGAGGTCATACCATCTGTTGCAGAACTCCTTGTTCTTCTTTTTGCTGAAGATAATGCTTTATGACCTTGGCCATGTGTTTGGGGTCATTGTTCTGTTTCAAAATAAAGCTAGGACTGATCAGACACCTCCTTGATGGTATTGCATGATGGGTGAAAATCTGTTTGTACTTCTCAGCATTGAGGATTCCATTAACTCTGACCAACTCCATTTGCAGAAATGCAGCCCCAAACCCGCAGAGAATCGCCGCCATGCTTCACAATTGGCTGCGGACATTCACCCATGCAGCTGCTCTCCAGCTTTTCTGTGGACAGACTGCCTCCTGTTTGAGCAAAACATTTAAAATTTTGACTTGTCAGTACAGAACACTTGTGACTGTTGTTCAGCACCCTAGCCCTTGGGTTTCTGTGTGTTAATGAGTATTTTGGCTTTGTTTCCAAGTTGGAGGAATGGCTTTTTGGCAGCAACTCTTCCATGAAGACCATTTCTGACATGACTTCTCCAGACTGTAGAGAGGCGTTCCTGGGTTCCAGTTGTTTCTGTGAGTTCAGACTGATAGCGGTGGTAGACTTCTGATTTAGGAGAGATGTCAGTTTGATGTATCTCTCATCTTCTGCACTTGGTTTCCATGACTGACCACTGCATTTCTGATCCTCTTGCCCATTTTGATGTCCTACTTCAGAAGAGCTTCGACAGCACATCTCGAAATCCAAGTCATTAAAAGCATTTTTTGAAGGCAGTCCATTATCCGCACTAGGTGCGCTGATTTTGTTCATTTGCAGTCAATTAACAGAACACGCCACTGTACACTGGATGAATTCATCCGTCAATAACTATTAGAAATGAATGCACAGTTTATAGTACTGTAGTGGTATTGGTAGTGTTATAATTTGTTCTGAATTTCACTTAAATATACAATTTGTTGCTCAGTTAAACAGTAGCTTGTCTATTTTATATCTTTTTAACTCTTTCCTTTAAACCTCGGCTAATTGGGACATCTGCTTAATTGGGTCAAAATGTATTGGTCCTGATGTGTCCCAATTAACCAGAATTCACTGAATATATATATATATATGTGAATTATGGAATTTTTTAATAAGTAATTATGCTGCAAAATAACAAATTTCATGACATATGTCAGTAATATTAAACCTGATTCTGATTTTGAATGGACTAAAATGTTTTATTGATAATAATTTTGTGTTATCTAGTGTTTTATGAGAAAAGCTACATTATATATCATAAGAAAATACATGCTTTGATAATATATTCAAGTTAGTTATTCTGAAACTAAATAACTGTGGAAAAATTAATGGAGCAGATCAAATGAAATCAGATCATGTAACTATGGAGATGAGCTTCACCCTGTTGGTTCAGCTTGACCTGACACAAAATGCAACCAGATTTCAAATAATAACAGCTTCTGGGATCAGATTTGAATACTGCTTATCTGTGATTACAGCTTCCATTATGGAAAAAGCTGCAGGACATTAGCAATTGCCACAAGGATCTGTGGTTTTAATAGCATGGATGCAAAGCTGATACATGCTTTTAAGGAGTGGACTATCATTCACTATTGTCCCAGAGGGAATTGAAATTTGGTGAAATATTCAGCATTTCAACCATGTAATTTAGGCTTCCTCGTGAATTATGTGGAACAGATTTAAAGAAAGCAGTTGCAAGAAGAGGAAGAATATAAATACACTAGGAGCCAATAAATCAAAAAAATGTTGAACATATTATTATAGGTATTCTTGTGAATTTCTTCTGTTGTTAAAATAAGTTCAGTGAAGTATTTTATTTTCATGCACTTAAGTAACATTAAAAAAGAATTCATTATAAATTGCAACTACTTCTCAGGGTTAAAATGACCAATATCAGAAGGCATGCAGTATAAGTGAGAGGTGGTAATTCAAAGGAGATGTGAGTGGCAAGTTTTTTACAGACAGAGAGAGATGGATGCCTGCAATGCACTGCCTGGGGGTTGGTAGATGCAGATATATCAGGGATTTTTAAGGGACGTTTAGATAGGCACATGAATATGAGGGAAATGGAAGGATGTAGACATTGTGTAGGCAGAAGGGATTAGTTTAGTTGTCCACTTGATTACTAATTTAATTGGTCTGGCATAACATAGTGAGCTGAAGGGCCTGTTCCTGTGCTGTACTGTTGAATATTCTATGTTCTATGTTCTAATGAAAGTTACAAATGATTATCAGGTTTGTGCTTATATTAATGCTCCTTTCCTTCTTTCAATTCTTATGCAGGATCCTGCTTATATCCCAGTAGATTCAAATCTATGTTGATAATATTCATTTTGTCTTTATCTTTTCTACCAAACTCAGCAGTGTCTCTAATGTGTGAAACTTCTGTGTGCCAAGAGTTTGTTATTTTCAAAAATTGGAAATTATGGAAGGATGTTAGCCTCTGCAAACCTGAACGTAAGTTCAAAGTCCAAATTCATTAGCAAATGAATCCTTCAATTGATTAAAAGCTGATGAAGTGAAATAAGTATCAGTCGTTCACAACCATTTTTATGATTCATTGAACTGCAGAAGACAAGGCAGGATGAGATTTGTTCCCTTCCTTCACAAAATGGAAAATACTAGGGATTTTAAGGTCAGTCAGTAGGTGTGGAGGGAGAAGCAGAGTTAATGTCTCAGCTCTATCACCTTGCATTAGAATTTAAAACAATAGATATAGAGTAATGGATATTTAAGTATCTCTTGTGCTTATCTAGGATGGTTCCAGGGCAACATTTCATGCACCATCAATCTTCAGGGCATGCTTCTCAGGTACGTGCTAATATTATTACTTTGTGGCTGTATGTGCTATTATAAATCTATGTGTTATGTATTGTGTTTTGCACTTTGGTCCCAGAGGAATGCTGTTTCATTTAGCTGTATAAATGTCAATAAAACTTGAACTTGAACTTTTAAGTTGCGGAGCAACTGGAAAGGGTGAAGACAACGCGTGGTGGGTGGATATCAGAAGAGAATGAATGAATAAAGTGTGTGTAAGTCTGGTGAAAAGAAAATGGTACAGATAGTAATGAATATCAAAAGTGTGGAGTAAATAGTGGATAATAAATAAAAGCTGAATTTCCCAAAAAACAGAATAATTTGTTAATATTAGAAGTGGTTTGATAGTTGAATTTGTTAAATGCGACGTTGAGTTGAATAGATGGAAACGTGTCCAGCTGGAAAATGAAGTAATAGTCCTTGAACTTACATTTGAATAATGTAGAGAAACAATGACAATGATCATAATGGGAGTGACAAAGAATGAACATGTACGAAAGAATTCTTCCATTCTTTTAGATGAAAGAAAATGGAGGGCTAAGCGGGAGGGAAGAGCTAGGTTAGTAAGGTAGAAAGTGAGTACAATATCGTGAGCCAAATGGATTGTTTCATGTTGTACTGTTCTATGTTTTATGCAAAAAGAGACCAAAAGGAATATAATTTTTCATTTGAGTAAAAAGACCACGATAAAGCTACTGTTTTTAGAAAGGTACACAACTACTTTTCCTCTGAAATTCAGGTTCAGATTTGTTTATCACATTGTGATGACCCACTTTCCAGCGCACTTGAACCGGCTCATAAAATGGCGCGCGCCGGCAGAGAGGCCGGCCCCAAAAAAGGTGCCAGGCCTTCTTCACCAGCGAGGGGAAAAGCCCGCGCGCGGGAAGGGACTGTGAATATGCGCCCCCTACAGCATTCCTGCCCGGCGAGGGCGGAAGCGGGAAGGTGAAAAGTGAGGCCGCGAAGTTGGAATAAATCTTTTACGCAACTGCAACTCACTATCTGCGTGTCGTTATTCCAGCGCTATGTGTAGCACACCGCTATAACATGTACATCGAAACATGCAGTGAAATGTGAGAAGAAACATTTCCTCATGTCAGTCTGTCATCACGTGATTTCATTTTATTATCCCTTTGCGGCATCTGCCATCTTTGCACAAATTGGCTGCTGCATTATTTTCCATTACAACACTGACTACACTTCACTGACTCTATAGCATTGTGGGGCATCCTGATGTCATGAGTGATTACACAAATGCAAGTACTTAATTCCGCAATTATTGCCAGCATATGAAATAAATCATATGAATTCTTTCTTGTTTATTCACAGCTGTGTAATCTGTACATGTTAACGTAATACTTGATTGGATCAACTTCTGTTTAAAGGAATGCAGGTTTTTTTGGGATTACAAGTACAGAATCAATGTAAACTAACTGAAGATTCATTCAGTGATAGGTCATACATCACTGAAACAAGCCCTTCTGTCTGTATGTCCATGTCCATGCCCATGTTTTTGCTCATTCACTCTATTCCCACTCACCCGTATTAGGAATTGTAGCCTTCTGGGCCTTGCTGTCTCTTTTCCTGTCTAACTCTCTGTTAAATGTAGTGAGCATCTAATTCCAGAGCCTCCTCTAACAGGAAGTTCTAGATAAATGATATTTTAAAAATCTTTTCTCCTCAGATCTCCACAAGCGTCTCCTCTTGCCTGAAACATTTGGCACCTTATCAGGGGATAAAAATTATGACAATCTACCAAATAAATCCCAATGAAGGGTCAGCCTGATATGTTGACTGTTTATTCCCCTCCATAGTTGCTGCCTGACCTGCTGAGTCCCTCCAGCATTTTGTGTGAGCTGCTGACTATTTACCCTACCTATGCCCTTTGTGATTTTATATAACTCGACTGGTTACCCCTCAGCTTCCTTCAGTCCAGGGAAAATACACCTGGCCTGTCCAATCTCTTCCCATGACTATAATCCTCTAAAACAGGCAACATCATGCCGTATCTACTCTTTGTTCTCTCCAATGCAACCACATTCTTCCTATAGTGCATTGATCAGATCTGCACACAATATTTCAAGTATGGTCCAACCTGTGTTCTGTAAAGTTGTAACAGAACATCACAACATTTATACACTAAGCCTTGACCTATGCAGGCAAGCATGATAAACTGTTTTCTCCACCACTCTATATACCTGTGTTACAACTTTCAGGGAACAATGGACTTACATCCTAAGGTCCCTCTGTTTATCACCATTCTTTAGCACCCCACTACACCCTACCGCTATTTGAATTCCCAAATGCAACACTTTGTATTGTTTGTGATTAAATTCCATCTGCAAAATAACTTTGCCTGCCTTCCAGCTGATCAGAAGTCACCACTGCATAAATTTACTGTAGATTGTTAACTGGAACTAATGTTCCATATGGGATGCATACTGTTTTTCCTTTAAAGATAGTGGAAATCTTTAATCCATGTATTATGCAAGAAGTTTTAAATAGAAATTATCATATTACAAAAATGTAATTCCCAGTACAGTCAATATTAAGTATAGGATCACATAGAATTTCTGACTCAAGAAGAATCCATTGATTAAATAATCCATTTTTCGCCGAAGAGCAGGCTGGATTCAGAAGTGGAAGAAATACAACAAAACAGATATTCAGCCTCCGAGTCCTGTGCGAGAAATACAACCAACATTAACAGCACATCTTCCACATGTTCCTAGACTTCAAGAAGGCATTCTACAGGGTATAGCATGATGCACTCTGAGACACAATGAAGAGATACAACATGGGCCAGAATCTGGTCAAAACCATGAAGCAGCTCTGCACCAAACTAGCAGTGCGGCTTGTGCAAGGCACAGCTGGAGGGTGGTTCCGCACATCAGTTGGAGTCCGACATGGTGGACTCCTTTCACCCACGCTGTTCTACATTTTCCTAGAACAACTAATGACAGATGCCCTGGAAGATCATATCAGTATAGTCAGCATCAGAGGACAGATCATAATTAACTGCAGGTTCGCCTTTGACTTTGATGGGTGGCAGGAAGTGCAAGATCCAAAGGGGTGATGGAAACAGTTGAAAGAGGATCGTAAATGGAAGTGGAAGAAAATGGCAGATGTTGGAAATCTGAAATTAAAAATATGCTAAAATAATAAAGGAATTGGGACTAGATGAAGTACAAGCAGAAGATGGATAATTATGTTAAGTCTTCAGCAGAAAAGTAAAAATAAAAAAAAATTCAAAAGTTGTGAGAGATTACAATTCTTTTACCCCACTTTCACACCATTCATTCTTAAATGTTTATGACATCTCTCTGGTCACTTCAGTAACATATTTCATAACCTAATGAGAGTGTTTATTCTGGCCTTATCCTAAATGTCTGGCATTCAATTTGCATTTCTTTGCATAGCTTATGAGCCTATTTTTCACATGCTATTTTCTTGACAAAAATATCTTGAAATTCATACCAATTAAAAATAATATAAACCACTGCCTTCTTTCAGTTTTTCCTTTTTCGTCTATAAGCAACAGCAGGTGGCAGACAGCTATCACCAACATGAAAAGGTTAAAAGTGTGAGTGGAATATCTATTCCAGCACTGTCATAATTGTAATGAACCACTTTAGTACAGCATAGATAACATAGAAGACATCACAGGGATCCAGTTGTATATAATACATTTCATACTAAAATTCCATCATTTAGTACACAGCTGTCAGCTTCTGAAGTACAAACATATATCCTGGACATTGTTTCTAGGTTTACATGCTTTGAAGGTTATGATAGCAACTCTCGCTCTTGATATCATGCATAAAGATTGGGACTTAGAAATTCAGTTGCATTGTGGATATGATTTTAAACTTCATTTAATGCAATCATAATGCTATTTTTAATATACAAATTGTGGAAATGTGTTTCTTCTTTGGAAACTATACACACCGTGGCCACTATATCAGGTACACCTGTACTGCTGCTCGTTAATGCAAATATCAAAATAGCCAAATATGTGGTAGCTTCTCAATGCATAAAAGAATGTAGATACGGTCAAAGGCCCAATTGTTGCTCAGGCCAAAGATCAGAATGGGGAAGAAATGTGATTTAAGTGACTTTGATAATGGAGTGATTGTTGGTACAAAGATGATGGTTTGATTATCTCAGAAAATGCTGATCTTCTGGGATTTTCATGCACAATGTTCTCTAGAGTTACCAGAGAATCGTGCAAAAAAACAAAAACAAAATAAAATTGAGTGGGCGGCATTTCTATGAGTGAAAATGCCTTGTTAACGAGAGAGGTCAGAGGAGAATGGCCCGACTGGTTCAAGCTGACATGAAGGTAATAGTAATTCAAATAACCATGCCTTACAACAGTGGTATACAGAAGAGCACCTCTATATGCACAACATGTGAACCTTTGGACTACAGCAGCAAAAGACACTCAACCAGGCACTCTCTAGACAGTAAGAAATTTAGCAGAGAATGATGTAATTCAGTCTGAAGAACTTACTTAAGACATTAGCAAGATCATCTGTAGTAATGGGTGTGGAATTAAATCCTCAAGAGATTTTGAGGAGAAGAAAAGGCACATTATATGACTATTCATTACCTTGCTATGTTAGCCACCCATATACAAAGAGAGGGGGTGGGGTGTGTGTGTGTGTGTGTGTGTGTGTGTGTGTGTGTGTGTGTGTGTGTGTGTGTGTGTGTGTGTGTGTGTGTGTGTGTGTGTGTGTGTGTGTGTGCGTGTGTGTGTGTGCGCGTGTGTGTGTGTGTGTGGATATTGATATGGATTATGCCTACAGAAAGTCTGCATTTTGTGAACCATATTTAGAAGACTCAGGCCACCTACCTTGACAAAATGTCTTCCTGCATTGTTCTAATTCCAGGAAGAATCACACCTTGGAGTGATTTGTATTGTCACTTCCTTTCATTACCACCTCCCCCTCCCTCCTCAAATCTGAGTGCCCTCCTGACTTTCAGCTGCAGAACACCTGCGTCTTTCTCTTGTCTTTCTCCATGAGGGCATGAAGAAGTGTGCCATTGAATTGTGACAATCCCGCAGAAGCTGTGCGGAAGTGGGCAGGAGTCTGAGCTCATCTTCCTCCAGCAGCTGTCTCCAATCTTCACAGTTCCCCACTTGCTCCATCTGTCTCCTCCATAACCTTTTATCTCTCTTTGTCTGCCTCCATCTGCATTCAACTGGCATTCTTCCAATTTTACCCCTGCTCCTCTCCCTGTCTGGTGTAATCAGTCTGCCCTCCTCCATCCACCAGTTGCCTTAGATTATTTCCTCACCACTCTCCCCTCTTTCTTATACCAGCCATCTCACCTCCCCACTCTCAGACCCAATGCAGGCTTTTCATCCAAATCGTAGACAATTCCTTTCCACCTCTCCAGTGCTACTCGGCCCACTCAGTTCCACCAGATTGTTTGCTGCTTTAACCCAATGTAGAGCATCTTGCCTGTTATCAGCAAGGACAGCGGTAGGACCACAGCAGCAAATCACACCTATGGATGTTATCGCATAAGGGTGAGGTCAGTGTGGTTTGCATCCCTGGCTGCTGCTTGCTCGAGGGCCAGCATGATCAGCTCACACTACCTGGATAGTGGCAACTTAGAGGAGCACATTTGTAGAGAGATCGCAGACTGTTGCAAGAAACTGAAAATTGTGATAGTAGGTGATTTTAACTTCCCACCTAATGACTAGGACTTCCATATTGTAACAGGGTTGGATGGGAAAGAGTGGTCTGAGGCGGAGTGATAGGGCTTTGGCTCATTCAGGCTTTGGTGAGGTAAGTGGGTAGGTGGACTGCATTTTTTTTTCCCCCTGCACTTTTTCTTTGGAGGAATAGAAAGCATGTCTGTAGGGTTAGTACTTTGTTCTGGTTGTCAGATGTGGGGATCGTGGGAATCTTCCAGTATCCCAGAAGGCCACATCTGTGCCAGGTGCACCAAGATGCAGCTCCTGAGAGACCGTGTTAGGGAGCTGGACCTACAGCTTATTAGGGAAAGTGAGCAGGAGATAGATAGGAGCTACAGGGAGTTAGTCATTCCGAGTTTGCACAAAATAGACAAGTGGGTGACTGTCAGAGAAGGAATGGAAAGAGGTCAGATAATAGAGTACACCCCTGTGGCCATCCCCCTCAGTAATCGTTATCTTGTTTTTGACGTTGTTGAGAGGGATGACCTAACAGAGACCCACGGAGATTGGGTCTCTGGCACTGAGCCTGGTTCCATGGCACAGAAGGGAGAGAAGATGATGAGGAATGTGGTAGTCATAGGGATTCCATAGTGAGGGGAACAGACGGGAGGTTCTGTCAGCCTGATTGAGATACCCACATGGTGTGCTGCCTCCCAGGTGCCAGGGTACGGGATGTCTCAGATCGGGTGCAGAGTATTCTGAAGGGAGAGGGTGAACAGCCAGAAGTCTTGGTATGTTGTTGGTACCAATGACATAGGTAGAAAAAGGGAGGAGGTCCTGAAGGGAGAATTCAGGGAGTTGGGTAGGAAGCTGAAAAGCAGGACCTCCAGGGTAGTAATCTTGGGATTGCTGCCTGTGCCACGTGCTAGCGAGCCCAAGAATAGCATAATCAGCCATATTAATGCATGGCAGAGAGAGTGGTGCAGGGGGCAGGGCTTTGGGTTCCTGGATCATTTGGGTCTCTTCTGGGGGAGGTACGACCTGTACAAAAAGGACAGGTTACACCTGAACCCAAAGGGGTCCAATATCCTAGCAGGCAGGTTTAACAGAGCTTTTAGAGAGGGTTTAAACTAATTTGGTAAGGGGTTGGGAACTGGAGTGATAGGGCTGAGGAAGGGGAAAACAGAAATAAATCAAAATAGCATGCAACAGAGATGATAGAAAGGACAGGCAGGAGATGAGGAATTATTACAGCCAGTGGGATGAGTTACAGGGCAATAGAGGTGTGGTGCAGTTAAAACAGAAAACAACAAATACTGGACTGAAAATGTTATATTTGAATGTATGCCAGCATAAGAAATGGTCAATCTTGAAATTCAGCTACAGATTGCCAAGTATGACATTGTGGCCATCTCTGAAACTTGGCTAAAGGATGGCTGCCATTGAAAGATGATTGTCCAAGGATATATGGTGTATCAGAAAGATAAGTTGGTCGGCAGAGGGAGGTAGTGTGGCCCTGTGTATAAGAAATAATATTAAATCATTAGAAAGCGATGACATGGGATCGGAAGGTGTCGATTCTCTATGGGTTGAGTTAAGAAATGGCAAGGGAAAAAGGACCCTAATGGCAGTTGTATACAGGCCTCCAAACAGCAGCCAGGATGTGGATTACAAATTACAGCAGGAGATAGAAAAGATATCTCAGAAGGGCAATCGTTAGGGATATTAACATGAAAGTGAAATGGGAAAACCAGGCCAGTACTGGACCTCAAGAGAGATTTATAGAATGTCTATGGGATGTCTTTTTAGAATGGCTTGTTGTTGAGCCCACTAGGGGATCGGAGGTGGTGGATTGGATGTTGTGCTATGATCCAGAGGTGATAAGAGAGCTTAAGGTTAAGGAACCCTTAGGGAACAGTGATCACAATATGATCGAGTTCACTTTCAAATGTGAGACGGAGAATCTAAATTCCAATGTTGTCAGTAATTCAGTGGAATAAAGGAGTTTACAATAGCATGAGAGGGGAACTAGACAAGGTTGACTGGAAAGAGACACTAGCAGGAAGGACTGCACAGTAGCAATGTCTGGAGTTATGCGAAAAATAAGGTAAGTGCAAGGCAGATATATTCCAAATAAGAATAAATTTTCAGATAGAAGAAAGACACTACCATGGCTGACAAGTGCAGTCAAGGCCAAAGTAAAAGCAAAAGAGAGGGCATACAAGGAAGCCTAAACTAAACAGTTAGACGAGAAGCTAGACTGGACTGCCAACACAGATGCCTTGTGCAGGAAGGCAAAGAGTCGACTGTACTTCCTAAGAAGGTTGGCGTCATTCAATGTCTGTAGTGAGATGCTGAAGATGTTCTATAGGTCAGTTGTGGAGAGCGCCCTCTTCTTTGTGGTGGCGTGTTGGGGAGGAAGCATTAAGAAGAGGGATGCCTCACGTCTTAATAAGCTGGTAAGGAAGGCGGGCTCTGTCATGGGCAAAGTACTGGAGAGTTTAACATCGGTAGCTGAGCGAAGGGCGCTGAGTAGGCTACGGTCAATTATGGATAACTCTGAACATCCTCTACATAGCACCATCCAGAGACAGAGAAGCAGTTTCAGCGACAGGTTACTATCGATGCAATGCTCCTCAGACAGGATGAAGAGGTCAATACTCCCCAATGCCATTAGGCTTTACAATTCTACCGCCAGGACTTAAGAACTTTTTAAAAGCTATTATTAATGCTTTTTGAGATAGTGATTTAGATGCATATCATATTTTTTTTACTGAGTTAAGTATTGTATGTAATCAGTTTTGCTACAACAAGTGTATGGGACATTGGAAAAAAGTTGAATTTCCCCATGGGGATGAATAAAGTATCTATCTATCTATCTATCTATCTAATGGGAGATAGAGGATTGGGAAGCTTATAACAACTTGCAGAAGGAAACTAAGAAGGTCATTAGGAAGTAAAAGATGAATTATGAAAGGAAGCTGGTGACTAATATCAAAGATGGTACTAAAAGCTTTTTTAAGTATATAAAGGGTAAAAGAGAGTCGAGGGTAGACATAGGACCAATAGAAAATGATGCTGGAGATATTGTAATGAGAGACACAGTAATGGCAGAGGAACTGAATGCGTATTTTGCATCAGTCTTCACAGTGGAAGATATCTATAGTATACCAGACATTCAGGAGTGTCAGGGAAGTTTGTGCAGTGAAAATTATGATTGAGAAGGTGCTCAGGAAGCTTAATGATCTGAGGGTGGATTAATCTCCTGGACCTGATGGAATGCACCATCAAGTTCTGAAGAAAGTAGCTGGAGAGATTGCGGAAGCATTAACAATGATCTTTCAGGAATTGATATAGTCTGGCATTGTACCAGATGACTGGAAAATTGCAAATGTTACTCCACTATCTAAGAAGGGTGGGAGGCAGTAGAAAGGAAACTAAAGACCTGTTAGCCTGACATCAGTGGTTGGGAAGTTATTGGAATCGATTGTTATGAATGAGATTATGGAGTACCTGGAGGCACATGACAAGATAGGCCAAAGCCAGCATGGTTTCCTGAAAGGAAAATCCTGCCTGACTAAACTACTGCAATTTTTTGAGGAAATTACAAGCAGGGTAGACAAAGGAGATGTAGTAGACATGGTGTACTTGGATTTTCAGAAGGCCTTTGTCAATGTGCCACACACGAGGCTGCTTAGCAAGGTAAGATCCTGTGGAATTACAGGGGAATTACTACCGTGGGTGCAGCATTGGCTGATCGGCAGAAAACAGAGAGTGGGAATAAAGGGATCCTTTTCTAGTTGGTTGCCTGTTACCAGTGGTGTTCCACAGGGGTTGGTGTTGGGATTACTGCTTTTTACGATGTATGCCAATGATTTGGACCATGGGAGTAATGGATTTGTGCTGAATCAAAAGTAGGTGGAGGAGCAGGTAGTGTTGAGGAAACAGAGAGCTTGCAGTTTAAGGGAATGGGCAAAGACGTGGCAAATGAAATACAGTTTTGGAAAGTGTATGGTCATGTGCTTTGGTGGGAGAAATAAATGAGCTGACTATTATTTAGATGGGGAGAGAATTCACAATGCAGAGATGCAAAGGGGCTTGGGAGTCCTTGTGAAGGATACCCTAAAGGTTAACCTCCAGGTTGAGTCGGTGGTGAAGGAGGCAAATGCAATGTTGGCATTCATTTCTAGAGGTATAGAATATAAGAGCAGGGATGTGATGTTGAGGCTCTATAAGGCACTCATGAGACCACAGTTAGAGTACTGTGTGCAGTTTTGGGCTCCTTATTTTAGAAAGGATGTACTAACATTGAAGAGGGTTCAAAGAAGATTCATGAGAGTGATTCCAGGAATGAAAGGGTTACCGTTTGAGGAACATCTGGCAGCTCTTGTGCTGTATTCCCTGGAGTTCAGGAGAATGAGGGGGGAATCTCATAGAAACATTCCAAATGTTAAAAGGCCTGAACAGATTAGATATGGTAGGGGAGTCTAGGACAAGAGGGCATGACTTCAGGATTGAAGGACGTCCATTTAAAACAGAGATGCGGAGAAATTACTTTAGTCAGAAGATGGTAAATCTGTGGAATTTGTTTCCACGAATGGCTGTGGGGGCCAAGTCACTGGGTGCATTTAAGGCAGAGATAGATAGGTTCTTGATTAGCCAGGGCATCAAAGGGTATGGGGAGAAGGCAGGGGAGTGCGGATGACTGGAAGAATTGGATCAGCCCATGATTAAATGGTGGAACAGACTTGATGGGCTGAATGGCCTACTTCTGCTCCTATATCTTGTGGTCTTATGATCTTATCTTATAGAGTTTTTCAACGAAGTTACCAGAAAAGTTGAAGAAGGCAAGGCAGTGGATGTTGCCTACATGGACTTTAGCAAGACCTTTGACAAGGTCCTGCATGGGATGTTGGTCAAGTAGGTTCAGTCATTGGGCATTCAAGACGAGGTAGTAAATTGAATTAGTCATTGGCTTTGTGGAAGAAATCAGAGAGTGGTAGTAGATGGTTGGTCCTCTGACTGGCGACTTGTGACTAGAGGTGTGCCGCAGAGATTTGAGCTGAGTCCTTTGTTGTTTGTCATCTATATATGTGATCTGGATGATAATGTGGTAAACTGGATCTTTACATCTGTGCATGACATCAAGATTGAGGGTATAGTGGACAACAAGGAAGGCCACCAAAGCTTGCAGGGGGTCATGTAGATGGGGTGGTAAAGAAAGCTTTTGGCACATTGACCTTCATTAATCAATGTATTGCGTACAGGAGTTGGAATGTTATGTTGAAGTTGCTTAAGACATTGGTGAAGCCTAATTTAGAGTATTATGTGCAATTTTGGTCCCCTACCAACAGGAAAGATGTATATCAGATTGAAAGAGTGCAGAAAAGTAAGAATGAAAGAATGCAGAGAAAATTCACAACAATGTTCTGGGACTTGAAGACCTGAATTAGAGGGAAAGGTTGAATAGGTTAGGACTTTGTTCCCTAGAATGCAGGAGACTGAGAGGAGATTTGATAGAAATATACAAAATTATGAGGGACACACACAAAATGCTGGAGGAACTCAGCAGGCTAGGCTGCATCTGTGGAAAAAAGTAGTTAACATTTGAAGGGTTTCGGCCCTAAATGTCAACTGTACTGTTTTCCATAGTTGCTGCCTGTCTTTCTGAGTTCCTCCAGCATTTTGTGTGTGTTGCTCAGATTTCCAGCATCTGCAGATTTTCTCTTGTTTGAAAATTATGAGGGATATAGATGGCGTAAATGCAAGCAGGCTTTTCCCACTGAGGCTGGGTGAGACTACAACTGGAGGTCATGGTTAAGGCTGAAAAGTGACATGTTTAAGGGGAACATGAAGGGAATTTCTTTACTCAGAAGGTGGTGAGAGTGTGGAACATGCTGTCAGGGCAAGTGGTGGATGTGGGTTTGCTTTCAACATTTAAGACAAATTTGAATAGGTATATGGATGGGAGGGGCGTGGAGGCTTTGGGTGCAGGTTCAGGTCAATGGAACAAGGCAGATTAATGGTTTGGCACAGACTAGATGGACTGAAGGGCCTGTTTCTGTGCTGTAGTGTTCTATGACTCAATGACACTATATGTAGATCGCATTCTTTTCCAATAAAGTTATTTTGATTACTAAGTAAACTGAACTGTTGAGCCTTTGATAAGGCTTTACATGGAATTTCCCATCAAAATACATCAGTCAGTTCCTCAGCTTCCTCAAGCCAACTATATGCAGGAAGTAGATAAAAGACTAACAATAGTGGGACTGGAGAAAGGCATTTAAAATAAAAACAAAGAATTCCTTTTTTTTAAAAAAAGATAAGATATGTAAAAGATAATTAATTTCTATTTTTGATAATTAGAATGTACAGCATGCTTAATTGATTGTCTGCAGTGAAACTCAGCTATTCATTTCACTCATTAACATGAATTGAAGGGAAACATATTCAATTATGTAGATTTAGTTGCCAGCCATGGTTCAATGGTAGCTCATGTCTCTAAGACAGATCCAAACAGACAAATGTCTACAGAAAAGGAACAGCTGTTGCAATGATCTTATTCATTTTTCAGGACATGAGCGTCTCTGGCAAGGAAAGTATTTACTGTCCCTGTGAAAGTGGTGAGCCATCTTCTTGGACTGTTGCAATCCATCGAAGAAGCTCTCCCCAGCAGCGCTATTGAGTTATAGGGTTCTGATATTTAAGCGCAGTGGCAATGATCGGACCATGATAGGAAACACTACAAATTACTTGGAAAGGAACAAAAACAGAAATACTGGAAGAACTTGGCCAGTCAAGCAACATTTTTGGAAAGAGAAACCAATGAATGTTTCTAGTTGAAGACCCTTCATCAGAACTAATGTATGGTCACTGATGAGAAATGTTGACTGTTTTCTCTTTCTACAAGTGCTGCTTGACCAGCTGAGTTCTTCTAGCATTTCTGTTTTCGTTTTTGATCAGGTATTCTGCACATTTATTTGTTTTCTGCAGGGGAAACATACTAGTGGTGTTCACATGCAGTTTTTGTCCCTGTTTTGCTAGTAAAGGTTTTATGTTTGAACAACACATACAAAGTGATGCAGGAACTCAGCAAGTCAGTCAGTTATCTATGGGTGGGAATACAGTGTTGACATTTCGGGTCAGGACTTGGGTTAGACAGTTGCTGTTGGAGTAGCCTCAGCAAATAAGTGCAATGTTTGTTGTGGATGGTGTGGACTGTAGCCCCAGCACGTTGCTGGTCAAGGAAATGAATATGTAAGGTAGATCTGGAACTGGAATTGGTTTATTATTGTCACGTGTACCAAGGTACAGTGAAAAGCTTGTTTTGCATTCTGTTCATACAGATCAAATCAATACACAGTGCATTGAGGTAGAACAAGGTAATACTATAGCAGAAGGTAGAATAAAGTGCAGCAGCTACAGAGATAGAACAGTGCAGACAGACAAAAAGCTGGACAATCATAACAAGGTAGATTGTGAGGTCAGAAGTCTACCTTTTCATACTAGGGAAGCTTTCAGTAGAAGCTGTCCTTGAGCCTGGCGGTATGTGTTTTCAGGCTTTTGTATCTTCTGCCCAATGGAAGAGGGGAGAGAGAGAATGCCTAGGTCGATGATATCAAGATTACTAATGCTGATCAGGTTGTGACCAGGGAAAGGCAAAATTAATAGGAAGAAACAGCTTGTGACATTAAGTGAAAAGCAAACTTGAAATAATTTTCAACTTCCTCAGGAGTTTGATGGTGTGTTGTTAACTCTTAATTCATTTACCTTCTCTATAATAGGGAAGCTGCTGTTCCTGAAGCTTTGGCCATGAGTATTCTGGGAATTCCTTGGTAGCTGTGGGTTCAAGTCAGGAGATGGACAACAGTGCAATAGTGAAGAAATGCTGTATAGTCAGAGACACTGGCTTCAGGGTGAAATATTCAATCAGAATACCTTCATCTCTTTCAGATGGATATTATACTACAGTAAAACTCCATTACCCTGGCATGCCTGGGTTGTCTGTAGTTCTGGGCTAGTAGATTTTCCAGACTATTGACTGTTACTCCTATTAATACTCTAGTATATTTTGATTTCATTTCTTTTGAGATGTTACACAGTAGGATAATAGCTTTCCCCCCCAGTAAAGCCAATAAATTAGGAGTGTGAGAAGCAAAAACAGGTGAGTTGCAAATCAGTACAGGAAGCTGGGAAAAACACTCACAAAAAAGCTGGAAGAATTAATCAAGTCAGCCTGCATCTATGGAAATAAAGAGTCCTGATGAAGGGTCTCTGTCTGAAACATTGACTATGTTTTTCCTTTTATAGATGCTGCCTAACCTGCTGAACTCCATCAGCATTTTGTGTGTATTGTTCTGGCAAGTTTAAAGTGAGTGCAAGAACTTGGGCCACAGAGGGAGCATTTCACTTTTATGTCATTTACTTTTGTTTCTTGTCTTGAACGTGACTCTGGAACTTTTGGAGCCAGTGTTTTGCTGTTTGGAGATCCTTTGTGTGCTTCAGCGCTCTGCAGTCTCCAAATAGATTTTGGGAGGCAGAGGCAGCGAGAGTGAACCTTGTGGCAAGAAGGCTGCAAGATGGTGTGCGAGCCAATGTTTGACCTCATTTCGCTGATTATAGCTTCTATTGTTGGCTGATTAAAGCAACAAGGGTGATTGCAAATTCAAGTGAATGTGGAGGTTTGGGTGTTCCAGCCCTCTGCAGTCTCCAAGAGGATACCAGGAGGCAGAGGCAGCACGCACAAACCTCGTAGTGGGCAGGCTGCAGGACAGGACGCAAATTGATTGTTGGGTCTATTTCACTGATTAAAGCTTCCATTGTTCACCAATTAAAATGACGAGGGAGACTGAAGCATCAAAGGGAGTGCAGTATGCTTGCCTTTTGATCTGTTGCTCTGTACTGGAGAGGGGAGAGCCTTCCGCTGCACCCGGAAAGCATTGCCCACATTTATTCTGCGTTTTGGATGTGGACTTGGACTATAGACTCTTTTTTCAGCCGTATTAGGTGGAGGGTTATATGGGAGGTAGGGTTTAAGGGTCGGCACAACATTGTAGGCCGAATGGTCTTTGCTGTACTATGCTGTATTGTATTGTTGTTTATATATAGTTTTTATATTTTGTGTTTTTACACCCAATCTCTTCATTTTTTTGTGTGGGGAGGGGGATTTGGGGGTTGATGTACCTGATGCATTTTGTTTGATTTTTCTGTAGGAAGAGGGATTCGGAGGGGCGGTGGGGGGTGGTCAATGTGCTTGATCCATTTTGCTTGGTTTTTGTGCAGGAGGAGGCATTTGGGGGTTGATGTGCCAGTTCCATTTTTGTTTGTTTTTTGGGGGAGGGGGAGTGGCGATTTGGGGGTTAATGATTATGCTGCCTCTCTTTGTTGGTTTCATGGCTACTCAAAGAATTGAAGAATTTCAGAGACATTTACTTTGTTAATAAATGAACCTTTGAACCTTTGAATGTTTATAACCTTTTTTGAATAAGCAACTAGTGGGCCATATATTAAGTCACTGGCATTTCATTTCTTCAGTCCTTTACCTCTTCCACCTCCCAGCTTCTCACTTCATCCCCCTCCCTGGCTCCGCTCACCTGGCTTCACCAATCACCTTCAGGTTTGCACTACTCCCCCTCCCCCACCTTATTATTTTGGTGTCTTTCCCATTCCCCTGCAGTCCTGATGAAGACCTGAAACATCATCTCTATTAATTTCCAATAATATTGCCTGATCTGCTAAGTTCCACCAGCATTTTGTGTGAAAAGTCAGGTCATGGATCATTGGAGTCACATAGCATTCTGCAGAAGAGCAGTGGAATTGCCTCTGGCTAAATTAATCCCTTACTCCATGTCACAAAGAAAATATTATTTGGCCATTATCACTTTGTTGTTTGTAGGAACTCACTGGGTGCAAATTGTTCGTCTGTGTTATAATACAATCTAAAAATACTTTAGCGGGTGTGGAATGTTTTGCATTTCCCAGAGATTGCAAGAATTGCCAGAGAAATGTGATCCTTTTCAGAATGAAACTGCAATACCTTGTAAAGGGAGTGCTGCATTGTTGGAGACATCTGCATTGAAATTAAACCCATGAGATGCATCAACTAGGTATGAGAAGCAAGCATCACCATTTAGGAGTGTTTGCAAAGATTTTCATATGAAGTTGAGATTTTGGTCCAGGGATTCTGGGCATCATTCACCTTAATGCAGGCTTTATTTGTTCCTTGACTATACCTTTTCCCACCCTGTCTCCTGTAAAAATGCAATTCCATTTTCTGAGTTCCTTCAACTTCGCCGTATCTGTTCCTAGGATGAGCCTTTCCTTTCCAGGACACCAGAGATGTCCTCCTTCTTCAAACAACATTGCTTCCTTTCCTTCACCAATGATGCTGTCCTCAGCCACACCTCCTCCATTTCCTGGACATCTGCACTCACCCTATCCTCCTGCTGTCTTAACAGGGATAGCCTTCCTCTTGTCCAAACCTAACATTTCACGAGCCTCCATGGCCAACACATTATTCTTCACAAATACTGCATTCTTCAAAGGCATCCTGCCACCAAACACATACCCCTCCCACCCCGCCATTCTCCACTTTCTGCAGGGATCACTCCTTCCATGATTCTCTTGTCCTTTCATCCATCTGTCCATTCCTCCCTCCCCACTAATCTTCTTCCTGCACTTATCCCTCCCTGCAAGCAGCAAAAGCCTGTACATACGTTCCTCACTCACCCCTTCCCTCAGGGCCCCAATTATCCTTCCAGGTGAGGTAATGCTTCACCTGCAGATCTGCTGGGATTTCTATTGTTTCAAGTGCTCCTGATACTGCCTCCTCTACATTGGTGAGTCTAATTGTAAACTGGGGGGCTGCTTTGAGCACCTCCACCTCCATCTGCCAAAAGCAGAATTTCCCAATGACCAACCATTTTAATTCTGATTCCCATTCCTGTTCCAATATGTTGGTTCATGTCCATGGCTACTCTCAGGCTGGAGGAGCAACAGCTCATTTGTCTGGCTAGCCTTCAACCTGATGGTACAAACATTGATTTCTCCTTCTGGTAAATGTTTCTTTCCTCATCCTTCCCTCTTCTTTAATCCCCCACTCTGGCCTCTTACCTCATATCACCTGGCTATCACCTCTCCCTGGTGCTCCTCCTTCTTCCCATTTCCCTGTGGTCAAGTCTCCTCTCCTATCAGATTCCTTCCTCTCCATTGCTTTTCCTTTCCCACCCACCTGGCTTCACCTATCACCTTCCAGCTATCCTCCTCCCCCACCCCCCCCCAAACCACTTTATTCCGGCGTCTTCCCCCTTCCTTTCTAGTCCTGAAGAAAGTTTTCTTCTTGAAATATTGACTGCTTATTCATCTCCATAGATGCTGCCTGGCCTGTTGAGTTCCTAAAGCATTTTGTCTGCAGTGCTTTGGAATTCCTGCATCTGCAGAATTTCTTGTTTTTATTTGCTCCATTGTGCTTCCTGCACATGTTAATGGAATCAATGTGAGTGTGGCTTGTTTAGTTTTTTTAAGAAGAACTGAGTTATAGGGAAAGGTTGAATAGGTTAGGACTTTATTCCCTGGAGCATAGGAAAATAACGGGGGATTTGATAGAGGTGAACATCATTATGAGAGGTATAGATAGGGTAAATGCAAGCAGTCTTTTGGGTGAGAGTAGAGCTAGATGTCAGATATTAAGCATAAAAGGTGAAATGTTTAAGGGGACCATAAGGGGTCCCAAGATGGCACTGATAAGTGGTGACTCTTTGTGTGCAGCTCTGATGGGAATCAGCAAATATTTCCATTTATGACTACTACGACTGAATACACAGTCATGTGCACTCCGCTTAGCAAACTCGTTTTAAGATGTTTTAAAAAATCTATTGATATTCAAGCATAACAATATCAGCGAATCAGCGAATCCCAGATCGCAGACTCAGGTCGCAAGTGCAGTTCCCCATTAAGAAAATAGAAGCACGGAAGCCAAGCTGGTCTGCTGGTGTGATTGAAACACAGAGGCTTTAGACCCACCCCCCACCCCCACCTCCACTCCCAACTATCCTGCTGGGGAGCATAGTCGTACAGTCTCTGGAAAGTAAGATTGAAGACCTCAGAACAAGATTGCAGTACCAGTGGGACGTTAGGGACTACTGTGTATTTTGCTTCACAGTCACCTGGCTGACACCTGTTATTTTGGACCCAGCCCGATGATTCCACCATTCTCTGCAAAGACAAGATAGCTCAGTCTTTTAAAAGTACAGGCGTGGTGGTTCTGTCTCCATCCTGCTCACCTGAGCTGGAACATCTAGTGATTAAATGTCATCCATTTTATCTGCTGAGAGAGTTGTCCTCCATCATCCTGGTAGTGGTGTACATTCCACCTCAGGCACTGGAGGAGCTGAGCCCAGTCATGAAACCGTGCTCATTGATGCCTCCCTGTGGGGGATTTCAACCAGGCCAGCCTGAAGAAATCTCTGACCGACTACCACAAACATACAACCTGTGGAACCAGAGAAGCCAACACACTTGTCCACTGTTATACCACCATCAAGAACCCGCTTACTGTGCCATCCCACACCTACATTTTGGAACGTTTGATCACCTGGCTGAACTTGTACTCCTGGTATAAAAGCAGAGACTAAAGACTGTAACACCAGTAGTGAAGACGAAGAAGACATGGTCAAGGGAGACAAAGGTGCACTTACAAAACTACACAATATTCAGGTCTTTGAATCTGAATGAATATACCACAGTTGTCACTGACTTCATCAAAACCTGTGTGGATGAGTGTGTGCCTTTGACAACATTCCAGACATACCCAGACCAAAATATATGGATGATCAGGAGATTCATGGTCTGCTGAAAGCTAGATCTGTGGCACTCACGACCAATACAAAAAGTTCAGGTGTGAGTGAAAAAGTAATTCCAATTGAACTTAGAGACGGAATCAGAAGCACGTCAGCTCTGACAGGATCTTCAGGCCATTACTTCTTACAAGGCAAAACCTAACGTCATGAATGGCTGTGATGCTTCACTCCCAGATGAGCTCAAATCCTTTTATGCACTCAATGAAAGGGAGAATAAAACTACACCTGTGCGAATCCCTGCAGCAGCTGGTGAGCCTGTGATCTCTGTCTTGGAGGCTGATGTCAGAACATCTTCCAAGAGGGTGAACCCTCGCAAGCATCAGGCCATGGTGGTGTACTTGGTAGGGCTCTGAAAACCTATGCCAACCAACTGGTTGGACTGTTTAAGGACACCTTCATCTTTCCCTGCTGCACCTTGCGGTTCCCACTTGCTTTAAAAGGGTGACAATCATGTTAGTACCCAAGAAGGGCAGCGTGAACTGCCTCAATGACTGTCGGCCAGTGGCACTCACATCTACTGTGATGAAGTGCTTTGTGGGTCATGGCCAGAAACACTCCAAGGACCTGGACCCGCTGCAGTCTGCCTATCGCCACACCAGGTCTATAGTGGATGCAATCTCACTGGCTCGTCACTCAGTCTTGGGTCACCTGGACAAAAGTAATACCTATGTGAGGCTGCTGTTTATTGATTACAACTCAGCATTCAACATAATCATACCTTCAGCAGCACACACTAAATGCTGGAGGAACACAGCAGGCCAGGCAGCATCTATGCAAAAGAGTGAACAGTTGACGTTTTGAAGATCCTTCTTCAGGACTGTTCGCTATCATACCCTCAGTTCTGATCAACAAGCTTCAAAATATAGGCTTCTGTACCTCCCTCTGCAACTGGATCCTTGACTTCCTCACTGGGAGATCACTGTCATTGCAGATTGGAAATAACATCTCCTCCTCACTGACAACCAACACTGTCGCACCTCAGGGATGTATGCTTAGCCCGCTGGCTCTACTCTCTCAACACCCATGACTGTGTGGCCAGGCACAGCTCAAATGCCATCTATAAAACACAACTATTGTTGGCAGAATTTCAGACGGAGACGAGGAGGAATACAGGAGCGAGATAGATCATTTAGTTGAGTGGTGTCGCAACAACAACCTTGCACTCAACGTCAGTAAGACCAGTGAATTGCTTGTGGACTTGTGGAAGGGAAAGCTGAGGGAACACGCGCCAGCCCTCATCAAGGGCTCAGCAGTGGAGTCATTTCAAGTTCCTGGGTGTCGTCATCTCTGATCTGGAGTGGGTCCTACGTATTGATGCAATTACAAAGAAGGAATGACAGTGGCTATATTTCATTAACAGCTTGAGCAGACTTGGTATGTCAAAAAATATACTTGCGATTTGCTACAGGTGTACCATGGAAAAGAAGCTCAGAGACCTCGGTCTGCACCCTGCCTTGTACTGCTGGATCCTGGACTTCTTGTCAGATTGCCGGCAGGTAGTAAGGATGGGCTCCCTCACCTCTGCCCCTCTGACCCTCTGACAGGGGCTTCGCAGGGCTGTGTTCTGAGCCACCTCCTCTATTCCCTATACATGTATGACTGTGTTGCCATGCACAGCTCCAGTCTGCTGATCAAATTTACAGATGACATGACATTGATAGGCCTTATTTCCAACAATGATGAGACAGCCTACAGAGAAGTTAATGCCCTGACACAGTGGTGCCAAGAAAACAACCTCTCCCTCAATGTTGGAAAAACAAATGTGTTGATTGTGGATTCCAGGAGGAATGGAGACAGGCTAGTCCCTATTGACATCAATGGGACTGTAGTTAAGAGGGTGAGTAGTTTTAAGTTCCTCAGTATACACATCACCGAGGATCTCACCTGGACTGTACGTACTGGCTGTGTGGTGAAAAAAGCACAACAGCCCCTCGTTCACCTCAGAAAGCTGAAGAAGTTTGGCACTAGTCCCCAAATCCTCCAGCCTTTCTACAGGGCACCATTGAAATCATCCTGACTGGCTGTGTCACTGCCTGGTATGGGAACTGTACTTCCTTCAATCACAGGGCACTGCAGAGAGTGGTGTAGACAGCCCAGTGAATCTGTGGATGTGAACTTTCCTCTGTTCAGGACATTTACAGCAGCAGGTGTGTAAAAAAGCACCCAGAGGATCATCAGGGACTTTACTCACCCCAACCACAAAATGTTTCAGCTGCTACCGTTTGGCAAATGGTACCATAGCATTAAGGCCATACCAACAGGCTCTGGGACAGCTTCTTTCACCAGGCCATCAGATTTATCAATACACATTGATCTGATTGCATATCTAACTCTACATTCTATTTGTCTGTACATACATGTATACAAAACAATTATGTATACAATCTTAGTGTTTGGGCAATATCCTCCCACATCTCCAGTCCTGATGAAGGATCTCGGCCCGAAACGTTGACTACTCATTTCAACGGATGCTGCCCGACCTGCTGAGTTCATTCAGCTTGTTTGTACGTGTTGATCCTCCCACATTTTTTCTTTCCTTATTGCTTGTACATAGCAATGGAGATGCAACGTAAAGATTTTTACTCCCTTGGATGTAAGAATTCAAAAAAAAAATCAACATTTCAGGGACAGTTCCTACCCCTTCACCATCAGATTTCCAAATGGAAATTGAACACTACCTCATGATTCTTTTTGCTCTCTTTTTACACTCCTTACATAATTGAATTTTTAAATATATATTTCCTATTGTAATTTATAGTTTTAAAATTATTATGTATTGTAATATACTACTACAGCAAAGTAACAAATTTCAGTACATATGCCTGTGATATTAATCCTGATTCTGAATTACTCAGAAGGTGGTGAGAGTGTGGACCGATCTGCCAGCAGAAGTGGTGAATGCGGGTTGGATTTCAACAATTAAGAGAAATTTGGATAGGTACATGGACAAGAGAGGTATGGAGGGCTATGGTCCAGGTGCAGGTTGATGGGATTAGGCAGATTGATACCTTTGCACAGACTAGGTGGGGACGAAGTGTCTGTTTCTGTACTGTACTGATCTCTGACCTTTGAAATTAATTTGCAACATAACAAGGAGCAGATCATGCTGAACTTAATGATTTAATATGCTCAGCCAACGATGTATTTCTTGCATTCTAAAATCATCCTATGAAATGTTTATTTAAAAAAAAAATAACCATAGCTGGCTGTGCTCTGTAAAGACCCAGGCCTCTAAGAACTATAAGACATTAAGACATAGGGCAAAATTAGGCCAATCAGCGCATTGAGTCTGCTCTACCATTCAATCATGGATGACTTATTGTCCTTCTCAACCCTCCTGTAACATTTGATACTCTTACTAGCCAACAACCTATCAACCTCTGCTTTAAATATATCCAATGATTTGGCTTCTACAGCTAGCTGTCCGTGACCACAAATTTCACAGATTCACCACCTTCTGGCTAAAGAAATTCTTCCTCATCTTCATTCTAAAGGGATGTCCTTGTATTCTGAGGGTACACCTTCTGGTCCTTGGCTCCCCAATCTATAGGAAACATCATCTCCACGTCCACTCTTCCAATATATGATTTTCAATATACAATATTTACAGTGACTACTGGCCCAGAGCCATCAAACGCGCCACTTAATCCTTTCATTCCTGTGATCATTCTTATGAACCTCCTCTGGAGCCTCTCCAATGCCAGCACCTCCTTTCTCAGAAAAAGGCCCAAAAATGCTCACAATACCCTGTGCAGTTTGACCAATGCCTCAGCTAAAGCCTTAGTTATAAGTATAGCTCTTGTTGCGTTCTTTATATGTACCTTAGGTTAGTATTAACAAAACATACTCTGGAAGAACATAACTAGAACTTTTATTTAACAGCAAACAGCAACCACGTTTAATACTTCCACGCTTCTAGATTATTCTGTCATTTCTGCGCATGCTCATAACTCTGTCCAATCACGTTCTTACACGGGACATGTGATATCACCACAGCTCTCAGACTTTCAGATCTGCAAATGGTATTGCTTCCGCCAGTCATAAAGGCCTGGAGCACCAGTTGACTGGGTCCTCAGCCAGAGAGATTTTCATGAATAATTACCCTATCTCTGCTAAGCCCTGTAATGGAGAGATTGCTTTTAAAACTGCAGACACACTTCTCAAATGTCAGCTGGCACAATAGTTGACTGTCCAGTGAATCATACTGGTTGGAATTTAAAGTCTGTAAAGTGAGTAAAATTCAAAGTTCAAAGTAATATATAATCAAAGCATATATATGTTACTATATACTACCTTGAGATTTGTTTCTTGCAGGCATTTGCAGGAAAATAATACAATAGAATTTTATGAAAAGCTATACATAGATAAAGACTGACAAGAACCAATGTGCAAAAGAAGACAAACTGCAAACAAAACTAATGCTAAGAACGTGAGTCATGAATCGTCCTTGAAACCGAGTCTGTATGTCATAGAATCAGCTCTGAGTAGTGGTCAATAAAGTTATCCACTCTGGTTCAGGGGCCTGATGGTTGTACGGGTATTACTGCTCATGAACCTGGTAGTGTGGGACCTAAGGCTCCTGTATCTCCTGCCCAATTGTAGAAGTGAATAGGGGCAAGGCCTGGATGATCGGGGTCTTTGATGGGTGGATGCTGCTTTCTTGTGGAAGTGCTCCAAGTAAATGTGCTCAATGGTAGCGAGAAATTCGGCTGTGATGGACAGGGGCTATATCGATCACTTTCTGTAGCCATTTCCGTTCCTGGGCATTGGTGCTTCCATATCAGATTGTGATTGTCTTTATAGATTTCTTGCCTTCTGTAATCACAATTCATCACCAGTGTTTTAATGAGCATCTGTTTATTGCAGAACCCGTTCATTCTCTAACAAGCTCCCCAAATGTTGGAAGACTTGCTCATATTGTGATATGTCCTTTTAAGAGCAGGCTGCACAGATTACGCCAGCTGTGCTACACATTAAAACTGCAACCTCCTACAATTGTTTCAGGGCAATGTTGCCCTGAGAAATCTTACAATGCTGCTTTGTGAACCACGAATTGAAGTTTTTATTTTTTTCAGTGACTTATAAAGGTGGCATAATAGTGCAGCTGGTAGAGTTGCTGCCTTAAGTGTCCAGTGACCTGTGTTTCAAGCTGATCTTTGGTCAATGGTAGTTTGTATGTTCTATCTGTAACAGTATAGATTTCCTCAGGGTACTCCAGTTTCTCCCAAATCCCAAAGAGGTGTGTGTTGGGAGATAAACTGGTCAATGTAAATACGCTCTGCTGTGTAGGTGACTGATCAGTGACTGGGCAAGTTGACCGTAATGATATTTGGGGTGTTGTGCAGTTAAGGAATAACATATCTCTACTGGACCACATAAATATTTTGGTTTAAGAGTATTATTATTTTGCAGGCCTGTGCAATAAATTGAAATGAACAATAGGGACATTTACGAGATTCTTATATGGATGAAAGAAAAACGGTTGGCAATGTGGAAGGGAAGGGTTAGGTTGACCTTAGAGTAGGTTAACAAGTTGGCAGACCACGGGCTGAAGAACCTATACTGTGCTGTAATTTCCTATGTTGTATTTGCTAAATTCAAATTAAAGATGCTGAATGCTAAAATGAGGCAGTACAGAAAATAACTTAAAAGTAAATCTATCACATTCATTGTAAATAAAAATAAGCTTTTACTTTTTGTTGCTTCTCAGCATTAACATAACTTTACTCTAGAGCATTGGGTGATCTAAATTTCTGAGGCAAGAGCAGAAATCCTTTCTCTTTCATGGATTTCATCCTGATCAATAGCATCAAAACTGTCAAAATGAAAGGGCTGAGAATTTATGTGTCTTGCAATATTTGGTTCTGCTTGGAAATGAACATTGGAAGGAGAGCAGAAAGTCTCATGAGGCCAAGATATCAGGATTTTGACAAGGAATACAACACTTTTCTCAGCTTTGGGACAAAGGAGTGAACCTTCCATTCCCTAGTTAGCTCCATGCTGTGAAATACCTTGCCTCCCACATTTTATTGGCCTGAAATCAGTTGAATATGATTCTGATTCTGAAGAAAATGTGACCTCCGGGCCAAAGTCGACAATATTTTATAGCTGCATTTGGTAACATGACTTTCTGAGGCCAATGTTGTTCTTGTTTCAGTGCTTCTGGGTCCTGGGAGGAGTTTCAATGGTTTCCATTGCTGTCGCGGTTATATACTAATGTAGTGAGTAGTATCTGAGGGCACCAGTTGGAAAATTAAATAAGTTTCACAAAGAAACAGCCTGAGATCAGGAAGATATATTCTAAATATTTAATGTTATATACACAGCACATACCTCTGCTGATATAAATTAGCTGCCCTATTGCTTCTCTAGTTACAACATATAGAAATTCAGGGCCAATGGATAAATTGTTGGTCTAGAGATAGCATTTACTAATGCATAATGTTACACTGATTTTACCAGGGGATGTGGATCTCTCTATGTAGGCAGCAATAACTATTAACAATGTAAGAGGGATGAATAGTCAGTAGTTTTGATTCCATTACCATAAAGTTCAGCTTTGTTTGACTAAAGTAACAAATCAAAATATAAAGTGCAATGGTACATACTTTTTTCTGCTTATTTACAAAGATGAGCTTTTTTATCAATGTTATATACATTGTGTCACTTAAGATCCAAATGCATGTCACAAACCTATGTCAGAATACTTCTGATATTATTTTTAATTTTTCCATTTTTGAATTATTTATAACAGTATCACTTGTACATTTCTCAGTGAAGATGGCACGGCTTGAATTTCTCAAGACAGTATTCTTCAGAAATCTGAACGACCTTGCTTTCTGCTGCCACTCAGAAAATTCCAAATAACCAAATGACAGGTTTTAAATATTACACTTCAATTTTTCTTAATTTCAAGATACTTCCAAAGTAATCAGAACTTGGGGATAAATAATTTCCAGACTACTTTCTCTATCGAGATAAAGTCATTCAAATTTTGTTTGCAATTTTTTAACTTTTGCGCTGTCAGTCAACCACAAGAATGTCATTTCAACCACAGGCTGTTTTTAGACTAAAGCCCATGGTCCTGGTTTACACCCACGTGGTCAGGTTAACATCTTAAATGTAAACAAATACAGCAGACTTTACATTTAATGCAACTCTGTAATTTAATTGACTTGAAGTTTCTTTGGGCTACTTTATATCAAATTTCAGAGGTGTGGAGAGACTAGACAAAATAATTCACACAATTATTTCTATGCAGTTGAATAATATTGACCGCACAAAAATATGTCAGGAAATTAAAACTCATTTCCAGATTGAATTATGAGTCTTCTTATTTATAAGGAACATCTCATATTGTTTCTTTTTAATTTGCAAATACCTCACAATAACTGTCTATAAATAGCTGGATTTGATTAGACTTTTGAAATGTTTCTGTTAATTCATCCTCAAAAAGGTGAAAAGATTCAAGTTATACTCTCTAATTTTATAAATACTCACATGTCAAATAATCTTATTCATTTTTCTTTCAAGCTAAAAAAACATATAATTTGCTAATTTTATCTTTGAAATTATGTGCTTTTGGCCATTTCCAAATATTTAGCTGAGATCTCAATTGCCAAAAAAATTCACACAACTCTCTCTCGGTTCTGTGTGTTCGTTCTTCATCCTTGTGTAGGCCCCATTAAATAAACCAGCCTGTGCAGCAGTATGTGCCAAGGACGTGGGTCTTTTTCCAGGACATGAGGCTGTTTAAGGACACACTACAATTATCTAAAAGATAGCATATTTTCAGAGAGAATTTCAAGGGAAATAAATTACAAGAGAAGTCTGGTTCATGCCAACAAAATGATACTTCTGTTACTGCTATCAGTTAAACATTTTAAAGTAAAATATACTTTGCTTCTGTTTTTCTAGGTTAACAAATATTGCTTTCTTGTCACCTGCTTATATTCTCAATTACCGATAGAAATGACGGGACTTGGATTTTAGCTTACCCCTTCAGTAATTTAGTTGAATCTTTCTACTTATAAATGAACTTATACTTTCTCCAGAATAACTCCAGCATTCTAGAGCTATGTTGAAAGTGGAATAGTTGGCAAGTTTCAGTACCCTTGCTACAAAAAAAAATGGACTCCTTTTCATTATTAGGTTAAGCAGTTTCCAGATGCATGTAGTTTACACAAATAGCATTCCACAAATCAAAAGCACAGCAGCTAACTCAAAAGCTCAAGAGGCATTGAGTGATTAGTTTAAATGATTCCTTAATGAGGCTTTTTAGGTGTGGAGAGCATCCTTCTTCAGTTTTTTAACACAACTTGCTAGAATGTTTTTATCTTACCTCATAATCCTTCTGAGGCTCAGCCTGTATGTATACAGATGTATCCTGAACTCAAAAGGTTTATAACTTGATTTGTGGATTACGAATACTTCCAACAGATGGTCTCCAGGATTAGATTTCTTGCCTGTAGCTGACTTGTTTTTGTATTGAACAATATACAGTAATTCCAAGTAAAACTTTCCTGTTTATTTTCACCAAAAATTCATTATGCTAGCTAAAACTGTGTGTAATAATAGTTATGTTTCTTAGCTTTCAAAACAAAAAAATGTATTGTTTAAAATAGGGGAATATTTTAAAATAATTTTAATTAAACAACTGAACGTTCTGAATATGATAAAGGTAACCAGTGACAAGAAGGGAGAGGTTAGTCTGTTAAATGATTAGTTTGGTAACATTATATTTTGTCATCAGAACCACGGTTATCACCATGTCTTAGTACAAATAGTTTATTTAGGTTAAACCAAACAGAAACGGGAACTGTTCTGGTATCTGAACATAGAGTTAAAAATATTTTCTCTCCTAGTTGATGCTTGTAGATTTTCTCTCCTTGTTACAAAATAAATTGATCAGATAAAATTGTTGGCATTTATTTCACTAGGTGGCAGTGCATTCCATAAGTTAATCATTTGAAGTACGGAAAGGTTATTTCCTCAATTTGCATTAAATTGGAGCTTTTCCAGCTTCTAATCATATATTAGGCTTCTCCTCTTCCTGAGCTTCCACAGAATGACCAGCTGGATTCATTGAGTCTTCTTCAAGTGAAATTTAAGATGTTGGTGGTTGACCTCTTCTTCCACTGGTATCTCAGGATAAATCTGGTCAATTACTTTTGTGAAATTGATCACTAGATTACATTAACCGATTTCCTTAAAATTCACCAGTAAGTGCTTACTTGCATTCCATTGAAGAAGAAAATGAGATTTCTAAAAGTATAATCCCTTGAGGCAGGTCTGCCTATCATTAATGCTATTTTCTTGTCCCTTCCCCAATATCTCATGATGTAATTCATAGAATCATACAGCTTGGAGGTAGACCCTTTGGTCCAACTGTTCCATGGAGACCAAGATTCCCTTCTAACTTAGACCCACTTAGCTGCTTTTGGCCCGTACTCAAAATCCTTTCTATCTATGTACATGTCCAAATTCCTTTTAAATGTTAACCAATTTGGCAGGAGGATGGGAAACAGAGTGATAGGTCTAGGAAGGGGCAGTTGCTTTACAACTAGATGCAGTGTGCAGTGAGACTGTCTGGAAAGACAGGTAGATGATACAGAAAAATTGCGGTCAATGGGATGAATTGCACTGTAACATGGGGACAAAATCAAAAAGGATGATGGATACAGGAATGAAGCTGTTATATTTTGAATGCACACAGTATATAGAATAAGTAGATAATCTTGTAGCAGGGTTAGCGTTTAGTAGGAATGATGTTGTGGGCATCACTGAGTTGTGCCTGAAAGAAGATCATAGTAGGGAGCTCAACATCATGGATACATACGTATCAAAAGGATGGGCAGGTAGGCAGATGGGGTGGGGTGGCTCTGTTGGTTAAAAAAAAATGAAATCAAGCACTTAGTAAGAGATGACATAGGATCAGAAGATGTAGAATCCTTCTGGGTAAAATTAGGAAACTGCAAAGGTAAACAAAACCCTGATGGAAATTATATATAGGCATCGGAACAGTAGCCAGGTTGTGGGCTACAAATTACAATGGGAGATAGAAAACACAGCCAAAAAGGCTGATAATCATGGGGGTTTCAATATGCAGATATACTGAGAAAATCAAGTTGGTGCTGGATTCCAAGACTTGTAGAATGCCTATGAGGTGGGTTTTTGGCACACTTGTGGTTGAGCCCACTAGGGGAAAGGCTATTCTGGATTGGGTGTTGTGTAATGAACTGTATTTGATTAGGGAGTTTAAGGTAAAGGAACCTTATGATAGACTTCACCCTGCAATTTGAGAGGGTAAAGCTAAAATCAGGTGTATCTGCATTACAATGGAGTAAAAGGAATTATAGAGTCATGAGAGAGGAGCTGGGCTGAATTGATTGGAAGGGAACACTAGCAGGGATGATGGCAGAACTGCAATGGCTGGAGTTTCTGGTAGAAATTCTAAAGGCACAGGATAGATACATTCCAAAAATGTATCAGTGTCAAAACATCAGCCATTTTCCTGCACAAAAAACAGGTAATCATCCCTAACATAACATTCATAAATGTGAATTCATTCATAAAAGATTCCAGCTTCTTCCCCTTTCCTTTCCTGTCCTGATGAATAGTCTCTTCTCGAAACATCGACTGTTTCTCCTGCATTTTGCTTCTGTTACTATGGAGTTCCAGCATCTGCAGAATCACTTGTAGAATCATGAATGTTCCTGCTTTTGATATAGTTGTGTGGAATTCCCTGATATTATTGATGAACAAAGGTTAAACTAAGGCATTTTAAGAAAAACTCTCTTGAATGCATCACTTAAATAATTTTTGTATATTTTGACATAAATTCTACATGGTTCAATTAACTATGAAAGGTCAGCAAAGCAAATGCCTTCTTATTTCTGTCCTGGTTTTGATTAAATCTGATTCATTGTTTTATATATCGTGAGCATTTTATTGCAAAATGAAAAAATATGATAATGCTAATCCTGTCTCAGTGTGGATGAAAGCTACACTAGTCTCAACCCTGGAATGGGAATCTTGAGCTGTTGGCTAAGGAAATTAGATTCACGTTCTTTGGAGTTTAGAAGAATGAAGACTGAGCTTTTGGAAACACTTAAGTACCTAAGGGGACAGGATGGGGTATATGTTGAAATGTTTCCACCATTGGGAGAATCTTGAATTACGAAAGGTGGTAACAAGATTAGAGGGTGGTTATTTAAAACAATTCTATCTATGAATTTATTCTCAGAGAGCATTGTTAAACTCTGGAATTCACATCACAGGAGAGTTGTGAAGTCTGGATCACTTGCTATAATTAAGTGGAGTTAGATACATCTTTGAGGTTGGGGGAATTGAAGGCTATGTGGAGCTGGCAGAGGAGAGGAAATCAGGCCTGAGGCACCTCATCCATGATCATAATTTCACTCTATTGCAAACATATTGTTTATCTTATCTATTCTATTTCATAGAATTGTAGAATCATACAGCATGGAAATCGTCCATGATGCCCATCTACAGTACGATTCATGGCATGCTTCATAAAGCAGCCAGCCTAATCAAGGACCCCAGCCAAACCCAGATATTCTCTCTTCTCCCATCAGGTAGAAGATAAAAAAAAAAGCATGAAAGCACCTACCACCAGGTTCAAGGACAGCTTCTATCCTCCTGTTATCAGACTCTTGAATGGGTCTCTTCTATCGTGAAATGGACTCTTGACTTCCCCAGCTGCCTAGTTTTGAACTTGTACCTCATTGATTATCCTCAGTTCACTTTCTCTGTAGCTTTTACCATTTATTCAGCATGAAAATTGTTTTACCTTGTTCTACCTCAATGCAATGTGTAATAACTTGATCTGTATGAACAGTATGCAAGATAATTTTTTTACTGTCTCTTGGTACGTGTGAAAATACTACTGGTAATAGAATATAAAATGGAGCAGCAGGATTTAGGAACTGAGAGGTAATGTTGCAGCTATATAGGACCCTGGTCAGACCCCACTTGGAGTACTGTGCTCAGTTCTGGTTGCCTCACTACAGGAAGGATGTGGAAACCATAGAAAGGGTGCAGAGGAGATTTACAAGGATGTTGCCTGGATTGGGGAGCATGCCCCCAATAGGTTGAGTAAGCTTGGCCTTTTCTCCTTGGAGTCACTGAGGATGAGAGGAGGTGACCTGATAGAGTTGTACAGGATAATGAGAGGCATTGATCGTGTGGATAGTCAGAGGCTTTTTCTCAGGGCTGAAATGTCTAATATGAGAGGGCATAGTTTTAAGGTGCTTGGAAGTAGGTACAGAGGAGATGTCAGGGTAAGTGTTTTAGGCAGAGTGGTGAGTACATGGAATGGGCTACCGGCGACGGTGGAGGAGACGGAAACGATAGGGTCTTTTAAGAGATTTCTTGACAGGTATATGGAGCTTAGAACAATAGAGGGATATGTTTCTAATACAACTGTTGTATGAATATGAAATATATAAGTAACTGGGATATCAGTAAACAAGAAAATAGATCATAGTGCAATAAAGGGAAAACTTGCAAGAGAAATGACTTCAGGGCTTAAGAAAATCTACCAAACAGAGCTCAATAGTAAAAATATAACAAAAGCAAAAAAACACTTCTGTTATAGCCATATTAACGTATTCTTTTGGTTTGAAACATTAGTCTGGAAAATTTACAAAGAAAAATAAGAACAGTCATGTCAAATTTTAGAAAAGACTATTTACACTCGAATGCACTTAGATTGACACTACTTAGGACAGAAGGAGGAAGAGGAATAACAGACATAAAATATTTACAGAGCAGTCAGATAAAGCTTCTAGGCATATATTTTCATCAACCAAAGCAGGATCCAGCACTCCACATGAGCATATACAATTCTGATAAACATAACAAAACTTAAATGAGAGCACAACCCAGAAAGTTGAAGAAGTTAACCATTGGAAGATTGAGACCCTGCATGGAAAACACCACCATGATTTGAGCAGATTAGATATCGACAAGGAAGCGTGGAACATCTGGCTCAGATTTGGAGACCTTCCAGCAGAAATAGACGGTTTCCTTGTGGCAATACAGGGCCACAAAAGTGAACAAGAATACATTATAAAGGACTTACAAATTCAAGATGATAACTGCAGAAACTGCCAAGAGAAACCAGTGCAATCCAGCACATTACAGTTATTGCAGCAACATAACTCAATCTGATTACTTACACATGTACTATCAAGCGGCAACCATCATTCAACAAAATCTTACTTTAAAGTATAAAGTCATAAAAGACACCATGCTTTACAAATACAAGCATGATCCATTTTTAGAGTAAGAGTCCTACAAATTATATTATGACCGATCCGTTATTACAGACAGGGCAATCCATAATAAGCATCTGGATATAATAATACAGGATGAAAAAGCAAGAACAACGTACTTAATAGACATCGCCATTGCAAACACATAACATACAGAAGTCAATAAGTGAAAAACACCAGAAATATGCTGAATTAAAAGAGGAAATTGAAAGACTATGGACCATGAACAGGGAATATATTGTCCCAATAGTAATATCTACAGCTAGTATTATCCCAAAGTCACTACACAATACCATTAAACAATTAGGCTTACATAGCAATATTTATGTAAATCTCCAGAATTTCACAATACAAAACACCACTAGAGTAGTCTGAAAGTTTTTAGCAATGAGTGTGCTTAGCCTTGCCCGTACCTCAGATTTTGCCAGCTTGAGCTGAGAAAAAATAAAAATCATAATCTACCTTACTAAGCCCCTTCAGAAACATATACTGTGTATTTCAATAAATTCCATTTTTTCAACCTTTTAACTTATTCATCCTTACAATTCTTCTTTTTGTACCTTTTTTCAATGACTGCAGATATATTTTCATAGAATGGAGGTCAGAATTTTTCATAATAGTTCAAGAGTGGTTTTAACATAAGTACTCAGTTTTTAATTTGAATCTTGCTATAAACTATACAAATTTCATTTTTAATGGCATTATGAACCTTGTCACTTGCTTTAGTGATTTTATAGTTGAGCCCTAAATGTCTCTGTTCCTTCACTTTAATTAGTTGCTTAGGTAGATTTTTAATTTCCAAAAATGGTGAATTAGGGCCACACCAGAAAGCTAAAACAAAATGAAAGTGGATTCTTGAATTACTCTCAGGTCTGCTAACTCTGCTTTTAACTGATGTGAGAAGAAGGTGAGTGGCCAATCTATTTGTGGAAAGTGCTGTCGTTATTTAAGTATCATAATGAGTTGTGATCATTTCATTTTAACTATTTTCTATTTTGCTATTCTTTCAGGCAGGTTTCCTTTAAGCCTCAAAAATTGCAGCAGCAGTAAGATGAGCCGAGTGTTTGAGATAAGTATCTTTGTATCACTGTCAGTCATTTAGGAGGAGCAGGAATGATTCATCCTGGTCAAAGAAATTAACCAGAAAACTATCCTCTGTTATCATTTCCTGCCCTAGCATTTACCAGCCTTGGAATTTGGCCACACCACTGTTGGATCCACTGCTCCTAACTTGAGGTCCCTCTTCCTCTTACAGGATCCATCTCCACATTGTTATTTGAAACTTTCTGCCATCAGGAAATTTCTCACACCATGTTTTGACTCCTATACTCTCAGATCCGAGCGCCTTGTCCCCTTAATCTCTCTCACTTCCTCGTACATGCATAGTATATGTTCTTGTAATCTTCAGCCCTATAAAGAGGCCTGGTTTTTCCCCTGAAAGGAACTGCATTCTTTCACTAAGTTATCCTTCTGCAGGAACCACAGGAGATCAAATTTAAGGAAGAGTGGAAAGTTAATTTTTTGTGTTTTTCTGATTTCCCGGTAGTGCCTATTCTGCAGAACTTTGTGAAGTAACGGACTTCAACTTTCTCCAAACTGCTAAGTTCCTTTGATAATAATACACATAATGTGTGGTTTTGTTAATATTTTCAAATGCTTTGTCAATATCCCATTGCTTTACACACACACTTCAGTTTTTTGCTACTCACACGTTCAGACACTGAATTTCCATCTTGTGAATCCCAATTGTTTATTGAAAAAATTGGCTTTAGCATTAATCCTTTTGGAAACCACTTACCATCACTGAGTAATTAATTCAAATACTTCTTTTCTGTTCTGATGGTTTCGTCCATCTTAAAATACTAGTGAAATATTCAATAGTCTTTTAACAGAAGGATCTAAGCTGATCTTGAGCCTGCCAGCACATCTTTCTTGCTGTGATAAAGTCCTACTTTGAAAGCTTTTCACATCAGCAAATTTGAGAAGTTACTTTGAGAATAAAGCAAAATAAAAGGGTATTTTCAGGAACAAATTAATTAAATACTTTCCATATTGGTTTTATAGAATAAAAGAGTCATTAAATCAAAAACGAGAATCAATCTTCTGAAGGAACTCATGGGGCAGAGCGACATTGGTATGTGCAAAGAATTGTTGTATAGACTTCTATGCCATTGTGTTTCCAGTGTTCTGAAATGCTGAATTGTTATTAGAGTATCTGCCTCTCATGCAGTATCTTCCAATTTCAACCACCCTGCTAGAAAATAACATTCCAAATCTCCAACCCTTTACTGTAAACTGAATCCCTGCAGTTATAGACTGCAGTTCCCTGTAGTTATAGTGTTGGCGCGTGGCCAAGTGGTTAAGGTGTTGGTCTAGTGATCTGAAGGTTGCTAGTTAGAGCCTCAGCTAAGGTAGCATGCTGTATCCTTGAGCAAGGCACTTAACCACACATTGCTCTGCAATGACACAGTTGCCAAGCTGTATAGGCTTGGACAACATCGGTGGTGTGGAGAGGGGAGACTTGTAGCATGGGCAACTGCTGGTCTCCCATACAACCCTGCCCAAAACTTTCCAAGGCACAAATCCATGGTCTCTTGAGACTAATGGATGCCTATATAGACTCTTCCGGCAGAGGAAGAAGCTATCTACCTGATACATGCCCCTCATCATTTCATACAACTCAGTCAGATTTCCCTCAGTCATCCCCACTCCAATGGAAGCAAACCCATCTTATCCAGTATCTCCCCATTGTCAAAATATTGGATCACAGATAATATCTTGGTGAAGATAATATAAGCACTCTCCGCACTTCTCCAGGGTGCCTATGAGAGATTCAGCAAATGCTGAAAATCCAGAAGGAACTCAGCAGGTTAAGCGGCATCTATGGAGAGGATAAACAGTCGATATCTCAGGATAACACCCTTTTATGGATGAATGTTCTTGGCCTGAAGCCAAGTGTCCTTTCCATAAATGTTGCCTGACCAGTCGGGGTAATCTCTTTATGTCATGTAATGACAAAGTTGCATACAATAATCTACACACAAAATGCTAGTACCAGCATTTTGTATGTGTTGTTGTTTGAATTTCCAGCATCTGCAGATTTCCTCGTGTATACAATAATCTAGCTGTGGCCTAGCTGCTTTTTAAATTTACTTGTACCATGATCACTTTTTTAAGAAACCTATGTCATGGATAATAATTCAATCATCCTGTAAGCCTTCTTAATCATTGTATTCACTTGTGCTGCCAACTAAAGTGATCCTTGGGCACAAATCCCAATATCCCTCAATTCATCTGTATTTCCTTGGGTCCTATCATTCATCATGTATATCCTAGTTTTCTGTCTTCGATAAATGTTTCGCTTTGAATCTTTCAGGATTAAATTCATTTTGCCATTGACCTGGCTTTCTTACCAACCAAACATAGCTCTGTAGTAATAGATTAAGCTCCTAACTATCACCACTAGTGTCAACTTTTGTATCATTCACAAACTAATTAATTGTATATTCTACATTCTACATGTAGATTATTAATGTACTTAACAACTAGCAAGAGACGTGATGAATATTCACTTTCACTTTCCAGGTCCTAAGATGCTTATTGCTAACTTCAGCTTTCCAGCACCATAGCATGACTTTTCCAAAGGGTCAGAGTTGTTTGTGAAAAATGTTAAACTTCTAACCAATATTCCTTGCTCAGCTTTTTGTTGTAAACAAGTAAACAATGAGGTCTTGTAAGCCCATGATTGATCAATATAAGGCAATGGGGTTATGTTAATTGGCCTACATCAAACCAGGTGTCACTGGCTAAGTTATTTGTACCATTATGCTTGAGTTCACAGAAGTTTGCAGACCAGACTGTGCTTTTACTTAGCATATTAAACATGGTCACAGGTATAGCTGATCAATCAATATTTGAGATATTCGTGTACTTGGAGAGTTAGCCCTCACAGCATCAATTTTGGGTGTCTGGGATCTCTGTCCTGAGATGCTTTTAATCCATCTGTGTGAATTACTTTGTCCCAGCAAAGGTATCTGCAAACATCACATGCAGATAACATCAACTAGTAGCAAAAGAATACAAATGTTAGAAAACACTAAGGATTGTTAGAAATGGGATAACAGAAAGAAGAACAAGAATTCATTCCTCAACCTTTAGATTCTGTGATAGAGAACGTATTCATTTGCAATTCATTTGTATGTTCTTTTAGTTTGTAAGAATTGTACATGCATTTGGAAATCCTTTGTATTTATAAATCTTTTGCAATTCAGTAATCTTTTATGAATCGGAAATTCGCTGTGAGTTTTAAATGTGTGTTAAGAACTACAGAGGATCATAGTTAATTGGGCATCATTTAATCCGGACAGCCATTTATTTGGGACAAATCTTGAAGAATAAAAACTAATTGAAAAAATAGCCAGGATTCCCTTTGTTTATTTGGAGAATTATATTGCTTAATTGGGATGGAAGACTGTTGCCAAACAGTTTCTAACTAGCGTCAGTCACATGCGCTGTGTGACCATTAGAAACTACACTGTGTTTAGATTGAACAGTTTTTAAATAACATTATTTGCATGTTTGTGTTCAAAAGGTAGTGATTTTTGTCACTGGCACAGCAGTTGATGAGAAATAAGCAGTAAGACAATCCAGAACTGTTTTGCTCTCTGCAGTTTCAAGCGTTCAGACTTGGAAATGCCAGAAATGACCAGGAGTGAAAATGAAACAATTTCACTACCTCAACAAATTAGGAATGACAAAGAATTTTAAGATATTGACAAACATCTTGAATGTTACCTTTGGTCCCCACCAGACACTCAGTTCTCACCTGTGGTTTCAAGTAGGTGTTTGCATGTGGTAGCATTTACACCCTGGTACACTGTTTGGACAAGTGGACTAAAGCAGGTGAGGGTAGCTGGCATGTCTGAGAAAGGATATGCCTGTCCTAATGTGTGAAGTCAGCTCTGGTGTACTGGGTAGATGAGATCTACAGTGAAATCCCAAGGTCAGGAAGATGGTTCTGCGACATCCTGTGGAGTGTGAAGGGCATGTCAAGGCACAAAAGAAATTATGGTTATCCACTGCATCTGGGGAAGACCTCACTTGTGATGTCTGCTTGTACCACTGGACCCAGACTTCCAAGGTCAAGAGACTGGAATCGCCCCAGTGCAAAGGCTTTTCCACTTTAAAAACTCTCCCACTCAGGTTTCATCATCGAATATGGCGGCAAGTGCTAGTAATGTTCCAATTGTTCTATGTTTAATTTAAATACATAATTTCATACTCAGTTAAATGGTAGTTTGCCTTTTTTTATACCTTTTTATACCTTTTTAAGTCTGTTGAAACTTTGGCCGATTGGGGTAGCTGCTTAATTGGACCAAAATGCTCTGGTCCCAATGAACCGGAATCCACTATATTTGCCTAAAGTTAAAAATCATTAAAAATAAAATAAACTGTGTATAAACTATTTTGTTAGCTGGAAGCATCTCCTCCTTGGTAGGGAGGGGGAACCCACCACTCAAGCAGAATACTTGGGTATTGGTAGCTAGTCCCCTCCACAGAGACTAGACAGGGATATAAGCTAGTTTTTGAAGAGTATATGGATATAGTATAACCTCCCAATAGCGAGGGTATCTGTAGATACCTATGTCGGATAGGGCTTAAAATTTCCTTTTATGTTTAGGGCTTTGCAGACAGTGAACCCAACAGCATCAGAGCCCCAGCATGGATCTTTACAGAACTCAACTGATCACAGACTTCGAATCACAGAAACAATCCTCAGCCTTCTTTCTGCCCTCACAATCCTTCTTGTTGTGCTCTTGGACCCTCCTGCAGTCTACCTGTATTGCACTTTCTCTGTACTGTAACACTTCAATTTGCACTCTGTTTTTGATTTACCTTGTACTACTTCAATGCACTTTTGTAATGAATTGATCTGTGTGGATGGCATCCAAGATATGCTTTCACTTACCTTGTGACAATAATAAAACGATTTACCAATCGAACAAGCATTGTAGCTTTCACAAGACGCTAGAGATGGTAAATGCTTGAACCTTATCATAGCTTTGTTTAGGTGGAGTGATGGGTAAATCCAATAATAAATGACAAGTTACGCATCGATGTGAAAGGGGAATTACTTCAAAAAGAGAAAATATGGAAACCATTGGAAAGTCAGGGAGATTTGGAGAGTCTATCTTAGATTTTTTTTGTTAAATCTATTGGCAATAGGTTTTAGGAGCAATACCAATATGTTCTATTCTGTATGACTATTTTCAAATATTTCTTTTGTAGCTTTGTATTGAAATTTTTGTCAGTAATAAATAAAATAATACTTTATTATTTTAACTGCTGCCATCTGTGGAAAGAAGAAATCATCCAAATGGATGCTGATTCCAAATGCATGTTCTTCCAAAGTTCAAAGAAAACTTATTATCAATATGTCACCATAAACCTTTGAGATTCATTTTCTTGTTGGCATACACAGTAAGTCAAAGAAACACAATAGAATCAGTGAAAGACCACATCCAACAGGACGGACAAGCAACCAATGTGCAAAAGACAAGAAACTGTGCAAATATAAAAGAGAAAAATAATCATAATAAATAAATAAATAAACAATAAATATTGAGAACATGAGCTGAAGAGTCCTTGAAAGTGAGTCCATAGGTTGTGGGAACAGTTCAGTTAAGAGGCGAGTGAAGTTCTTCCCACTGCTTCAAGAGCCTGATGGTTGATGGATAATAACTATTCCTGAACATGGAGATGTGAGTCCTGAGGCTCCTCTACCTTTCACCTGATGACAGCAATGAGGAAAGTGCATGGTATGGATGGTGGGGATAAGTTGAATTGAATTGACTTTATTTCTTACATCCTTCACATACATGAGGAGTAAAAATCTTTACGTTACATCTCCATCTAAATGTGCAATGTACAATCATAGTAATTTATAATCATTTGTAGTAAATAGAACAGTCAATGTAATATAGAGTACACTCAAATCAGAGTGAGTTGTACACTCAAATCTGATGGCCTGGTGGAAGAAGCTGTCCCAGAGCCTGTTGGTCCTGGCTTTTATGCTGCTGTACTGCTTCCCGGATGCTAGCAGCTGGAATAGATTGTCGTTGGGGTGACTCGGGTCCCCAATGATCCTACGGGCCCTTTTAACACACCTGTCCTTGTAAATGGCCTGAATCATGTAAAGTTCACATCTATAGATGCGCTGGGCTGTCCACACCACTCTCTGCAGAGTCCTGTGATTAAGGGATGTACAGTTCCCATACCAGGCAGTGATGCAGCCAGTCAGGATGCTCTCTATTGTAGCCCTGTAGAAGGTTCTTAGGATTTGAGGGCCCATACCAAATTTCCTCAACCATCTGAGGTGAAAGAGTTGGTGGTGTGCCTTTTTTACCATACAGATTTATCAGTATTGAAATTAATTTGCCATTTATGTACCTATTCTAAAAAAATTATTAACATCTTCTTGAAAGTTATCATAGAGTTTATCAGTATTAACTATGCTCCTCAATTTTCTACCTATGGATTATTGAATTAAATCATATTTCAGGTTCCTGAGTCTAAGCCATTGATATAAATGAGGATGGCTCCTATACTTGATAATCTCAGTAACTGCTCTTCAACCCCATGTTCGTTTCTATGCTATAAACAGTTATAATGTAATCCGTTATAAGACCATCAGATGGAGGAGCAGAACTAGGCCATTTGGCCCATCAAATCTGCCTTATCATTTCGTCATGGCTGATTTATTATCCCTCTCACCCCCATTCTCCCCATGACCTTTGACGCATTTACCAGTCAAGAACTATCAACTTCCTCATCTTCTTCAAATGCATTTCTGGCTTTGAATTCCTACATCCAATGGCGCGATTAAGTATAAAACTATTCAGGCTGATACTTGAGGCAATGGCTCAAAGTTGTATATGGTACATCTTTAGACACTTAACTCACAACAACACTGATATTAACCAGCAAGGACCTAGAATAGGCTCATATTTTGGACCTTAGGTTATTGATAGTTGTAAGTATCTTGCAGTCTCCTTTTTGCAAAAAATGTGAAGTTTCTTTTAAAAACATTCATTCTGATTTTTCTTGGTAGTTTTTTTAACTTATAACTTGCATTCTTTGATGATTGAAAAATGGAGGGAAGGATTAGATTGATCTTAAGAATATTTTAAAAGTTTGTCACAACATCGTGGGCTTGAGGACCTGTACTGTACTACAATGTTCTAAATTCTATTTGACTCATTGTATATGTGAACAGTTTTCCTGGATCAAATTCTCCAAATACCTACAAAATCTTGAAATTATTAATTTGATTCCAAAAATAACTGTCAAAATTTTCACAAAGGGCTGTCAGCCAATCAAAAATGGCACAATTGCCTATGGCAAACATGTCTGGAGCTCACAAGGAAGACTACCTGGCAATAAATGCATCTGAGGAGCACCAGGCATGATTGTGATGAGGATTCATTGGAAGCAAATAGCCATAATCTAACCCATAATGAAACTTGGAAAGATTTATCTTAACTTCACACCTCAACTTTTCATACAGACATCAAATTTGATTTTTCCCCTATCTGTGAAACAAGTAATAAGGACTTTCTACATTGCTCCTAATGCATCTTATGATGTGAATGTAGCACACAATTATTTTTTCCTTTGTCCACTCCATGTCTTTGTGCCCAGTTCTTGTCATCTATCATGCTGCTGCTCATTGCTCTGTTCATTCTATTCAATCTTCTAGATATTTGCTTGCATTCTTCTTGATTATATATTTTTAAATTTCCTTCTATCCTGGAACTTGAAATATTTCAAAAAGAAGAGGGTCTTCTGGAGGATGTCTCAATCACGTAACCTCTTCTTTATGGTTTCTGACCCTTAGGAAGAGTTATATAAAAATGTTCAGTTCTACTACATCAGTTGTTGTTCTTGCTCCACACAAACATAACATAAACACTGTACCTTTAATCCATGGGCTCCAGTTTTTTTATGAAGTGCCTTATAAGGCACTTTTCCAAATGGTTTGCAATGGTTCATATACACACTATGAATCATACTATCCTCATTTAGAGAGCTTCAATAAACAGCTCAATCAAGTTAATCAAACAAAACAGTTTAACATATCCATGCTGTCGTTGCTAATCCGTAGTTTTCAGTGCCAGTTAATTTTGTCCTGGAACATTTTCTCTGTAAGTTGGCAAGAAAATGTTGAATTTGTGCCCAAATTGTAACGTTGCATTTTCAATCTATAAGCAAAGTTCACAATCTCAGTGATAATCCATTAAGAAGTTTAACCAATTTATTCCTACCCTATAGCTGCATCTACCAATCTCCTCTCTTATGTCCCTTTCATCCACTCTGTTTTTCATGTATAGACTCATTTTGATGAACTTTTTCCTAGCTTTAAGTATCTTATCTTTATTTTATAGAGACTGACCGACTTGCTCTTTATTTTTAGTTATTACTTTGTTTGATATTCAAATTCATCACTGACATGCATGGAATTTAAACTAATTCCCCAGGTGGCTTTATTGGCAAGTTGGGTGGCTAATTTTCCAATTGATGTTCCAAACCTTAATTTGACATCACTGAATTGACAGATTCCACTGTAAGGCATTCTGTTGGAAATCATGGCAGATGGCTCAAATCCTTAATGAATTTTCTCGGAAGGAGGTAAGTACAATGCATGTTTCCATAAGAAAAGGTCTTGCTAGATACAGTAAGAATGGAACATTAACATATACAATTGCCTCTACATTGGTGAGACCCGTTGTAAACTAGGCACCTCCGCTCCATCCACCAAAAGCAGAACTTCCTGGTAGCCAAAGATTTTAATTCTAATTCCCATTCCTGTTTCAATATGGAAACAGGCCTGAATGAGATCACCCTCAGGGAGGAGGAGCAACACGTTATATTCTGTCTGGACAGCCTCCAATCTGAAAGCATGAATATCGATTTCTCCTTCTGATAAAAAAAAAATTACCTCTCCCTCCCCTCTTCTTCTACTTCCCACTCAGGCCTCTTCTTCTCTCCTGCCTGTCACCTTTTCCTCCAAGTGCCAATCCTCCTTCCATTTCTCCTATGGTCCACTTTTTACCCCTATCAGATTCCTTCTTCGCCAGCCCTTTACTCACCTGGTTTCCCCTATCACCTTTAAGCTCTCCTCCTTCCCCTCACTCTACCTTTTTATTCTGGCTTCTTCTCCCTTTTCTTCAGTCCCAAAATGTCAACAGTTTATTAATTTCTATGGATGCTGCCTGACCTGCTCAGCTCCTCCAGTATTTTATGTACAGCACGCTGCTTTGGATTTCCAGCACCTGCAGAATTTCTTGTGTTGTGTTGGCATGTTTGTTTCCCATTCACTTCCAGCCTCACTGTTCATAAAAAGACAGACTCTGAGACATTGTTCTACATCCCCCCCCAAAAAAATTTTGAGATGATTCTCTGAAAAGCCAAATGAATACCTAGACCCCACAGCTGATGATAGTTATCTGAGGATTCCTTTAATCTACCTTCAAAGTTAAAGCAGGAGACAAGTTGAACCAGATGGACATTCCATTTGGGTGCGAGAGCTATGGTGATCTGACTGTTCGTATTCTAAACATTCCTAGGGACGGAACAGATTGAGAAAGTGATTAATAAAATATAAAAGAAAACAGCTAATAAAGTGATCTTTGAGTTTCACAAAAGGAGGTGTAAAGTGTCCAGTCAAGGATGTTACCTTGTTGTTGTGCCTAAACCAGAGCTATGTATGAATGATTTCTTTTGCTTTACCCGGTACAGAGTGAGTGCAGCATTGGCAGTCAAAATAACTCCTCGGATTTTCAGAGACACACATGGCACCAACCGGAATCAATTTTGAAATTGGTCCCAATTTTGACTAATAGATTCGAGGCCAAGTGGAATGAATTGGTCTCTCACTCCATTGTAATTACCTCTTAAATTAAAATCAGATCCGATTGTTAAAATATTGATTCAACCTTTCAAAAGAAAAGAAAGTTTATCAATATTTAAGGGCATAGAACATTACAGCACAGGAATGATATCTCTGCTGACCATGATGTCAATTTCAAATAATCCAATCTGCCTTCACATGGAGTATCTCCATCCACATCTGGCTGATCCTGTGTTTGCCTAAATATCTCTTAAATGTTGCTATTCCACTATCTCCTCTGGAAGCACATTCCAGGAAGCTGCTACACTCTCTGTATAATAGAAAACTTTCCTCAGAAATTTCCTTTAAACATTCTCCCTCATCTTGAATCTATGCCTTCTAGTATTTGAGGTGTCTGCATTGGAAAAAGTACTCTACCTACTTTGTCCATGCATTTCATAATTTTATAAACTTCTATCAATCGCCCCTCAACCCCCAGCTCTCCAGAGAAAACAATTCAAGTTTGTCCACTCCCCTTAATAACTAATGCTCTCTAATCTAGGCATCATGCTGGTGGCCTCTCCAAAGCTGCCACTTCCTTTCTGTAGTACGTTTTTATACATACTTCCTCTGTGGAAGTTGCATGAGTCTTTACTGTTCGTTATAATAGAGACCGACACAAATATAAAACACTTAAACCATGAAATATCACATTGCTCTAAGGTTGTGATTGATGCTCCATAAATACTGCTTCCCCCTCTTCTTCCTGGTATCCAAAAATCAGTACTTCTGGCAGCGAAACATTACTTCAGTACTCGACTGGTCCATTAGCTGAGGTTTTTATGTCTGGAGAGAGGTTTAAACTCGAAAGCCTCTGGCTCACAGATACAAGTGTTACCCACTGAGCCACAGTCATTACCAGATGCAAATTATTCCCACTGCTGCCATAAAATGCTGGTGAATCGCATCAGAAATATCCTGTTAGCGATGTTATTTATGGTTACGATATAAATTACACACCTGGCTGTTCAGAACAGGAACAAGCGTAATGCGGAACTTCACTCCGATAGGAAGAAAATTATCGCTGGAGGTTTTCAACACTTAGTTTAGCTGATTTGTCTATATGAATGGCAAGTTTGCCTGCTATGCTGGTGCTAGTGTTGGTCAATCATATTTAAGACAGTAAATCACCTTGATACTTAGACATGCAAGTCGTGTGTGTGTGTCTTTCAGAAAATGGATAATGTATAGCACTAAGACTGTCCATACCATTCCATTCACAGTCTGCCAGCCATCTGTTACTAACTTCCAAGGATCAAATAACAGATGTTGAGCGAATTAAGGGATATGAGATCAGTGCAGGCGCTGAGGTAATGGGTCAGCCTTGAGCTTACTGAACAAATTCCCTTTCCTATGTTCTTATATTCTTATATTTTTAAACTCACTTCTGTTCAGAAGTTCTCTAATAAGGTTTAATCTACCCTATTCACCTCCCTTCTGTTAATTCTCGGTCTTTCTTTATCCTTACATTTCACTGCTGATGTGCCATTCCGCCATCTTCTGGACTCTTAAGCTGGCCTAGATACAAAAATTACTCTTTGCATATGCCGGAGTAATTACAAAAATTACAAAATTTTAAAATTACAAAAAATATTCTTCCAAAACTCTTCTGACGCAGTTCAGGGAATCTTTAGTAATTGCTGACCAATCATAATGTAAGACTGACACAGGCTAATAACTGTATCCAGTGTGAATACATCATTTAATTGTGCTCAGTAATCACTTATTTAATGCCTCAAAATTTCCCCAAACTATTGTCTTCTATAATACATTTTTGATTCTAAAATGTGTGGAACTAGATTTGTGATTACATAAATGCCAAGGTTTAAACTTAGGTCATGAACTTAGCTTCGACCCTACCTAAAAGGAATTCAGAATCAGAATCAGGTTTAGTATCACTGGCACATACTGTGAAATTTGTTAACTTTGTGGCTGCAGTACAATGCAATTATAGAAAAAAAATGAATTGCAGTAAGTATGTATATTTATCTACTTAAATTTTTTGAATTTTTTAGTGAATATGTCATTTTCAGGAATGACTGAAACTGTGCTCCGTTTTCTTTGACTAGGTCTTCTGGAACACCAGTTGTTAAGAGGCTTCTTAACACATCAGCCGTGTGCAAGGCCATAGGAAACACTTCTGGCCACTTTGTAGCTGCATCCACTACTACCAAGAAACTTGTGTCCATGAATGGTCTGGCAAAATCACCCACGAATCCTCTGCCAGGACAATTGAAGCTATTCCCAGCGATGGAGAGGCACCACTCTTGGCATCTTCTGGATGCGTTGGCATCCCAAACAGTGCGTGGCAAGCGGTTCGGTCTATTGATCTATCCCAGGCCACAGACAAAGGTTTGAGTCAACACTTTAATTTTGATCAAGCCTAGATGATCGGCAAGTAGCTCCTCCAACAGTTCAGCTCTTGGTTTAGATGGAACAGCAGCTCTCAATCCCAACATAAGACAGCCCCTGTCAAGGGCCAGTTCATTCCGGCACTGTTGAAAAAGGGAGAACTGGAATTTCTGCTGCACATTCCAGACATTTTGTGTTGCCATGTAGACCTGAGACAGCGTGGGTTTTTTCTCCTTTCCCTTTGAATGATCTCTGCCATAATAGGAAAATTTTCAGTTTGCATTAGGAAAAATATGTCAAGGGTAGTGTCATCTTTTGTCACTTTTTCAGGTGTTTTCTTTTCCAAGGGTAAACGGGACAATCCATCAGCATTTCCATGTTTAGTTGTCCTCTTGCATTCAATCTTGTAATTGTGTCCTCCAAGAAACAGAGCCTATCTTTGCATTTGTGCTGCTGCTGTCAGTGGAACACACTTCTGCAGCATTTAGGAACGTGATGTAAAAGCTGTGAGGCGTTCACTTCCACCATGCAGAACGTGTGACATGACAGCACCTATGCCATAAGTATATGGCAAGGTATCACGGGAAAGCTTCACTGGACGATGTATTATCATGATGCATACAATGTCTGACAACACCATTTCCTTTGTCTTTTGGAAAGTCACCTCACACTGTCTTGTCCATTGCCATTTCTTCCCAATCTGTAGTAATGAGTTCAACGGGTGGAGCACAGTAGCCAGATCTGGCAGGAGCCTGTTATAGTAACTGATAAATCCTAAAAGGGACAACAACTGTGCATGTCCTTTGACTTTGGGACATCCACCACTGCTTGAATTTTATCAGCATACATGTGTAATCCTTGTGTGTCAATGGTGTGATGACAATAAGTTGTGCTTGGTTTAAAAAATTTCCACTTGACACATTGTGCTCTGAGCCCTTAATCTTCTAATTTTGTTAAGCTTTTTTTGAGATTTTGGAGATGTTCCTTGACATCTGCACTGGGAGTCCTACATTGGGAATCCCCAGCTTGCGCGATCAGTGGGAGGCACATCTATTACACCGCTGCTACGTCAGAAGCGGTGCCGGAGGCGAAGGAGAAGGGCCAGCTTACTGGTGAGGTTGAGATGGCTTGCTAATCAGCTGCCACTCTCTAGCATACTCTTGGCTAATGTTCAGTCCCTGGGCAATAAGCTGTGCGAATTGAGAGCCAGAATCTTCTACCAGTGGGAAACAAAGGAATGAAATATTTTGCGCTTCTTGGAGACCTGGTTGACGGAGGAGATACCAGATCATGCCAACAAGCCCTCTGGGTTCTCCCTGTTCCAGGTGGATAGATCAAAAAACTCTCTGGGAGTAAAGTTCCGTGCAAACAGCACTTGGAGCGCGACACAGAGCTTACGTTGCTGGTGACCAACAGGAGTTCAAGAAATGCTTTACGATCTTCACAAAGTCATCAAGCCAACAAAGCAACACTACAAGGACAAGATCCAGACACAACTCTCCACCAACAACACAGCAGCTTATGGCAAAGTCTGCACACCATGGCAGACTTCAAAGCTAAACACAGTGGAGTTTCCAACACTGCTGCCTCTCTCCCAGATGAGCAAAATCTTTTTTGTGCTCAATTCGATGTTGCTAACACTGACCCCCTGAGGAGAGCCACTGATGTGACCTGCAGCTTGGCCATCTCTGAGGCTGAAGTATTCAGATGTTTCCAATGCATGGACAGTCACAAGGCTGCTGGACCGGACAGCATCCCAGGGCGTGTACTCAGGATGTGTACGGCACATCCAGCAGGTGTTTGCAGACATTTTTAATCTCTCTCTCTCTCCCAGTGTAGAGTGCCCTCCTGCTTCAAAACATCCACCATTGTCCCTGCACTTAAAAAGACCAAGGTAACATGTCTGAATGACTGGCGTCCTGTCGCACTCACCTCAGTAATAAGCAAATGCTTTGAGAGGCTGGTCAAGGACTACATCTGCAGCATGCTACCACTGAAACTGGACCCCTGCAATTCACCTACCGACACAACCGATCGACAGATGATGCAATAGCCACAGCTCTACACACCATCCTTACACAGCTGGAGAAGAGGGATGCTTATGTAAGAATGCTGTTCTTGGACTATAGTTCAGCATTCAACACCATAGTTCCATCCAGGCTCAACAGGAAGTTCAGAGACCTCGGCCTTCACCTTGCCTTGTGTGGCTAGATCCTGGACTTCCTGTCAGATCACCAGCAGAGTGGACTCCCTCACCTCTACCCCTCTGACCTCACCACAGGTACCCCTCAGGGCTGCTTCCTAAGCACCCTCCTTTACTCTCTGTATAACCTTGACTGTGTCACCACCCACAGCTCCAACCTGCTAATTAAATTTGCTGATGACACTACACTGATTGGCCTAATCTCTAATAATAATAATCAGGCAGTCTACGGAGAAGAAGTCATCACCTTGGCACAGTGGAGTCAAGAAAACAACCTCTCCCTCACTCGCAAAGACAAAGGAGCTATTTGTGGACTACAGGAGGACTGGAAATAGGCTAACCCCTATTGACATCAATGCATCTGGGTTTGAGAGGGTTAACAGTTTTAAGTTCTTCAGCATACACATCACTGAGAATCTCAGGTGGTCTGTACGTAATGACTGTGCGATGAAGAAGGCACAACAGCACCTCTTTCACCTCAGACGGTTGAAGAAGTTTGGTATGGGCCCCAAAATCCTAAGAACTTTCTACAGGGGCACAATAGAAAGCATCCTGACTTGCTGCATCACTTCCTGGTATGGGAACTGTACCGCCCTCAATCACAGGACTCTGTAGAGAGTGGTGCGGACAGCCCAGTGCATCTGCAGATGTGAACTTCCCACTACTCGGGAAATTTACAAGTACAAGTATGTAGAAAGGGTCCAAATCACCTCAACCACAAACTATTCCAGCTGCTACCATCCGGGAAATAGTACCGTAGCATAAAAGCCAGGACCAACAGGCGCCAGGACAGCTTCTTCCACCAGGCCATCAGACTGATTAATTCATGCTGATCCCATTGTATTTCTATGTTATATTGACTGTCTTGTTGTAAATACTATTTATTATAAATTACTATATTGCACATTTAGACAGAGACATAACGTAAAGATTTTTGCTCGTCATGTATGTAAAAAAATAAAGTAAATTCAATTCAAATTCAATTCAATGCCATCTTTGAATAATGGCTGGCATCATCCAGTACCTTTCTTATTTTTTTCAGTTAAATCTATTGCAGCAATCAAGTTGTAGTTGTCTCAGCCAACACACCCTCAGAATGCTGGCCTCCCATTTTTTCTGCATCCAATCCCAAAGTGGCTTGTTGGGTGTTGTATTTCATTTTTATGAATGCCATTCCCATTGTTCTTAGTTGGATATTTGCAGGCTTCAGCGCAGTGTCTTTGAAGTACTATTCAAACCCATTTTGTGGAATGACTGAAACAGCCAAGCCAGTGTCCAATTCCATTTAAATTAATTTGCCATTCACTTCTCCTGTAAGCCATACTGCCTGTCTCTTAATAACACACACAAAATGCTGGTGGAATGCAGCAGGCCAGGCAGCATCTATAAGGAGAAGCACTGTCGACATTTCCTGACGAAGGGTCTTGGCTCGAAACATCGACAGTGCTTCTCCTTTTAGATGCTGCCTGGCCTGCTGTGTTCCACCAGCATTTTGTGTGTGTTACTTGAATTTCCAGCATCTGCAGACTTCCTCTTGGCTGCCTGTCTCTTGTTAGTTTTCACATTATATATCTCAAGGTTACCCAATCCTATGCCACTCTCATCATTATCAGATTTTTCATAAAAGCATGCAGATTGTTGCTCTTTTTGAAACTGTAACTTGACTTCTTATCTTTTCTCTTCCCTGTGCATTCCATTTATTTTTGTCTGTCCAACATGCTCTTTACATGTGTCCTACTTTGTTGCATTTTTTACAAGTTTCTCCTTTAAATCTGTATTGGTCTGGTGCATGTGAATTCCTGACACAACGATAATGTTTGGCTAGGCAGGTGTCTGTTCAGGTGTTGCAATTTTGATATTGTTTCTTTCCTGAGTGGAACTCAATTGCATCTTTGGCTGCTGCTTCCGTTGTCACAGCAATTTCACCTGCTCTTTTAAAAGTGAATTGTGCTTCAATAAGGAGCCATTTTTTGAATGCTTTCTTGTAAGATTCCACAAACTAAACACTCTCTCTATGCATTATTAAGCTATCACTGAAGTGGCAAAGCCAGGACAATCTCTTCAATTGAATCATGTAAGCTGATGTGAACTCCTTTCCTTGGGATGAAACCTGAAGCATGCTGCAGTTAACAATGGTTTTACTTCAAATTGTTCCTGCATTATGTTCATAATATCAGCAAAGCTCATTTCAACTGGTTTAATTGGAGCAGTTAAACCTCTAAGCAAACCCTATGCTTCTCCTTCTACTGCAGTCAGCAATACTGGCATTTGTTTTTCATTGGCTATTTCAGTTGCTGCAAAATACTGCTCAGTTTTTTCGGTATAGATCGTCCAGTTATCTGTTGTGCAATCGATTACATCAACCAGTCATTTCTGCTTTTTAAAAAATGTATTATTATTATCACTGTTTAAGAACCCATGGGTGTACCCATTGCTTGTTAATTCTATCCATTTTCAATCTTTTTTTAAACTTAAATGTCTCTCTCCCTTCTGAAGGAAAAGATGCTGCACTTCAAGAGGTAGGTTAGTCATTTTGAAAGTTCCTTGTCTCCAATGTTATGTGTTGTAACTTCAGCAACTAATTGAAAGAAAAAACGATGAGACAGGATACTTGTCTGCTTAGATTTTTTACCCCATTTTTTATTGTGCATTTGCATTTGATGTGGTGGCATAATGATGTATGCCATCCATGTACTTCTTACATAAATCTCATAATGAATTACAGACAAATTAATAAAAACCAATAAAGAATGCTTAATCAAACAATATATTGACAATATTACTTGAGTATTACTGAAATATTAAATACAGTACACTCTACATATTGATTAAGGAATTTTTCCTGGACACTTTGGATAAACTCCATCCCATTCAGACCTTTTACTGTAAATGACTGCTGGGTATACATCTGCTTAGTATTTCCAGAGGTTTCTGGGTTTAATTCAGAATTCTTGCTTTTATAAATGACATAGTTGAAATTAATTCAATTATAATTTGAGAGATTCACTGAAACAAAAATCCAACCCTAATTGAAAACAAATGCTCCCTTGATGCATTCAATAAACTCAGAGGATTGTTTCCAGGAAAGTAAAATTTACTAATTTTTAAAGAAGGAACGAAATATCCTGGTGTGATGTGACTACTAGTTAGATTTTTGTTGCACCTGTAATTACATGTCAATATGTTAATAAGCTTAACTTTGCCTTCCTCTCTGAAGACAGCATGTTAGAAGAGAAGAGAGGGCTTTACTGTCAGACCTAATCCAACTTCACCTCATACTACTCCTGATAGGCTCTGCTATAGTAGATCTTGTTCTGCCTTTACCCATAATGAACTCGCTTACAGGTGCCTCCAAGTACAAATCTGTTGCTGTTGGAATACAAATTTACAACCTTCCATGATGTAGATATATAATTAGAAACTCAGAGTCATGGAATAATATGGCACCAAAATAAGCCATTTAGCTTATCATACCCGTGTTGTCTTTCATTTTTCACATGATCATGCTATGAAATGACTTCCTGAGAATTATTTTTGATGCCAAGAAAATGCTCTAAGACTTCTGAGAGGCTTTGGAGACTGTAAGACCATGAAACATAAGAACAGAGTTAGGCTATTCAGCCCATCAAGCCTGCTCTCAAACTCCATCATGTTTTATTAATTATCCCTCTCATCTCCTTTCTTCTGCCTTCTCCCCTTAACCTTTGACACCCTTACTAATCAAGAACCTATCAACCTCATTTAAATATACACAATGACTTGGAGTTTAAAACCCCATTTACAATTAGCAATTCTCCTATATTCAGGCTGCTGATATGGATGACTTTTCTGCTAGAATCCCTTCTTAAGTTCCGCTGCAATATTTAAAGGGTAATTGATCCTCTCAAGTTAAAGCAACGTTGAAAGGAAGTAATAGGATTCTCCTGTTCTGAGGTGTGATCTTGTTGGAATAATTATGTCAGAAGTGGCAGCTCTGTCTCTTGCAGATGTTCCGTGAGAAATGAAATGACTGCTGTGGGATCTGTGGCAGGAGGTGGACAACAGATTAAATTGACAGATGTGGATTCAACACAGTAAAAGGCTTGATGATCTTACCATATGAGTTTAAGACAGAAAATTGTGGGTTTAAACTGCAGTCCAGAGGCTTCACCTCATAATCTAGTTTGACAATATTTTATTTTACCCAGGGAGGGTTGTGCTATCAGATACTATCTGTGGGTAAAAATAGAAGTCCTGTTTGCCCTCTCAGATGGATGACACTAATCTGTGGCACTCTTTGAAGAATAACTGGTGAACTCCACCTATAGCTTGTCCTGTCATTATCACTACAACTGGAATGATAGAGAAAGTTTATAGATTAGCTGTAGTGTATTTGTTTATAAATTTGGAGGTATAGGATATAATATCAACTCCAGACAACTGGGGATTTCTCTCTGAAACCAGAATTGATGTTCAGTGAAATTTTCATTTCAATTGGGAATGGCTAGCTCTTGCATATCCCATGGGAAGGATCTGAGTTCAGCTGTACTATCTTGACCGATGGATCCGCTGCCTGGGTTCATTGGCTGACGGACAATAGCAGGACACTTACATGAAGTAGGAACAGCTATAATATTGCCCCAACTTGTTCATCCATACCTCTGAGATCATCCATAACTGTCCTACCAGCTGTTGGTATCCCTAACCATATTGGCAGCAGACTTATCTTCCCATCCAATAATCTATTCTTTGACAAAAACTTCGGTTGCTGCAATGGAGGCAGATTCTAATGCAGAATGAACTGGGTCATCAGCTGCCAGTTTTTGCATCAAGGAAGGTCTATCCAGTGAAGGAAGTGATTACCAATCTTACAGTGTAACAGGATGGGCTCAGCTTTGCACAGGACCCTGTTTACAGGTGCAGTTGTTCCCCAGAAGAATATGCTTTCTGCTGCATATTATCCTTCAATATTAGAATAAGAATCAAAATCAGAATCAGGTTTATTATCACTGACATGTCATGTAATTTGTTGATTTGAGGCAACAATACAGTGCAATACATACATTGTACTATATGTTACTATAAGAAATATATAATTATATATATTTATAAATATTCACACACACACACACACACACACACACACACACACACATATCTATATAAATGAGTCATTGGAAATAACTCAGAAAATATGTAGCTTGGGTGGTTGATGGTTGGGTTAAGTTGTTGTCCAATCTTGGTATTCCGTTTGCAAATGTTTCATCATCATACAAGGAGACATCATCAGTGTGCTGTTAACTTGTGGTATATCCTCCAAATACTTGGCCTTTATATACTGATCAAGCTGATTGGTTGCAGTTATGGAAACAGCTGTGATGTAAGGAAGGCATCTCATCACTGATTGGTTGCATGGAGAAATCTGTGCGTTGTGGAATTTTGCTCAAATCGACTTCTAAATAGGATTAAAGTCTACGCGTCTGTTTACAGAATTGTTTGCAGAAAGCCACCCTTCTAGGAACTCTCTTGCATGTTGTGTATTTGCTTGCACCGTGACTTTCACCGATGCCCAGATGAACTTGTGCCCCTCGCAGTCTTCATGGGTAGAGACTAGGGAGAGTTGGTCATGCCAGTCACAGACATTTGAGGTTCATGGATCCAGTATGGCTGATGTAATATTTGCTGCAGTCCACACATTGGATTTTGTAGACCACATTGGTTATGTCCAATGGCCTGCTTTGTTTCTTTTGATCTGCAGAGTTCTCCTCTATTTTGCTGTTGGTTTGTGTGTGATGGAAAGTCTTTGTTCTTGGAGCAGTTGGGCCATCATTTCTGAGATATTTTGAATGTATGGGTTCATTGTCCATTCAGAAATTTGATGGTGGAGAGGAAGAAGCTAAAAGGTTAAGAAGGTAAAAGGTTAAGCATGTACCTTTAGTCTCTTGTATCTCTTCTCTGATTGTAATAATGAGAAGAGGGCCTGAATGCCCTGGGTGATCCGGAATCTTTAATGATGGATGCTGCCTTTTAAAGATGTCTTTGATGGTGGGGTGGCTGGTGCCTATGATGGAGCTGGCTGGGTTTACAACACTGCAGCTTTTTCTGATCCTAATAGTAGCTGTACCATACCAGATGGTGATGCAACCAGTTAAAATGTTCTCCATGGTACTTTGCCATGAATTTCCTTTAGTTTTTGGTAACATACCCAGTCTCCTCAAACTCTCAATGAGGTATTAATGCTGGCATGCCTTCTTTGTAATTGCATCAATATGTTGGGTCCAGGATAGATCCTCAGAGATGTTGACACCCAGGAAGTTAAACTGCTCACCCTTTCCACTGCTGATTCCTTGGTGAGGACTGGTGTGTGTTCTCTCAATTTCTCCTTCCCGAAGTCCACTATAAATTCCTTGGTTAATAAGTTCATCTGAATCTTCTGCAGGAGAACTCATGTAACATGTGAGCTAGTTGCTAAACACTGTTAGTCCCCATTTCCATCATTACTCCTATTCCACTTTTCATTCCTAACCCCTGTGTTGGGCACAGGGACTATCTGTTTCGGTGAAAGTAGGGTAGCTAAAAATGTTTTCTACCTTCACTGACATCCTCATCATTCTCCATCAACTGAAATGTTCCAGGTGTTCGGAATGTGAAAATGAAAGGTGGAGTTGGGTTCTGGACTGAGGAACAGGGAGGTGGGAGGTGCCTACCTACATGTGCTGCAGGTCCCCACTCAGCAGTGCTGAATGGATGAGGGAGAAGTGCACTGGGGTACTGTGGTAAACTATGTATACCTCTCTGGACACGCCCCTCTGCTGACTGCTCCTGTGGCTCCTCCCACAGACCCCTGTATAAAGGCGATTGGAGGCACTGCTCCCTCCTCAGTCTCCGAGATGCTGTGCTCGGTTTTGCTGCTAATAAAAGCCTATCGGTCGCCTCCCGTCTCCGAGAGTTATTGATGGTGCATCAGTTTTATTAGCAGCAATTTTAAAACATGGAGAGCATTTTACAACCGGACAGATTGTATATTGACTCTCAATCTCCTGAAGCCGGCATCGCCTTTGAACTCTGGCTTGCATGCTTCATATCGTACCTGGAGGAGATTCGAGTGACTGAGCCTGCCACGATGCACAGAGTTCTCTCCAGGGTCAGTCCGCGGGTCTACTCCCTGATCAGGGACCTGCCGACCTACCAAGGGGCACTGGACGCCCTCACAAGACAATACCTGCGGCCGGTGAACACCGTCTACGCAAGACATCGCTTAGCGACACGGCATCAGCGGGCCGGAGAGTCAAGCGCTGAGTTTGTCTGGGCCTTACAGACACTCGTGCGGGCCTGCGACTGCAGGAGGCTGACGGCAGAACAGCACGCGGAGCTGCTAGTAAGAGACGCCTTTGTTACGGGGATCAGGTCAGTGTACGTGCACCAGCGGCTGCTGGAACACGCCAATCTTACCTTACTTTCGACGATCGAGCTGGCCGAAATGCTGGAGGCCACTCTGCATGATGCTGACGCTGTCCAGGCGCGCGATCTCCCACTGGCCCCGTGGATGCTGCAGACCCCGCAACCCGCCGGTGAATCGACCTCGGCTGCTGCTAGTCATGAGTCCATGAAGTCCCCGCAACCCGCCGGCGAATCAACCATGGCTGCTGCCAGTCGCAAGTCCACACAGAGTTGCTTCTGCGGACTCGAAAAGCACTCCCGGAAACGCTGCCCGGCCCGAGAAACTACCTGCTCCAGCTGCGGAAAGAAGGGCCACTTCGCCAAGGCCTGTAAGTCCATACCATGAGCGGGATCGAGCAGCGCCACGTGCGAGGCATGGGGCGGCCATCTTGGTCACCGCCATCTTGCCTGCCCGCCTTGTGCGAGGCATGGGGGTGGCCATCTTGGTTGGCGCCACCTCGCCCCACCTCTGACCCACGGGTGCTTACCGGGCACCAAGACGGTGATGTAACTCTGGCCTCCGTGACCCTCGACCAAAGCACTCCACACCAGCTCGCAAGGTCAACGATGGACATCCTGGTGGAGGGGCACAGGACTAGCTGCCTGTATGACACAGGCAGCACTGAGAGTTTTATTGACCCAGCCATGGTGCAATGCTGCGGACTCGTGACACAGCCAGTAAGCCAAAAGGTCACCATGGCTTCTGGATCGCATTCGACAGACATCCGGGGGGGTTGTGTGACATTGCTGGTGCAGGGCACAGAATATCGGGACTTTGTGTTACTGGTCATGCCTCAACTGTGTGCCCCTGTGCTATTAGGGCTCGACTTCCAGAGCCACCTGAAACGTGTGACAATGGAGTATGACGGGCCCCTCCCACCAATCACTGTCAGAAATCCTCAGTTTTGTGGGACTTCGCCATATACCCCGCTACTGACCACACACACACTCCAACCCACACATCCCACCCAACACCATGCCAACGGCTGCGCTACTGACACCACTTGCAGCCTCTCCACCCTCAAGATCCCTCCCCCACCGCTGTTCGCCAACCTGATCCCCGACTGTAAACCTGTGGCAACTAAAAGCAGGAGGTACAGCGCGGGGGACAGGGCCTTCATTCAGTCGGAGGTGCAGCGGCTGCTCAGGGAGGGGATCATTGAACCAAGCACAAGTCCTTGGAGGGCCCAGGTGGTCGTTGTTCAGACCGGGCAGAAAAATAGGATGGTCGTGGACTATAGCCAGACCATCAATAGGTTCACGCAGCTTGACGCATACCCCCTACCCCGCATCGCGGATATGGTCAACCAGATAGCTCAGTACGAGGTGTACTCGACCATAGATCTGAAATCCGCTTACCACCAGCTCCCCATCCGCCCAGAGGACCGCCCCTACACCGCCTTCGAGGTGGGCGGCAGGCTCTATCACTTCCTATGTGTCCCCTTCGGTGTCACAAATGGTGTCTCTGTCTTCCAGAGGGAAATGGACCGGATGGTGGACCAGTGCCAACTGAAGGCCACATTTCCCTATCTGGATAACATCACCATCTGTGGTCACGACTGGCCGGATCACAACGCCAACCTCCAATGATTTTTCCAAGTGGCCAAAGCCCTGAACCTTACTTATAACAGGGACTAGTGTGTGTTCGGAACCACTCGACTCGCTATCCTTGGGTATGTCGTGGAGAACGGGGTCATTGGCCCTGATCCAGACCGTATGCGCCCCCTGTTAGAACTCCCTCTTCCGACCACCCTCAGAGCCCTCAGACGGTGCCTGGGCTTCTTTTCCTATTATGCCCAATGGGTCCCCCATTACGCAGACAAAGCCCGCCCCCTGGTCAAGTCTACCACTTTGCCCCTCTCTGCCGAGGCCTGCGCGGCCTTCAGCTGCATTAAAGGGGACATTGCCAAAGCAACGATGCATGCGGTGGACGAGATCATTCCCTTCCAAGTAGAGAGTGACGCCTCTGACTTCGTGCTGGCTGCTACCCTCAATCAGGCAGGAAGGCCGGTGGCATTCTTCTCTCGTACCCTTCAGGGCCCTGAAATTAGGCACTCCGCGGTGGAGAAAGAAGCCCAGGCCATAGTGGAAGCTATTAGGTACTGGAGGCACTATCTCGCCGGCAAAAGGTTCACCTTGCTGACCGACCAGCGCTCAGTTGCATTCATGTTCAGCAACCAACAGCGGGGCAAAATCAAAAATGATAAAATTTTGCGGTGGAGAATAGAACTCTCCAACTACAACTATGATATCCTGTACCGCCCTGGAAGGCTCAATGAGCCCCCTGATGCCCTATCCCGGGGAGCGTGTGCCAGCGCACAGCTCGACCAGCTATACGCCCTCCGTGCACATCTTTGCCACCCGGGGATCACACGATTTTACCATTTCGTGAAAGCCCGGAACCTGCCTTACTCCCTTGAGGACATCAGGATGATGACCAGGGACTGCCAAGTCTACGGTGAGTGCAAACCGCACTCTACCGTCCTGACAAGGCACAGCTTATCAAGGCCACCCGCCCCTTTGAGCAACTGAGTGTCGACTTTCAGGGCCCCCTTCCCTCCACCGACTGCAATGTCTATTTTCTCAACATAATCGATGAGTACTCACAGTTCCCCTTTGCCATCCCCTGCTCCGATACCACTGCCATTTCCATCATAAAAGCCCTGCGCCAGCTCTTCGCTCTGTTCGGATATCCCTGCTATATCCACAGTGATAGAGGGTCCTCATTTATGAGTGACGAGCTGCGCCAGTACCTGCTGGGAAGGGGTATTACAACTAGTAGGACCACGAGCTATAATCCCCGGGGGAACGGACAGGTGGAGAGGGAGAATGCCACTGTGTGGAAGGCCACACTCTTAGCCCTTAGGTCAAAGGGATTGCTGGTCTCTCTCTGGTAGGAGGTCCTCCCCGAGGCACTCCACTCCATCCGCTCCCTGTTATGTACGTCCACCAATGTCACCCCTCATGAGCAACTCTTTTCTTTTCTCAGGAAGTCTGCCACTGGGACCACCCTACCGGCTTGGCTGACGTCCCCGGGGCCAGTGCTGCTCCGGGAACATGTGAAGAGCAATAAATACTCCCCGATGGTCGAGAGGGTTCACCTACTACATGTGAACCCCCAGTATGCCTACGTGGTCTTACCTGATGGGCGGGAGGACACGGACTCAGTCCATGACCTGGCACCCGCAGGAGCACCAGACCCCTACCCCGAACACTCCACGGTGACTATGAACTCCGTACCCACCGATGTATATATCCACGAGACACCGTACACTCCAAGTCCTACACAGACTCCTCCCGACCCTCCCATACCGGGTGCTACGCACACACATGAGGGGTTACTGATGCCTAATGGGCTGGCACCTCAAGTCAGGCCGGAGCCAGCACAACCACCGTCACTGGTGCAATCACCACCGGTGCTACGTAGATCGCAGCGACAGACTCGACCACCTGATAGACTTAACCTGTAAATATACTTGTAAGAAACTTTGCCCCGTGGGGACTCTCTTTTAAAACAAGGGGGGGGGGGGTGAATGTGGTAAACTATGTATACCTGTCTGGACACGCCCTGCTCCTGTGGCTCCTCCCACAGACCCCTGTATAAAGGCGATTGGAGGCACTGCTCCCCCCTCAGTCTCCGAGATGCTGTGCTCCGTTTTGCTGCTAATAAAAGCCTATCGTTCGCCTCCCATCTCCGAGAGTTATTGATGGTGCATCAGGTACTTGGACACCACATGAACAAAAGTAACGTTGACCTCTTCTGAGCAAACCTTACAAATGGGATATGACAATATTTGCAATCATTACACTGGTGATTATACCCTCTTTGCAAACCCTCATAGCATCTTTCTATGCATTGGAAAGTGAGGGAGAAATTTGCCTTTAGTTGCTTATGCTGAACATGTGCAAGAGTATTGGCTATTGTTTGTACTCAGCTTCCCACTTTTTGTTACATTAGCATGAAAGTTATACCTCTCCCCTGATGTGCTGTTTTTGCACAACTCAGCTCAGCTGCACACCACCCCGCATTAACAAGGACTCAGAATGGGCCTAAGGGTGTGGCACGGTAGTGAATTAAATTGACTTTATTACTTTCATCCTTCATAGACACGAGGAGTAAAAATCTTTACATTACATCTCCGTCTAAACGTGCAATGTGCAATTTATAGTAATTTATAATAATGAGTATGTACAACAGGATAGTCAATATAACAGAAATACAGTTGTGTTAGCATGAGTTAATCAGTCTGATGGCCTGGTGGAAGAAGCTGCTCCTGAGCCTGTTGGTCCTGGCTTTTATGTAATGCTATTACAGTACCAGGTCTAAGTTAGGGGTTCAATTTCTGCTGCTGTCTGTAATGAGATTGTACCTTCTCCCCAAATAAAGCTAGTCTTCAAATCTTTAAAAATTACAGTTTAATTCTTGAAAATCAGATCAACTAAAACAGCTAATTACTTTGTGCACATTTACTATTAATCAACATAACAACTAAGGCAGCTTTTTAAAGATAAAGTCACAAATTATTGATGTACTTTTGACAAAAAAAACTCATCTTAAAGAGATTAAAAGCTAAGCCAATGTCATATTGTGCTAGGTTTTACTAAGTAAATTTATCACTATTCGGAAATGGAGGGTTGACTGAGCTGACCTTCTGTATCTGGGAGCAAGGAAGAACAGACCATATGAGACCATTAGCTTCAGCGGTAGACCTGAACTCAGTGGCCGCTTAATGCCTCTTTGGAGCACACCCACTATCAAAGGACTTTGAGGTGTGATAAGCTGCAGGTTTGAACTCCAAGATACTTTGTAAATTGATATGCACGGGGGATATCTGTGGTGAACTAGATATACCTGTCTGACTGCTCCTGTGGCTCCTCCCACAGACCCTGCTGACTGCTCCTGTGGCTCCTCCCACAGACCCCTGTATAAAGGCGACTGTGGGCTGCTGCTCTTTCTCATTTCCCCAGGATGTAGTGTTGTTTATTCTTCCAGTCAATAAAAGCCGATTATCTCGTTTCCTACGTCTCAGCGTGAGTTATTGATGGTGCATCAATATCTCTGCCATTTCTCTTTAGCAATGCCAGCAAGAGGTGAGTACAATCTTGTCCCAGTTTCTTTTGTAGCTCTGTTATTAGCTTAATTCAGTCAGATGATCCAATTCTATTTGAAAGCATTCTTTCTATAAGAAAACTCAAGAACCATTAACCACAAAGCTAAGTAAAAGAATTTCACACTTCCCAAACAGGAAATGCCTAGATATAATAGATTTGGAGAGGATATTTTCAACAGTGAAAGAGTCTAGAACAAGGCGGCACAGCCTCGGAATAGAAGGAAATCCTTTAGCCCCAGGGTAGCAAATCTGTGGAATTTATTGTGACCGACCACTGTGGAGGGCAGGTCATTGGGTATATTTAAAGGAGAGGTTGATAAAGTCTTGAGTAGTAAGGGCATCAAAGGTTACAGGAAGAAGGCAGGAGGGGGATGAATTGGAGGCAAAATAAATCAGACAAGCTCGAATGGCAGAGAAAATTCGATGGGCTGATTGGTTTAAACTGTTCCTACATTTTATGGTCTGTTGATTTGCTATTGATGGGTCTTCAGTCAGGGGTGGCAGTAGCAATGCCTGTTAGAAACCATGGCCTACACAGGTCCCCTGCTAGTGGAGCAAAGTGAAGAGAATCACAGATTTGTAGCTTAAACTTGATTCTCCAGATTCCCAACATTTTTAGAGACTCAGGATGGAATATACTAGTACTTGAAAATTGCATCAAGTTCAGGTTCAAGTTTACATTTATTGTTGTTCAATTGTGTACATGTATATAGCTAAACAGAACAAGGTTCCTCAGGAACCATGGTGTAAAACAGAGTGCATATATCACATAAAGCAAATGGAATAATATTAACACAATAATATTAACAGAAAAGAAGTATTTTGTAGAAGTACAATTTGACATAAAGTGCATATCTGGTGGTGGCATCCGTTAGTCTCGCAAGACCATGAATCTGTGCCTGGAAGGTTTCCAGGGCGCAGGTCTGGGAAAGGTTGTATGGAAGACCAGCAGCTGCCCATGCAGCGAGTCTCCCCTCTCCATGCCACCGATGTTGTCCAAGGGAAGGGCAAGGGCCGATACAGCTTGGCACCAGTGTCGTCACAAGAGTTGCCAGAACGAGGTTGAAGACAATGTCGGACTGACTTTGGGACCCCAGCTCCGGATTTGTCCTCAGGGTTTACTCCCGAAGCCTTTCCCATGAGTGGGTATGGCCGCAAGGCAGCGGAGGTTTGAAATCAGAGTTTTCCCTCTCTTAGATGGACTGCCTTCCCAGACTGACGAGCTCCATTTACCCGAAGCACTGGCTTTAAGGCACCAGGACCTGCCTTCTCCCATTCTCCTGTCAGTAGAAACAGTTCTGCCGGGCTTAGAGGCTAAGTCACACAAGAGGCCAGGAGTTGGACTTGGTTGTCAGAACTGTTTGAGTCGCATGCCGTGAGGAGCTTGTCCCCACTACCACTCCTCGGCTTGACAACCTTAGGAATCAGTGGATATGCTGTCATTAATAATGTGTACTGGGTGGTAGCAGCGTGTTCAGAAGTCTCACAGACTGAGGGAAGAAGCTGTTACCCAGCCTAACAGTTCTTGCTCTTATACTGTGGTACCTTCTACTCGACAGTAGGAGGCCGAAGAGGCTGTAAGATAGATGGGAGGGGTTATTGACAAAGCTACTGTGAATGCAGCACTTTTGGCATCTGTCCTGGATGGCAGTGGGTTGGGGGAGACCCCAAGGATAATCTCAGTGGTCCTCACAATCCGTTGCACGGTCTTGCAGTCAGAGGCCTTGCGATTCCCACACTAGACGGTGATACTATGGTGAACTACATATACCTGTCTGGACATGCCCCCCCTGCTGACTGCTCCTGTGGCTCCTCCCACAGACCCCGGTATAAAGGCGATTGGGGACACCGCCCCGGCCTCAGTCTCCAGGATGTTGTATGATGGTCACTGTGCTTGTGCTTTCTTCCAGCCAATAAAAGCCTACCTTAACCCACGTCTCAGAGTTATTGATGGTACATCAGATACAGCTGATCAGGGCATTCTTGATTGTGTTACAGTTGAATATGGTTAGAATCAACTGGTGTAATACCTGTGCTATGCATTTCATTAGGGTTGCCTCATGTCTTAAGCTGGAGCCTTACCAGTCACTTGCATGATCTGATTGAAAGTCATGTCTGGTAAGCATCAGCCCTGTTGATTTCAGAAATTTTGGCCGCTTTTTTCAGCATGAGCATGCTGTAGGTAGACGGAAATTCTCTCCATTGTACCTTGCAAACTGTGTGCATTGAAGTGTGGGTCTACCAATTTACTGCTTCTCTCTACCTGTCTCAACATAACAAGCATAATAACATCCAACATTTCTGGCATCTCATGAAAAAAAGATGTTGAAAGCACTATAGCGAAGTATCCAGCAGCATATTTATTTGCATTCCTCAAAGGGTAATATATTTTACAACAGCATCTCCTTCAATACCATTTCCTGAAAAGAAAACAGCCTGCTATTTCCTATTTTTCCCCAGCAGAGAGAAGTTGGATATTAAAATCTATACACGAAAATTTACAGTACTTCTAACATTTTTCTTTTCTTTATTTACTCAGGAAGTTGTGTATGAGACTACTTATTCACAAAATAACTATATCATTAAACATGTTAAGGAGAGGAACTATTCTGCTGCTGTTGCCAAGATCTCTCTGTTAAAGTTCATAGGTTAATAAATGCCAGAAAAATTCATGGTAGCCAGTGTAAGTAAATAACGAATTTTATTAAATAATTAATATCAACCTACTTTGAATTGTGATCTTAAAAAAGACAGGAAGGTCACAAAGACCATCTGGAAAGATAATAGGATTGGTGAGTGATTACTGTGGTCTGTTAGGATCTGTTGGCTGCACAGATTTCCTGCAGCAAAAGATAAAGTTAACGTTTTTCTCTAGCAGATGGAGAGTAAATCAATGCATTAAAGAAACTAATGCGCCAAATTTTAGTTCTGTATCTGTACAATTTACCTAATGGGTATGGGGGGATGGGCTGGTGGGTGTGGGGTGATAATGGGTGACAATTGTAATGGGTTGACAATCTGAAATGGCTGTAATTTTTCTGACTTATTGGTGTAAATCAGAAAAATGACAACTGAAAGAATCATCACCCTGTAAATATTAACCACAATGTAGCCCAGATATCTGTGGGAGTGACCTGGTGGAGCCAAAGTGTTTAAAAACAGGCTGATTTTCGTTTATCCAATTTTCATTTGATTGCAGTGGAAATCGAAATATGATGCATTTTGTTAGGGGTAGATGAATGCGGCCCAATTTGAATGTAACCTCCATTATATCCTTGTTTATAATGCCATTGTAAAGCCCTTCATAGTGAGTCCTGTTTCCAAGGTTGTGATATTTCTTCCATAAGACACTAACCATGGCAGCTTGCTGCAAGATATCAGGTTGCTTGCAGATTGCAATGAACATTAAAGGATATAATTTGTTAAGAAAATTAATTTTTTAAAGTAATATTTATTTTATCAACAATATTGATCTGTCAGTGGTGATACCATAAATTATAACTAAAATAGAAGGAATGTAATTGTGACAAAATGAACATTGCAAAAAGAAAGAATAGGGCTTTATACTTACAATTATAAATATTGAAGAACCAAAGGAATAAAATGATCCCTCCCAGAAATGGAGGCTTAGATACCATAATCATCACAGATTTGAAAAGACCATAAGACATAAGAGCAGAATTAGGCCATTCAGCCCATTAATTCTGCACCACCATTTGATTATGGCTGATTTATTATCCCTCTCAACCCCATTCTCTTGCCTTCTCCCTTACTTCTTAGGAACCTATGAACCCTCACTCTAAATATACTCAAAGACTTGTCATCCACAGGTGTTTGTGGCCATAAACTCCCCAGATTCACCGCTCTCTGGTTGAATAAATTCCTCCTCATCTCTAAATGGATGTCCTTCTGTTCTGAGGCTGTGACCTCTCGTCGTTGATTCTCTCACTATTGGCACCATTCTCTCCACGTTCACTTTATCTAGGCCTCTCAATATTCGATAAATTTCACTGAGATCCCCTCCCCCCCCAATCTTCTGAAATCCATTGAGCACAGGCCTAGAGCCATCAAATGCTTCTCATATTTTAACCCTTTCATTCCTGGGATCATTCTCATAAAACTCCTCTGGACTCTCTCCAATGTCAGTTCATCCTTTCTTACATATGGGGCCCCAAACTGCTCACAGTACCCCAGATGTGGTCAACCAATGCCTTATAAAGTATTGTAGCGGTGTGCTACACGCAGCGCGGAAATAACGACACGTAGTCAGTGAGTTGCAGTTGCAAAAGAGGTTTATTCAAACTTCGCGGCCTCGCTTTAAAGCCTTCCTGTTCCTGCCCTCCCCGGGCGGGAATGCTGTAGGGGGCGTGTATTCACAGTCCCGTCCCGCGCGCGGGCTTTTCCCCTTGCTGGTGAAGCAGGCTTGGCGCCCTCTTTGGGACCGGCCTCAATGCCGGCGTGCGCCACTTTGTGAGCTGGTTCGAGTGCGCTGGGAAGTGGGTCACCACATAACCCCCCCCAGAACCGGTGATACACCCCCCCAATGTCCTCAGTCTGGGTCGGACTCTGTTTGGGAGGTCTGCCTCTGCGCCGCGGTGCCTGAACCTCGACCGGCTGTGCCAAGTCCACATGGGCGGGTTTGAGTCGGTCCACCGTGAAAACTTCCTCTTTCCCCCCAATGTCCAGCACAAATGTGGACCCGTTGTTTCTGATCACCGTAAACGGCCCCTCGTAGGGCCATTGTAGCGGTGTCCGATGTCCACCCCATCGTACAAAAACAAACTTACAGTTCTGCAGATACTTGGGTACACAGGTCGGGTTCTGTCCATGCTGTGAAGTGGGTATGAGGGCCAGGTTACCGAGCCTGTCATGTAGTCTGTCCAGGACTGCTGCGGGTTCTTCCTCTTGCCCCCTTGGGGCTGGTATGAACTCTCTTGGGACGACCAGGGGTGCTCAGTACACCAACTTGGCCGATGAGGTGGCAGATCCTCTTTGGGCGCCGTGCGGATTCCGAGCAGGACCCAGGGAAGCTCGTCCACCCAGTTAGGCCCTTTGAGGCGGGCCATGAGAGCCGACTTCAGGTGACGGTGGAAACGCTCCACTAGTCCGTTCGACTGTGGGTGGTAGGCAGTTGTGTGGTGCAGCTGTGTCCCCAAGAGGCTGGCCATAGCTGACCACAATCTGGAGGCGAACTGGGCGCCTCTGTCAGAGATAATGTGGGCCGGTACACCAAAGCGAGATACCCAGGTTGTGATCAGTGCTTGGGCGCAGGAATCGGAGGTGGTGTTGGTGAGCGGGATCACCTCTGGCCATCTTGTGAACCGGTCTACGATAGTCAGGAGGTGCCACGCTCCTCGCGACACTGGCAGGGGGCCCATGATATCCACATGAATGTGGTCGAAATGCCGGTGGGTGGGGTGGAACTGCTGCGGCAGGGCTTTGGTGTGCCACTGCATCTTGGCTGTTTGGCAGTGCATGCACGTTCTGGCCCATTCACTGACCTGCTTGTGGAGTCTGTGCCAAATGAACCTGTTGGCTACCATCCGGACAGTTATCTTGATGGAGGGGTGCGCTAAGTTGTGAATGGAGTTGAAAACGCGTCGCCGCCAGGCTGCCGGGACGATGGGGCGGGGTTGGCCAGTGGTGACGTCACAGAGTAGGGTCTACCTGGGCCTACGGGGAGGTCCTGGAGCTGCAAACCGGAGACTGCAGTCCTGTAACTAGGGATCTCCTCATCTGCCTGCTGCGCCTCCGCTAGTGCTTCATAGTCTACCCCCTGGGACAGGGCTTGGATGTTAGGTCTGGAGAGAGTGTCCGCCATGACATTGTCCTTTCCTGAGACATGCCGGACATCTGTCGTGTATTCAGAGATGTAGGACAGATGTCGCTGTTGGCGGGTCGACCAGGGGTCGGATGCTTTGGTGAACACAAAGGTAAGCGGTTTGTGGTCCGTGAACGCGGTGAAGGGCCTACCTTCTAAGAAGTACCTGAAATGCCGGATTGCCAGGTACAGCGCCAACAGTTCACAGTGGAAAGCACTGTATTTGAGCTCGGGTGGTCGTAGGTGTTTGCTGAAAAACGCCAGGGGTTGCTAGCGACCCTCGATGAGTTGTTCCAGCACTCCACTGACTGCCATGTTTGATGTGTCCACTGTGAGGGTGGTAGGGACGTACGTTCTGGGGTGACTGTATAAACTCCTCAACCTGGGCGGCTGTCTCCTGGTCGAGGGAGCACACCAGGTGTGGCATCCGAGGTTATCTGCCGAATGTGGAATTGGGCTTCTGCTTACTGGAACCATAGGTGAGGTCGCAGTGTCCAGAAGCTTGGCAGTTTTAACGAAACTGCATGAACAGATGAGGCATCATTCATCTCCGGTCCAAATATCGTTTGGGCCGTCGGGGTCACCAATTGTAGCGGTGTGCTACACACAGCGCTGAAATAACGACACGTAGTCGGTGAGCTGCAGTTGCAAAAGAGGTTTATTCAAACTTTGTGGCCTCGCTTTAAAACCTTTCTGTTCCCGCCCTCTCCGGGCGGGAATGCTGTAGGGGGCACGTATTCTCAGTCCCGTCCTGTGCGCGGGCTCTTCCTCTTGCTGGTGAAGCAGGCTTGGCGCCCTCTTTGGGACCGGCCTCAATGCCGGCGTGCGCCACTTTGTGAGCCGGTTCGAGTACTGTGGGTCGCCACAGTATCAGCATTACATCCTTGTTTTTGTATTCTAGTCCTCTTGAAATGAATGTTAACATTGTATTTGTCTTCTATACTACCGACTCAAACTGCAAGTTAACCTTTAGGGAATCCTGTACTAGGACTCCCAAGTCCCTTTGCACCTCCAATTTCTGAATTTCCTCCCCATTTAGAATATAGTTTATGCTTTTATTCCTTCTTCCAAAGTGCATGACCATCTACACTGTATTCCATCTACCACTTCTTTGCTCATTCTCCTAACATGAAGTTCTGCAGACTCTGTTTTTATCAATGCTACCTGCCCCTCCACCTATCATTGTATCATCTGCAAACCTGGCCACAAAAAGACTCAAAGCCAATGACCCTGACTTTCTAAAAAAAAAGAGTATGAATGAGAAATATTGGTTTTCAGAGGAATCTGAGTGCTTTCGTGCACAAAACACAGCAAGTTCACGTAGCCAGTTGGAAAGCAAACAGTGTATTTGCCTTTATTATCAAGGAATAAGTGCATAATATAGTATAGAAAAGAAGTCTGTTTGCAGTTTCAAGAACCTTATAGAAACTGCACCTGCAGAACTGTTTGGTAGTTTGGTCTCTCGGATCACAAAACCTGGGCTCAGGTAGATTCCAAGTTGATAACTTCCTTGCAGAACCCATCTTGATCCCTGTCAAGAGATAGGGGGATGCAGAAAATTGATAAAATAAGCAGGCATTTGGATACATCCAAGAACATTCAATGTTTATTAACACTAAACTCATATTCAAAACAAAATTACTAAATATTTCAGAAATAAAAATGCTAAACCACAAGCACTAAAAATGAATGAAAATACTTTTAATACATTAAGATGACTGTAAAGTCCTTACCTTCTTCCTTCACAAATACTCCCCTCCATTGAAGCGAAGGGTTTCACTGTTCCTGTGAACTATCGCTGGTTCTAAAAGAGGATTCATTATCATAATTAAGGAATGTCACAACAGTTGGGACTTCAGCACTCAATAGGGGTTCCTGAATTACTGACATTGATGTGAAAAGGGGAAGGTAATGTTGGAATATAGAATTGTAGACATTCCTTTGGAAAATCTGAGCCTGTAATATTGGGGAAATTATGGCAAATCATCTTCTCTCATAGACTTGGCAAAAATAAACTGTTATTCAGATTGGATTTAGGAAAGCGCAATAATCCAAAAATACCTTTTGTTTTACCACTTTAAGATAAGTATATCCTTCCTCAGGCAGATAGACCAAAAATAGTGAAATATTCTTCCGGCATAAACAAGAGAAAATCTGCAGGTGCTGGAAATCTAAGCAACGCAAACAAAATGCTGGAGGAATTCAGCAGACCAGGCAGCATTTATGGAAAAGAGACCCAATGTCTGAAACGTTGACTGTATTCTTTTCCATAGATACTGCCCGGCCTGCTGAATTCCTCCAGCATTTTGTGTGTGTTACAAATATTCTCCAGGAGTCGTCTCTATAAAGCACTCATAATTATTAACAAAACTTCTTTAATCTTAAATTATAATAAAGGCAATTATTAAAAATAAAGGCTAAAATTCATTTATAATATAGATTTTGGTTTCTTGTCGTGCGAGCAGAATTTCAATGATTTGTGTACCAGAATGCTATGAAAGTTAATCGCTTTCAGTCTTATACTATTATCCCATTGCTCTCCTTCCTAAGAAAAACAATATTTTTCACATTATATCCCATTCTCTTACTTTTATCTGCATCATTAAAATCACTATACTTTGCAGCCTCTTAATTGCATCGAAAGCAAACTTTGATACACTACACTTGGGTTCCCCACCCAGGTCATTGACACAAAATGTAAATAGCATCTTTATGATGGCAAGGAAAATAAGTACAGTAGAAACATTCAGCGTTTGAGGGGCCTGGGGTGGTTTAAGGACACTGAACTGGACAGCTCTGTTGGAGGGGAACTGTGGATCATATTTATAAATATATCACTTAAAGTATCAAACAGATTTACAGAACTGGCGAAGCGGGAAGCAGAGAAATAACTGTTCAGTGTCTGTATTGCACAGGTAACTAATAAGGAGGTGGGGGATTAAATCAAATGTGCATGCTTATGGTTGGTTGCTGGCAATGATTACAGGAGGGAAGGGGAATAGAAGGGGTAGAGGAAGAGGTTAGGGGTAAGAGCAATAGGAAGGGGAAGTGAGACATAAAAGAGTGTAATAAGGTCAGCAGACTGTTAATGAGGGTTTATGTAGGGTGAAGAAGCTGGGGATAGGAAATAAACAGACAGAAGGCAATTTAAATGGCTTTAAATTGGAGGTTACAACTCTGGAGAGGAACCTGAGAATGCTGCTGAAAACCAGAAAATCATAAGACCATAAGATATAGGAGCTGCATTAGGCCATTTGGCCAAATGCATTTCCTCTGCCATTTCATCACTGCTGATCCATTTTCCCTCTCAGCCCCAGTCTCCTATCTTCTCCCCATATCCCTTCCTGCCCTGATTATCCACCTATCCACCTCTGCCTTAAATATACCCAATGACTTGGCCTCCACAGTTGCCTGTGGCAAATAATTCCACAGATACACCACTCTCTGGCTAAAGAAATTCCTCCTCATCTCCGTTCTAAAAGGACACCCTTTATTCTGAGGCTGTGTCCACTGGTCTTAGACTTTCCCTCTATAGGAAACATCCTGTCCATGTCCACTCTATCAAGGCCTTTCAACTTCTAATAGGTTTCAAACAGATCACCCCTTATTCTTCAAAGTTCCAGTGAATAGAGACCCTTCATGCGAGAAGCCTTTCAATCCCAGAATCATTTTTGTGAACCTCCTTTGAACCTTCTCCAGTGTAAACACATCCTTTCTCAGATAAGCAGCCCAAATCTATTCACAATACTTTAAGTGAGCCCTCATGTGTGCTTTATAAAGCCAGTTATGGAAGCAGGTTTAGGAGCAGAATTTGGCCATTTGCCCTGTTGAGTCTGCTCTGCCATTCCATTATGAATGATCTATTTAATTTCCTAATTTACCAAAAGCATCAAATCAATGCAGTAAGGAAGACTAGGGATAAAATTAAAAGGATCAAGCAGAAGTTCTGGATGATAAGATATAGGATACTGATATGCTATGTTCATGTTGTGGAGATCATCGTCTTGGCACTGAGAAAAGCACTGGAAATGTCAACCAAATTGAACAGAGGACACTTTGAACTTGGATAATGCAGCTAATTACCTAGGGTTAGAGAAGAAGTAAAAGTTCTCCGGTGATATTCTTCATGGCTTCATAATTATTAAGGAAGCTAAATGTTAAGGAAGCAGCACAAGCTCTAGAAAGCGGAGATAGAGCTTAAGATTCGAGTACTGAAAGAGCGCAAGACACTTATTTGTTTTTTTCCATCTAGTCTTTCAATAAGAATCCAAGAATCAAACTTATAACTCTTCTATTCAAAATTAAATAGGGTTTTAATATGGCTTACTGTGTATCATAAGTGATTGTCTATTGGCAGTTGCAAAGTAACTTTATATAACATTTATCATTGACTTTACTTTTCACCACTTAGTTAGAATGACATTTATTTGGAGACAAAAATTGCGGCATCTGACTTCTGATCTCATTATTTTTCTTAACCAAAATGGAAAGTAATTGTGCAATCTCATGCATTCCTTGTAACTCCAAGTGCCAAGAATATGAAATATTTTCAAATCAAAGGGTCTTTAACTTTTGGTTTCTATTATAAATTGCCCTTTTCTATTACAATGTTACTGTACAATTGATTTTGGCAGAGCTATTTATAGGCAGATTCCTTACAGGTATGCAATATATTGTTTTAAGTAGCAAGCCCACTCTTTTAAGTGCATGTAAATTTGGAGATATCATGACATGCATGAGAAATCTATGAGGTTAGATAGATGATTCCTTAGAGATCAGGTTTAAGTAATAGCATAACAAAAATACTGATCAAGTAGAAAGAAAATACATTCAAGTCCCCTATACATCATGCCCCCTGAGCTCAAAATGAAGAATTGTATTCTATATTGCAGTCGACTTCTGAGCATATCCCTACAAAATCCCTGCCTTTAAGCGGCCAGAGCCTTTGCTTTCTTTCTAGCCTAATATAACTCCAGGTCCATTACAACAAGGTTGACCTATAACCATATGCTTATACTGAACTGCTGCCAAAAGGTGTAATAATAATAATAATAAGACCAGCAACTATGGGAGCAGTTTCAAATCCAACAATGCCATACTTGACCTAGATGATTCGATAAAGTCCTGCATACAAATTAGAAGTTAGAAGAACTTTCATAAAGTCACAGAGCATAGAGATGTGCCATTCAGCCCAACTGGTTCATCCTGACTAAGATCCCATGTCAGCTAGGTCCATATGCCTGCATCTGGCCCATATCCCTTGAAACCTTTCCTATCCATGTTCTACAGAGATGGTGCAAAATAGCCTGATATAATTGATGCAAGAGGTTCTACAGATGCTGGAAATTTTCAGCAATACACACAAGATGCTGGAGGAACTCAGCAGGTCAGGGAGCTTCTATGGAAAGAAATGAACAGTTGACATTTCATCCCATAATTTCAACTATTCATTTCTCTCCATAGATGCTGCCTAACCTGCTGAGTTTCTCCATCCCCTTGTATGTGTTGGCCTAGTGTCATTATTGCCACAGCGGTGTATACTGTACATCAGACAACATCCTAAACAGCTTCAGTTGGAATTTCCAACATTAATATTATAGTAGACAGAGTAGAGTTGGGAACAGATGTATAGTGCCAATGAGAAACAAGTCTTAGAGTCCTGAAAATTGAATAGAGATCCCATGAATTTGCATGGTATCAAGTGAAACATAGCTAAGAATGCTTCTGTTGATTACCATTTCAGAAGATGAATCAATACGTCTCTATATTGAATAATCTTGTAAAACGCAAAATATTGTGATTGCTGGAGATATTCAGAATTAAGCAATAGCTGTGTAGGAAGAAACTTAGTTACTGTTTCATTTTGAGATTATACTCCATCCTGGCAAATGGGAATGAGAGCAAAGTTCTTAATGGCAGGTTCTAGGAGAGTTGCTAGGTCAAAACCCTTACCTCCAGCTCACTATTCCCCATTTCCCAATTCCCAACCCTTTCTGATCACTGCTCACTCCACACCTGCCCTCCATAGATACTGTACCTGATAAACAAGACTGGTGGCCACCTTTCTGGAGTGACCTAGGCAGTGACCTAGGCAGGCTAAGTGATCTGAACAGGTGCCAGGAAGCTATGTTAGAACCATCAGGGACTCAACATAGAATTCAATAATTTTAGCTAATTAACCCTTGCTGCACCGTATCATGATTTGACCTGTATGAAACTTTCCTCTGTCTCTCGGTACTTTTGACAATAATAAATCAATTCCAGTTCTGGTGCCTTGATTCTTATATTTCCAACTTGTCATTTTCCCTTTCTTTTTCTAGTGATATTCTAGTGATTGTTCTAGTTAAACTTCCTCTATGCTCATTTTTTATTATTCACTAACCCTCACCATCCTCTTTCCACTATTTAATGCCACATTTGAAGATCTGCCTTTAAGTCAATTTGTAGTTATGGAATTAATATCAATCCTTCTGGGTTGTGTGATGGAGATAAGTCTCTACCAAAGGAGGTGTAAGACGCTACTTCCTCCTGCAAGACTGTAGGTCACCCTTGGGTAAGTTGTAGCACCTGCTTAGCCCTCTGAGCAGGGTCAAGTGAAGCTATGGGAGCAGGTGGTGGACAGTCTTATGTGCAGCTGGTGCATATCACAAGTCCTGGTTATGCGATCACTGACGTCAAGCAGTCAATCTCTGAAGAGTATTGACAATGGCTGAGGTGACCTGTCTTGGAAAGACACTGCCCAGAAGAAGGCGATCAGAGACCTCTACTGTAGAAAATTTTGCCAAGAGCAATCATAATTGCCTCTGTCATACGACACGGCATCTTGTGATGATGATCCATGCTTATGAAAATGTCTACTGAAATTAACAATAAAAGGAGAAAATGCCAAAAACACGGAACAGATCAGGAGGCAGTTGTGGAAAGAGAAACAGAAATAAGCTTTTGGATTGATGTCTCTTTTTCACATTTCCAGCATCAGAATTGATGATGGATTAGGTGTTTGAAAATAATTCTGGAATTTGAATAAAATAAGCAAGTATCCAGGGTGGGAATTGGCACTTGGTTGAAAGATTCAAGAAGTTCAGCTTTAATTCTCAAATCTGCGGGAGTTTAACAATTGAATCATTGTCATATTGGTCATACATACTTTCAAAACAATGTGGGCAGGATCACACTGGACCCCAGGACTGTTGGGCAGAACTACAACCTGTGAATCAGATTCAAAATCAGGTTTATTATCACTAACAGATGCAGTCAAATTAGTTGTTTTACGGCCATAGTACAGTGCAATACATAAAAAAATTGCAACAACACAATAAGAAATATATTTAAAATGGTGCAAAAAGAGAGAAAACAGTGAGTTAGTGTTCATAGGTTCATGGACTGTTTAGAAATCCGATGGTGGAGGGGAAGAAGCTATTCCGAAAATGTTGACTGTGTATCTTCAGGCTCCTGCGATGGTAGCAATGAGAAGAGGGCATGACCTGGATGACCACCCTGGATGCCTATACTAACGTGAGTGGATGGAGATTGATGATCCCACTGGATCTTTACTTTCTCTGGTGAAGTCTGAACATCAACTGAGCTGCATCCAGGCTGTTGTGAGGCCCCGGCCCACAGTGCCCTTGATAGCCTTTAACAGATGTCACGGCTGCAAGCAAGGCATTGTCACGGATGAAAGCTGTTTTTTAAGGCTTTTAAAGACCTCTGACATTCATAATCATATGAAAGTTATAGTATTAAAAGTGAATTAAAAAGTTAAAGATGAATTTTACTAATATAAAAAATTGTATATTAAAATCGTATAGAACACATTGGAATGATTGGAAATGATGAACTAAAGCAAAATAACTTTTTTCAGAATATGAGACAGCTTCCCTCACCACCTAAATCTATTCCTTAGAATCCCATTGAATTTGTGATGCTTTCAGGTTCTGTGCCAAATTTAACCTGGCACAGGACTGATGGGATAATTTCTCAGTGAAATGCTGGGTATTGCCATCAAGACTGGGCCCTTGCTATTGGACTCGTGCATACCACAGAGGTAGGGTGACCTGTGAATCTGTCATTGAGGCCCGGAAAGATGCATTTCGCTGGTCCAGAACTTCCTTCGACTTGAATGACTGAATGCTTGGCTTGCATTCAATAAAAGTCAACATGATTTGGCTCTGTTTGCTGTTATTCTTTGCCTGCTGTGAGTTCTTTATTAATTAAAGAGGGTGAAATTATTTTTAGTTAAATGTGAATTTAATGACATTTAGGAATATAAACCAATGGCAATTTAGTATAAAATTCACTTCTGAATGTTTTGTGGGCCTATACTTATTTCCAACTTTATTCTTAGCAGAAAGTTGATAGTGACCAAGAGAAACAGTATGAATCATTTAAGTCAGACCTGATGTCCCAGAAGGACATTGACAATAGTGAGGTGATTGTCTTCACTAGGAACAGAACTCTGCTCAGATCATGCTCTGTTCTGGCAATCCATTAACTAAATCCGGACAATTCATGAACCAATTCTGTTCAGGCATCTCGTTAATCAGATTGGACTGGCAATTCAGCAAACAACTTTGTTGGGCAATCCTGCTTTCCAGTTCAGTCTGTGTGGAGTTTGCTCCAACATCCTAGAATGTAGAGCAATAATTCACTTTAAAATATTATCCTTAATGTGCATGTGAGTGTTAGAATATATCAGGAGTTAATGGTGATGTGTTACATAGAATCACACAGCATGAAAACAGGCTCTTTCATCCTATTGGTTCATACCAACCAAGATTGCCATCTAAGCACATTATTTGCCTGTGTTTGGCCTATAGCCCTCTAAATAGTTCTGTCCATGTACCTGCCCAAGAATCTTTTAAATGTTGATAAGGTACCTGCCTCAAACTCTTCCACTATCAGCACAGTCCATATTCTGACCACTGTCTGGATAATTAAGTTGTTCAAGATCTGTTAATTCTGATAACCACCTTCACTGTCAATGACACCAACTATTTTAGTGTCATTTCCAAACTTACTAACGTGCTCAGGTGCTATCAGCAAGAACTACATGAGACTTGAGAGCACATGCTGATAAGATCCTGACAATATTGGAGCATACAAGATATGTAAAATGATTATAATTTGTAAAAGGCAGATCAGAGAACATTGGAATATAGAACCAGTTCAGATCATTCAGGCCATGCTCTCTGTGTCAACCATGATAGTAATTTAAACTAACCCACGTCATGATCTATTTTTTTCTTACACTACATATTATTTTTCTGGCTTTTCCTATAGTTGTTTTCTGCTGACACACTAGGGAGGATCTTAAAGGGATATAGGAAAAGGGTATTTGGACATCTAGCTCTATGCTGGCTCCCATGGGAACTATCCCATTTGTATCATTCCCCTTCTCTTTATTTCTCTGTTTTCCTGCAATTAATTCATCCATCAATTCCCCTTTGAGCTTTTTTGCTGTTACTTTATGAGAAGGGGTAATTTACAGTTGTCAATTAACCTAAGAGAGTCATAGAGCCATAGAACCCTAGAGCACAGAAACAGGCCCTTTGGCCCACCTAGTCACTGACAAATGATTAATCTGCTAAGTCCCATTGGCCTGCACCTGGAAAATAGCACTCCATCGCCCTCCCATCCATGAATCTATCCATACTTGTCTTAAATGTTGAAGTTGAACACTCATCCAACACTTCTACTGGCAGTTCAGTCCACACTTTCATCAGCCTCTGAGTGAAGGAGTTCTCCCTCACACTAGACCATAAGACATGGAAGTAGAATTAGGCCAATCAGCCCATCAAATCTGCTCCACCATTCTATCACGGCTGATCCTGGATCCCACTCAACCCCATACACCTGCTTTCTCGCCGTAGCCTTTGATGTCCTGACCAATCAGGAAACTATCAATTAAGTATACCCATGGTTTTGGCCTCCACAGCTGTCTCTGGCAAAGCTTTCCACAGATTTACTACCTTCTGGCTAAAAAAAAATCTGCCTTACCTCTGTTCCAAAAGGTTACCCCACAATTTTGAGGCTGTGGTTTTTAGTTCCGAACCACCCCCCCCCCCACCACAGGAAACATCCTCTCCACGTCCACCTTATCTAGTCCTTCAACATTTGGTAGAACTCAATAAGATCCTCTTCTAAATTCCAGTGAGTACAGGCCCAAAGCTGCCAAACGCTCCTCATATGTTAACCATTTCATTCCTGGAATCATCCTTGTGAACCTCCTCTGGACTCTCTCCAATGACAACACTTTAGAAGATTGAGGGGGGATCTTATTGAAACGTATAAAATTCTAAAGGGATTGGACAGGCTAGATGCAGGAAGATTGTTTCCGATGTTGGGGAAGTCCAGAACGAGGGGTCACAGTTTAAGGATAAAGGGGAAGCCTTTTAGGACCGAGATGAGGAAAAACTTCTTCACACAGAGAGTGGTGAATCTGTGGAATTCTCTGCCACAGGAGACAGTTGAGGCCGGTTCATTGGCTATATTTAAGAGGAAGTTAGATATGGCCCTTGTGGCTAAAGGGATCAGGGGGTATGGAGAGAAAGCAGGTACAGGGTTCTGAGTTGGATGATCAGCCATGATCATACTGAATGACGGTGCAGGCTCAAAGGGCCAAATGGCCTACTCCTGCACCTATTTTCTATGTTTCTATGTTTCTATCCTTTCTGAGATATGGGGCCCAAAACTGTTTACAGTACTCCAAGTGCAGCCTGACTAGTGTCTTATAAAGCCTTAGCATTATCTCTTTGATTTTATATTCTATTCCCCTTGAAATAAATGCCAACAATGTATTTGCATTCATTACCACAGACACAATCTGTAAATTAACCTTCTGGAAGTCTTGCAACAGGACTCCTCAGACTCTCCGCACCTTTGATGTTTGAATTTTCTCCCCATTTCGATACTCTGCACTTTTGATCCTTTTACCAAAATACATTATTATACATTTCCCAACCTTGTATTCCATCTGCTACATTTTTGCCCATTTTTCTAATTTGTCTAATTCCTTCTCCAATTGTATTGCTTCCTCAGCACTACCTACACCTCCACCTATTTTCATATAATCTGCAAATTTTGCCGCAAAGCTATCAATTCCATCATATAAATCATTGACAAAGAATGTAAAAATTACTGGTCCCAATACTGACCCCTGAGGAACACCTCTAGTCACTAGCAGCCAACCAGAAAAGGTCCCCTTTATTCCCTATCGCTGCCTGTTGTTAAGCAGCCTCAGGTGTGGCACCTTATGAAATGCCTTCTGAAAATCCAAGTAAAAGACATCCACTACCTTTCCTTTGTCTACTCTTGTTACTTCCTTGAAGAACTCCAAAAACAGATTTGTCAGGCAAGATTTCCCTTTACAGAAACAATGCTGACTATGACTATTATAGCATTAGTCTCCAAGCAACCTGAAACCACATCCTTAAACATTTCCCTTAAATGTTCGCCTTAAACATTTTACCTTTCACCCTTTACCCATGACCTGTAGTTCTAGTCTCACCCAACCTCAGTGGAAAAAGCCTGCTTATATTATCTGTACCCCTTAAAGACTGAGTATACAGCTATCAAATCTCCCCTCATTCTCCTAGCTCAAAGTGTTTTACTAGCACTTCATGTGAAGGTGGAAGAAAACCGGAACTCCAAGGAGAAAATATATAATGATAGAGAGAATGTGATAGAAACAATGAGCCTTCATATTTTTGCACATAAAATGGATGTATACAAGATTAAGTGCTCATTGGCTTTATTGTATTCGTAACCTACTATTTACTCTTTGTTGTCTTTTTCTTGCCTCTCATCAATCCATATTAGCCTTCTATGTTTCTTGAATATTTAATGCCTAAAAATCATTGTTCTCTTAACGAGGAGACAGCCAGCCCTACATCTATTCATGATAACACACTGACAGTAGACTTTGGTGTTCCCACGTGTGCAGTTAAACAAGGTAATGTAGTCATAGATCATGAAGTAATACTGCAGAAAAACAGGCCCTTCAGCCCAACTGACAAAAATATCCTCTAACCCAGTCCGGTTTGCTTGTGGGTTCATACCCATTTAAACCTTTGCTGTCCATATGCCTGTGTAAATGCCTTTTAAATATTGCTATTATACCTGCCACAACACTTCGTCTGGAAGCTTATTTCATATATTCACCACCTTCTGTGCGAAGAAGTTGACCCCTTTTAAATCTCTCCCTTTGCACCTGAAACCGGTGCCTTCCAGCCTTTGATTCCCTTTCCTTGGGAAAAATACTGTGTGCATTCATCCTACTGAGGCCCCTTCTGACTTTATACACATCTATAAAGCCACCCCTCAGTTTCCTATGCACCAAAGAAAAAAGTCCTAGCTTGCCCAACCTCTCAGTATAACTCAGGCCCTCATGTCCATGCAACATTCTCATAAATCTTTGCATTCCTTCCATCTTAATGACACCTTTCCTATAATAATGCAACAAAAAATGTACACTGTACTCCAAGTGTGGCTTCACCAATGTCTTGTACAGTGCAACATACCTTCCCAACTCGTGTACTTCAATTCAATTCAAATAAATCAAGTTTGTCATTCAACCATACATGAATACACCAAACGAGACACTGTTACTATGGAGTCAAGGTGTTAAAACAGATTAGCACCAGTTACAAACAAGGGCACATTCACTGAATAAAAAGAGTCCCAACGCGCCCTCCCACCCCCCACGGTGACACTGCGGTTTGATGCCCAGTCCTCACACATACAGGTCAACAATCCCATATATCCTGAATAGACATTAGACAATAGACAATAGGTGCAGAAGTAGACCATCCGGCCCTTCGAGCCTGCACCGCCATTCTGAGATCATGGCTGATCATCTACTATCAATACCCGGTTCCTGCCTTGTCCCCATATCCCTTGATTCCCCTATCCATAAGATACCTATCTAGCTCCTTCTTGAAAGCATCCAGAGAATTGACCTCCACTGCCTTCCGAGGCAGTGCATTCCAGACCCCCACAACTCTCTGGGAGAAGAAGTTTTTCCTTAACTCTGTCCTAATTTACCTACATGATGTACATCAGTGTCCAAAAATACTCTTTTTACCACTCTGCCTAACTGTGATGCCAAATTTATATAATTGTATTCCTAGTTCCTTCAGTTTTACAACATTCCCAGTCCAAAATACACCATCCATCATTACCCCCTGTTTCCTACTGAAAAGCCAATTATGAATCCAGTGGCTGGATCCCAGACAATCTAACCTTATAGACTAGTCTTCCATGTGAGACCTTTCCAAAGGCTTTGTTAAAGTCCACACAGACTGCTATCATCAATCTTCTTGGCTACCTCTTCAGAAAACTCTGATTCATGAGATATGATTTCCTGTTTGATAATTATAATCAAGGCAACATAATTATATCCAAGCACCACACTCAAAATGCTGGAGTAACTCAGCAAACCAGGCAGCATCTATGGAAAAAAAGTAGAGTCGATGTTTCGGGCCAAGACCTTCCGACAGGACTGGAGAAAAGAAGATGAGGAGTAGATTTAAAAGGTGGGGGAGGGGAGAGAGAAACACAAGGTGATAGGTAAAACTGGGAGGGGGAGGGATGAAGTAAAGAGCTGGGAAGTTGATTGGTGTAAGAGATACAGGGCTGGAGAAGGGAGAGTTTGATGGGAGAGGATAGAAGGCCATGGAAGAAAGTAAAGGGGGGAGGACCACCAGAGTGAGGCGATGGACTGGCAAGGAGATAAGGTGAGAGAGGGAAAAGGGGATGGGGAATGATGAAGTGGGAGGCCATTACAGGAGGTTGGAGAAATCGATGTTCGTGCCATCAGGTTGGAGGCTACCCAGATGGAATATAAGGTGTGTTTTCTCTTGTTTACAACTATATCCACAATTCCTTAGCTTCCATGATCTTCTCCACATTATGAAAAATATACATTAAAAATCTTACCCATCTCCTGTGGTTCCACACTCAGGCAGTGATGTTGATCCTTAAGGGGATATATTTTCCCTCTAGTCACCATTTCCCGCCAGATCTATCTCATGCCCTCTTTTAGACCTCCTGACTTTTCTCTTGTGTACTCCTACACATATACTTGCCGAGAGATTCGCAGATATATGCTTTCTTCTTTTCCCCAACCAGAGCTCTAATATATCAAGGTTCCCTAAAGTTGGCATCCTTCACCACAACAAAATTCCATGAACTCTTGATATTGCATGTTTAAAAGTCTCCCCCTTGCCAGTTAATTGTAAAGAATCTCAACCAATTGCCCTCTGCAAGATCCTGCCTTATGCCTCCAAACTTGGCCCTGTCCCTATCTATGAACTGGAATTAGCATTGGTTTATTATTGTTACTTGTACCGAGGTACAGTGAAAAGCTTGTCTTTCATACTGTTCAGACAGATCAAATCTTTACACAGTTCGTTGACGTAGTACAAGATAAAACAATAACAGAATGCAGATAACTTGTGAACTAGTTCTGTCTTTCTCCATAATTATTTTAGGATATTGTAACCGGTGACAATATCACTTGCCCTACTTCATTCCCTAAGAGGAGGTCCCGTAATGCAAAAATTCAAAATCAAATAAAAACTATAGATGAAAAAGATATAGAAACTATTCAGCAGATCAGGCAGTATCTGTGAAAAGAGAAACAGAATGAATGTTTCAAATTAAAAGCTCTTTATCATTTCTGTCTGATGTACTTAGATCAATTAAAGGGATCTGCATAGGAATTAGCATAATGCTGCTAATTATCCACTAGAAAGCTGATGGAAAACAAGCCTTTTTCAGGGAAAAGTCAAATTATTGCCTGTCAACTTTTCTGACCTTGAAAAATATCAAAGTCTACAAATGTAGAGTTTCAATTCCATAAGCCCATTAGACCATAACCTATATGAACTAATTTGATAAGAATGTACAAGACATGGTAATAAGTTTGCCAATGATATTAAAACAGGTGGTATATTATTCAGTGAAGAAGGGGTTCTTGTTCAGCTGAATGTTGGAGTTCAGGTACATAATTTCCTGGAAGTGCAGTCCCAGACGGACGGGGTGGTGAAGAAGAGTATAAAAATTGGGAGGTCATGGTGTGGTTCTACAGTACACTCATGAGGCTACACTTGAAGCACTGTAAAAACACAAAATGCTGGCAGAACTCAGCAGGCCAGACAGCGTCTATGGGCGGATGCTGTGGGAAGTCGTCACTACCTCCTCCCATAGATGCTGTCTGGCCTGCTGAGTTCTGCTAGCATTTTGTGTTTTTATATATTTCCAGTATCTGCCGATTCACTCGTGTTGCACTTGAAGCACTGTGTTCTGTTTTGTTTGTCCTGCTATAGGAATGATGCCATTAAACTGGAAAGAATACAGCAAAGTTTTTCAAAGGTGTTGCCAAGACCTGAGGGACCGAGTTGGAGAGTCTGGGACTTTATTCCTTAAAGCACAGGAGACAGAGAGTTGAATTCATAGAGAAGTATAGGTCATGAGAGGCATAGATAGGACAAATGCACACAATATTTTTCATACGGTTGGTGAATCAAGAACTAAAAGGCATAGGTTTGAGTTGGGAGGAGAATTTAATAAGAACTCGAGGGACAACGTTTTACACAATCTAGAATAAGCTGCCAAAGGAAGTGGTCAAGGCAGGTACAGTAACTTTTAAAAGGTAGTTGGGCAGGTACGTGGATTAGAAAGGTTATGGGTCAAATGCTGGCAAATGGGACTATTTATATAAGCCATCTTAGTCTGCTCAGATTAGTTGGACAAGGTCCTGTTTCCATACTGTATAACTCAAAGCCTCTATGAGATACAGGAGTAGAATTAGGCCATTTGTCCCATTTAGTGTTCACTGTCATTCAATCATGGCTTTTTTTAAAGTCTATTCTCCTATCTTTACCCTCTAACCCTTAATCCTTTAACCAATCAAGAACCTTCCAATCTCTGCTTTAAATACAAACAATAACTTTGCCTGCTCAGCCCTCTGTGGCAATAAATTCTGCAGATTCATCACCCCATGGCTGAAGGGGTTCCTCCTCATGTCAGTTTGAAAGGGTCACCCCTTTATTCTGAGGTCGTACTCTCAGATCCTTGACTCTCCAAATAGAAACAACCGTCTATTTTCATAGAATAAAATAATATATGTAGTTTTTTCAAAAATACTATTTTCTTTACAATTTTTGAGCTTTGTGCATTTATAGCTCTATTAGTTCCATAGTGCAGGACTCAATTTTAATTTTGCTTTATCTCCCACTCTCCTTTTTATGTTTTATTCATTGCCCCTCATCTGTTCTCCTGTTTTAATCTTGTCTGTTCCTCCCTTTTTCACTTCTGTTACATCCCCTTGTTGCAGTGGGATTTATACCATATACAGAGGCTCTGGGGGAGATTATCAACAAATATTGCAAGATCATCCGTAAAAATTTTGTTTCCCTGGGGTTGCAATTGAAAATTAACCTTATTATTTACTTAGACAATAAGACATAGGAGAAGAATTAGGCCATTTGGCCTGTTGAATCTGCTCTGCCATTCCATCATGACTGATCTTTTTTATCCCCTCCTCAGGCCCACTCCCCGGCATTCGCCCTCTAACTTTGGATACCGTGTCCAATTAAAAACCTATCAAGCTCTTCCTTAAATATACCCAATGACCTGAGCTCCGCAGCTGCCTGTGGTAATTAATTCCGCAAATTCACTGACATCTGGCTAAAGAAATTTCTCCACATCTCTGTTTTAAATGGACCCCCCTCTATTCTGATGCTGTACCCATTTGTTCCTAGACTCCCACACCATGGGAAACATCCTTTCCACATCTACCATGTCTAGGCCTTTCAACATTTGGGAGGTTTCAATTAAATCATCGATCATCCAACTAAATTCCAGCAAGTACAGTCCCAGGCCATCAAACGTTTATTGTATGATAAACCTTCCATTCCTAGAATCATCTTCGTGAACCCTCTCTGAATCCTCTTCAATGCCAGCACATTTTTTCTTAGATGACAAGCCTTTGCCATCACCCTCCACCTGGCCCTTACCCACTTGGACAAAAAAGACACATACATTTGGATGCTGTTCATAGACTTCAGTTCAGCATTCAACACAATCATCCCTCAGAAACTGATTGGAAAGCTGAGCCTACTGGGCCTGAACACCTCCCTCTGCAACTGGATCCTAGACTTCCTGACTGGGAGACCTCAGTCAATCTGGATTGGGAGCAGCATCTCCATCACCATCACACTGAGCACGGGGGCCCCCCAGGGCTGTGTGCTCCGTCCACTGCTGTTCACTCTGCTGACCCATGACTGTGCTGCAACACACAGCTCGAACCACATCATCAAGTTCGCCGATGACACGACCATGCAAGAATGACAAGTCAGCAAGAATGACGAGTCAGCTTACAGAGAGGAGGTGCAGCGGCTAACGGACTGGTGCAGAGCCAACAACCTGTCTCTTAAAGTGAACAAAACAAAAGAGATGGTTGTTGACTTCAGGAGGGCATGGAGCAACCACTCCCGGCTGAACATCGACGGCTCCTCGGTAGAGATCATAAAGAGCACCAAATTTCTTGTTGTTCACCTGGCGGAGAATCTCACCTGGTCCCTCAACACCAGCTCCATAGCAAGGAAAGCCCAGCAGCGTCTCTACTTTCTGCGGAGGCTGAGGAAAGTCCATCTCCCATCCCCCATCCTCATCACATTCACCAGGGGTTGTATTGAGAGCATCCTGAGCAGCTGCATCACTGCCTGGTTCAGAAATTGCACCATCTCGGATCACAAGACCCTGCAGCGGATAGTGAGGTCAGCTGAGAAGATCATTGGGGTCTCTTCCCGCCATCACGGAAATTTACACTACACGCTGCATCTGCAAAGGAAACAGCATTATGAAGGACCCCATGCACCCCTCATACAATCTCTTCTCCCTCCTGCCATCTGGGAAAAGGCTCCAAAGCATTCGGGCTCTCACAACCAGACTATGTAACAGCTTCTTCCCTCAAGCAATCAGACTCCTCAAAACCCAGAGCCTGGACTGACACCTTGCCCTACTGTCCTGATTATTATTTCTTGTAATGCCTGCACTGTTTTTGTGCACTTTATGCAGTCCTGTGTAGGTCTGTAGTCTAGTGTAGCTTTCTCTGTGTTGTTTTTTATGTAGTTCAGTCTAGTTTTTGTACTGTGTCATGTAACACCATGGTCCTGAAAAACATTGTCTCATTTTTACTAGGTACTGTACCAGCAGTTATGGTCAAAATGACAATAAAAGTGACTTGACTTGACTTGAAAACTGTTTGCAATACTTAAGGTGAGGCCACACCAGTGCCTTATAAAGTCTCAGCATCACATCCCTGCTCTTGTATTCTAGACCTCTTGAAATATGTGCTAACATTGCATTTGCCTTCCTCACCTGCAAGCTAACCTTTAGGTTGCTCTGCACAAGGACTCCTGAGTCCCTTTGCATCTCAGATTTTTGGATTTTCTCACCATTTGGAAAATAGTCTGCACATTTATTTCTTCCTTTATTGTTTTCACTCATTGGATGTGGTCATCATTGGTAAAATCAGTAGTTAATGCCTAACCCAAATTAGTCTTGAATTGAATGACTTGCTTGGTTGTAAGAGTCAGCCATTTTGGTGTTGCCTGGAGTCACATGCAGATTGGACTGTATGAGGACAGCAGATTATTTTCTGTAAAGGGCTTTAGAGAGCCATTATCAAAAATTTGGATCGTTTCATCAAAAAACTTCCGTGATACTGCTTTATAAACATAGATTTATTTAATTAACTGAGCTTAAATACCTCAGTTGCTGTGGTGTGAATTGAATTGGTGAGAGCTATAGTGATAGGGGATTCGATTGTAAGGGGAATAGATAAGCGTTTCTGCAGCCACAAAAGAGACTCCAGGATGGTATGTTGCCTCCCTGGTGCAAGGGTCAAGGATGTCTCTGAGCAGCTGCAGGACATTCCGGAAATGGAGGGTGAACAGCCAGTGGTCGTGGTGCACATAGGTACCAACAATATAGGTAAAAAATGGGATGAGGTCCTACAAGGTGAATTCAGGGAGTTAGGAGATAAACTAAAAAGTAGGACCACAAAGGTAATAATCTTTGGATTACTACCAGTGCCACGTGCTAGTCAGAGTAGAAATAGGAGGATATTTCAGATGAATATGTGGCTTGAAAAATGGTGCAAGGGGGAGGGATTCAAATTTCTGGGGCATTGGAACCAGTTCTAGGGGAGGTGGGACCGGTATAAACAGGACGGTCTGCACCTGGGCTGGACTGGAACCAATGTCCTAGGGGGAGCGTTTGCTACTGCTGTTCAGGAGGCTTTAAACTAATGTGGCAGGGGGATGGGAACAAGTGCAGAGAGACAGAGGGGTGTAAAATGAGGGTAGAAGCAAAAAGTAGTAAGGTGAAAAGTAAAAGTGGCAGGCAGGCAAATCCAGGGCAAAAAGCAAAAAGAGGCACTTTTCAACATAATTGTATAAGGGCTAAGAGTGTTATAAAAACAAGCCTGAAGGCTTTGTGTGTCAATGCGAGGAGCATTCGTAACAAGGTGGATGAATTGAATGTGCAGATAGTTATTAATGAATATGATATAGTTGGGATCACAGAGACATGGCTCCAGGGTGACCAAGGATGGGAGCTCAACATCCAGGGATATTCAATATTCAGGAGGGATAGACAGGAAAGAAAAGGAGGTGGGGTAGCATTGCTGGTTAGAGAGGAGATTAACGCAACAGAAAGGAAGGACATTAGCCTGGAGGATGTGGAATCAATATGGGTAGAACAGCATAACACTAAGGGGCAGAAAGCGCTGGTGGGAGTTGCGTACAGGCCACCTAACAGTAGTAGTGAGGTTGGGGATGGCATTAAACAGGAAATTAGAAATGCATGCAAAAAAGGAACAGTAGTTATAATGGGTGACTTCAATCTACATATAGATTGGGTGAACCAAATTGGTAAGGGTGCTGAGGAAGAGGATTTCTTGGAATGTATGCGGGATGGTTTTCTGAACCAATATATCGAGGAACCAACTAGAGAGCAGGCCATTCTAGATTGGGTATTGAGCAATGAGGAAGGGTTAGTTATCAATCTTGTTGTGCGAGGCTCCTTGGGTAAGAGTGACCATAATATGGTGGAATTCTTCATTAAGATGGAGAGTGACATAGTTAATTCAGAAACAAAGGTTCTGAACTTAAAGAAGGCTAACTTTGAAGGTATGAGACGTGAATTAGCTAAGATAGACTGGCAAATGATACTTAAAGGGTTGACGGTGGATATGCAATGGCAAGCATTTAAAAATCGCATGGATGAACTACAATAATTGTTCATCCCAGTTTGGCAAAAGAATAAACCAGGGAAGGTAGTGCACCTGTGGCTGACAAGGGAAATTAGGGATAGTATCAAGTTCAAAGAAGAAACATATAAATTTGCAAAAAAAAGCGGCACACCTGAGGACTGGAAGAAATTCAGAGACCAGCAGAGGAGGACAAAGGGCTTAATTAGGAAAGGGAAAAAAGATTATGAGAGAAAGCTGGCAGGAAACATAAAAACTGACTGTAAAAGCTTTTATAGATACTTAAAAAGTAAAAGACTGGTCAAGACAAATGTAGGTCCTTTACAGTCAGAAACAGGTGAATTGATCATAGGTAACAAAGACATGGCAGACCAATTGAATAACTACTTTGGTTCTGTCTTCACCAAGGAGGACATAAATAATCTTCCGGAAATAGTAAGGGACCGAGGGTCTAGTGAGATGGAGGAACTGAGGGAAATACATGTTAGTAGGGAAGTGGTGTTAGGTAAATTGAAGGGATTAAAGGCAGATAAATCCCCAGAGCCAGATGGTCTGCATGCCAGAATGCTTAAGTAAGTAGCCCAAGAAATAGTGGATGCATTAGTGATAATTTTTCAAAACTCCTTAGATTCTGGATTAGTTCCTGAGGATTGGAGGGTGGCTAATGTAACCCCACTTTTTAAAAAAGGAGGGAGAGAGAAACCGGGGAATTATAGACCGGTTAGTCTGACATCGGTAGTGGGGAAAATGCTAGAGTCAGTTATCAAAGATGTGATAACAGCACATTTGGAAAGAGGTGAAATCATCGGACAAAGTCAGCATGGATTTGTGAAAAGAAAATCATGTCTGATGAATCTTATAGAATTTTTTGAAGATGTAACTAGTAGAGTGGATAGGGGAGAGCCAGTGGATGTGGTATATTTAGATTTTCAAAAGGCTTTTGACAAGGTCCCACACAGGAGATTAGTGCGCAAACTTAAAGCATATGGTATTGGGGTTATGGTATTGATGTGGATAAAGAATTGGTTGGCAGACAGGAAGCAAAGAGTGGGAGTAAATGAGACCCTTTCAGAATGGCAGGCAGTGACTAGTGGGGTACCGCAAGGCTCAGTGCTGGGACCCCAGTTGTTTACAATATATATTAATGATTTAGACGAGGGAATTAAATGCAGCATCTCCAAGTTTGCGGGTGATATGAACCTGGGTGGCGGTGTTAGCTGTGAGGATGATGCTAAGAGGATGCAGGGTGACTTGGATAGGTTAGGTGAGTGGGCAAATTCATGGCAGATGCAATTTAATGTGGATAAATGTGAGGTTATTCACTTTGGTTGCAAGAACAGGAAAACAGATTATTATCTAAATGGTGGCCGATTAGGAAAAGGGGAGGTGCAACGAGTCCTGGGTGTCATTGTACACCAGTCATTGAAGGTGGGCATGCAGGTACAGCAGGCGGTGAAAAAGGCAAATGGTATGTTGGCATTCATAGCAAAAGGATTTGAGTACAGGAGCAGGGAGGTTCTACTGCAGTTGTACAAGGCCTTGGTGAGACTGCACCTAGAGTATTGTGTGCAGTTTTTGTCCCCTAATCTGAGGAAAGACATTCTTACCATAGAGGGAGTACAGAGAAGGTTCCCCAGATTGATTCCTGGGATGGCAGGACTTTCATATGAAGAAAGACTAGATCGACTAGGCTTATACTCACTGGAATTTAGGAGATTGAGGGGGGATCTTATTGAAACATATAAAATTCTAAAGGGATTGGACAGGCTAGATGCAGGAAGATTGTTTCCGATGTTGGGGAAGTCCAGAATGAGGGGTCACAGTTTAAGGATAAAGGGGAAGCCTTTTAGGACCGAGATGAGGAAAAACTTCTTCACACAGAAAGTGGTGAGTCTGTGGAATTCTCTGCCACAGGAGACAGTTGAGGCTGGTTCATTGACTATATTTAAGAGGAAGTTAGATATGGCCCTTGTGGCTAAAGGGATCAGGGGGTATGGAGAGAAAGCAGGTACAGGGTTTTGAGTTGGATGATCAGCCATGATCATACTGAATGGTGGTGCAGGCTCGAAGGGCCGAATGGCCTACTCCTGCACCTATTTTCTATGTTTCTATGTTTCTATTTGTGATCAATCTAATTATTTTCCTTTTCATTGCCCTGCTCACATATTCCAAAGATCCCTTGAGAGGGTTTCAAATTCAAATAGACGCCAGCTGACTAACCAACTGAAAGTCTGTGGCCAGCTGTTTTCAAGTTAAACAATGGAAGCCCTTTCTGCAACAGTGGCTGGAAACTTGAGGCCATTGTCTTTCACTTACTGACTCTCCTCTAACATTTCATTCAATATGCCCTCCTGCCTCCTTTCTCTTCACTACTTCTCCTTTATCACTTCTACTGTCCCTTACTATCTTGGTCCTGACATGAGGTACAACGTGTTTGCATGATTGTATCTATGTGGGAGAATTCTGGCTTGCTGGAGCCACAATTGGTAAAGACATTATTGTGGTGTTGAGATGTTTATCTGACTTTTGGTGCCCACATCCCTGCTCTGGGAATAAAGGCAACAAATAATCACAAATATACAACCGTGCACTCTTGAGATCCAAAAGAAACCTTGTTTTTAATTGGTTGCTACACACTATTCGACAAGTTTTGGTATTCACTCATGTTTCAAGTTGGTGAATGTGTATCCAATCTGAATTTTCAACATAATGAAAACACAGAGCATGCAGGAATAAAGCAAAATTGTTGCACCAATACTCTGGCACAAAGTCAAAATGACAAAGGAAAATCTCAGGGGATGTACTGAATTGTTGAACTATTGTGCGTAATACAACTACTGCACTTCCTCTAAATAACCTTTATGCACCATTAAAGCTAATCTTTTAGCAATTATCCAACACAGCAGTTCATAGTTGAAATAGATTAAGTCTGGGGCAAGATAATGTCATCAGCAAGCTATAAGTAGAGAGTGATTCCCCAAATAAGGGAGGCCTATTGGAGCACATAGTTAAGTGGAATTGTAAGCTGAACGAAAGGAACCAGAGGCCAATGGATTGTAGTTGATGGTGGTGATAATGGGGTAGCAGATGGCGCAGTGGTGGAGTCATAAATGTATTAGAAAGATATAGGGGAAGGCTTTACAATTATATTTATAACATAATCAAAGACCCTATCTACTCTGGTCTTCTCTCTTCTCCCCTTTTCATTGGGTTGAAAACACAAAAGCCCTAAAACACTTACCACTACACTCAAGATCAGCTTCTATCTCACTGCTATAACCATTTGTACAAGAAGATGGAATCCCAATCTCACAATCTACTTCATTCTGCCTTGTACCTTTTTGTTTACCTACAATGCACTTTAAATGTACCTTTAGCACTTTATTGTGTATTCTGATATTGTTTTCTCTTGTGCTACCTCAATGTATTGATATGATGAATTAAACTGTATAGACAGCATGCAAAAGAATGTTTTCACTGAACCTCGGTACATGTGACAATAATGAGCAAGTGTACCAACTTACCAATGCAGTGTATTGGGTACAAGTACGAGAGATTTACAGAGAAACAAAATCAGTTGCTCTTGAGTTTTTGGAAAAAAATAGATAACTTTGTACCTAATGGAATGTATCTTTTTTTTCTTCCTTCCTTCCCTCCTTTCGCTCTTCCTTACTTCTCCTCAAAATTATAATTTGTTTCAGATGTTGAATGATTCATTTGTCTGAGCTCCATTCATTGATGTTCAAGGTAAGGGGGATTATGAGTCATAATGGAAAGAGCACTTCAATGAAGAGATTAGGAAACAATTGTTTAATGTTGCTATCCTCCCCACATCCTCGAGGACCTCATTTTACATGTGAATGAATCCTGACCTGGAGAAATGGTATGGGGCTGTTGGATCTCCCTTTATTTTCTGATCCTTCTTGTTCTTCCGGGAGTCAAAAATGACAAGTAATCTTAATTCCAAGATTTTATGTTTATTTTACACTACAAACAAACATACAAATACTAAGCAAACTAAATAAAGAGCTGAGAAATTATGCCAAGAGGGTGTGAGATAAAGGAATAAAGAAGCCAAGATGGCATCTCTGAAAAATCGCCAACTTTAACAGACATGATCGAAAATTCTTTCAATAGGAATAAATTAGTTCATAGGCTATATAATTAAAACACTTAAATCACATGGATAATGTGATAATATTTAGCCAATGAAAAACGAGAAAGGTGATGAACTATTAGTTTAGCTGCTATACTTCCATCTGTAAGTGAGCGTAAAAAAAGTTTGTTAAAAAGTACAAATCTTATAAAAAGAATTATTAAAATAATAGTGTTTTTAATGGCTAAGAAAGATGCAAATTAAAATGGAGCCTTATTAATTTAGATCTTGTATCAAAGAGGAAATCCATTTGCATCATCTCTCCTTGATCTAGAGGGAGGTAAACTTTAATTTACAATTGCTAATGCTCACTTCCCTTATTTTAGGAAGACTCTAATCACCTCAGCTTCCAAACAATTAGAAATGTTTCTGTAGAGTATAAATAATATTGTATAAGTTTAGCAACATAGAAAAGACCAAAGGACTAAGCAAAACAGTAAAATACTTTAAAAACTTACTTCAAAGGACCAGACAGAACTGGTGGTGGCAAGCATCACTTTCCAGTACGACATTGGTTGTGCTACATATATAGCTGTTCTTTTATTACAATATAAAAATGTCTTTGCTAACAATTTAGCGATTGCTCATAAAATCTGGCTTGAGAACAAACAGCAGCTTTAAATCTCTTCAATGCAATTTTGTTTTCTTGGAACAAGTGTGCAGCCAGACATTCTTGAGGGAACTTAACCTCTTCACTATGCAGAAAAAGTCCCAATAGTTCACTACCTTGTTTTGGCTGAATATCACTGAAATTCATTTTTTTTTTTGTTTTTAAGTGGCTGCCAATAATATGATTTTGTAAATCTTTGCCAAAATGCAATGCTCTCCTGTTCATAGAGGAAAAAGGATTTTCTTTTAATATCTACTTTGAAATCAAATACTGGTTGAAAAGGGGTAAGCTAATAAAATTATGACAAAGGTAATTTTAGACCACTTTTTCAATTTGACAGATAATCATAAACATTTTTATTAAATATGCACTTAAACCTCACACATACAATTGAATTAAAACTCTTCAACACTTTGGAATAGCGGCATAATTTTCTTTGATTTAATTTTGATAGGTGTCTCAAGTGAGATTTGCTTTCATGTTTTTAAAGATTAAAGATTGCCTTAACTTGTCGCATATACAAACGTTTGTACATTGAGACATCGAAACATACAGTGAAATACGTTGTTTGTGTCAAATTAAATGAGCAAGGGTTGTGCTGAGTAGCATCCATATAACCATATAACAACTACAACACGGAGACAGGCCATCTCGGCCCTTCTAGTCCGTGCTGAACGCTTACTCTCACCTAGTCCCACTGGCCCGCACTCAGCCCATAACCCTCCATTCCTTTCCTGTCCATATACCTATCCAATTTTACTTTAAATGACAATACCGAACCTGCCTCTACCACTTCTACTGGAAGCTTGTTCCACACAGCTACTACTCTCTGAGTAAAGAAATTCCCCCTTGTGTTACCCCTAAACTTTTGCCCCCTAACTCTCAACTCATGTCCTCTTGTTTGAATCTCCCCTACTCTCAATGGAAAAAGCCTATCCACGTCAACTCTATCTATCCCCCTCATAATTTTAAATACCTCTATCAAGTCCCCCCTCAATCTTCTATGCTCCAAAGAATAAAGACCTAACTTATTCAATCTTTCCCTGTAACTTAGGTGCTGAAACCCAGGTAACATTCTAGTAAATCTTCTCTGTTCTCTCTCTATTTTGTTGACATCTTTCCTGTAATTCAGAAAGCATCAAAATGCTTCTGGTTCCAACATACCATGCCCACAACTCACTAACCCTAGCTGTATGTCTTTGGACCGTGGGAGGAAACTGGAGCACTTGGAGGAAACTCGCATGATCACAGGGAAAGAATGAAAACTTGGCAGCAGCAGGAATCGAACCCAATTGTGGGTCATTGCCACTGTAATAGCACTACACTAACCAGCTGATGTGGATATCTAAATTGGTATGAATTAAAATAAGAAGCAAAAGCAGCAAGCTGGAAATACTCAGTGAACCAGGCAGTGCCTGTGGAGGGAGAAACAGAGTTAATATTTCAGACCAATGACCTTCCACCAAAAGTTGCATTTTCTGAAACAAGTGAGTAATAAGATTCTGCAGATTTTCTGAAACGTGATTGGTACGAATTAAATTGTGTTATGTGATATAGTGGATAGCTTCCTTGTGTTGAGATAATGGCAGACATGAATGAATTACTTTGATTTAGAACAGAGGTGTTCTGCCTTGAAATTTAGCAACACGGAAAATAGATGTTATTAAGCTGACCTTGTTTGCCTGCATATCTCTCAGACTTTTACTAAATATACTGTATAGGAAAATTGGTAAATTTGCTTATTATTGTCACATGGGGTGGTAAGACTGGTAGGGTCGCATTATTCTGGAGGAGGAGTGCAGCTTCAGTAGTTGTGCTGCTTATTGCTACAGTTTCCTTATCGTGATTCATTTCACTTCCTTCTTCCTGACTCGCAGGTACATTGTGTATCTCCCTCTCTCAATACATGTGCAAACTTCAGTTCACTAAGCCTCCCTCCTTTCATGCCCTTCTTTCCCATATGAAAGACACATAATCAAATTCAAGTATGTTCAAGTTTATTGTTGTCTGACTGTACATATTTTCAACCAAAAAAACACTGTTCCTCAGGACCACAGAAAACCCACAAGACATATATCACACAGCATATAAACTGAAATATTACCACAAATAAGTTAATAAAATATACTTTAAAGTGCACGTAATGAGCAGCACAGGTGGACAATGAATAGTACAGTCAACAGTAAATAGCTCACTGTGCTAGTAATGAGAACACGGTGGTGGCAGGGTATTCATTAATCTCACAGCCTGAGGGAAGAAGCTGTACCCCCTTCCCAGAAACAGAGGGTCAAAAGTATTGTGGGATGGGTGGTAGGGATCCACAACAGTGCTTCAGGTCCTTCATATACAATGCTCCTGGAGTGATCCTCTTTGTTGTTTTCACTATCCTCATAGGTTTTTGTGGCCGTGTCACATAATGATGCAGCCAGACAAGGACACTCTCACTGGTGCTCATTAACACTGTTATGTATATCAGCAGGGACAAGTTGCACAGGTGGGTGCAAGGGTATGAACAGGAACAGATTGGCTTAAGAAAACTGGTCTTATACCAGTGCAAATCTTTTCTTTATTTCGTGTTTCCAGGCTAATTAATATACCTTGCTTCTAGTTGTGTGCGTGGGGTTGCAAAGGCAAGTAGGTGCCATTGCTGATGTCTGTAGGTGTGCTTTGTGCTGGTCAGAAGACCTTGGTCCTAGTGGAACAGGGGTGGTGAACCCTTTTGAGAGCGTGAGTCCAAATTGGCAATAACCTTCTAAAAAATTCTCTTGTGTGCCATGACAATTTTCAGAAGAGATTATAATTGATTAATGACTTAGTAACAATAATTTTAGAGGTTTTTAAGGAAACGGGATAAACCCTGCTGCTTATTTATGTGTATTTGCTGCTTTACTCTCATAGAAAGTATAATGAAATGAAATGAAATCAAGTTTGATTATTATTCAACCATACATGGATACAAGCAAATGAGAGAGTATTCCTCTGGGGTCAAGGTGCAAAAACTTATATGTACATTCAAAATAGTGAGAAAGCAAAATAAAGAACACAGTCATGCTAGAAAACACATTTTTAGTCCAAGAGTCCGAGTGACAAGTCCCACAAATTGATGGCTTCTGGCAGTGTAGTCTTTAGTTCCACTGATCCAACACTGGAAGGCAGCAGTGACGGGACATGCCCCAAACGAGCACGGACGTCACACTACACCGCTTCAGGCGTCTCCTCAACTGGACTGCAGCAGCAGGCAAGTCTACGGCTTGAGGCCGAGTTCTCACTCCAGCTAAAGTGACGCTACTATCTTGCCGCCTGTCTCACCACCAAACAAGGGGAACAGGCCTACGGCAATCAATGCCCAACAGGGTCTTGCAATCACAAAAGAAATGACCAAGACAGTCACTCATGGTTTCACCACACGCCAACTTCTGTGCCTTCGAGTAGCAGGCCGCAACCCGTGACTCTCCTCCCACAGCCTGATGGCCCGAGTCTTCTCCTGTGGCCTCTACTTCTCTGACCTGCCGGCTAGCTCCTTTGACACCCCGGTGAGGAGGGAAGGCCAGACAAGACAGCAGCCTAAGTCTGATGAAACCTTGTATTACGATTTCCGAAGCTCCTATTTTCTACTGTTCCTGTAAGATAGAGAAAGGCCATTTGGCCCATCATAAACATGCAAAATTCTGCAGATGCTGGAAATCAAAAGCAACACATATAAAATGCTGGAGGAACTCAACAGATCAGGCAGCATCTATAAAAATGAATAAAAGTCAACATTTTGGGCCGAGACCCTTCTTCATGACGGGAAGGAAGGGGGAAGATGCCAAAGTAAAAAGTTGGGGGATGGGAAAGGAGGCTAGCTAGAAGGTGATAGGAGAAGCCAGGTGTTTAGGACAAGTTCAATATCATAATTCATTTGTTTTTGTCCTAAGTATTGTTGCATTAAGTGATCCTGCAGTATCAAAACTGCTATGACTACTAAAAATATAGTTCTGTAAAACACACTGCTTTAAAAAAAAAACAAAACTGACTGATCTTGGTATGGTATAAATTATTACATGCTTGACAGTGAAATAATCCACAGACAGAGTTCAGCCAATGAGAAAAAGTCGTCTCTGTTTCTGAGATAATGTGGATGCCTATTCTGGATGCCTGCCCTGTAGTGCATTGGTTGTCATCCAGTATCCTTTATCTTATGAACAGTCAGAGTTAGGAGAAAGAAAATAAATTCCAGTATGCATATGAATCCAGATGGTTTTAGATTCTGCTTTTTACTCTCATAAGGCGAGACAATTGCCAGTATTTTCCTCAGAGTTAGTCAAATTCCATTACCGTAACTTTGTCAGTAAAAGAGATTTCAGCTACGCTTTGCTAAAGCTATGCCATCTTCAAAGTAGTACCGGTGCAATGAAATACAAGAACGTTATTATTCTGAGACGTTGACATACAGCTAAAAGATGTGACAAATAATTCAACAGATTTTTCCTCGGTGTACTGTGTAATAGTTTGATCTGTATGAACAGTTATGCAGGTCAAGTTTTTCACTGTATTTTGGAATGTGACAATAAAAAACCAATAGTAAGTTCACAGTGAAGAAATAACCGACTACCCCGCAAATAAATTGAATATAGGTAAAACAAAATAATTAAGTATCATTGTTGGCAGTGAATGAGTTTATATGATTATGCAAAGGCAGAGATGGTCTAACATTTGATTGTATTTAGTTCCAATGTACAATGGACAATCAGTCATTTAACTTACATGGTTCAGCTTAGAATTTGTTAACTTAATATTTGTTACTAGATTTTATGCTCAAGGAAGAGATAGCTAATTATTAAGAGAAGCTCAATGAAATCAAACTGTCAAAAAGGTTTCACGAAAGAAAAGTAATGTTTGGCAAATTCGCTAAAGTTATTTGAAGATGTAACAACTAGAATTAATAAAGTGGACTCTGTAGATTTAGTGCATTTTGATTTCCAAATGGGATTTGATAAGGCAACGTTTAAAAGGTTGCTGCATGGATGAAAACTCACAGTTTATGTGACAAGCATTTCAAAGTGTGTTGAAAACTGATTACAATACAACATCCCAATTCAACACAATGCCGGACACGAAAGTTACCCCTCTTCCAGGTGAGCAGCCACTGTTTGTAACAAAAGGACTCTGCATGGAGTTACCCTCGGTAAGGTGGCTAACACCATCCCAGGCTGAGTACTCGGGGGGTGTGCACGCCAGATGGCTAATGTCTTCAACATATCACTCATCCGGGCTGCTGCCTCCACATGCTTCAAATTAGCCACCATCATCCCTATATCAAAGAATTCTACACCTTCCGAATGAAATGACTATTGCCCGGTGGCACGGACACCAATCATCATGAAGCGCTTTGAATGTCTGATAATGACACACATCAAAGACTCCATTCCTGTTACACTTGTTACGTACCCCGTAACTGGGTCACTTACCAGCAAAGATAGAGAGGTCCGTTGAAGTCTGATGGTACTATTTTTAACAGTATTTATTGATAAAAATACACAAAATAATATCAAGGCAAACTTACAGATAATATACGTCATCAATACTAAATCTAAAAGCGCGGGTCTAATCGTAATCAATAAGAAATAGCTCTATCGTTGTCTAGGGGATAATGTATTGTCCGATGGAAATATAAAAGTCACTCAGTTCATTCAAGCTGCAGCTTTTGGGTTGGAGAGAAAGACGGATTAAAACTTGCCCATTCCTTTTATGATGTCAATCCTTCGAGAGTCGTTGGGAGTTGATTTCCCCGTTGTTAGCAAAAAACCTTTCTGCCGTGGTACAGGGCCCACCGATTCCGGGGCAAACGGAAAAGGACGCACGTGGCCTTCCACTGGTTTTTGCTATTACGGAATCGTTAGCGTTTCTTCTGGTGCGTCTGAGGGGCTGTTCCCACAGACCCTCTTTTTATCCTGACTCACAGGGTCGCAGATGTCGATCAGGTTGGGATGATGCAATCCCTCCACCAACCTCCCCCTCGGTTCATTGCCTGGGGCTTCGATGCATTGTGCAGGATGCAATACACAAGTCCGTCTCCAAGAGACAATAGCCGGTATCAATGGGTCCGCCTTTTGGAGGCCAAGACACATTCCAACTCTTTGTGGATTCTGCATGTCTTTCTCTCATTTCCTGGGTCTCCTGAACGGACTTAATAGTGATCTTGCGATTCTCACAAAGGAGGGAGGCTACCCCGCACCCTTCGGCCCCTCAGAGCTGTGGCACATTCGTAACACACTGGACATTCAACAATATGCTTACCGACGGAACCACTGTACAATAGAAGCCAAACCATCTGTCATCCACCTGGCCCTGATACACCTGGAAAACAAGGATACTTATCTCAGAATGCTGCTTCTGGATCTTAGTTTGGCATTCAACGCTAGTGTCCCACAGACCTTGGTGAACGAACTCCTGCTCCTCAGTCTAAATACATCACTATGCAACTTGGGTGCTGGACTTCCGAACCAACAGACCCCAGATAGTTAAGATGCACAACCGCTCCTCCCTGCCCATTATCCTCAATGCGGTGCCCGCAGAGCCGTGTGCTGATCCCACTACTGTACTCACTGCTCTCACATGACTGCACGACCAGACACCCGAGTAATCACATTGTCAAGTTCACCCATGACCCAACAGTGGTGAGGCTCATCACCAACAATAATGTGTTGGCCTACAGAGAAGAGGTATAAGAGTTCAAGGCCTGGTGCCAGGCAAATAACCTCTACTTCAAAGTCAACCAGTCAAAGGAGATGGTTATAGACTTGAGAAGAACGCCCCTTTACATTTTGGCACAGCAGTCGAAACTGTGAGCAGTTTCAAACTCCTGGGAGTGCACATCTTGTACAACCTCTCATGGTCCCAGAATACATCCTCTACAGTGAAAAATGCTCACTAATACCTCTGCTTTCTGAGGAGAAGAGGCTGAAGAAAGCTGGGCTACTTACATCTATATGCATGTCATTCTCCAGATGCGCAGCAGCGAGCACCTAACAAGCTGCATCGTTGCACGGTACAGAGACTGCACTGGGGCGGGCAGGAATGCTCTGGGGGGGGGTGTGCATGGTAGTTAGAACTGCTCAATGCATCAGTGGCAACGGCCTTCCCTCTTTAAGGATAAAAATACAGAAAGGTGCTGGAAAAGGGACAGTAACATCATGAAGGATCCCACCCATAGTGCTCATGGGCTGTCTGTCCCACTCCCATCAGGGAGGAGGCTACATAGCATCCATGCCAGGGTCAAGCAGTAAGACTGAGTAACACCTCCACCCACTAACCCACCCCTCCACGCCCTCAACCACCATTACTTTGTTATTTCCTGTCAGTCATCTTATGTACAGACACTCCAATGCCTAGCAACACTTTATGGACATCAATGTATATAAACTGTCTTTATGTATTTATATTATCATGATTTTTTTCAATATATATTGTGTTCCTTATATTAATGTGTGTTGTTTTTTGTGCTGCATCGGATCTAGAGTAACAATTATTTCACTCTCCTTTACTGGAAAGGACATGAATCAATCTTGAATCTTGAATCTAACAAATTTTGACGGGTTGCATCATGGTCTGGTATAGCAATATGAACGTGCAGGAACGTTAGCTGCAGAGGGTAGTGGACTCTATCAAACACATCACAGGCTCATGCCCCTGACCATCAGAAGCATCTACAGGAGACACTGCCTCAAGAAAGCAACATCAGTCATCAAAGATCCCCATCATGCAGACTGTGCCATCTTCCCACAGCCACTATCAAACTGAAAGTACAGCAGCCTGAAGTCCCACACCATCGGTTTCAAAAACAGCTATTTCCCTTCAACCATTTAGTTCTTAAATGAACCTGTGTACAGTTTAGTAACACTATGACCATCTTGCACTAAAACAGACCTGTTTTTAATTATGCCCTCTCATGTACAAAATGTATATCATTTATGTTAGTTTTACTTGTGAATATTGCTTATATAATGCTATGCACCTGTAATGATGCTGCAGATAAGTTTATCAATTCACCTGTGCATAGGACAATAAACTCCACTTTTAAGTTCCTGAGGGACAATGATAGAGTAGATGTTGAGAGGTTTTTGCCGAGTGAGTGCGTCTCAGATCAATGGGTATAATTACAAAATCAGGGAGGGATCCTTTCAGACTGAGATGTGTAGGAACTTCTTACAGTGTACTGAACTTCTGAATTTCTTTACCCTGGAGGGCTGCGAGTATAGATCATTTGGGGTATTTAAAGAGAAAGTGGATACATCTTGGAAAGAGCAAGAAATGAAAAATATGGGGAACTGGCACAGAAGAGGAAGTGAGGGCTGGGACAAATTATTGATTGGTGGGAGGGGCCACTGTGGGGGGGGGGCTGTTTGAGAAGGCCTTCTTCAGCTTTTATTATTCTTGAGTACATATGTTCTTACCTCTGGCTGCAATAACTGCCTTTATTAAATTTTAATATCACTGACTTTGAGCAGACCAGCTAGAGCTTTGTCCTCATAGACTACCCAAAAGTCACTTGCAGAATTAGTGCATGACATGCCCAATTGGATGTAGAGTTGTTCAGCTGATCTTACAACAGAGCAGTGCGGTAGTGCACTGGTTAGTGCATCACTTTACTGTAAGATCTGGGTCCGCACTCTACCACTATCTGTAACAAGTTTGTACATTCTTGCCGTGAACACGTGGGTTTCCTGCAGGTGGTCCGGTTTCCTCCCACAGCTAGCTTTAGAGAGTTGTGGGAATGCTATGTTGGCACCAGAAGCTTGGCAACACCAGCACAATACTGGCTGATTTAATTTGACGCAAATATTACACTTCACTGAACTGCATATTCCGATGTACATTTGACAAATAAAACTATTCTTAATCTTAGGGAGCCACTAAGACCATAAGACATGGGAGAAGAATTAGACTATTCAGCCTATCTACTCTGCTCCACCTTTCCACACCAGTCCACATAAATGCCAGGTTTTTGTGTAGTTCACACTTATCAGGCTCATGACTCTCTGAGCAGTCCGTTCTTCTGCAGAATGGTTACTGGCAATTGGATTTTTTGTTCTATTTCCCTTCTCCCATGCTCTTCTCTGTATTTGGGCTGATCACCGGAAAGCCAAACCTCTTGCAGTAGCACATTCCCCTGATATCTGCAGATTTGGAATGTAACGTGCTGAAATTTTAATTTTCACTCTCTCATTGATTATCATTTTCTCACATGCCTACTTCCTTTAAACGTGTTCGAGTGTCAGCATCAGCACAGCAAATCCACCCTCAGAGTCTGAGATCCAAGTGGCCAACAGGCTCCCAGCGAGTAGTGAATCAAGCTCAAACTCCAAAGCTGTTAGAACATAGAACACAGACCAGTGCAGCACTGTACAGGTTCCTCGGCCCTCAGTGTTATCCAGACCTTTTTTAACCTATTCCAAGATCAATATAACCCTTACTTCCCACCCCCCAAAAGATGTTTTTCTTTCAAGAATCTTTTAAATGCCCCTAGTGTATCTGGCTGTCCCTCAGTGTTTTCTATACTTACTGCTCTGTGCAAAATAAAACTACCTTTGACACCCCCCCCCCCATACTTTCCTCCTTAAAGTGATGTCATTTCACGCTGGGAAAAAGACACTAGCTGTCCACTCTATTTATACCCCTCACCATCTTATTCCCCTGGATCTCGTGCCTCCTGACTTTTTAAATAAGCCTACCATCGGAAATCTGTTTGAGTGTCTTACTAAAATCTATATACTCTACATCCACCACCTACTGTCATCCGCTTACACTCCAAAGAGAAAAATACTGGGTCATTGAAACTTTCTTCATAACATATGTTTTCTAATGGAGACAGCATCCTTGTCTATTTCCTCTGCACTCTCCCTATATTAAGTTTATATTAACTTTATTCAGTTCTGGAATATTGTTAGAATTATTCAGCAACTTCCAGAACTTATACTTGAATATTAGGATTGTACAATTTGAAAAGTGAATTTTAATGAGAAAGAAATAAAGATAAATAAAGTTATAAAAGAGAAATAAGCTCATGTAATGCAAGCTGGAACTTATCTGCTGTACTGAGTATTTGCTAAGTTGTTAGATGTGCTGTTCAGCTAAGATAGGCAATGTACATTTAAGCTGTTTAATTGACTTAAGGATGTGTTAGATAGATTCAAGGACAAACCTGGTATCCCGGGAAATAATCATTCCTCATTCAAATATGACAGAAGAACTGTTTGATTTGATCTTTTGAAACAAAGCACTTTGTGAGGACATATTAGTGCACTCTACTTCCCTGGTAACATTCATTGCTTTTCAAATACATTTGTTACATGTTTCTGGACTTTGGGACTCAGAAATTATATTATTGTTATCAAGAAAACTGAATTGTTCAAAGGTATTATTGCGAATAATTTCTTATAAATGATCAGATAAGACATTTTTTCTTTGTAGAAACTGTCTAAACAACAACTTTAATGAAAGACCAGATGAAAGCTCTTCTTTGATTTAGATCTTTCAATGGTATGACATAAATACTTCGTATTCTGTTCCTTTTATCCTGATTGTATTTATTTAATAATATATTAAGGCTTCTCTATCAATTTATTTGAAAATAAACTTTTACAATGATTACACTGATTATGTGCATAGAAATCTTTGATATATCACAATGTAAATAAGTTAAAATGTATTTATATCATATGTATAAATCTATATTTGGATAGTATTTGTTTCATGCCTTGCTAGTTAATGGCATACAAAATGTATGTCTCGAGTCTTATTCTGTTTCAAAGCAACACAGAACACAGAATAAGCTATTAAGCTATTTCTGTATCAACTTTTTGCTAGTGTACTTAGTTCCACTCCCCCAAATTTTTCCAATGACCGTGTAAATATTTTCCCTCCGATTTCCCTTTGACAGTTGCTGTTTAATCTACTTCTATCATACTTTCAGGCAGTTCATGCCAGTAAAACACTTTCCTCATATCATATGTGGTTCATTTGCCTTGCATATTAAGTCTGTGCCATCATTACTAACCCTTCTCCCACTGGAAAAGAAAGTAACATATGTGTTCTGTCAAACCCTTTCATGATTTCATACACCTCTATCAAATCCCCATTTTATCTTAAAATTTGCAGATATTGAAAATGCGGAATAATTTTAAAAAATTAAAAATTTTGAAACTCATCAGCAGATCAGGCAGCATCTGACGAGAGAGAAACAAGCCTAATGTTTCATGTGTGGGACTGTTCAGACTTTTCTGGTGACTAGAAAATAACCTAAATGTTCTGTGGTCTTCACAGAACAGAAGATGCAAATTCCTGGTCCCTTTCTCCCCTTGTAAAGTTTTGATAGCAAATGTGGTATCTAGAATTGAACACAATTCCCCTTGCTTGAATTACACCAATATTTCACAAAGCTCTCACGTGACCTCCTTTATTTTATAAATAAAGCAAAAGGTCCCCTTTGCTTTAAAAAAAAATCTCAAATTATTCTGGAATGTTAAGCATACATACCCTGAAATATCTCTCTTCCTAGAGCCTCCTTAAATTCCACCGTTCAGTTTGGACTGCCTCTCCTCTTTTTCCTACCAAAATAAATCACTCTGAAATTATCGCTATTACATTTCAGGAGCCCTGTGTCTGCCCGTTTCAGCCGGTTTTCCTGTCACTATCCTTCTCATTCCATTTCTTGGGTGTGTCATTCAAAAATTTTGAATGTATTCTTGTATGCTGAAATCCTGTTCTTTTAATACATATCAAAAGATCAGCAGGAGAACCAACACTGTTGCTGAAGGGTCAATTTTTTGATTACTATTTTTACAATAATAAACTTCTTAATAAGACATGGTAATGCATTGGGTTAAACAGTGGCCTTTGATCTCAAAGGCTTTGGTTCAAATCCAGCACAGGCTGATGGAATGAAAGTCTCCTCTGTCTGCTAGTTTTAAAGTCCTCTGTGAAATGAACTTGGGCAATCTCATTCCAGGTCCCAATGGACATGACTCCACAGCAAAAATAAAAATCCCTAATTCGGCATGAGTTGAAATGAATGGTCATTCTCAGTTAGAGAGGCCCAGCTGGCTGCTGTGGGAAATGTATAAACATAACTTTTGAGTGCTTAGAGGTGCCTTTCTGAGGGGTGTTGTTGGGGTAGAATACAAGAACTTTACTTTGCATTAAACTTTTGCTCGACAGACAGGGTGTTGACAATGACTGCCCGTAATAGTTAGTGTATCACTCTCGAGCCTGAACTTCTCCATATTTTAACAAACGTAAAAGTTCTCAAAGAAAGATAGATCACCCGAATAAGTCAAATATAAAATAAGTTAAAAAATATCTGTGTTAGACTGAGTAACTAACACGTGCAACATATTTGGCTAGGTAAAGATTTTTCGCATACTTAGCACAACCTACAACACTGACAAGTAGACACACTGCCCAGGATTTTCTCACTTAATTACCCCCTGGCACATCGTTATTGAGGCGGGAAATTTTCCCACTAGGATGTACCCTAACTCAGCTGCTTTTTAAATTATTTACAAAACACCTTCATAGAATCTGCATGAAATATGTGGCAAATTGATTCTTTGATCATCTGTGTCTGTTCTTTGCAGTTTGAAATTGAGAACATGATGGCTCTTTCAATAAGAATACAGAACATCGGGTAAAATGGATGTTTTGTGCACAAATCGCTGCTTTGACACATGTGAGAGAAAGTAGATTGGATCGTATCTTTTTGAAATGGTTTTACAGTATATGCTCCTATATAGATTGCGGCCATATTTCATTAAGAGTTTGCAGAGATTTGGTTTGTCACTTAAAACACTTGAAAACCTCTATAGATGCACTGTGGAGAGCATTCTGACAGGCTGCATCACCGTCTGGTGTAGGGAGGCTACTGCACAGGACTGAAAGAAGCTACAGAAAGTTGTAAAATTAGTCAGCACAAAGTACACTGCAGATGCTGTGGTCAAATCAAGACATACAAAAAAGTTGGATAAACTTAGCAGGTCGGGCAGTATCCATTGAAAGAAGCAGTCCTTTTTACTGCTTTTTTCAACGGATGCTGCCCAACCTGCTGAGTTCATCCAGCTTTTTTGTACGTCTTGTAAAATTAGTCAGCTCCATCATGGGTACTAACCTCCGTAGTATCTAAGACATCTTCAAGGAGCAGTGCCTCAGAAAGGCGACATTCGTCCAGGGTGTACCCTCTTTTCATTACTACCGTCAGGAAGGAGATCCAGAAATCCAAAGGCACACACTCAGCTATTCAGAAACAGCTTCTTCCTGTCTGCCATCCAATTTCTAAATGGACATTGAACTCATGAACACTACCTCCCTTTTTATTATTTCTGTTTTTGCACTATTTTTAATTTAACTCCTTAATATACATATATTTACTGTAATTCAATTATTTATTTGTTTCTGTATTTACTGTGTTTTGCATTGTACTGCTGCCACTAAGTTAACAAATTTTACGACATACGCCAGTGATATTAAACCTGATACTGATTTATCATAGCTCTGCAGCAGTTCGCCCAAGAACTCCTGGAAGTGTCAGAAACATCACAGGAAATGCCCTCACTACCATTGAGCACATCTACAAAGACTGCTGCCTAAAGGAAGCCGCATCAATCATCAAGAAACCCCACCATCCAGAAGCTCTCTTCTCACTGCTTCCATTGGGAAGGAAGTACAGGAGCCTTAATCCCACACCACCAGGTTCAGGAACAGTTAAATATGCACCCCTCAACCATCCAGATCCTGAACCAGCGTGGATGACTTCTCTCACCTCCACTGAACTGATTCCACAACCTATGGATTCACTTTCAATGACCCTACAACTCATATCCTCAGTAAGTATGTACTTATTTATTCATTTATTTGTTTTTCTTTGTCATCTTTTGTACAGTTGCTTGCTTGACAGTCTTTGCTTGTGTGTAGTTTTTCATCATTATATTGTATGTCTTCGTCCTACTCTGAATGCCCGTAAGAAAATGAATCTCAGGGTAGTATATGGTGACATTGATGTACCTTGATAATAAATTTACTTTGTAATTTGAACAGTTGAACTTTGAAGATTGTTCAGTGCTTGAAGGAATGACTCTTGAAATTACTTCTATATTCTCTTGTTACAAGGACACTTTGAGCAGAAAATTAAGCTCTATGTGGAGAGATATTTAGGAGGGAAAAATTAGCATTCACTTCTGTGACCTTCCTATCCCCACCGCACTCAACACCCTTCTACAAATAACTTTACTGCTCTGCAAATTAACATGTATGTCAACGTTTTGGTCTCTTGCCCATGTAAAGATTTAACATATTTGGCAAACTGTTTGACAATGGAAGATATAAAGCAAATCTCAATCCCAGCCTATATCAATCTCTACAGATGTGCTTTTTTGTTTTTGAACAGCTGCTGATTAATCTTTAGAAGACGATTTGTTTGAAAATATACTGGGTGTGAAAAAGATATATGTTATCAGGAGGGCTAGTTGGTATTGGGGAACGTATATATGTTGAAAGAATGTCCTTTAGTCAGTGGAATACATGCAAATCAGGTGGCAATGGAGTATATATGAAGCAACTAATAAGCACCTAAAATTGTGCCAAACTTTTGCAAATTCTTGCAGAAAACTGTCAAAGAATTCACTTTTAGAACTCATGCTAATATCTCCTTTCATAGATAAAAATGAAAATCAACAAACGTATATTCATAGAACATTGAAAATAAAAATCTACAGCATATTACAGGCCCTTCTGCCCACAATGTTGTGCCGACCATGTAACCTATTCTAGAAACTTCCTAGAATTACCCTATTGCATGGCTTTTCTTACCTATCTAAGAGTCTCTTCGAAGAGCCTATTGTATCTGCCTCCACTACCATTGGTGGCAATGCATTCCATACACACACACCCTCTCTGAGTGAAAAACTTACCCCTAACATTTCCCCTGTACCTTCTTCCAAGCACCAGAAAACTATGCCCCCTCATGTTTGCCATTTTAGCCCTGGGAAAAAGCTTCTAGCTATCCATATGATCAATGCCTCTTGCCATCTCCTACACTTCTGTCAAGTCACCTCCCATTCTCCATCATTCCAAGGGGAAAAGGCCAAGTTCACTCAACCTATTTTCATAAGGCACACTCTCCAATCCAGGCAACATCTTTGTAAATCTGCTCTTCACGCTTTCTATAGTATCCGCATCCTTCCTGTAGTGAGGTGACCAGAACTGAACACAGTATTCCAAGTGGGGCCTGACCAAGGTCTTATATAGCTGCAACATTACCTCATGGCTTTTGAACTCAGTCCCTCGGCTGATGAATGCCAACACACCATACGCCTTCTGAACAACACTGTCAACCTGCGCAGTAGCAGCTTTGTGTGTCCGGCATGGAACCCAAGATCTCTCAGACCCTCCACACTGCCAAGAGCCTTACTATTAATACTGTATTCTGTCTTCATATTTGACCTACCAAAATGAACCACTTCACACTTATCTGGGTTGAACTCCATCTGCCACTTCTCAGCCCAGTTTTGCATCCCATCAATGTCCCATGTAACCTCATACAGCCCTCCAGAGACTATCCACAACACCTCCAACCTTTGTGTCATCAGCAAACTTACTAACCCATCCCTCCACTTCCTCAAACAGGTCATTTATAAAAATCACAAAGAGTAAGGGTCCCAGAACAGATCCCTGCAGAACACCACTGTTTACCAAACTGCAAGCAGAATACGAACTATCTACAACCACTCTTTGCCTTCTGTGGGCAAGCCAATTCTGAATCCACAAAGCAAGGTCTCCTTGGATCTCATGCCTCCTATCTTTCTGAATGAGCCTTGCATGGGGAACCTCATCAATGCCTTACTGAAATCCATATACATTACATCCACTACTTGACCTTCATCAATGTATTTTGTTACATCCTTAAGGAATTTAATCAGGCTTGTAAGGCATGACCTGCTCTTGACAAAGCCATTCTGACTATCCCTAATCAGATTATATTTCTCCAAATGCTCATAAATCCTGCCTCTCAGGATCTTCTCCAACATCTTGCCCACAGATGAAGTATGGCTCACTGGTCTATAATTTCCTGGGTTATCTCTACTCTTTTTCTTGAACAAGGGAACAACATTTGCAACCCTCCAATCCTCCGGAACCTCTCCCATCCCTATTGATGATGATCATCAGAGGCTCAGCAATCTCCTCCCTTGCCTCCCACAATAGCAACAGGCAACACACAAAATTCTGGAGGAACTTAGCTGGTCAGCCCATTCCATGCACTCACCACTCTCTGTGTAAAAAACTTACCCCTGACATCTCCTCTGTATCTACTTCCAAGCACCTTAATACTGTGCCCTCTCATGTTAGCCCTTACAGCCCTGGGAAAAAACCTCTGACTATCTACACGATCAATGACTCTCATCATCTTATACACCTCTATCAGCTCACCTCTCATCCTCCATTGCTCCAAGGAGAAAGGGCCGAGTTTACTCAACTTATTCTCATAAGGCATGCTCCCCAATCCAGGCAACATCCTTGTAAATCTCCACTGTACTCTTTCTATAGTTTCCACATCCTTCCTGTAGTGAGGTGACCAGAACTGAACACAGTACTCCAAGTGGGGTCTGACCAAGGTCATATATAGCTGCAACATTACCTCTCGGCTCCTAAACTCAATCCCATGATTGATGAAGGCCAATACACCGTATGCCTTCTTAACCACAGAGTCAAACTTTGAAGCAGTTTTGAGTGTCCTTTGGACTCAGACCCAAGATCCCTCTGATCCTCCACACTGCCAAGAGTCTTACCATTAATACCATATTCTGTCATCATATTTGACCTACCAAAATGAACCACCTCACACTTATCTGGGTTGAACTCCATCTGCCACTTCTCAGCCCAGTTTTGCATCCTATCAATGTCACACTGTAACCTCTGACAGCCCTCCACACTATCCACAACACCTTCAAACTTTGTGTCATCAGCACATTTACTAACCCATCCCTCAACTTTTTCATCCAGACCATTTATGAAAATCACAAAGTATAGGAGTCCCAGAACAGATCCCTGAGGCATACCACTGGTCACCAGCCTCCATGCAGAATATGACCCTTCTACAACCACTCTTTGCCTTCTGTGGGCAAGCCAGTTCTGGATCCACAAATGAATATCCCCTTAGATCCCTGCCTCCTTACTTTCTCAAAAAGCCTTGCATGGGGTAACTTGTCAAATGCTTTGCTGAAATGCATATACACTACATCTACTGTTCTATTTTCATCGATGTGTTCAGTCACATCCTCAAAAAATTCAATCAGGCTTGTAAGGCACAACTTGCCTTTCACAAAGCCAAGCTGATTATTCCTAATCATATTATGCTTCTCCAAATGTTCATAAATCCTGCCTCTCAGGATCTTCTCCATCAAATTAATGACCACTGAGGTAAGTCTCACTGGTCTATAATTTCCTGGGCTATCTATACTCCCTTTCTTGAATAATGGAACAACATCCATTATCCTCCAATCCTCCAGAATCTCTCCCGTCACCATTGATGATGCAAAAATCATCGCCAGAGGCTCAGCAATCTCCTTCCTTGTCTCCCACAGTAGCCTGGGGTACATCTCATCTGGTCTCGGTGACTTATCCAACTTGATGCTTTCCAAAAGCTCCTGCACATTCTCTTTCTTAATATCTACACGCTCAAGATTTTCAGTCCACTGTAAGTCTTCCCTATGGTCGCCAAGATCTTTTCCGTAGTGAATGCTGAAGCAAAGCACTCACTAAGTACCTCTGCTATCTCCTCTGATTCCATACACACTTTTCCACTTGATTGGTACTATTCTCTCATGTCTTATCCTCTTGCTCTTCACATACTTGTAAAATGCCTTGGGGTTTTCCTTAACCCTGTCCACCAAGGCTTTCTCATGGCTCTCCTAATTTCTTTCTTAAGCTTCTTCCTGCTCGCCTTATAATCTTCTAGATCTCTATCATTACCTTGCTTTTTGAAACTTTTGTAATCTTTTCTTCTTGACTAGATTTACATGCAGCCTTTATACACTCTGGTTCCTGTACCCTATCATCCTTTCCCTGTCTCATTGGAACATACCTATGCAGAACTCCATGCAAATATCCCCTGAATATTTGCCATAGTTCTTCTGTACATTATCCTGAGAGTATCTGTTCCCAATTTATTCTTCCAAGCCCCTGTCTGATAGCCTCATATTTCCCCTTACTCCAATTAAACGCTTTCCTAACTTGTCTGTTCCTATCCCTCTTGAATGTTATGGTAAAGGAGATAGAATTATGATCACTATCTCCAAAATGCCCTTTCACTGAGAGATCTGACACCTGACCAGGTTCATTTCCCAGTACCAGATCAAGTACAGCCTCTCCTTTTGTAGGCTTATCTACATATTGTGTCAAGAAACCTTCTTGAACACACCTAACAAACTCCACCAAATCTATACCCCTCGTGCTAGGGACATGTCAATCTATATTTGAGAAATTGAAATCTCCCACCACGACAACCCTGTTATTATTACACCTTTCCAGAATCTGTCTCCCTATCTGCTTCTCAATGTCCCTGTTACTATTGGGTGGTCTATAAAAAACACCCAATAGAGTTATTGAGTACTTCCTTTTCCTAACTTCCACCCACAGAGACTCCGTAGACAATCCCTTCATGTCTTCCTCCTTTTCTGCAGCTGTGACACTATCTCTGATCAACAGTGCCGTGCCCCCACCTCTTTTACCTCTCTCCCTGTCCTTTTGGAAACATCTAAAGCCTGGCATTTGAAGTAACCATGCCTGCCCTGAGCCATCCAAGTCTCTATAATGGCCACAACATCATAGCTCCGAGTACTGATCCATGCTCTAAGCTCATCTGCTTTGTTCATAATACTCCTTGAATTAAAGTAGATACATCTCAAACCATAGGTCTGAGCATGTCCCTTCTCTATTACCTGCCTATCCTCCCTCTCACATTGTCTCCAAGCTTTCTCTATTTGTGAGCCAACTACCTCTTCCTCCGTCTCTTCAATTTGGGTCTCACCCCCTAGCAATTCTAGTTTAAACTCTCCCCATTAGCCTTAGCAAACCTACCCGCCAGGATATTTGTGCCCCGGGAATTCAAGTGCAACCTGTCCTTTTTGTACAGGTAACACCAGCCCCAAAAGAAGTCCCAGTGATCTAGAACTCTAAATCGCTGCCCCCTGCTCCAATCTCTCAGCCATGCATTTATCCTCCACCTCATTCTATTGCTATACTCACTGTCGCGTGGCACAGGCAGTAATCCCGAGATTACTACCCTTGTGGTCCTGCTTCTCAACTTCCTTCCTAACTCCCTGTAGTCTGCTTTCAGGACCTCTTCTCACTTCCTGCCTATGTCATTGGTACCAATATGTACCACCACCTCTGGCTGTTCTCCTTCCCAGTTCAAGATATTGTGGGCATGATCAGAAACATCCTGGACCCTGGCACCTGGCAGGCAAACTATCATTTGTGCTTCTTTCCTGCATCCACAAAATCGCCTGCCTGACCCCCTAACTATTGAGTCCCCTATCACTACTGCCATCCTCTTTCTTTCCCTACCCTTCTGAGCCACAGGGCCAGACTCTGTGCCAGAGGCATGGCCACTGTTGCTTCCCTCGGGTAGGCCATTCCACTCCCCCAACAGTACTCAAACAGGAGTACTTATTGTCAAGGGGTACAGCCACAGGGCTGCTCTCTAGTCTCTGACTCCTGCCCTTCTCTCTCCTTACTATTACCCTCTTATCTGTCTCCCGAGATGCCGGTGTCTATAGCTCTTCTCTATCTATAGCTGCCTATAGCTCCTCTCTATCAGCTCCTCACTTTCCCTGACCAGATGAACATTATCAAGCTGCATCTCCAGTTCCCTAACATGGTCCCTAAGGAGCTGCAGCTCGATGCACCTGGTGCAGATATGACCATGTGGGAGGCTGGGAGTCTCCCAGACTTGCCACATCTGAAACCGAGCACGGAACACCAGCCTCACACACATTCTTCCTGTCTGTGTTCTACACAGTTAACTTACCGTTATCCCTGAAGCCCCTTTGAGGCAAAGCCTTCCTCCTCTGTCTCCCTCTAGTCCGTTGCCCGCTCTTCTGCGCCCGCTCTGTAAATCTGTCTTCTTTTAAACTCTTATTGCTGTTCTCACTGGCTGATGTCCATGCGCTTGCGCCGTCATGCCCGGATCAACCCGCTGAAGAAATAATCATCTCCCTAAATACTCTTCTCGCTGTTCTCACTGGCTGACGTCCACATGTTTGCACAGTCGTGCGCCAATCAACTCGCTAAATAAGTTCCTCCAGCATCTGGATTTCCAACGTTTGCAGAATGTCTTGTGTTCATTAAAATCATATTCAGTTGTTTACAAGAAAATATATATTGCATGAAAATGAAATATCTTAAAAAGCCGTTCTGTCTACCATATAGGCATCTGTTAGTCTCAAGAGACCATGGATTTGAGCCTTTCTTTTCTTTTTCCAATATTTTTATTAGTTTCTACATAGAAGAATACAGAGTACAAGAAAGTATATATAAAAGGTCAAAAAAGATAAAAAGACTACCAATTACATTATATCCGTTCATAATAACAATTTCATTACCCCGTATTCATATAAGTTAATTAATAGCTATATTGAAATATACTAATTTATTAGAAAAAAAAAGAATCTAACCCCTACCAAGACCGAAGCTGTTTATTACGGAGAAAAGAAGGTAAAATACCTTCTCATATAATAAAAATTAGTAATAGTCAACTTCATTCGTTTAAACAACGTATTGAAGGTTTTGAAAATAATTCAGAAAAGGTCTCCACAATGTTTGAAAGTCTTTATGAGATTCAGAAATTGAACAACGACTCTTCTCTAAATCTAAACATGTTGTGTTTTACTATTTATTGTTATGTTTATTATTGAGTGTTGCATTTGTTATGTTATGATTGCACTGCTCCTGGGAAACACTGTCTCATTCTGCCCTGCAGAGCTGATGTACGGTTAGAATGACAATAACGTTTTTGAATCTTGAATCTTGACATAACGTCGCATAACCATTGAGCATGAGTAGGAGGAAAAACATCTTTCCTTTTAATCAAAAGCCATATATAAGCCATATAGCTTATATGGCTATAAGCCATATAGCTTATGGCCTAGCTATAAGAGAGCTAAAGGCCAAAATATGTAAACCAGATGCTTTCAGCTTAATATTTTGTCTGCAACAATACCGAATAGGGCCGTCAGAGGGTTAGGCTTAAAAATGACTTTAAAAACTAAGGAAAATTTTTGAAAAACTTCCTTTCAATATTTTTCAAGATTTGGACAAGTCCAAAACATATGAATTAATGAAGCTTCTCCATTATTATATCTGTCACAGTAGGGAGATATATCCAAATAAAAATGAGATAGCTTATCCTTAGTCATATGAGCTCTATGTGTCATCTTAAATTGTATGATGGAATGACGAGCACATAGCGATGAAGTATTAACCAGTTAAAAAATTTCATTCCAAGATTCCTCAGATATTGGTGTCTGTAAATCTTGTTTCCAGAGATTCTTAATTTTGTCGAAAGGAACATTCCTCATCTCCAGTAACATACCATAAATATTAGATATTGAATCATTATGAAAAAGTGTCAAACTAAAAATTACATCTAGTAAGTTCTTATCTGAGCTTATAGGAAATGTGCATAACTGAGACCTTAAAAAGTCACTGATTTGTAAATATCTAAAAAAGTGAGTTTTGGGTAAACTATATTTAGCTGACAATTGAGCAGATGAAAAAAGGTTTCTTCCAACAAACAGATCCCAAAAACATTTAATACCCAACCTATCCTATTCTTTAAAAAATAAATCAGTCATGGAGGGTTTAAAAAATTAGAATACATGGGACTTGAAAGGGAAAATCTCAATAAACCAAAGTGTTTTCTAAATTGTATCCAAATCCTCAGATTATGTTTAACTATTAAATTATCAGTTCGTTTACTTACAGATAAAGAAAGTGAGGATGCAAGAAGATAAATAATAGAGAATTTATTAACAGAGTTAGCTTCTAAAGAGACCCATACCGGACAATCTACATCATTAATATAATATAGTCAGAATGTAAGATATTGTATATTGACTGCCCAGTCATAAACCTAAAATTAGGTAAGGCTAAACCTCCAGACTTTTTAGATTTTTGAAGATGAACTTTATTTAAATGAGGATGTTTATTTTTCCACATATAAGAGGATGAAATAGAATCAAGAGAGTCAAAATAGAATTTAGGAATAAAAACAGGTAAAGCCTGAAAAAGATATATAAATTTAGGTAGAATATTTATTTCAATAGAATTAATTTATCCAATCAACGATATTGAAAGAGGTGACCAATTTAATGATATCCATTTTACATGATTCAATAAAGTAAGAAAGTTTTCTTTAAACAGATGTTCATAGTTCTTGGTGACTGTTACACCCAAATAAGTAAAGTCATTCCTTACAACTTTAGAAGGGAGATTAAGTATTAATTGATACCAAATTATTTAAAGGAAATAATTCACTCTTACGTAGGTTCAATTTATATCCCGAAAACTGGCTAAAATGGGAGAGCAAAGAAATTACACAAGGTAACGAGGTCTCAACATTAGAGATAAACAGCAATATATCATCTGCATAAAGTGAGATTTTGTGAGTAATACCTCTCCTTAAAATACCACAGATATCATTAGATTCTCGAAAAGCAATGGCAAGAGGTTCTAAAGCTAGATCAAAGAGCAAAGGGCTCAACGGACAGCCTTGTCTAGTTTTTCAATGAAGTTTAAATGGTTTGGAATTTCGTAAATTAGTAACAACCCGAGCAGAAGGAGATAGATAAAGTAATTTAATCCATTGAATAAAATCTGGTCCAAAATTAAATTTTTCTAAGGTTTTAAATAAATAATTCCATTCAACCTGATCGAAGGCCTTCTCAGCATCTAAGGATATCACACATTCCAATATCTCCTGGGTGGGAGAGTAAATAACATTTAATACATGGTGTATATTAAAATGGGAATGTCAGTTTTTAATAAATCCAGTCTGATCATCAGAAATAATAGAAGGTAGATTATTTTCAATCCTATGAGCCAGAACTTTAGAAAGGATTTTAGTATCAACATTGAGTAATGAAATTGCCTATATGAAAAGCATTCAGTTGGGTCCTTGTTCTTCTTTAGGATAAGCAAAATAGAGGCTTCATAGAAAGATTGAGGCAAGCTACCCAATTTGACAGAATTCAGAAAGACTAAATGTAACTGCAGTATAATTAATGAAGAAAAAGCCTTATAAAATTCTCCAGAAAATCTATCTGCACCTGGAGCCTTCCGCAAATGTAGTGAACATATAGCCTTGACAATTTCCTCAAAAGAAATGGGTTGATCCATCTGTTTACAATTATCTGCAGAACGTGCTGAGAGGGATATTTAATTGATCTAGAAAATTATTCATTACAGTATTATCTTTAGGGGAATCAGAACTATAAAGTTTTGAATAGAATTCTCTGAAGGTATCATTTATTTCAGAGTAATCAGTTGTCTTATCACCATTAGTTTTGCTAATTTCTTTAACTTGTCGTTTAACTACAGAAGTTTTGAATTGGTTGGACAATACTTTGCCTGATTTATCTCCATGAATGTAAAATTGAGATTTATCTTTCAGAAGTTGAGTTTCAATTATATATGTTAACAAAAGATCATATTTAGTTTAACTTCAACATGTCTTTTATACAGAACAGGATCTGGAGCTAAAGCATATTTTTGATCTAATTGTTTCAATTGATTGGCTAATTCAATTCTTTCTTTATTAGCTTTTATTCTTAACACTCGCAGTAAAAGAAATAATTTGTCCTCTAATATAGGCCTTGAAAGTATCCCATAGAATAAGATTCGAAGTCTCTTCATTTTTATTCTCTTCAAAAAGCAAAATAATATGCCTCTCTAGAAATTTTAAAAATTCCTTATCAGATAACAAAGTTGTATTGAAATGCCAAATTCTGTTTGTTTGAGGAAGACCAGGGAGATTTAAAGATAGAAATACAGGAACATGATCTGAAACAGCAATCTCTTTATATTCACAAGAATGAACTGATGAAATCATCTGACTAACAATAAAAAAAAATCAATCCTGGAATATGTATGATGAACATGGGGAAAAAAAAACGACTACCCCCATCTAAAGGATGTAAGAAACGTCAAATATCAACAATACCACACTTCAATAAAAAAGATCGAATAAGCAAAGCTGATTTATTAAGAGACGCTGGTTTAGAAGATGATTGGTCTAAAATTGGGTCTAGCTAGCAGTTAAAAGGGAGAGAGAAACCAGGGAATTATAGACCGGTTAGTCTGACATTGGTAGTGGGGAAAATGCTAGAGCCGGTTATCAAAGATGTGATAACAGCACATTTGGAAAGAGGTGAAATCATCGGACAAAGTCAGCATGGATTTGTGAAAGGAAAATCATGTCTGACGAATCTTATGGAATTTTTTTGAAGATGTAACTAGTAGAGTGGATAGGGGAGAGCCAGTGGATGTGGTATATTTAGATTTTCAAAAGGCTTTTGACAAGGTCCCACACAGGAGATTAGTGTGCAAACTTAAAGCACACAGTATTGGGGGTATGGTATTGATGTGGATAAAGAATTGGTTGGCAGACAGGAAGCAAAGAGTGGGAGCAAACGGGACCTTTTCAGAATGGCAGGCAGTGACTAGTGGGGTACCGCAAGGCTCAGTGCTGGGACCCCAGTTGTTTACAATATATATTAATGATTTAGACGAGGGAATTAAATGCAGCATCTCCAAGTTTCCGGATGACACGAAGCTGGGCGGCGGTGTTAGCTGTGAAGAGGATGCTAAGAGGATGCAGGGTGACTTGGATAGGTTAGGCGAGTGGGCAAATTCATGGCAGATGCAATTTAATGTGGATAAATGTGAGGTTATCCACTTTGGTTGCAAGAACAGGAAAACAGATTATTATCTGAACGGTGGCCGATTAGGAAAAGGGGAGATGCAACGAGACCTGGGTGTCGTTGTTCACCAGTCATTGAAGGTGGGCATACAGGTACAGCAGGCGGTGAAAAAGGCAAATGGTATGTTGGCATTCATAGCAAAAGGATTTGAGTACAGGAGCATGGAGGTTCCACTGCAGTTGTACAAGGCCTTGGTGAGACCGCACCTAGAATATTGTGTGCAGTTTTGGTCCCCTAATCTGAGGAAAGACATTCTTGCCATAGAGGGAGTACAGAGAAGGTTCACCAGATTGATTCCTGGGATGGCAGGACTTTCATATGACGAAAGACTGGATCGACTAGGCTTATACTCACTGGAATTTAGAAGATTGAGGGGGGATCTTATTGAAATGTATAAAATTCTAAAGGGATTGGACAGGCTAGATGCAGGAAGATTGTTTCCGATGTTGGGGAAGTCCAGAATGAAGGGTCACAGTTTAAGGATAAAGGGGAAGCCTTTTAGGACCGAGATAAGGAAAAACTTCTTCACACAGAGCGTGGTGAGTCTGTGGAATTCTCTGCCACAGGAAACAGTTGAGGCCGGTTCATTGGCTATACTTAAGAGGAAGTTAGATATGGCCCTTGTGGCTAAAGGGATCGGGGGTATGGAGAGAAAGCAGGTACAGAGTTCTGAGTTGGATGATCAGCCATGATCATACTGAATGGCGGTGCAGGCTCGAAGGGCTGAATAGCCTACTCCTGCACCTATTTTCTATGTTTCTATGTTTCTATGTAAAATCACCTCCCATTACCAAAGAATAAAGACTCAGATCTGGTACGAAAAAAAAACGCTCAAAGAATCCTGGATCATTTACATTTGGGGCATACACATTGGCAAGTACTACTAATTTATTGGCCCAAAACATCGACAGTGCTTCTCCTTATGGCCTGCTGCATTCCACCAGCATTTTGTGCGTGTTGTTACTAATTTATTATCTGGTTTTCCTGAAACTGTAATGAAGCGTCCATTAGTATATCAGACACTACTCAATGTTGGATAAAGGAAAGTGTATTACCTATAAGAATTGAAACTCCTCTAGATTTGGCCTGAAAAGATGAATGAAAACAAAATCTGTTCCAATGGCTAAAAAAATGTACATTATTACATTTGCGTATGTGAGTTTCTTGTAAAAGAATAATAGGGACCTTAACTTTCTTAATATAAGCAAAAATCTTATTACGTTTAACAGGGTGACTTAACCCTTTCATGTTAAAAATGAGTATGTTGATAGTTTGGTCCATTATTAGTATTATTTAAAGGAAGGGTTAAAATGTAAGTTAAAACCAATCCATAAACCTTGAGAAATGGTAACCAAGCAACAAGCTGGCTAAAAAAGATTCAAAAACAGCTTCTGAGAAAAGAAACCACCCCCCCCCCCCCCCGCTCACCTCCCAAAGAAGGAAAACTAACCAATAGAAAGCTGGCATCTACAACTATGGGCAACCCCCCAAAAAACTTGTTGATCGCTCCAATTAGTTTTAAGGTTGTTTATATTCCAACCTAGACTAAACAATATCCAGATTAGAAATTCAATTCTCGTATATCAAAAATACAGTATTAAAAAATACAAAAGGAAATTAGTTACAAAGGTTTACCAAAAGTAAAGGATACCATTATTCATACAGCAAGACATTAAACATTTAATTTTATTTCTTCATGAGAAAACAGGCTAAGCAGTTAGTTTTCAAATTTAAAAAACCTTTATGCTTCAGCATTCAAACGAAACCATTCGAAGGGTCCATCTTTAATGAGATTTTCAGTCAACCTGGTTAGCCAAGGGACATGTTAAAACCCTTGTTAAAAAATTCCAACAAAGCTTGTTTAAACTTAGCACATTCCTGCATAACCTCAAGCTAATAGTCTTTGAGAATCTAATATTACACCCTATAACGAATCATGCCCCTTTGACAGGATTTGCAAATTAAAAATTTCCCATTTAATCTTGAGTCTTCACGTAAGAACAAACTAAACAGCTAGCCTTTGGATTTTAAAAACCTTTGTGCTTCAGCAGTCAAATGAAACCATTCGAAAGAACCATTTTTATGTGTGATTCTGAGACGAGCTGGATAGCGAAGGGAGGGTTTAAAACCCTTGTTAAAAAACTCGGACATAACTTCTTTGAACTTAGCATGTTCCTGCGTAACCTCAGGCGAGTAATCTTCAACAATTCTAATCTTGCTGCCACAATAATCAATCATGCCTCTTCGACGAGATTTGTGTATTAACAGTTCCTTTGTTTTAAATTCATGAAAACAAATTATTACCGATCTTGGTCTATCTCTGTTAGCAAGTCTAAACAAGGGAGACCTGTGAACTCGATCAATCATAGGCAAAGACACCAAGATTTGTGGAAATAATTCTTGCAGAAAGTTTGCAAAAAATTCCATAGGATGATTGCCTTTGATTAATTCTTCGAGACCCAGAACTCATAGGTTGTTCTTTCTACTTCTAATAGTAGAAGTAGAATTGTCCTTCAGATTACAGGACAATTTACAATGACCAATCAACCTACTTACCAGTTAGTAGGTTAATTGGTCATTGTAAATTGTCCTGTAATCAGGCTAGGGTTAAATCAGGAGCTGCTGGGCGGTGCAGCTCACAGAACTGGAAGGGCCTCCTCCGCACTGTATCTCAATAAATAACTAAACAAAAATACAGAGAAACCATCACAAATCTCATAGTAAAAACAAAGCTCTATGAGAAACTAGCCTGACTGTGACTACCTAAAATGTACCAGCACACCCTTCAAATGAACTGCGTCATGATGAAAATTATTTTTAAAACTCAGTTCAAGATTTTCTATTATGCTTAATTTTGCTTCACTCAATTCATGCTATTGTTACGATTTTGCTTCCAGAATGTACACTCAGCTTTCCTTCTCTGTGGAAAGTCTGATGGGTGGCCGTGCATCAGGTAGTCTTTATGAAGATAAAAAAACCATCATCAAAGAGCCTGTGGTAACAAACCTCATGAACATGTATAGGAATAGAAAGTAGCTAATCCAAATGGAAGTTTAAGAGGAAGATCCTCTGTCAAGATCCACTTGGATCTGCCATAACCGGACTCTTCCCAAGCATAGACTGTAATACAACAGTAGGCTGATCCCTGGGCCGCACCAGTTCAATGCCAAGAGTCGGAAACCTACTCATTAAGCTTTGAGCAGGCTAAATCTTACACAAGTATAGCACCCCCATCAAAATGAATGGAAGGAACTGCTACCTGAGTAAACCATATGCTCCTGAGATTAGTTTTCATACAGGCATAGTCAGTATATCCAATAACCATAATAACATCAATGAAAGACCACACCCAACAGGGTAGACAACCAGTGTGCAAAAGGCAACAAACTGCAAATACAAACAAAAAACAGAGATAATAATAAGAAGAAATAAATATCAAGAACATGAGATGAAAATTCCATGAAAGTGAATCCATAGGTTGTGGGAACAGTTCAGTGATGGGGCAAGTGAAGTTGAGTTAAGTTATTCCTTCTGGTTCAAGAGCCTGATGGTTGAGAATGATCCTCTGAGAAGTTTCAACAGTTCAGCTCTGAATTTAAACAAATAGATGGTAAATTGGATTCTATTCAGCAAACACTTAATGAACACGATAAACGTATAAAAATTAATGAAGCAATGTTGTCGTCTCTGGAAACGGAATTGGATGAACTGCAAAAGCTTTGTGAAAAGCAATCAAAGTCCAATGAAAAGTGAAGACAGAAGATTATCAACATAGTTTCGCTTCCACTAATGTTTTATACTGATGGAGATGTTCTCTAGAAACATGTTCATTCATTATTTCAAAAAGTAATAAAGCCTTTGTTTCAGCTCTATCTGGGCTTAGCTCACCTAAACATCAGAGGGATCAAACCCAACATCCTGAAGTTATCTATTGTATAATCCTACACTACAAAAACAATTCCTCAACCAATCGGGTGAAGATTGTCATGTGATAGTAGTCTAAGAGTGCATTTTCTACAGTGCAGACAGATAAGGTTATTTTCAATATTGTCTGATTCTGTTCTGCAGGCCTATGTATGACCATAATAAAACCATAAGACATAAGAGCAGAATTAGGCTATTTGGCCAATCAAGTCTGCTCTAGAGTCCATAATGGAATATTAATTATCATTCTCCTGCCTTCTCCCCATAACCTTGACCACCCTTTGAGATGGAACTGATGGAGAGCAGGAGAGCTGTGCTTTATCCATAGGGACACAGCAGGCCTCCAGACAAAGAGACAGTGTGATCAGATGACTATAAAGGCTGAAACTAAGAGTTAGTATATCCCAAGGATCTGGATGATATGTTACAGAATGCATTCACATTCATTCTCTACTTTAATAATGGAATTTCAAATGACATATCCTACTAAACTCATCAGAGGCATCAACGCAACACTCTAATACCACTCATCTATCAACAAGTTCAAGACTTCCACCCAAAGTGTACCATCACTGCCTTTACTTGCTGTGGCCTCTTGCCGATAACTTACAGCAGTTTGCTCACACTATTAGCTATTCAATCAGAGCAGGGAAAATGAAACTGATGACATGGTACTCACTAGTATATGTCCCCGTGATTCTCACGATAATGCAAAGTGTCACCATTGGTAACACGGTACCAAGAAGGTGTATCAGAATCTCTACTTTCCTTTAAGTTTAAGGAGATTTGTCAAGACTGAAAAACTTCTGCAGGTGTACAGTGGAGATCATCATTGTACAAATCTCCATGATGATCACCATGGAGATCAAATGATTTAATCGTAGCCTTTTATGGAAACTTCAGTGCAAGAGATTACAGAGAGTGGTGGAACTCATCTAGTTCTATCACAGAGGCAGATCTTCCCACCATCGGGGACAACTACAAGAGGCAATGTCTCAGGAAGTTGATATCCATCATTAAAGATTCCCATCACTTGGGTTATGCCCCCTTCTCATTGCTGCCAAAGGGCAGGTACAGAAGCCTGAACACCCACATTTTATGATTCAACAACAAATTCTTCCCAACTGCCACCAGGTTCTTGAACTGATTTGAAAAACCCAAATTCTATCTTGGAATATACTTCCCTCAACTTGCTTTTAATTTTTGTTTATTCTGCCATGTGGAATTTATGTTAACTTAAGTCAAGGTCATTTATATTTGACTTTTTCAAAATTTAATATGCTGCTGCTGCAAAAAAAAAATCATGGCATTTATATCCTGGATATTTATGCCCTGGGCTGAACTTCTTGACATCAGTCTTGACATCAAAAGGGAAATATTGCTGAAAGCAGAGAAGGGAGATGCAGTTTAGATTCTGGATGGGATAAAATATGATAAAAACTAGAAAAGCTTGCTGATGATACAAAGCTAGGTGGGAGGGTGCTCTACAGGATGTATAGTGCAGTGGGCTTTGTGGCATATTGAGAGGCTATGTAAATGAGTATGGATCCAATGGATAAAATATGACTTCAGGTCACCACTTTTAGAAGGAAAAATAGAAATACAGAATATGTTTTAAATGGTGGCCAAGTTTAAAGATAAAACTGGATGTTTTTGCACGTAAAATATTTAAAATAACATGCAAGACATGAAGCAATTTGGATGGAAGATGGACATTGACTGTTATTGCAAGGGATATGAATGCAATAGTAGAGATACTGTATCTGTTGTTGCGTGAACAAAGTCACCAGAGAGAAATACTGGTAGACATGAAGTAGTCTCTTTATCAGACAAAGTGAGACACAGCAGGTATCATATTAGACATTTTTGGAGCAAAAACTCTCCTTGACCCAGCACTACACAACATTTTATATGCTAAAAGGACAATTTAGGACAATTCCATATTTACAATGTTTCCTTTGAACTACACACAATCTTCATCCCTCCCTCTTCACACCCACACTACAGACTCCCAAATAAGGAGTTTAAATCAGCATTGCCTAGCCATCCAATTAACTGAGAACAATTGGTATATAGGAACCAATTATTCAGAGCTGCATCTTAGATTTAATCTACAGTTCATATTCAGATTTGAAGATTGGTGGCTGTAGTTATTTTGCTGCATGTTCTACCCCCCAAAACACTCTAACAATAAAGAGTCTCAGCCTGAAATGTCGACTGTTTACTCTTTTCCATAGTTGCTGCCTGGCCTGCTGAGTTCCTCTAGCATTTTGTGTGTGTTACTAACAAAATCCTTCTCCAATCATATAGAGCTCTGTGAGACTAGAATATTGCACACTGATCTGATCTTCTTACCCTCAGAAGGATATAGGTACCATACTCTCCAGACCTACTTTAACCCTTCTATGCCCACACTCTCCTGAGTTTTGAATAATGTTAGGTGATCTCATTGTTAAGTATATAATTCTTAAAAGGTCCACAGAGGGTGAATGATGCTTTATCTGAATTGGATGTATTGAAACAGAAGACACAAAATCAGTCAGGATCATTCAGCAGAGAGATGAGAGGAAGTTTTTTACACCAATAAGGGAACTGGCACAAGTTGCATCAGTACCGTGCAACATATAAAATTACTACAGCACTTTTCAAAAGTCTTAGGCTTTCTAGTTATACAGTATGTATGTGCTTTAGACTTTTGCACAGTCTGTATCTGTTGTAGTTTTAAAAGGAAGTACAGCTCATAGCACAGGCAAATGAGCGAGCATGAGATTGCTAGTAAGACAGTTTGCCACCAGCTATGAACCTCCTACACTATCTACCGATTAAGATGGCTATTATGTATGTACCTTCTGGGGATTTGCTAGTGTCATCTTGCTTGTCCAAACAATTTCAATGGGAAGTGGTGATGACCTGCATGGAAGCCAAGTGAATGTGTGATACTAATCCATCACATAGGCAGACCGGAACAAACCCTACCCATAACGTTTTGACAGCTCGTTCATTTGCAACACAGGTTTAACCATAACTGTGCATGGAATTTAGAATTATTCTAAGTATTCAAAAACTATTTGATTTTATGAAGAGATTTAATTATTAGAATCAGAATCAGGTTTAATATCACCCGTGTATGTCATGAAATTTGTTAACTTAGTGGCAGCAGTGCAATGCAATACATGATAATAAATGAAAGAAATACGTAAGTAAATCAATTACTTTAAGTGTATATATATATTCACACACACCATATATATATGTATATATGCACACATATATGTGCATATTAAGTAGTTACATTAAAAACAGCACAAAAACAGAAATAATAAAAGGTGAGGTAGTGTTCATGGTTCAATGGCTACTTAGGAATTGAATGGCAGGGGGAAGAAGTCGTTCCTGAATCACTGAGATTGTGCCTTCAGGCTTTTGTACCTCCTTCCTGCCATCCTGACTGTAGCAATGTAAAGAGGGCATGTCCTGTGCAATGGGGGCCTTAATTAATGGACGATGCCTTTCTGAGACACCACTCCTTGAAAATGCCTTGGATACCACAAAGCCTAGTACCCAAGATGGAGCTGACTAATTTTACAACTTTCTGTAATTTCTTTATTAAAATTGTGAAGATTTAGGAAATGTTAGAAACATAAAACATTTAGAAGCCTTTTTAAAGAATTAAGTAATTGTAACTAATTTTAAATGGTTGAGAAAAAAGGCCGTAAGTGCACATTTGTTCAATACATTCCCCTCAATTGAAATAAATAGAGAGAAAAGCTGCTGGAATCCAATATACTGGAAGAACTCCACAGTTCAAGCAACATCTCTGGAGGCAAAAAACATAAGCTGATGTTTTGGGTTGAGAACCTGCATCGATGCTGAGAAGTAAGTGGATCTGCCATTCCTGTGGGCAGAGCTGGGACAGGCTCAGTCGAGAGATTCAGCAGTGTGATTTCCGTATTTTTGTGGGAATCCCTCACAACTGTTAGCAATGACATAAAGAAATATCAGAGTTACACATGGAATCAATCACATTTTCTGTGTATCTTGGCATTTAATTATTCTGTTATGCTGTCCATGTTATATTTTATTTTTTATGTTGATGGATCTATTTGTGTGATGAGATGATATCATAGTATATATAAAATACAGTAACCATTGTCATTTTCAGAATTAACATCAGAATTGAAAAGATTGCGAATATTCTTGTACCAAGTCACAGCACAGAAGGTGGTCATAAAGCCCAATGAACCCATTCCTGCTCTCTGAGAGAGTTATCCGACTAGTCTCACTCCCTGCAATTGCCCCATAGCTTGGAACTTATGTCTTGAATTCACTTTTGATCTTAGATTATTTTTGGCTTTAAACAGAAAGTAATTTTAGATTTTGGCCCCAAATGCTATTCAAGCCAATAAAGGCTGAAGTAGGCATAACTTACTTTTACCAGATTTTGTCAGGCTAAGATCTAAAGCAACATTTAAAAGGATTAAAATATGCATCCAGCATTTAGACAATGGACAAATCAGCCATTATTTGGAAAAGTCCGAAGAATGAACTAATGTTTTTAAAATCATGTTTATGAATGTAAAGCCAATACAGATTTCTGTTAAGTTATTGTAATTTCCAGCAGTGATTAAAACCTAATTAGAGGCATTCTCAGTTGTCAGTTCTGTAATCGATAGCCAAAACTAATTAGACTAATGGAGTTTGTCATAGATAGCTGCATAATACCGCCAAATATAACACACTTATCAATTGCTTTGTTCTCGAAAATGCTGAGAAATTAATCTTTATCCTGTGATATTTTTCTCCTTTATTTCTGCTTACTTTGGAACTCTCGCAGCTGAAATCATGCTGATTGATCAAGATCTAACAAGGACCAAAAATCCGTTGCCTAATAATGTCTACAATAAGAAAAATGTGAAAGAAAACACCACAGCTCAACTATTGGTTGCCTTTATCTGAAAGAAAACATTTTTGAGATGGCACTATAGGATTGCTTAAAATGTTTTGAAAGCTGGTCAAAATCTCCACGGTCTTCAATTCATTCCCCTTTAACAGAATAACCCTGTAAGGAATAATCAGAGTAGAAAGAAAACTACTTCAAAGATTATATAAAATGCCACAGTAAATATGTAGAACTTTATAGGTAAAATGTATTCACCATATCATGGCAAATATAATCTAAAAAGCTCCCAGATAGTCATCTTTTTTTTTGTTTTTCTTTTTATGCTCAATTTGTTTTGTTGCATTTTTGTGGGAAAGAATGAAAGACAAACAGAAAATAGAAAATACTCCAAGAATAGAATCAAAGGATCTGAAAGTCTTTATAATCTCTGTAATTGCCTGTTAGTATTTGGCATAGCACAGCCTAGAAGAAAAGGGACCTCTAAGTTAAACAGATTTTTGGAGCATCTCTGTACATTCGATACCATTTCCTAGTAAATTGCAGTCCCAGGTTTATAGCTATTTCAGATTCTAACTCTTACAGTCTCTTTGTACATGAGCCTTGACGCCACATTGTTGCCACAAGGGACAAGTATGAAGATAAGAAGCTCTCACCAAGGATATTTTATTTATATTATGCATAAAGTTACAATTTTTGTGTCAAAATTCAAAGAAATAGATGCGACTAATGAGAAATTTGAGAATAAACATTACCTATCATAATATGTAGCTGGCAGCCCTGCAGTCAGTAAGCTTAGTGAGACTTAGCAGCTTATAAATGAATGGTTTTGAAGATTTGTTGACATAATTGTTAATTCGTATATTGGAAATGTTGCCACTAAAGTGTCAGACAGAAGTAGATAAGGATTTAAAATAATTAATTCTTTGAGTACTTCAAACATATTCTTCTGTAGAATAACCGCAAATTTCACAATTATTTGTTACCATGTTGTGGTTTATGGTATCATCTTGCAACTAGCCCGGTGGTCATAATTTCTGCAAGATAGCTGAATGCTTCTGTTGGATGAACTCTTAAGGGTGTTAAACATCATAAACATAGATAAACTAGAAAGGTTATTCATTCACGAGGAAATCTGCAGGTGCTGGAAATTCAAGCAACACGCACAAAATGCTGATGGAACGCAGTAGGCCAGGCAGCATCTATAGGGAGACGCACTGTCGACGCTTCGGGCCGAGACCCTTCGTCAGGACTAACTGAAAGGAAAGATAGTAAGAGATTTGAAAGTAGGAGGGGGAGGGGGAAATGCGAAATGATAGGAGAAGACCGGAGGGGGTGGGGTGAAGCTGAGAGCCGGAAGGGTGATTGGCAAAAGGGATACAGAGCTGGAGAAGGGAAAGGATCATGGACCGGGAGGTCTAGTAAGAAAGAAAGGGGGAGGGGAGCACCAGTGGGAGATGGAGAACAGGCAGAGTGAGGGGCAGAGAGAGAGAAAAAAAAGAGGAGGAGGGAATAAAACTAAATATATCAGAGATGCGGTAAGAAGGGGAGGAAGGGCATGAATGGAAGTTAGAGAAGTCAATGTTCATGCCATCAGGTTGGAGGCTACACAGCCGGTATATAAGGTGTTGTTCCTCCAACCTGAGTGTGGTTTCATCTTGACAGTAGAGGAGGCCATGGATAGACGTATCAGAATGGGAATGGGATGTGGAATTAAAATGCGTGGCCACTGGGAGATCATGATCAAACATGCCTTTCATTTGTCCAATAATGAGATCATGCATCGTAAACAAAAAAGGACAAGTTTGTGATCCTATGAACCAAATGATCAAGAAGGTCAAACAGACCTACTAGAAGTGCATATCTTGCTGGAGCTCAGTCCGGAATTCAGAGGCGAAGCTGTGCTAGATATCAGGGGGTCTATATGTTTCCCCACTGTCATTACAGATTATATTATGGATTTAAAAATTGGAAGGAATGAGACCATGTCATTAATATAAATGAAGAGGATTGGTTTAGTGTATGTACTGTTCATTTTTAACTTTGAGTCATAGAGTCAAACAGCCTGGAAACAGGTCTTGCAGCCCAACTTGTTCATGCCAACAGAATGTACCTTCTGACATGAAGCAATATTGGCCAGTAATCTACTTGGCAACTGGAAAATCTTCTTAAAAAAATGTAGCAAACTTTATGAGAGCGCATCACGCCTCATTAAGCAGTCAAATGATGACAGAACTGCTTTACTAATTTCCTGTGTAGACAGTGAAGTAAACAAGACGGACTATGCTTATATTGAAAAGGAACTGAGATTTTGGCCTTTATGTTAACTCCCGCCACAGTGGGTGGGAAAGGTTCGGATGGCCCATAAATTTTCAGAAGCTGAAGGAGCGATACAATATTATGCTAGGCATACACACATTGCCTTACACATATTTCCATCTTACAATGACAATACTTGAAACATCTATGGAGAACAGAATACCTTATTAGTCTTAAAGATATTAGAGATTGCAGATCCAGATTCATTTATCATGTACGTATATATTAAAACATGCAGTGAAATGTGTCATTTGTGTTCACACCCAACACAACAAACACAGCTATGTTGCGGCTGGTCTGTGTGCAGACACTTGTATGTTGTTCCCCGACTGCAAAGTGTTGCCACACATTCCGTCCTCAATGTTTAACACAATAACAGCAAAGTAACACAAGCATCAAAAGATCAAACGAAACAACAGCAGCAAAATTTTCAGCTTTAGGTAGAAAGCTGAAAAGCAGGACTTCCAGGGTAGTAATCTTTGGATTACTGCCTGTGGCACTCGCCAGTGAGTGATTAGAATGATTTGGCAGATGAATGCGCAGCTGCGGAACTGGTGTAGGGAGCAGGGTTTCAGATTTCTGCATCATTGGGATCTCTACTGGGGAAGATACAGTTTGACCTGTACAAAAAGGATTGTTACAACTGAACACAAGGTGGACCAATATCTTTATGGGCAGATTTGTGAACCAGAGTCATAGTATTGAGGATGAAGTAGTTGGTATAAAACTACAGGCCGTATGTGGTGAGACTGCGAAGAAGGACAAGCAGATGATGTGGAAAAATTGCAGTCAGTTGGATGAGTTAAAGTGTAATAGGGGACCAGAATCAAAATACAGGGCTGATGGCTTTATATTGGAATGCATAGACTATACGGAATAAGGAAGATGATCTTATAGCGCAGTTAGAGATAGGCAGGTATCATGTTGTGGGCATCACTGAGTTGTGGCTGAAAGAAGATCATAGCTGCGAACTTAACATCCAAGGATACACATTTTATTGAAAGGATAGATAGGCTGGTATGCAGAGGGGGGGGGGTGGACTGGCTCTGTTAGTAAAACATGAAATTAAATCTTTAGAAAGAAGAATATAGTATTAATGGTAAGACTTTTGCCAGTGTGGAGGATCAGAGGGATCTTGAGGTCTGAGTCCATAGGATGCCCAAAGCAGCTGTGCAGGTTGACTCTGTGGTTAAGAAGGCATACGGTGCATTGGCATTCATCAATTGTGGGATTGAGTTTAAGAGCCGAGAGGTAATGTTGCAGCTATATAGGACCCTGGCCGGACCCCACTTGGAGTACTGTGCTCAGTTCTGGTCACCTCACTACAGGAAGGATGTAGAGACCATAGTAAGGGTGCAGAGATTTACAAGGATGTTGACTGGATTGGGGAGCATGCCTTATAAAAACAGGTTGAGTGAACTCTGCCTTTTCTCCTTGGAGTGACGGAGGATGAGAGGTGAACTGATAGAGGTGTATAGGATGATGAGAGACACTGATCGTGTGGATAGTCAGAGGCTTTTTCCCAGGGCTGAAATGGTTGCCACGAGAGGACACAGGTTTAAGGTGCTGGGAAGTAGGTACAGAGAAGATGTCAGGGTTAAGTTTTTTAGTCAGAGAGTGGTGAGTGTGTGGAATGGGCTGCCGGGAACGGTGGTGAAGGCAGATACGATAGGGTCTATTAACAGACTTGTGGATAGTTACATGGAACTTAGAAAAATGAAGAGCTATGGGTAAGCCTAGTAATTTTTAAGGTAGGGACATGTTCAGCACAACTTTGTGGGCAGAAGGGCCTGGATTGTGCTGTAGTTTTTTAATGCTTCTATGTTTTTAAGAGACATAGGTTCGGGAGATGTAGAATCTTTGTGGTAGAGTTAAGAAAATGCAAGGGTAAAAAATCCCTGATGCTGATAGGTAGTGTTATACCCCACCCCCTCTGTTCCAGTTTGGCAAAGTTGGCTTCCTTAGCCCCTCTTTCAAACCACCTGTCCTCTCTGTCCAAATGTGTACATTGCTGAATCTTGATCTTAGGTTAGACCTCCAATGTTGGTCAGATCTGCATATCAGCACGACAAAACAACCTCTTCACAAACTTCTGGCTGTTCACCCTCCCCCTTTAGAATGCCATGGATCCATTCTGAGATGGAGAGGATGGTGCTTGTAGTCGGGGAGTCTAGGACCAAAAGGCACAGCCTCAGAATAGAGTAAGGGCTCCCAACATTTTTAATGCCATGGAGCCTTACCATTAATCTAGAGGTCCATGGACCCCAGTTTCAAAACCCCTAGAATCAGACTTTAAGGCTTAAGTCTGTGCCCACATTCAATCATGGCTGATTCTTTCTTCCCCACCTCAGCCCCACTCCCTGACCTTCTCCCTGTAACCTTTGATGCTGTGTCCAATCAAGAAACTACCAAGATCTGCCTTAAATACACCCAGTGACTAGGCTTCCACAGCAGCCTGTGGTAACAAATTCCACAAATTCACCACCATCTGGCTAAAGAAATTTCTCCACATCTCTCTTTTAAATGGATGCCCCTCTGTTCTGAGGCTGTTCCCTCTTGTCCTAGACTCCCCTACCATGGGAAACATCCTTTCCACATCTACTCTGTCTAGGCCTTTTGACATTCAGAAATTCCAGCGAGATCTCTCCCATCCTTCTAAATTCCAGTGAGTACCAACCCAGAGCTATCAAGCATTCATTGTATGATAACCCTTTCATTCCCAGAATCATCCATGTGAACCTCCTCTGAACCCTCTCCAATGCCAGCACATCTTTTCTTAGATGAGGAGCCCAAAACTGTTCACACTACTCAAGGTGAGGCCATACCAGTGTCTTATAAAGCCTCAGCATCACATCCCTGCACTTGTATTCTTGACCTCTTGAAATGAATGCCAACATTGCATTTGCCTTCCTCACCACTGATTCTTCCTGTAAGTTAACCTTTAGGTTGTTCTGCACAAGGACTCCCAATTCCCTTTGCATCTCAGATTTTTGGCTTTTCTCCCCATTTGGAAAATAGTCTGCACATTTATTTCTTCTACCAATGTGTATGACCATACATTTTCCAACATTGTATTTTATTTGCCTCTTTCCTGCCCATTCTCCTAATTTTTCTCATTCCTTCTGCAGCCTACCTGCCCCTCCACCAATCTTCATATCATCTGCAAACATGGCAATAAAGCCATCTATTCCATCATCTAAATCATTGATATACAGTATAAAAAGAAGCGGTCCCAACACTGACCCTACTGATTGCCACTAGTCACTGGGAGCCAACCAGAATAAGAAACCTTTTATTCCCACTCAGTGCCTCCTACCAATCAGCCAATGCTCTAATGATGCCAGTAACTTTCTTGTAGTACCACGGGCTCTTAACTTGGTAAGCAGCCTCAGGTGTGGCACCTTGTCAAAGGCCTTCTGGAAGTCCAAATACACAACATCCACTACATCCCCTTTATCTATCCTACTTGTAATATCCTCAAAGAATTCCAGCAGGTTCATCAGGCAAGATTTCCCCGTAGGGAAACAATGCTGACTTTGTCCTATCTTGTCCTGTGTCATCATGTACTCCATAATAGAGGGATATCCATTTAGAAAAAATAGAGGTGGTGAGTAGTGGAATTCATTGTCAAGTCATTGGATATATTTAAGGCAGAAGTTGATAGGTTCTTGATTAATCAGGGCATAAAAGGTTACAAGGGGAGAAAAGGAGAATGGGATTTAAAGGGTTAATAAATTCCATGATGGAATGATGGAGCAAACCTGATAGGCCAATTGGTCTAATTCTGTTCCTGTTTCATATGATCTTAAGGTCTAAAATAGGCCACTTCACAACCCTCCGACACCATCATACACACAGGCCTCCAATCCCAGGGCAGGTTGCCTCCAGACTGCGTCCTTGGCCTTGGACTCTCAATCTTGCAGACATTGGGCCTCCACCCTCCAGCCTCTGACCCAGACTCCCAGACCTGCAGATATCTGGCCTAGACTTGCCAGCTTTCTCTGGATTCACCAGCTCTAGTCTTCATTCTTTTGGTCATTCTACCTCTGGACTCTGCAGACTTTGGACTTCCACCTTCAGTTTTGCACTCCAGACTTCACAAACCTCTGGGTATCAGCACCAGGGATAGCTAAATATGGATTTGAGCTTCAGGTGCTGGATTTTGTAGCAAAAAGCAAACTACTGGAGGAAATACAAATTCCAGAGAGTGTCAATCAGCTGCTGTAGATGCAAAGGGATAGCCAACTTCTTAGGTTGAGAACCTGCACCAGGGCTGGGTGTACAGGCCAGATGGTCAGCACATAGAGGTGGGCAGTTGATGTGAGACAGGGGCTGACGGGTGATAGGTGATACTTCGCTTTAACCATTTAGTACTTGAACCAATCAGCATACACTTAATCATTACAATTCAACAAAACTATGGGCATTTTACACTATAATAGACCTGCTGTTTCTTGTAAAATTGTTTTTAACATATCTGTAACTTATGTTTATCTTGAGAACGTTGCTTATATGACATTATGTGCCTGTGATGCTGCTATAAATAATTTTTCATTGCACCTGCATATAGGTGCAAAATGACAATGAGCTCTGACTTTGACTTTGGTAAGGGGTACGAGGGGATGTTGTGAACAATGGGCAGTTAGATCCAAGTGGGGAATGGGAGGGGGGAGATGTAAGTACAGAGACTAGACGGTGACAATTGGAATGAGATAGGGGAGGGATGATGGGTGATAAACTAGAGAAGAAAGGACAAATACAAGAAAATCTGCAGATGCTGGAAATCAAAGCAACACACACAAAACGCTGGAGGAACTCAGCAGGCCAGGCATAGGAAAAAGTGAACAGTCAATGTTTCGGGCCAAGTCCTTTCATCAGGACCTGATGAGGTGAGAAAGGATAGGTGTGTGGTGTTGGGTAGATAGAAATAGGAAAGGAAAGCAAAGAGAGGCGTACATGGATGGACTGGTAGAGGGGGAGAGGAACTCAGATGAACTGGGTTGCCTGGGTTTCTTCTCCACTGGCCTATTTTACCTCTCTCCTCCCCATCTGATTCCATTTGTCACACCCTTCGAATAAACATTTTAATCCCTTCAAAAATAGTGAAAAAATACCATCTTTAAATTCTGAAAACTATTCAAAGTTCGACTTTAGTTAACGGCCCTGTTTGGCCTAGCATTTATTGTTTTCTTTTCCCTTTAACACTGTTCACATTAAAGTCTGTTAACTATTGACCTGCTTCAGTGCCTCTCTCTCCATACTTGGGCCATATCTGCACCCAGTGACAATATGTCCTCCTTCTTCAAAGAAAGTGGCTTCCCTTCCTTCACCATCCACACTGCCCTCACCCACATCTCTTTCATTTTGCACATGTCTGTCCTCACCCCACTCCTCTTGTCCTCACCTACCATGCCACTAGCCTCCACATCAAGCACAAAATTCTCCAGGACTTCCACCATCTCCAGCAGGATCCCTCACCAAGCACATCTCCCTACCCCCGATTTCCACATACTGCAGGGATTGCTTCCTAAGCGACTTGTCCATTCATCCCTCCTCACTGATTTCCCTCCTGGTACTTATCTTTGCAAGCAGAACAAGTGCCACAGCTGCCCTTACACCTTCTCCCTCCCTGCCATTCAGGGCCCCAAACAGTACTTCCAGGTGAGGTGCCACTTCACTTGTGAGTCTGTTGTGGTCATTTACTGTTTCCTGTGCTCCCGGTTTGGCTTCCTGTATATTAGTGAGACCCAACATAGATCGGGAATCCGCTTTGCCGGGCACTTATGCTCTGTCCGTCAGAAAAAGCAGAATTTCCCATTGGCAATTCATTTCAATTCTGTTTCCCATTCCCATTCTGACATGTACAGTATGTCCATGGCCTTCTCTACTGCCACAATGGGGCCACACTCAGGTTGGAGGAACCTTGTCTTCCATCTGGGTACCCTCCAAACTGATGGAATGTACATAGATCTCTCATACTTCTGATAGTTACCTGCCCAGTCCTCTCTCCGTACCCTGCCCATCACCTCCTCTGGTGCTCCTCCCCCCTTCCCTTTCTTCTATGGTCTTCTACCCTCTCTTATCAGATTCCCCCTTCTCCAGCCCTTTATCTCTTTCTGTAGTCAACTTCCCAGTTCCTTGCTTCGCCCCTTCCCCTCTCCCAGTTTCAACTATCACCTACCACCCTGTACTTCTTATGCTCCCTCCACCTTCTTACTCTGACTTCTCATGAAGAGTCTCGGCCCAAAGTCTCGACTGTTTACTCTTTTCCATAGATGCTGCGTGGCCTGCTGAGTTCCTTCAGCATTTGTGTGTGTCATTTGGACATCTAACATCTGTGTTTGTGACTCTGCCTATGTTCCCTCTCTTATGTTTATCTTCAGTTGCCTCTATCCCATGCTCTAGAAATCCCTGCTCCTACATGCCCTTAATATTTACCTTTTGATTTCCCTTCTTATCTCTTTCTCTTTGCTTGGAACCCATTTTTATCTGATTATACCTCTGTGAAATACCCGTGTGCTAAATCCATATTATTGACCAAGCAGTGAAAGAAAGCAATGTTGATACAAGCAGATCAAGGCATGATGAACACCAGTGCACATTATTAAATATTAATACGAAAAATTGCTTCTGCCATGGAATTTATAAATATAACACAGAGAACCAGTTACCAAATGCAGTTTCTTTATCATCTATTATTTTGCAATATGTGTTACTAATCCTATCTTCCAGTAAATATTCCTTTATTATCCTTACTCAGGAAATTAGTCATATGAAGTCCATAGTAATGCAATTGGATATGCAAGAGTACACTTTCCAAATTGCTTTTAACTTGATTTGTGCATCTAAGCCAGGCATAACAAATGTGAAGGTGAAGGTAGGAGAAAAGCAGTAATCTTGTTCTTTGCCACTTGTGAGCTCAATCTATTTTTTGAATAGTTTTGATAGCTTCAAGAAACATTCCCAAAGGCCTATGAAGGTTCTCAGCCCAAACTGTTGGTTCTTCATACCTCTCCACTGATGCCGACTCGCCTGCTGATTTCCTCCACCATTTTGTGTGTGTTATTCAGGAAACGTTCATCTGCTTGTGGGAGATGCAGGTAATAAATGTTAAAGGATAAGCAATGACATTTTCTACTAGTTTTCCTTTCTAAAACCATTTACCTCACCATATAAAATGAGTTCTAAAGTTTATCTGGAAAGGTAAGAATCTAGTGGCTTTGCTGGCAGGAATTACTAGTTGCATATCACTGCTTTTCTACAGCTACACTCCTGAGTAAAGACAAGAACAGTCAGGATGCGAAACAGCTTCTTCCCTTAGCTCATTAGGTTTCTGAAATCCCTGCCACATTGCATTCAAAATGACAATAAACTTGACTAGACTGTGAAATCGGGTCCATGGTCTGAGAGAGTATGGTGGCAGTTGGCATCCATCTGTCTCAAAGGACATTGGGTGAGGATGATTATCATCACAAGCTTGGGTGAAAGGTATCCTGAGATGCCCAGTTTTCAAGATCTCCCTCTCAGCCTCACCAGTGTAGTCCAAATGTAACTTTCACTTTGGCTAGCGGCTTAATTTAGGGGGTGTTTGCCCCTGGCCCGGCCAAACTTAAGAAATCTTGTTTGGGTGGATGCTGCGTGATGTGTCCCCTGTTACAAATCAGTACCCCGAAATAACAAACAGTACACAATATGTAATTAAACAATTAAGCTTTGTAACTCTTACTTTAGTAAGAGTTAGTAAAGAAAATGAAAAAACAGAAAAACGGCCCAATCTTATGAAACGGTCTATTGCTCAATGTTGGAGCTCACTGATAAGCTGTTTGTCCACCATTGACCTCCTCCAATCATCACTGCCCTTCGGACCCTCACTCCAAGTCCACTTGGTCCAGCAGTATAACAACTTCCTCTATTCACGTCTTCTCTCCTCATCTCTCCCTGGCAAAAGACGGCGAAAATCTCTCTTCCAGACTCACAAGAAAGAATAGCAGCATTCCAAACCGCATTATCTCTAGTCATAGCCCAAACATTGCTGCTACAGAGAAACCATTATATTATTAGTAAAACCCCTACAGCATGTTACCCAAAGGAAAGCTTATGAAGCAGCTGGTTTGGTACCAGCTTGGCTGCAGGAGCTCCTGGAAGGAATTTCAATGACATCCAGCTGTCCACTTCAGATTTGCTGTCTCCCATAGCCTTTGTCTTTCCTGAAGCTGCTCACACGGTAGTGGGGTTATTTACCCATAGCTGGGGATCTGGTTCACGAGTGGCAGGGCGTATCCACACACCGGTGGGCCTGCGTGCTATGTGTTCAGGGTCCAGCCCTTCTCCCCGTCCTCTGTAGTTCAGGCTGAGTCCAAATGCTGTTAGGTTTTTTCTGTGTAACCAGCAAGGAGGCACTACACGAGGCTTACTGTTGGAGAGGCTATGTACTGGCAGGGTGAGACTTACACATTCAGCTCTCCTTTTTGCAAGACTGCTAACCAGCAGTGGAAGCTGAAAGTGAGAGAGACAAATACTATCCACTACATTACCACACTAGACGTGTCAAAACAACCATTTTGACACATGGAGAATCATACAGCATGAAAAAGAGATCATTCCACCCAACTTGTCCACACTGATGTAATTCAATTGGATGAATACGCTTTACAAATGTTCGCCTTACGCCACTTCACTTTTACAAAAGACCTACATTAGTAACCTGTTTTTGCAATACAAAGAGGGTTTTCGCTTTTACGAAAATTTTTCGCATATAAGTTAATGGTTCTTCACTTTACACCATTTCGGCTTAAGAAAGGTTTCATAGGAACGTTCCACCTTTGTAAAGGGGTGGGGGGAACACCTGTATGCACATTTTTTCAATTGCATAAAGGGATAAAATTATTAGTATCATAAAACTAATAGCTTCTCCACTTACAACATTCTTTAAAAACCATTGATTTTGAAAAGTTCTTGTTCAATTCAGAGTTCAATTTCAATTACAACTCATGTTCTCAGTATCATTTAGTTTTATTGGACATAGTGATGCACCATCAATAACTCTCTGAGACGTGAGACGAGATATAGGCTTTTATTGACTGGAAGAAAGAACAAGCAGCAATTGACCACCATACTACATCCTGGAGACTGAGGGCAGGGCTCAGGCCCCAATCGCCTTTATACCGGGGTCAGTGGGAGGAGCCACAGGAGCAGTCAGCGGGGGGGGGGGGGGGGGGGGTGTCCAGACAGGTATATGTAGTTCACCACACGTAGGTTGTTTGTCGTTATTTGTTTATATATAGTCCTCACATTCATGGTGATGAAATACTTTGAGAGGGTGAGTATTGCTAGAGTCAACTCCTGCCTCAGACAGGACCTGGACCCACTGCAATTTGCCTATCACCAAAATAGATCTATGACGGACATAATCTCATTGGCTCTACACATGGCCTTGGATCACCTGGACAACAAGTACATATGTCAGGATATTGTTTATTGAGTGCAGCTCAGCACTTAACACCATCATTCCCACAGTTCTGATTGAAAAGCTACAGAACCTGAGCCTCTGTACCTTCTTCTGCAACTGGATCCTCGACTTCCTAACTGGAAGACCACAATCTGTGCGGATTGGAAATAGCATGTCCACCTCACCGATTATCAACACTGGAACACCACAGGGATGTGTGCTTAGCCCACTATTCTATTCTCTCTACATCAATGACTGTGTAGCTGGTTACAGCTCAGATGCCATCAATACATTTGCTGATGATACAACCGTTGTTGGCAGAACTTCAGTTGGTGATGATAGGGTGTGCAGGAGTGAGCTATGCCAGCTAGCGGAGTGGTATCACATCACCAACATTGCACATTGCACTCAACAACAGTAAGAGTTAAGAACTGATTGTGAACTTCAGAAAGGGTAAGACGAGGGAACACAAACCAATCCTCACAGAGAGATCAGAAGTGGAGAGAGTGAGCAGTTTCAAGTTCCTGGGTGTCAATGTCTCTGAGGACCTAACCTGGATCCAACTAATCAATGCAGTCATAATGAAGGTCAGACAATGGCCATATTTCATTAGAGGTGTGAGTAGATTTGGTATGTAACCAAAAATACTGTCGAATTATCTGCAGATGTAGAGTAGAGAGCATTTTAACTGGTTGGCATCGGAGGGAAGGGGCACTGCTACACAGGATCGAAGTAAACCACAAAGAGTTGTAAAATTAGTCATATCCATTATGTGCACTAGCCTCTGTAGGTAGTTTCCAAGGCATCTTCAAGGAGTGCTACCTCAAAAAGGTGGCATCCATCATTAAGGACCCTATCACCCAGGACATGCCCTCTTTTCATTGCTACCATCAGGAACCTGAAGGCACACACTCAATGATTCAGGAACAGCTTCTTCCCCTCTGCAATCTGATTTCTGAATGGACATTGGACCCGTGAACACTACTTCACTACATTTTTATTTCTATATTGTCCCCTACTTATTTAGACCTAAGACATAGGATTAATTTAACTAGTGTATATATATTTACTGTAATTCTCATTGTTTTCTCTCTATTGTTATCTGTTGCATTGTACTGCTGCTGCAAAGTTTCACAACTTATCCCGGTGATATGAAACCCAATTCTGATTCTGATTCTGATTTCATAAATTCTGTTGCATTTCTTTATTTTCTTATAAATGCCTGCAAAAAATCAATCTTGAGGTAGTGTAGGGTAGCATGTATGCACTTTGATAATAAGCTTTGAAGGTGATGATTCTATGTGTTGCTTCCTGTAACTCATGTCCTTCTGCAACAAGAAGTGTATGCTGAATAACTCGCACATAAAGAAGTGCTCCGTTGAGGGTATTTCACCTTACCTAGACCCATAAAACCATTAAATATGGAGCAGAAGTAGGCCATTTGGCCCATCATGTCTGCTCCACCATTCAATTATGGGCTGATCCAAATCCTCCAGACATTCCCACTCCCCCGCCTTCTCTCCATCCCTCTGATGCCCTGGCTAATCAAGAAAACTATTTATCTCTGCCTCAAATGCACCCAATAACTTGGCCTCCACAACTGCTCATGGCAACAAATTCCACAGTTTTTCCACCCTCTGACTAAAGTAATTTCTCTGCATCTCTGTTGTAAATGGACGTCCTTCAATCCTGAAGCTGTGCCCTCTTGTCCTAGAATCCCCTACCATGGGAAATGACTTTGCCATATCTAATCTGTTCAAGCCTTTTAACATTCGGAAAGTTTCTATGAGATCCCCCCTCATTCTCTTAAACTCCACGAAACATAGCCCAAGAGCCGCCAGACGTTCCTCATCTGGTAACTCTTTAACGGCTGGAATCATTCTCATGAATCTTCTCTGAACCCTCTTCAATGTCAGTATATCCCTTCTAAAATAAGGATCCCAAAACTGCAAACAATACTCCAAGTGTTCTTCATCCATTCGAAAATTTCTTCTTATTTGGAATATATCTGTCTTGCACTTCCCTCATTTTTCCAGCCATTGCTGCTCTGCTGTCCTTCCTGCTTGGGTCTCTTTCCAGTCAACCTTGGCCAGTTCCCCTCTAAAGCCATTGTAATTTCCTTTATTCCACTGAAATACCAACACATTGGAATTTAGTTTCTCCTTTTCAAATTTCAAAGTGAACTCGATCATATTGTGATAGCCAGTCCCTAAGTGTTCCTTAACCTTGAGCTCTCTTACCACCTCTGGATCATTGCACAACACCCAATCCAGTACAGCTGATCCCCAGTGAGTGCAACAACAAGCTGTTCTAAAAAGCCATCCCTTAGAAATTCTACAAATTCTCTCTCTTGAGGTCCGGTACTGATCTAGTTTTCCCAATCCACTTGCATGCTAAAATCCCCAATGATTATCATGACATTGCCCCTCTGACATGCCTTTGGTATCTCCTGTTGTAATTTGTAATCCACATCCTGGCTGCTGCTTGGAGGCCTGTATACAACTGCCATTAGGGTCCTTTTATCCTTGCCATTTCTTAATTCAACCCATAGAGACTCTACACCTTTCGATCCTTTGTCATTCCTTTCTAATGACTTAATATTATTTCTTATACACAGGGACACACCACCCCCTCTACCTACTAACCTACCTTCCTGATAAACTGTATATCCTTGGATGTTCGGCTCCCAATGGCAGCCATCCTTTAGCCAAGTCTCAGAGATGGCCACAACGTCATACTTGCCAATCTGTAGCAAAATTTCAAGATCGTCCACTTTATTTCTTAAGCTGCGTGCATTCAAATATAACACTTTCAGTCCAGTATTTGTTGCTTTCTGTTGTGAATCATCCGTCTAGCTGTAATTATGCCTCATCTCCTGACTGTCCTTTCTATTCTCTGTTGCATGCTATCTTTGATTTATTTCTGTTTTCCCCTTCCTCAGCCCTATCACTCCCAACCCTCTGCCAGATTAGTTTAAACCCTTCCTAACAGCTCTATTAAACCCATCTGCTAGGATATCAGACCCCAGAAGAGGACCCAATGATCCAAGAACCCAAAGCCCTGTTCCCAACATCAGTCTCTCAGCCTCACATTAATATGCCTGATCATGCTATTCTTGCGCTCATTAGCACGTGGTACAGGCAGCAATCGTGAGATTACTACTCTGGAAGTCCTGCTTTTCAGTTTCCTACCCAGCTCCCTAAGTTCTCTCTCTTCAGAACCTCCCCCTTTTTTCTACCTGTGTCATTGGTACCAACGTCTACCAAGACTTCTGACTGTTCACCCTCTCCTTTCAGAATACTCTGTACCCGATCAAAGACATCCTGTACCCTGGCATCTGAGATACAACTCACCATGTGGGTATCTCTATCAGGCTGACAGAACTTCCTGTCTGTTCCCCCACTAAGGAATCCTCTATGACTACCGCATTCTTCATCTTCTCTCCCTACGGCACCATAGAACCAGGCTCAGTGCCAGAGACCCGATTGCCGTTGTCATCCTCTGTCAGGTCACCGCCCATCTGAACAGCATCCAAAATGAGATAATGATGGCCACAGGGGTGTTCTCTCCTATCTGAGCTCTTCCCATCCCTTCCTTGACAGTCACCCACATATCTAGCTCCTGCAGCCTCAGGATGACTAGCTCCTTGTAGCTCCTATCTATCTCCTGCTCACTTTCCCTAATAAGCTGTAGGTCATCGAGCCGCAGTTCCTGATTCCTAACCCAATCCACACAATCCAGTCTACCACTTTAGTGCAATGCTGAAGGAAAACAGTACTGCTGTAAAGCATATCTCCAGTTGAAATGCTAGACTCGGGGCTTATTTGTCTTTTGAAATTGATATTAATGATCTCTCAACACTGCCTGAGCTGAAACTGAGCAATAACAATTCGCTGTTATGCACCCAAAATGGTTGCTGTGTACCATTTTGAAAAGAGTTTTGGAGCAATTTTTAGATTGTATTGTTGAATAAGAGAAGAAATAATGTACAGTGGAATGAAGAGGTGGCAAGTGGAAAGCAAATGTGTATTGTATCAAGACAGCACAGATTTATAACAGGAGTTTCTTACTCTCAAACTGCTGTACACCAGGGCAGAAGACTTCTAGTTACTTTTATGAAGACAGAAAATAGAGATAACAATAAAAAAAACTGTGCTAAAGTTCTGTTGCTAGACAATAACCCTCCAACACCAGTATGAAAATTTGAATTTGACCTTCTTAAAATTGGCATAATCCGTTGCTCTCACTTACACTGTCTAGGGAGGAATATCTGCTATTCTTGTCCAGTTTGGTTTTTAGTTCAGTTCAAAATTAAAATGAACTCTTTTTCTTCCCACTAATCTAACAAATCATCCAGCCAGCTGAAATTGCTCCACTTGTAGGAGAAAGGGAAGGAGGAAAAGAGGGAGAGAAAGAAAACAAGAAAACTTGTTCTTCTGCTAAATATTAGAATGAATTATTAATTGACACAACTGCTATTATGATAATGAATAGTTTCCAACTATACAGGCATTTGTTGCATAGAAACTCACCAATGCAGGAAAACAGGAAGGAAATGCTACAGCTGCTTAGATTATATGACATCAAGACATACAACTCCTTTGTTAGCTTCCTTTGACAAATGTTCCACTGAGATTATTTGTCAGTAAAGAGACTTCTGAGGAGTTTGAAACAGACTTTCTTGGGAGCTGGCATGAATGCTATCAACAGTTCATTGGATAAACTTCAGGTAAAGATAGAGCCTCTGAACATGTGTGACAGCTGCCTAGAACACAAAGGTGCAAGTGATGCCAAAGTGAGTTTGGGGGATGAATCGATGCAGATAGAGTTCTGCTGCCCATACAACAGGCCCAGGAGCGAGGTTTGATCACTCTAGGCACTGTAAGAAGTCGAGACCAGGGCACAGGAGATTTGATTCGATGCTCATACAAATGGCCCAGATATGAAGTTGGATCACTCTGGGTGCCAAGCTGATTTGAAGAGCTTCGGGTTGGCAGTGAAATCTGGGTCCAGAGTGAGTTACTGGGCAGTGAAATCTTGGCCTGAAGTGAGTCTAGGCCTGGAGTCTTTGCACATGATTTCCATTACCTGCAGAATCTCTGGTGTTTATTACTAAGTTGGGGTATTGCTCTTTGTGAGTCCATTCTGGACTATCCCTGACTCCTCTAAATCCAGGTTCTGCTTTGTACCTTTAAATATCAGTCTGCATTATATAATGCAGATGTACATCATGCCAAGTGCACAGCAAGTAGATGTAAAGCCCAGAAAGAAAAAAATAATATTACAGTTCTCAATGTTGGATAATCTATCCATGGGTTTTAGTTCTAGGTTTCACATTCATCCCAGAATCTGCCAGTGCACTATCATCAGAACTATATATATATAAAATAACCATGTGCATAGTATTTTTCACCCATCCTTTTGGATTGAGCTACCATTATTTCAAATTTTATTTCTGAGTCCAGTAGATAATGGAACATCTCACCTCAGGTCTTCCAGGAGCAGCAAAACCCAGATGTGTGCCAAAGGTCTTTCAGCCAACAATATTGTTTTTTTTCCCCAAGAGAGACCATTAACATTCCAAAGAGGATCTGGAAAATGCATTAGGTTGGCTTTGGTGCATTTTCCACAGCTGTCATAGCACCTAGTCCATATGTGCAAACTGCACATGACGATGACAACTCAAGCTGTGCATTATTGACAGTGGCACATGCTCTCCAACCACAGCTTACGACATTTCTGGTTTAAGCAGCTCTTCCCAGAAATACGAGTGTGAGCTAGTGGGGATGCTGGGAAACCACACAGGTTTTACACACAATACTTCCTTTATTTGTAAACTCTGCTTGTGGTCAGTTGGTCTGAAAACAGAGTTTCTGCAAACCATCTCGTCCTTCTGCCTCTATCACACGTTATCAACATAGTTGCTACTGAGCAGCCTGTTGTAACACTGCTGCTTAAGTCGAGTAACTAAACATTGAATTATAATTATGTTTAGGTTAATATAATAAAAAAAGATTAAACCATTCCAGGATGCTCATTCAAAATTTAAGTTCTTCAGATCTCTTTGATATGAAAAAGTCGTCTGCATGTTGCAAAGCAAGTTATTTCTGTGCAGGTTCTGAAATTTAATGTACTCATACGGTCAGCTGCTATTCTGTTAATATTCCAAATTGATAGACAACTCCAATTTGGCATTACCTACCAAAAGATAAATTAGTCCAAAAAATTCTACTTTTAACCTGGAGGTAGAATTGAACCCATTTTTGCTGGTGCTCACTGCAGAGCCATGTGATTTCAGATTACTCACCTGTTGTAAATCTGTGAAGGAATCAATTTTCCAATTTTAACCTTGGAGAATGCAGTAAGGATCATCAGCCAAGCTCATATGCTCTGCTCCAGTTTTGCTCAATGGGATCTAGGTTACCATTTATCTGGGGTTTAATTGACTTATTTTGGGATGAGTGAGAACCACTGAGGCTTTGTGGCTTCATGAGTTGGAAACCGCTGAGGATGTCCCAAAGGGGCACACTTATTTACTCTCTTTATGGTGTCAAGCGGAAATTGAGCGCTCCTCAGTCACACTAAGAATGGTCAGGCCATTTTTGCCACAAACTTCTGGCTTCCAAAATAGGGGGCCCCTATGATTGATCTCAATAGGCATAACCTGTTAGTGCCTGTGCATTGTGGTTTTTCTATCCTTTTTTTCTGATTTACTCCCCATTTAACATGATTAGTTCTACTTGAATGCTGCTTGCCTATTAAAATATAGCTTGGTCTTATTTCTGAAGCAATAGGTGCAGCTTTTGTAGGTATTCTCCCATATTAAATTTTGTCTAGAATTAAAATTAGGATCTATTTCTACCTAATAATAGCCTTGCCTCATGAGTAACATTCTTAACTCTGCACAGAAAAAATTGTATATGGTATTAACATAGACCTGCCTGACCTTTAGGTCCAGGATTAGGTACACTTCGCATTTTTAAATATTTTCTTTTGAGTGAAGAGTTCAACATGAGAGTTGAGGGGACAGGAAGTCACATAACATGATTTGAAGGAATGTAGATGATTAACTTCAAAATCAGAAGTAGCTACAGAAAATAGTGAAAATTAGTCTTGGGTACTAGCTTCCATTGTATCCAAGACATCTTCATGGAGTGGTCCCTCAGAAAGGCAGTGCCCGTTATTGAGGATCCTCATCACTCAGGACACACCTCTTCTCATTGTTATCATCAGGAAGGAGGTACAAAACTCTGAAGACACACACTCAGTGATTCAGGAACAGCTTCTTCCCCTCTGCCATCCGATTCCTAAATAAGCATTAAACCCATGAACCCGACATCACTTTTTAGAATATTATTTCTGTTCTTCACCTATCTTAACTATTTAGTATGCATAAATACCTATTGTAATTAATTTACTTTTTTTCTTTATTATCATATATTGCATCGTACTGCTGCTGCTGTTAACAAATTTCATGACATAGACCAGTGATATTAAACCTGATTTTGATTCAGATTCTGATCTTGGTGTCTTAACCAACAATTATTTATTTAATGATATTACATCTTGCAGGATTTTTTTATGTGTAATCACGCATAATCATGCGTGATCAGTATGACCAGAATTACAACTGTGATTCCAGTGCAGAAGGATTTAATGTATATTAAGTATGTTGGAGAGTTTAGATAGAATGAAGCAAGAATGAAGAATTGATAGCAAGCCATTCTATCCATGCTCTGCTCCAGACAAGTCCGTTGGGATCAAGGATGGCTTGCAGCCATGCTGGTTATATTGGTTCTGATGCTGTTGGGGATTCTACAGACTACAGGGGTAGAGCAGGAGGTACCTGTCAGGTAGTCAGCCCACTTCTGATATTATGAAGGCTGGAATCTCTTCTGCTTGAGTTTTGAGCCAGGTCTGAGATCTTGATATTCAAATGTCCTTTTCTTCAGTTGAGCAAAGGCTGTGCTAGTGCACTGAATGTAATGATGGTTTCCCTTGTTGATATCTCCCTTTGCATAGGACAGGTCCCTAAGAAATAGTGAGTGTTTCAGATCTCCGGTATCTTGATGTGGATCTTTACTGGAGGATGAATCTGCTCCACAAAGCCTTTATTTCTTCCATCACCCTTATCTTTTCCCCAGTGATTATATCCCTACCCAGAAGCCCTTCCCTAGCAGGTGGGGTAGAATATCAAGGCCTGACACTCAATTGCCACAGGCCTCTTTAACACCTGTAAGCACTTGTACATTTTTTTTCTGGTACAACTCCAGTAAACTGATTCCAAGGCAAGTACAATCAGGCAATTGTGAATGCACTCAGAACAGTAGTCTTCTGCCCTGTTTTCTCCTTGAAATAACAGGCAATTAATTATTTCTCATCATTTTTCTGTTCTCCTTACATATTTTCCACATGCCTCCTTATTGTCCACCTATTTACCCAGCAATATCCCAATACACTCTGTTCCTCTCACAGGTTACATTTCTGTTTAGCTTTCTACTATCAAAGAACTTGCATTATACAAAGCTGCTTCACCCTACACCAACTACTTATGGTAGGTAGGGAATAGTTGAGGCTTCAGCACTGATCAGTATGACAGCCTCCTAGAAACAGTTTGCCAGTCTGAAAGTAGTTTATTTGAACTCCTAATCAAGGTTTTTGTTTAGTTAATGCAGGATGCTCTATATTTTCTTCTGGTGATTGAGAACTGATAGTTTGGTTCAAAACACAAAATGATTTGCTCTGAATCTGTGCCAATTCATATAGTCAACATTCATATGTTTCACTCAGAGTAGATCATTCATAAAACTGAATGACCTGATAGTGAGTTGATCCTTAACGTGCATACCCATGAATTTTAATCTGTTGACCCAGGAGTAAAGGTACACAAATAGATTTGGATATAATATTTATTCCCAGACACCCAGCCTGGGAAATTACGAATAGTTTCCAAAAATAGTATATTCCATGTAGACAACTTGATCATAAATCAAAGTAAGCTAGATTCATTTTCCAAGTGCTATTATAAAAAGTTACCATGCTCCACAACCACAGTAAGCTACATTGCAGACCACCGGTGCTTTCAGTTCTCTTCTGTGCAGCTTCTGATTTTATTTTATTTTATTTTAGAGATGCAGTGAGGAACAGACCCCTTTTGCTCAAAGAGCTGCCCTGTCCAGCAACCCACATATTTAACAGTAGCATAATCACAGGACAATTTGTAATTACCAATTAACATCCTAAGAGGTATGCCTTTGAATCGTGGGAGGAAACCGAAGCCCCAGCAGAATCCCACGTGGTCACAGGGCAAACTCACAAACTCCTTACGGACAGAGCCGGAACTGAACTCCAAACTCTGGAATGCCCCGAGCTGTAATGGCATCATGCTAACCGCTGTGTCCCAAATTTGGATTTAGGTAGTAGAAATTAGTTGCTTTTCAATGATACATTCACTAAGGATCGCAGCAAGTTGTTTTCAGAGCAAAGAGAAAAGCAGGAGCTGTTGAAAATTCATATTTATTCATACACTACCTGTGCTGTATAATTTACTTATTTATTGAGATACAGTGCAGAATTGCTTTTAAAGATATAGCTACGTAACGACTCAACACATAACTTGAAGGTTTGATACATGTTCCATTTCATTGCCTTGGAAAGTTTCCTAGGAGCTTTTCTTGTTCAAGATATTTCACTGTTTCATGTAGAAAAAAAACATTCCTGTAGTATCTGTTTAGAATTTTGGAAAAATGTATTAATTTTCTGATATTCACAGAGTCTCTGTGCTGTAAAATGCACATGAACTGATAGGTACTGTTCCTGTGTAGTTTTTAAGGCTGGGAAAGGAAGATGCAGGATTCCAAAAGGGTTGAGCAGTGCATCAGACGATAAGAGATCATATAACCACTCAGTCATCCTTGGAGTAAATTACCTTCCAAATGAAGAAAGACCTGTGAACAACCTCAAGCTTTATTAATTGTAATTGTGCAACTCAAATGAATGTTAGAACTTAGGGAAACCTAGACGTTACCCACATTCTTCCTTGCTTTACCCATTTGCCTTTTGTTTCACTCTCAGTCTGTTTTCCTGTGCTGAGGTAGTATATTCCCATTTATTCTCAGATCCTTTAACCTGTCCTAAGGGACTGAGCATCCTGCTCCTTTTCCTTATCCTGTATTCCAATTGTATTCTCTTTCAAACGTGGGTTGGCAGGGTACGTCCCTAAGGGTAAATTATTTATTTATTTAGCGATAAAGCGTGGAATAGGCCCTTCTGGCTCTACAAGCCGTACCGCCTGCGAACACCAATTTAACCCTATCATAATCACGGGTCAATTTGCAATGACCAACTCACGGTACACCTGTGGACTGTGTGAGAAACCAGAGTGCCCGGAAGAAATCCATGCATTCCACGGGGAAGACATGCAAACTTCTTGCGGAGGATGTCGGGATGAAGCCTGAGCTGGAATGGTATCATGCTAAGCTCTATACTACTATGGCACCCAAATACACTACTACAAAGAATTGACTGAGCAACTACAACTCATTTAGCTCCTCTTCCTCCAGTTTTGTACTTAAATGAAATAAGTTCTTTCATTATTACAGAGGGTGCTAGTTGTTTTTTTAGTTTGATTAATCACCTGAAGCAATTCAGTAAAAGTCACAAGAAAAACTCCCACTGACTCTGTATATTCATTTGGTTCTTATTCAAATATTTGCTCATACAGAGTTCTCAGGACTACTCTTCTAACCAAGTATTCATTCATTATTGCACCCATTATTCAGTAATGTAATGATTCCACAAATCACATGGAAAGTGTTGCCATTGCCATTATCTTACCAGAGAGAATTTCAAACTCTGTTCTTTGTCTTCAGTAAGCCAGGATAAATCTGAAAAAAAGACACATAAACTAGTACAAAATCTCTACAGATCAGATGTCTTCATTGATCACTTGATTCACTTTTCTTCTTCAAAAGTGCAATAACTAATGAAATAGCCCTTGAGTAGAGGTACTAACACTGAGCTTGGTTTTTTTTTCAGGACTCACATTTGTATTTACTGTGCTGTTTCCAGCTTTCAGTCTCAGTGTCCTCAGAAATGAAAATGGTTGCGCAGTATAAAAACAGTGTTATAAGGCAGTTTGTCTGGAAACTCATCTTTAGTCAACAGTGCAAATCTCTTTATATTTCTACCAATGTACTTTCTCTGAAATCAATGCTATTGAAGTCAATGCAATGAATTTCAGAGGCAGAGGACAAGGTACTGAAATTACTATAGAGGGGATTTTGCCATAATGTGTTTCTAGACAATGGTCTTTTTCTTTTAGGAATCAAAATCAATATTAGAATCAGGTTCAATATCATGGACATATATAGTGAAATTTATTATTTTGAAGCAGCAGTACAGTGCAATAAGTATAAAAAATGAATGAATTAATTAGGGATTAACATGGAAACATAGAAACATAGAAAACCTACAGCACAATACAGGCCCTTCGGCCCACAAAGTTGTGTCGAACACATCCCTACCTTAGAAATTACTAGGCTTACCTATAGCCCTCTATTTTACTAAGCTCCATGTACCTATCTAACTATTGTATCTGCCTTCACCACCATTGCTGGCAGCCCATTCCATGCACTCACCAGTCTCTGAGTAACAAACTTACCCCTGACATCTCCTCTGTACCTACTCCCCGGCACCTTAAACCTGTGTCCTCTTGTGGCAACCATTTCAACCCTGGGAGAAAACCTTTGACTATCCACATGATCAATGCCTCTCATCATCTTGTACACCTCTATCAGGTCACCTCTCATCCTCCTTCGCTCCAAGGAGAAAAGGCCGAGTTCACTCAACCTATTCTCATAAGGCATGCTCCCCAATCCAGGCAACATCCTTGTAAATCTCCTCTGCGCCCTTTCCATGGCTTCCACATCCTTCCTGTAGTGAGGCGACATCATGTAAAGTTTACATTATAATAAATAGATTAAATCAACTACAGCCAATTTTGGGTTTCTTAAACCAATTGAACTATGTTGGAAATGATGGGAAACCAAATAGTGCTGGTGATACACAAAGACAAGCAGAACCCTAACCATGCCCTGGGTGGGAGGAGAGGAGTGAAAGAAGATATATAGGAAATAAAACTGGATGAGATGAGAGCTTTTTCTGTCATGACTGTAGGGCAGTGGCAGTTAAAATAAAGGAAATTAGCTAACAGGTACTGGTTAGGGACATATAAAAGGTCAAAGTTCAAAGTACCTTTAATGTCAAAGTATGAGATTTGTCTCCTAACAGGCAGCCACAAAACAAAGAAACTGAGAAGAACCTATAAAAAAATGATAATGTGGAGATCGATTGGTCCAGACAAAGCATATGCTGGGTGATTACTTCAGTGGTTGGTAAGTTGATGGAGAAGGTCCTGAGAGGCAGGATTTATGAACATTTGGAAAGGTATAATATGTTTAGGAATAGTCAGCATGGCTTTGTGAAAGCCAGGTTGTGCCTTACAAGCCTGATCTAACTATCAATGTGACTAAGTACATTGATGAAGGTTGAGCTGTAGACGTAGTCTATATGGATTTTAGCAAGGCATTTGATAAGGTACCCCATGAAAGGCTTATTGAGAAAGTAAAGAGGCATGTGATCCAATGGGACATTGTTTTCTGGATCCAGAACTGCCTTGCCCACAGAATGCAAAGAGTGGTTGTAGACCAGTTATATTCTGCATGGAGGCCGGTGACCAGTGGTGTGCCTCAGGGATCTGTTCTGGGAACCCTACTCTTTGTGATTTTTATAAATGACCTGGATGAGGAAGTGGGGGGATGGGTTGGTAAATTTGCTGATGACACAAAGGTTGGGTGTGTTGTGGATAGTGTGGAGCACTGTCAGAGGTTAAAGGGGAACATGGATAGGATACAAAACGGCACTGAGAAGTGGCAGATGGAGTTCAACCCAGATAAGTGTGAGGTGGTTCATTTTGGTAGGTCAACGATGATGGCAGAATATAGTATTAATGGTAACACTCTTGGCAGTGTGGAGGATCAGAGGGATCTTGGGGTCCAAGTCCATAGGATACTCAAAGCTGCTACACAGGTTGACTCTGTGGTTAAGAAGACATACGGTGCATTCACCTTCATCAATCCTGGGATTGAGTTTAGGAGCTGAGAGGTAATGTTGCAGCTATATAGGACCCTGGTCAGACCCCACTTGGAGTACTGTGCTCAATTCTGGTTGCCTCACTACAGGAAGGATGTGGAAACCATAGAAAAGGTGCAGAGGAGATTTACAAGGATTTTGCCTGGATTGCGGAGCATGCCTTATGAGAATAGGTTGAGTGAACTAGGCCTTTTCTCCTTGGAACGATGGAGGATGAGAGGTGAGATGATAGAGGTGTATAAGATAATGAGAGGCATTGATCGTGTGGATAGTCAGAGGCTTTTCCCCAGGGCTGAAATGGTTAGCATGAGAGGGCACAGTTTTAAGGTGCTTGGAAGTAGATACAGAGGAGATGACAGGGGTAAGTGTTTTACGCAGAGAGTGGTGAGTGCGTGGAATGGGCTGCCGATGGCGGCAGTGGAGGCGGAAACGATAGGGTCTTTTAAGAGACTTCTGGATGGCTACATGGAGCTTAGAAGAATAGAGGGCTATGGGTAAAGCCTAGGTAGTTCTAAGGTAGGGACTAGTTCGGCACAGCTTTCTGGGCCGAAGGGTCTGTATTATGCTGTATGTTTTCTATAATTAACACCATGTTAGACCTACTTATTGTAGTTATTTGAAGAAGTAACATACTGTGAATAAAAGGGAACTACTGGTTGTATGATACTTAGATTTCCAGAAGGAATTTGATGGGGATCCACATCAAGGGTTGTAGCAAAAATTAAAAGCTGATGGATGTAGGGGATAACATATCTGTGCAGTTATAAATGTGACAAGTATTTTCCTTCAATAATAATGATCATTCAGACACAGACTGTATTTACTCACAAGTATCTATTGCCTCAGTTCACAAGCACGAGTATCTACAAAACCTAAATACTTGTATGCAGACCCACTAGGTCTCCCTTAACCTCCATGAACAAAGAACAGAAATAGTAATACCCAGGAAAAGGAACCTACACTGTCTGAATGTTTTCTTGATCCCAATGTAATCTCCACATTTCTGATGTGGGGTTATCCACTTTGGTGATGGTTGGTCCCCGCAGAGTTTTCGCTGCCTGCGCTCCAAAAATTCTCCATTCTTATTCTTTTCCTTATCGGATCAACTCATCTGTCTGATTTGTGTCTGTTTCTTGTTGGATGTGGCCCGACACATTACTTTATGGCTCTCCCTTCAATTCTGTGCCCTACATAATGCCTTTTTTAATTTCCAACTCAGACAGGTTCAAACCCGTACAGCCAGGTCAGACAAACACTGGGCCCAGACAATTAGATCACAGTCTGCCATTTTACATAATAAACAGCTTCTTATCTGAGGATATACTCAGGTTAGCAGATCGTCAGCAGAAACTCCTTGCGTGCACTTTCAATTGCATAGATTAAGATACAGTATCTCTGAGCAAGAACCAGTTCACCTAACAGTTCACGAAAGGGTGGCTGAAGGATAGTCTCACAAAGTGGCCACCTCCATTTCTGCAACCATGTGGCAAGACTTCTGCTGTGCTTATTTCCACTCCTTAGCCTTGTTCCTGTTCATTTACTTGTAGTTTGCATTTCTTTCTCGCCAACATGAGATTGCCTGGATAACGGAAAATCGAGAGAGGACATAAATGGATTTTTTTCTAGTTGGCAAGATATAATGAGTGCTGTGTCAAGCAATCAGTGCTAGGGCTTCAACATTCTGCAGTTTACCTAAGTGACACGCTTTATGACATCAAAAGTATGGTTTCTAAATTTGTAGATAACACAAAAATGCTTCCTGAAATGACAAATTAGCAGAGACAGACACAATAGGATGAATCATCCTGAAAGAGAGAGTGCTGATCACAAATGATACTCAGTGGCCACTTTATTAATAAATCAGCCAATCATCTGGCAGCAACTCAATGTATAAAAGCATGCTGGCACGGTCAAGAGGTTCAGTTGTTGTTCAGATGAAAAATCAAAATGGGGAAGAAAAGTGATCTTAATGACTTTGTCTGTAGAAAGATTGTTTGTTCCGATGGGGTGGTTTGACTATCTCAGAAACTGGTGATCTGGAATTTTCGTTAACGGCAGTGTAGTGTTTGTAGAGAATGGTACAGAAAAGTCATCCAGTGAGCTACACTGCTGTGGGAGAAAATGTCTTGTTAATGAGGGAGGTTCAAGGTGACAGGAAGGCAATGGTAACTCAGATAACCACGTGTTACCTCAGTGGTGTGCAGAAGAGCATCTTCTGAACCTTGAAGTGCATGGGCTACAGCAGCAGAAGACCACGAACAGACAGGAGGTACGTAATAAAGTGGCCACTGAGTGCCTAACAAAATCCTTGGCCAATGATTTTTGACCGGTTTCAAAGATGGTGCTGGTGTACCTCGGTGACTCTCTGTGGCCTGCAGAATTTGTACCGGTTTCACTCCTTTTGAACTACTATCACTGCAGTCCACAGCATGTAAATTTCCTCTGAACAAGCATTATAAAATCACATCAATGATCGTCAGATCTCGACGGTTAAGTGCAGAGCAGTTAAGCATGACGCCTTTAAGTGTGGACACCAAGGTCAAGGCTGAAAATGTTGCAGGAGAGGCGGGATTCAAACCAGGCTAAAGTGCAGAGGGATGGGACCTCCTCTGCTTGACAGCTTGTTAGCGAATGTACAGTCAATTGAAAATAAGACTGATGATCTTAGGGCTAGGCTGCTGTATCAGAGGCAGATGAGGCTGATCTCAATTGTTTGTTGCATTGAGACTAGGTTAACAACGAACATGCCCAACACATCTGTCTGACCAGAAGGTTTTACCAGAATGGACTGAACCTCGAATTCTGGTAAGGAAAGAGGTGGTGGAGCATGCTTTTTAGTCAATTCTTGTTGGTGCCCAGATATTGAGGTTGTGTCAACTTCTTGTTCCTCTAACTGAGAACAACTAATGATTAAATGTAGACCATTCTATATGCCTCAGCAGTTCTCATCCGTGCTCCTGATGACAGTTTACATACCACCAGTGGTCAATTATAAGCAAGCACTCACCATCTGTAAACAAGAAATGACCCATCTCGACACATTTCAAATAATGTCAGTGACTTTAACCAGGCCTGTTTGAAGAAAACCCTGCCCAATCATCACCAGCACATATCCTGCTGCACCAGAGGTCCTAAAACACGAGACCACTGAGACACTACAATACAGAATACCTGTCATTCCTTCCCGAGACCACATTTTGCAAGTTGGATCATTTGGCTGTACTACTACCTGCATACAGTCAGAGCTAAAGAGCAAGGCTCTAGAGACCGTGACAACTAAGAGGTGGTCACTGGAGGCTGAGGAATGGTTACAGGATTGCCTTGAGTCAGTAGACTGGGCTGTGTTCAAGAACTCATCTGAATGACTCCTCTAGGGTTGTTACAGACTTTATTAAACAGCTGTGGGTGAGTATGTCCCCATTAAACCTATCAGGATTTTCTCCATCAGAAGCCCTAGATGCACAATGGGATCTGGAACCATCTGAGAGCCAGATCGGGGCATTCAAGTCTGGAGATCAAGAACGTTACAAGAGGTGCCAGTATGATCTCCAGAAGGACATCTCCTGGGCAAAGTGGAGATTCCGGACTCGACAGCTGTGGCAAGGTTTGAATGGCATAACCTCCAACAAAGCTAAATCTTGTGATATGGAGCTTCGCTTCCAGGTGAGCTCAATGCCTTCTGTGCTCACTTTGACCACCAGAAAAGGGAGGAGCCATTGTGCACCCCCATGTTTCCCGATGATCCTTTGGTCTCAGTATCTGAAAATTATGTGCAGGTTGTCTTCAAAAGAGTGAATCCAAGGAAGGCATCCAGTTTGGATGGAGAACCTGGCCAAGTACTGAAGATCTGTGTTAACCGTCTGTCTGGTGTATTCACGGATATATCTTCAACCTCTTGTTCCGGCAGTGCATGGTACCCACCTACATCAAGCAGGCTTCAATCACACTGATGCCCAAGAAGAGCATGGTAATCTGTCCAAAAGACCATTGCTCAGTGGCATATCCACCTACAGTGATGAAATGTTTTCAGAGGCTGGTGTTGAAGCATATCAACTCCAGCCTGAATGGTGACTTGGGTCCATTCCAATTTGCCTACTGAAGCAACAGGTCTACAGCAGGTGCTATCTCGTTGGCTCTTCATACAACTCTGGAATTTTGGTAGGTCAAATATGATGGTAGAATATAGTATTAATGGTAAGACTCTTGACAGTGTGGAGGATCAGAGGGATCTTGTGGTCCGAGTCCATAGGACGCTCAAAGCAGCTGCGCAGGTTGAGTGAACTTGGCCTTTTCTCCTTGGGGTGATGGAGGATCAGCAGTGACCTGCGAGAGGTGTACAAGATGATGAGGGGCATTGATCACATGGATAGTCAGAAGCTTTTTCCCAGGGCTGAAATAGCTAGCGCGAGAGGGCACAGTATTAAGGTGCTTGGAAGTAGGTATAGAGGAGATGTCAGTGGTATGTTTTTTACGCAGAGAGTGGTGTGTTGGAATAGGCTGCCAATGACTTAGTTGTGGCTGAAAGAAGATCATAGTTGTGAACTTAACATCCAAGGAGAGAAAGAAAGAATGGTGACATAGGAAAGCAGGCACAGTTCATTAAATTTTGGTCCCAGCAGTCGGAATCTTTATAGTTCTCTCCAATTTGCACAATCCATCTGTCTAAGAAGCATTGAATTTTGAAAGAAGCATAGCATTAAGAAGCACAGCATCAGACAAAGGTGAATTAGATGAAAGTGAAGGAGAATTAGAAGAATGAGCAAAAAGCATCGCTAAAGCTCTGTGCACGGAGCAAGTTGAGTGCATTTTCTAAATGCCATTCTCCTTCCATTTTAGAGTCTGAGCCATCTGCATGTGTGATCAACAGTGCTCATATCTGAGACAGCTGAATGCGTGTAATTTTGCCTTGACAAAGCTGCAGTCAAAGCAATTCCTTGAGTACCGTAGACTCCTCATGGTATAGAGCTTCCACGTTGTAATTTCTAAATACGAGTAAAAGGAAGTTAGATTTATGATGCACAGAACCACTGACGCTCCAACGACTCAGCACCCCCGGCATCCTAGTGTTTTGCTGTAGGCCAAACTGCTAGACTGCATGCCCCTGCTGTTAAGCATTAAATGCAGAGGTATGATGCCAGAAATCCAAGCTTACATGACAGAAACCTGAACTTCTTTGTAGTATTCAAAAGCTTAGTATATTCTGACTATGCTAAAATTTTGGCTACTGGGTGATATATGAACCTAAATATCAACTAGCTTCAAACTGGAAAGGATAAGTTCTAAACTCCGCACAGAACTTTGTGTGAAATGTGTACTCTAACCCTCCTTATAATTCAGTACTTCTGAAAGCACAAACACTAAAAACCATCAGACAACCAAAATGAATGAAGTAAGACTTGTGGTTTGTTCCCTGGGCTCACAGTTTGAACAAGTAAGCAAAGATCAAGAGTACAGATAATCAATTATGTCTGAAATTTAAAAGAATGAGGAACAGCAGCTTATGAGTAGAATTTGTTCCTGACTTTGAAAAATGGAAAAAAAGGACCATGGAAATGTGGATGAAAGAAATGGGCATTGGTTGGGAGAATGTGGCTTATTTCAGAAACAGTGACTCTGATGTCAAGTTCCTGAAGAAAGCTTGCTTTGGATGTACTGCTGGTGATGCAATGTTCCAAGTTCGGCAAGTAGCAGACTGCGTCTGCAATAACAGTGGTCAAATTAGTGTTGTGGAGGAGTTTCTTGACCATGTTGTGCTGTAGATGGAAAAAACAGAGCCGAGAACCCAAGCAGGAGCAAAGCAACTGAAAACATTATTACTCTCAATATTAAAGCACTTTGGAATCAACAATTTAAAACAGTGAACCTGAAAATACTGTGAAAGAGGAGAAGGGAGAAAGGGAGGGCTAGCTAGAAGATAAATATTGCAGTTTCCTAAACTGAGTCACACAACAATGAAGCAGCCCCATTGGTGAGCCCTCTCCATGTCTGCCATCAAATGCAAATTACTAAACCCACGGTCTTTTGCCTTCTGAGACACCTCAAGTCTAAACTGTATTTAATGTTGTAGGAGCAAGTCCGCTTTTTCACTTCACCTTCCCCCAACACACCCCAATCACTGCACAATCATTTTTTATCAGGACATGTTAATGTTTAATGTTTAAACCTTTAATGTTAAGGTATTTGGCACCTAGAGTTGGGGAGTCCTCTTGGAATCCATTGTTTAAATGTTCCACCTAGTGGCTTTAGGACTTAGGAGAGTTTTGAGCAAACAACCACCACTAAATCCATGTAAGGTGCTTTTAATATCACGGTGGAATCATATTCTACATAAGCTTTCTGATAACCTTTCACTACATTATTATTTCATCCAAAATATTCATTTACTTCTTGCATTCTCATCATCATCATCATTATGTGTATATCATATAATGTGGGTGATCATGGTCTTTCATAACCACAATTGTTCATGGCAAATATTTTTGCAGAAGTGGTTTGCCATTGCCTTCTTCTGTGCAGTGTCTTTACAAGATCTGTGACCCCAGTCATTATAAATACTCTTCAGAAATTGTCTGCTTGGCCTCAGTGGTCACATAACCAGGACTTGCAAGATTCACCAGCTGCCCATGTGACCGTTCATCACCTCCTCCCATGGGTTCATGTGACCCTGATCTGGGGGTTAAGCAGGTACTACACCTTGCCCAAGGGTCACCTGCAAGCTGGCAGAGGAAAGGAGTGCCTTACGCCTCCTTCGATAGAGACATGTCTCCACCCTGTCACCCATTCTACCCCAGTTCTGCACCAGGATTTGAATGTGACATTGCCCTTTGCCAGGCTAGCCTCAGAATAGATTACTTCTGTCTGCAGATCACACTGACCTACCAAATGGGTTCAGCATGTGCAACTCCAACCAGTAAGCTAACTTCTACATGAAGTGTTTGCTTCTGGTTACCAATACCAGACAAGTGAGTGTGCTTTTAATTCTGAACTGGTGGTTAACAGCATCAGATTGAGGAACGGTGTGCTGGTGGCTACCAGTGTTAGATCGATTGACAATGTGCCCTTATCTTTGAACTTGATATTGGTATCGATTTATTATTGTCCCAAGTACCAAGATAGAGATCAAATCATTGCACAGTGCATTGAAATGGATGAAGACAGAAGAATAACAATGCAGAGTAATGTGTCAACACTCCCAAAAAAGTGGAGTGCCAATAAATGTTAAAATGCAATGTCATAACGATTGTGAGGCCTAGAGTCTATGTTATCATACAAGAAGGTTGTTCACGGATCTGCTAACAGTAGGATAGAAGCTGTCCTCGAGCCTGGTAGTAAGTGCTTTTGTATCTTCTACCCAATGGGAGAGGGGCAAAGGGAGAATGTCTGGGGTGGGTGAGGACTTCAATTATGCTGGCTGCTGTACTGAGGCAGCAAGAAGTACAGGCAGAGTCCATAAAGGAGAGGCCAGTTCTTGTGATGTGCTATTCTGTGTCCACCTCTCACTACGGTTTCTTCTGGTCACATGCAAAGCAATTGCCATGCCAAGCAACTATGCACCCAGACAGAATGCTTTCTATGGTGCATCGATAAAATTTGGTAACAGTCAATGGGGACATGCTGGATTTCTTAGCTTCCTGATGATGTAAAGGCATCAGTGATCTTTCTTGGCCATGATGTTAAAGTTGTTCAACCAGGACAAGATATTGGTGATAGTCACACCTAGGAACTTGAAGCTCTCAACCCTCTACATTTGTTGATGTAGACAGCAGATGTCAATGATCAGTTCTTCTGTTTTGTTGATGTTGAGGGAAAGTTTTTTGTCAGAATACCATGTCATGAAGCTCTCTATCTCTTTCCTGTACTCCAACTCTTCTTTATAGAAACATATAAAAACCTACAGCACAACACAGGACCTTCGGCCCACAAAGTTGTGCCGAACACGTTCCTACCTCAGAAATTACTAGGCTTACTAATAGCCCTCTATTTTACTGAGCTCCATGTACCTATCTAAGAGCCTCTTAAAAGATCCTATCGTATCCACCTTCACCACCATTGCAGGCAGACCATTCCACGCACTCACCACTCTCTGAGTAAAAAACTTACCCCTGACATCTCCTCTGTACCTACACCCAGCACCATAAACCTTGTGTCTTCTTGTGGCAACAATTTCAGCCCTGGGAAAAACCCTCTGACTATCCACACGATCAATGCCTCTCATCATTTTATACAACTCTAGCAGGTCCCCACTCATCCTCCATTGCTCCAAGGAGAAAAGGCCAAATTCACTCAACCTATTCTCATAAGGCATGCTCCCCAATCCAGGCAACATCCTTGTAAATCTCCTCTGCACCCTTTCTGTAGTTTCCACATCCTTTCTGTAGTGAGGTAACCAAAACTCAACACAATACTCCAAGTGGGGACTGACCAGGGACTTTTTTAGTTATAACATTACCTCTTGGCTCTTGAACTCAATCCCACAGTTGATGAAGGCCTATACGATGCATACCTTCTTAACCACAAAGTCAACCTGTGTAGCAACTTTGACTGTCCTATGGACTCGGACCCCAAGATCCCTCTGATCCTCCACACTGCCAAGAGTCTTACCATTAGTACTATATTCTGCCATCATATTTGACCTACCAAAATGAACCACATCACACTTATCTGGGTTGAACTCCATCTGCCACTTCTCAGCCCAGTTTTGCATCCTATCGATATCCTGCTGTAACTACTGACAGCCCTCCACACTATCCACAACACCTCCAACCTTTGTGTCAACAGCAAACTTACTAACCCATCCCTCAACTTCCTCATCCAGGTCATTTATAAATATCACAAAGGGGTCCCAGAACAGATCCCTGAGGCACACCTCTGGTCACCAACCTCCATGCAGAATATGACCTGTCTACAACCACTCTTTGTCTTCTGTGGGCAAGCCAGTTCTGGGTCCAGAAAGCAATGCCCCCTTGGATCCCATGTCTCCTTACTTTCTCAATAAGCCTTACATGGGGTAGCTTATCAAATGCCTTGCTGAAATCCATATACACTACATCTACTGCTCTTCCTTCATCAATGTGTTTAGTCACATCCTCAAAAAATTCAGTTAGGCTCATAAGGCACGACCTGCTCTTGACAAAGCCATGCTGGCTATTCCTAATCATATTATCCTTCTGCAAATGTTCATAAGTCCTGCCTGTCAGGATCTTCTCCATCAACTTACCAACCACTGTGGTAAGACTCACCGGTCTATAGTTTCCTGGGCTATCCCTACTCCCATTCTTGTATAAAGGAACAACATCTGCAACCCTCCAGTCCTCTGGAACCTTTCCTGTCCCCATTGATGATGCAAAGATCATCTCCAGAGGCTCAGCAATCTCCTCCCTTGCCTACCACAGTAGTCTGGGGTACATCTCATCTGGTCCCGGCGATTTATCCAACTTGATGCTTTCCAAAAGCTCCAGCACATCCTCTTTCTTACTATCTACATGCTCAAGCTTTTCAGTCTGCTGCAAGTCATCACTATAATCACCAAGATCCTTTTCCATAGTGAATACTGAAGTAAAGTATTCATTAAGTACCTCTGCTATTTCCTCTAGTTCCATACATACTTTCCCACTATCACACTTGATAGGTCCCATTCTTTAGTAGGGTACCTACCAAAAATCAGGGTTGTTGTAATGGGAGATGTTAATTTCCCCCTATTTTGATTGGCATCTCCCTAGAGCAAGGGGTTTAGATGGGGTAGAGTTTGCTAGGTGTGTTCAGGAAGGTTTTCTGACACAATATGTAGATAAGTCTACAAGAGGAGAGGCTGTACTTGATCTGGTATTGGGAAATGAACCTGGTCAGGTGTCAGGTCTCTCAGTGGGAGAGCATTTTGAAGATAGTGATCACAATTCTATGTCCTTTACCATTGCATTGGAGAGGGATAGGAACAGACAAGTCAGGAAAACATTTAATTGGAGTAAGGGGAAATATGAAACTATCAGGCAGGAACTTGGAAGCATAAATTTGGAGCAGATGTTCTCAGGGGAATGTGTGGCAGAATGTGGCAAATGTTCAGGGGATATTTGCATGATGTTCTGCATAGATACATTCCAATGAGACAGGGTAAAGATGGTAGGGTACAGAAACCCTGGTGTACAGAGGCTGTAGAAAATCTAGTCAGGAAGAAAAGAAGAACTTACAAAAGGTTCAAAATTGTAGGTAATGATAGAGATCTAGAAAATTATAAGGCTAGCATGAAGGAGAGCCAGTAAGGGCCATGAGAGGGCCTTGGCGAGCAGGATTAAGGAAAACCTCAGGGCATTCTACAAGTACGTGAAGAGCAAGAGGATAAGATGTGAGAGAATAGGACCAATCAAGTGTGACAGTAGAAAAGTGTGAAGAGATAGCAGGGGTACTTAATGAATACTTTGCTTCAGTATTCTGTTGCCTCACTACATGAAGGATGTGGAAGCCATAGAAAGGGTGCAGAGGAGATTTACAAGGATGTTGCCTGGATTGGGGAGCATGCCTTATGAGAATAGGTTAAGTGAACTGAACCTTTTCTCCATGGAGTGATGGAGGATGAGAGGTGACCTGATAGAGGTGTATAAGATAATAAGAGGCATTGATCGTATGGATAGTCAGAGGCTTTTTCTCAGTGCTGAAATGGCTGCCACAAGAGGACACAGGTTTAAGATGCTGGGGAGTAGGTACAGAGGAGATGTCATGGGTAAGCTTTTTACTCAGAGTGGTGAATGTGTGGAATAGGCTGCCGGCAATGAAGGTGGAGGCGAATTCGATAGGATCTTTTAAGAGACTTTTGGATAGGTACATAGAGCTTAGAAAAATAGAGGGCTACAGATAAGCCTAGTAATTTCTAAGGTAGGGATATGTTCGGCACAACTTTGTGGGCCGAAGGGCCTGTATTGTCTGTCTGTTTTCTATGTTTTTAATTCTTGTCTGCAGTAGAACAGAAGTTTTTACATAAGCACTAAACTGGAGATCTGTGTGTTTTCAGACAGAAACAGTATCAGTGAAATTCAAAATCCTTGTTAATCTCCAATACTGATGTATGCTGATCTGACCTTGTCTAATGATCTGAACTGGCTGATACCCTGACATTGCAATCCTGCACCTTAGTATAACATAAGAAGATAGCACAAATATTTTATGAGAAAGGACACTGAAAGTTGCCAAGTTGGCTGAGATGATTAAAATTATAATATAATTACATTGTTAAATCTATCCACACTTTAATTAACAAGCATCTTATTCAATTATTTTTAAATGTGATTTGAATAAGATTGAGGTGTAAGCATATTCATCTGAATTGAATTTTATTGACTATAATTTATATTTGCTTTTACAAAAGATTGTGCTCAAATAGGCTGCTTCATGAATTATTTATTAGCAGGTTTCGGAAAGCAAAATCCTATTTTCAAGCAGTGCGTTCATGCTGACTTGACAAATGACGGCCAGATATTCTGCAGTAGAATATGCAGGAAGAAGACACCGCAAGACAGCTATCAGCCCTCTTGTCTCTTCATCTGCTGATGGTAGGGGAGTTCAAATGAAGAGAAAGTAGAGAGAAAATAAAGGATTACTCTTCTTAAAAATATTGCCATAGTGCCTCAGTATCTCTACTAATACTAGCACATACTAAAGTACTAATTGTTTCAAGGCTATAAATTTATATTTCATAACTTTAATTAATGTTAGCAATATAATTATTTTTTTGGCACCGAAAGATAATGCTCCCTCCGGGACAAAAGTGATTATACAAACTGCTGGTTTTAACTCAATGTTTAAAATGATGGAGTAGATTAAACTGTAAGTGCAGATTCCAATGGAACCTCAATAAAGTTTCTCGTCATAAGGAATGGTGTTATTGGTGCCCTGTATTATAGATGCATATTGTTCATGGTATGTGCATTATGCTTATGTGTCCTGACAGTAAGGCAGTCATCTCAAATGCCACTTTATTAAAAGGCATTTGTTCATTTATGACTTTCGTAGCTGGTTGTTTGCAATACACAGTAAATACTTATTTAAAATGCAAGTGAAATCCATGATAGAGGTAGTTAGAGAATGAAAACTAAGTTCTGTTGGTCAGAGAAACAAATTCACTGTGAGATGTGACATCAGGTGGGTACCTTAGACCCATCAATTCCAGTAATTGTTAAGTTAGCTCAATGACCAAGCAGACAGGGTGCTGTCCATTTGTTCTTTGCTTTTTAATATCTGATTTGCATAGAAACATAGAAAACCTACAGCACAATACAGGCCCTTCAGTCCACAAAGCTGTGCCGAACATGTACCTACCTTAGAAATTACCTAGAGTTATCCATAGCCCTCTATTTTTCTAAGCTCCATGTACCTGTCCAGGAGTCTCTTAAGAGACTCTATCGTATCCACCTCCATCACCGTTGCCGGCAGCCCATTCCATGCACTCACCACTCTCTGAGTAAAAAAATAACCCCTAACATCTCCTCTGTACCTACTTCCAAGCACCTTAAGACTGTGCCCTCTTGTGCTAGCCATTTCAGCCCTGGGAAAAAGCCTCTGACTATCCATGTGATCAATGCCTCTCATTATCTTGTACACCTCTATCAGGTCACCTCTCATCCTCCGTCGCTCCAAGGAGAAAAGGCCAAGTTCACTCAACCTATTCTCATAAGACATGTTCCCCAATCCAGGCAACATCCTTGTAAATCTCCTCTGCACCCTTTCTATGGTCTCCACATCCTTCATGTAGTGAGGCGACCAGAACTGAGCACAGTACTCCAAGTGGTGTCTGACCAGAGTTCTATGTAACTGCAACATTACCTCTCGACTCCTAAACTCAGTCCCACGATTGATGAGGTCCAATGCACTGTATGCCTTCTTAACCACAGATTCAAACTGCTGAGCAGCTTTGAGTGTCCTATGGACTCGGACCCCAAGATCCCTCTGATTCTCCACACTGCCAAGAGTCTTACTATTAATACTACCAACCACTGAAGTAAGACTCACTGGTCTATAATTTCCTGGGCTATCTCTACTCCCTTACTTGAATAATGGAACAACATCCGCAACCCTCCAATCCTCCGGAATCTCTCCCATCTCCATTGATGATGCAAAGATCATCGCCAGAGGTTCAACAATCTCCTCCTTCGCTTCTCACAGTAGCCTGGTGTACATCTCGTTTGGTTCCGGTGACTTATCGAAATTGATGCATTCCAAAAGCTCCAGCACATTCTCTTCCTTAATATCTACGTGCTCAAGCTTTTCAGTCTGCTGTAAGTCATCCCTACAATCACCAAGATCATTTTCCATAGTGAATACTGAAGCAAGGTATTCATTCATTACCTTTGCTGTCTCCTCCAGTTCCATACACATTTTTCCACTGTCAGACTTGAGTGGTCCTATTCTCTCATATCTTATCCTCTTGTTCTTCACATACTTGTCAAATGCCTCAGGGTTTTCCTTAATCCTGTCTGCCAAGGTCTTTTTATTGCCCCTTCTGGGTCTCCTATTTCATTCTTAAGCTCCTTCCTGCTAGCCTTATAATCTTCTAGATCTCTATCATTACCTAGTTTTTTGAACCTTTTGTAAGCTCATCTTTTCTTCTTGACTATATTTACAACTGCCTTTGTACACCATGGTTCAAATTCAAGTTCAAGTTCAATTCACTTTTATTGTCATTTCGACCATAACTGCTGGTACAGTACACAGTATAAACGAGACAATGCGTTTCAGGACCATGGTGCTACATGAAACAATACAAAAACTACACTGAACTACGTAATACAACACAAAAAACTACACTAGACTACAGACCTATTCAGGACTGCATAAAGTGCACAAAACAGTACAGGCATTAAAATAAATAATAAACAAGACAATAGGCACAGTAGAGGGCAGTAAGTTGGTGTCAGTCCAGCCTTTGGGTATTTAAGAGTCTGATGGCTTGGGGGAAGAAACTGTTACAAAGTCCGGTTGTGAGAACCTGAATGCTTCAGAGCCTTTTTCCAGATTGCAGGAGGGAGAAGAGTTTGTATGAGGGGTGCATGGGGTCCTTCATAACGCTGTTTGCTTTGTGGATGCAGCATGTTGTGTAAATGTCCGTGATGGCGGGAAGAGAGACACCGATGATCTTCTCAGCTGACCTCACTATCCGCTGCAGGGTCTTGTGATCTGAGATGGTGCAATTTCTGAACCAGGCAGTGATGCAGCTGCTCAGGATGCTCTCAATACAACCCCTGTAGAATGTGACGAGGATGGGGGGGGGGGGGGGGTGGGAGATAGACTTTCCTCAGCCTTCGCAGAAAGTATAGACGCTGATGGACTTTCTTTGCTATGGAGCTGGTGTTGAGGGACCAGGTGAGATTCTCCACCAGGTGAACACCAAGAAATTTGGTGCTCTTAACTATCTCTACCGAGGAGCCATCAATGTTCAGCGGGGAGTGGTCGCTCCGTGCCCTCCTGAAGTCAACAACCATCTCTTTTGTTTTGTTCACGTTAAGAGACAGGTTGTTGGCTCTGCATCAGTCCGTTAGCCGCTGTACCTCCTCTCTGTAAGCTGACTCGTTGTTCTTGCTGATGAGACCCACCACGGTCGTGTCATCGGCGAACTTGATGATGTGGTTCAAGCTGTGTATTGCTGCACAGTCATGGGTCAGCAGAGTGAACAGCAGTTTTCTGAGCACACAGCCCTGGGGGGCCCCCGTGCTCAGTGTGATGGTGTTGGAGATGCTGCTCCCAATCCGGACCGACTGAGGTCTCCCAGTCAGGAAGTCTAGGATCCAGTTGCAGAGGGAGGTGTTCAGGCCCAGTAGGCTCAGCTTTCCAATCAGTTTCTGAGGGATGACTGTGTTGAATGCTGAACTGAAGTCTATGAACAACATTCGAACGTACGTGTCCTGTACCCTACCATCCTTTCCCTGTCTCATTGGAAAGTACCTTTGCAGAACTCCACACAAATATCCCCTGAACATTTGCCACATCTCTTCCATACACTTTCCTGAGAACAATCTGTTTCCAATTTATGCTTACAGGTTCCTGCCTGATAGCGTCATATTTTCCTTTACTCCAGTTAGACACTTTCCTAGCTTGTCTGTTCCTATACCTCTCCAATGCTATGGTAGAGGAGATCAAATTGTGATCACTATCTCCAAAATGCTCTCCCACTGAGAGACCTGACACCTGACCAGGTTCATTTCACAATACCAGATCAAGCACAGCCTCTCCTCTTGTTGGCTTGTCTATATTCTGTGTCAAGAAACCTTCCTGAACACACCTAACAAACTCCACCCCATCTAAACCACTCGCTCTAGGCACATGCCAATCGCTATTTGGGACATTAAAATCCCCCTCCATAACAACCCTGTTATTATTACTCCTTTCCAGAATCTGTCTCCCTATCTGCTCCTCCTTGCCCCTTTCACTATTGGGTGGTTTATAAAAAACACCCAGTAGAGTTATATTGACCCCTTCCTGTTCCTAACCTCCGCCCACAGAGACTCCATAGACAATCCCTCAATGTCTTCCTCCTTTTCTGCACCCGTGACACTACCTCTGATCAACAGTGACATGCCCCCACCTCTTTTGCCTCCCTCCCTGTCCTTTCTGAGACATCTAAAGCCTGGCACTTGAAGTAACCATTCCTGCCCCAGAGCCATCCAAGTCTCTGTAATTGCCACAACATCATAGTTTCAAGTACTGATCCATGCTCTAAGCTCGTCTGTTTTGTACACAATACTCCTTGCATTAAAATAGACACATCTCAAACCATCGGTCTGAGCTCATCCCTTCTCTACCACCTGCCTATCCTCCCTCTCTCACTGTCTCCAAGCTTTCTCTGTGAGCCAACTGCCTCTTCCTCTTTCTCTTCGGTTCGGTTCCTATCCCCCAGCAATTCTAGTTTAAACTCTCCCCAGTAGCCTTAGCAAACCTCTCCGCCAGGATATTGGTTAATGATGAGTCTGAGTACAGAGAGGAAATTAAGAACTTGGTGGCATGGTGTGAAGACAATAACCTATCCCTCAACGTCAGTAAGATGAAGGAATTGGTTGTTGACTTCAGTAGGAGTAGCGGACCGCAATACCCCATCGATGGTGCGCAGGTGGAACAGGTCAAAAGCTTTAAGTTCCTTGGGGTGAATATCACAAATGACCTGACTTGGTCTAACCAAGTAGAGTCCACTGCCAAGAAGGCCCACCAGCGCCTTTACTTCCTGAGAAAGCTGAAGAAATTTGGCCTGTCCCCTAAACCCTCACTGATTTTTATAGGTGCACTGTAGAGAGCATTCTTCTAGGGTGCATCACAACCTGGTATGGAAGTTGTCCTGTCCAAGACCTGAAGAAGCTGCAGAAGATCGTGAACCTAGCCCAGCACATCACACAAACCAATCTTCCATGCTTGGACTCACTTTACACCGCACACTGTTGGAGTAGTGCTGCCAGGATAATCAAGGATAAGTCCCACCCAGCCAACACACTTTTTGTCCCACTTCCCTCTGGGAGAAGGTTCAGGAGCATGAAGATACAGGAGATGAAGAGCCAGATTTGGGAACAGCTTTTTTCCAACTGTGATAAGACTGCTGAACAGATCCTGACCCGGATCTGGGCCATACCTTCCAAATATCCGGACCTGACTTGCACTACTGCACTTTCCCTTTTCTATTTTCTAATTATGATTTATATTTAAAATTTTTATTATATTTACTTCGATTTGTACTTCCGGGACCACGAAGCACAGAATCAAATATCACTGTGATGATTGTATGCTCTAGTATCAATTCTTTGGTGACAATAAAGTATTTGTATTTGTATTTGTATATTGGTCCCCCTGGGGTTCAAGTGCAACCCGTCCTTTTTGTACAAGTCACAACTGCCACAAAAGGGGTCCCAGTGATCCAGAAATCTGAATCCCTGCCGCCTGCTCCAATACCCCAGCCATGTATTTATCCTCCACTTCATTGCATTCCTATACTCACTGTATAATGGCACAGGCAGTAATCCTGAGATTACTACCTTTGTGGTCCTGCTTCTCAACTTCCTTCCCAACTCTCTGTAGTCTGCTTTCAGGACCTCCTCCCTTTCCTTCCCTATGACATTGGTACCAATATGTACCACGACCTGTGGCTGTTCTTCCCACTTCAAGATATCATGGATGTGATCAGAAACATCCCAGACCCTGGCACCCGGGAGGCAAACTACCATCCGTGTTTCTTTCCTGCGTCTACAGAATCTCCTATCCTACCCCCTAACTATAGAATCCCCTGTCACTGCTGCCATCCTCTTCCTTTCTCTACCCTTCTGAGCCACAGAGCCAGACTCTGTGCCGGAGGCATGGCCACTGTTGCTTCCCCCAGGTAGGCCATCTCCCCCAACAGCACTCAAACAGGAGTACTTATTGTTAAGGGGGACAGCCACAGGGATACACTGTAGCCTCTGACTCCTGCCCTTCTCTCCCCTGACTGTTACTCACTTATCTGTCTCCCCAGGCCTTGTGTGACTACCTGTCTATAGCTCCTATCTATCACCTCCTCAGTCTCCCTGACCGGATGAAGGTCATCGAGCTGCATGTCCAGTTCCCTAACGCAGTCCCTAAGGAGCTGCAGCTCGACGCACCTGGCACAGATGTGGCTGTCCGGGAGGCTGGCAGTCTTCTGAATTTCCCACATCTAACACCCAGTACAGAACACCGGCCTTCCACACATACTTCCTGTCTGTATCCTACATAGGCAACCTACCATGCCTCAATTTAGCTCCCTTTTATTCCAGTGTTTTTCAGCTGTTGACAAGTGAAACATCCCTTTGAGATCCTAGTTACACCTACATGCTAAAATTTCTGAAGATATATCAATAAGTTTCAATAGGTACACTTAATGTCAGAGAAATGTACACAATACACATCCTGAAATTCCTTTTCTTCGCAACCATCTACGAAAACAGAGGAGTGCCCCAGAGAATGAATGACAGTTAAAAATGTTAGAACCCCAAAGCCCCCTCCAACTCCCCCCTCCCATGCATAAGCAGCAGTAAAGCAATGACCCCCTTCCCCCTCAGCAAAAAAGCATTGGCGCCCCCCCCACCACTGACCACTCAAGCGTGCAGCAAAGCATCAATAAAGACACAGACTTGCAGTACCCCAAAGACTACCCATTCACCCGGTAATCTGACATACCACGGGCTCGCTTTCTTCCTAATAAGGGTATAAAAGGTGTCATATAGCATGGAGAGCCTTCAGACTGGTTGCATCACTGCCTGGGATGGAGGCTCCAGTGAACAGGATTGAAAAAGTTCCAAAGTCAACTCAGCCAGCTCCATCATGGACACTAGCCTTCCCACCATCGAGGACATCTACATCTTCAAAAGGTAGTGCCTCAAGAAGGCAACATTCATCATTAGGGACCCTTACCGTCCAGGGCATGTTCTCTTCTCATTACAACCAGCAGAGAAGAGGTGCAGGAGTCTGAGGACACACATTGAATGTTTTAGGAAGGCTTGCTCGCCTCCACCATCAGATTTCTGAATGGTCCATGAACCTATGAACACTACTTCAATAGCTCCCTTTTTGCACTATCTGTTTATTTATTTATTCATTCATTTTTGTATTTCTTATTGAAAACTATTTTTGTTATGTATTACACTGTACTGCTGCCATAAAGCAATAAATTTCAGTGCCTATGCCTGTGACAATGGTACTGATTCTGATTTTGAAGGTTTGTTTAGTGTTATATATATACTGTCACTATGTGTGAATACAGCCCAATTGCAGAGTGAAAGTCACTGAAGTGGATTGGTAGTTCACAGTCTTTAATGCGAACAAAGTTAGAGAGAAAAGAAAACAATAATTGCTGGGCCAAACAGGGCCGCTAACTAAAACTCTCAAATAAAAAAATGAAGCCTACACCGTGGCTGAAAAGAATAACTAAATATAAAACAAATACTGCTAGTCTTCAGAGTCAGTTGACTCGACAGTCCAATTTCTCAGGCAAGGCCGATTGCAAGCAGGCAGTGAAACATTGCTGTGCTTTGCTCAAGTCTCGACAATTACTACAATAAAAAGAATGGAGTTAAATATCATCACAAAGAAATAAAAATTAGCTGACATATTCACGAGCGCAATTGCCATATCTGTTGCACTGCTGAGTCCGTGGTTGTAACAATATACTACTTCTATTGAAAGTAATACTGCATTTGTTAGTTGGTGAGTGGTCTGTTGGGGTGGGAAGGAGGCTGGCGGTGGGGGGAGGGGGGGTTGAAATTTTATGTAGCTTTTGCTGCCTAGGAAGAGAAGTTGGAAACCACAGATCAAAGTGGCACAGTAAAGGAAGTTCATGTCTTCAACACCTGGTCTGTCTCAAATGCAAAGATCACCGGGGCAGCTTTACAGCCTTGCGAACTATCCCATTGTAAGCATCTAATTCTGAGCTAACTGGAAGGCAAAACAGGCAAAAAGGCATGTTTTGGACCTGACATCTTGTGAAAAAATAATATTTGATAATTACAAACCTCAAATAATCACTTGAGCAACTTAGGAACCAAATGGTTAAAATAATTGTAGGATGGCACCATCAGTGATTTGAAGAGGTTAAACATGCTTGTCTGGTTACAGTTTGGAATTGAGGCTATGTAAAAGCAATGACTGGGAGGTTCAAAGGTTTGTTTTATTATCAAAGTATACAAACCCTGAAATTCTTCAATTCTCCAGGTAGCCATGAAACCAAGAGAAAAAAGAAAGGCAGCACAATCATTAACCCCCAAAGCCCACCTTCTGCACAAAAAAACCCAAATAAAAATGGAATAGGCATATCAACCTCCAAAACCTCCTCCTGCACATAAACTGAGCAAAATGGTTTTGGCATATTGACCCCCAAATCCATCCTCCCACACAAAAAATATTAACAAAATGGATTAGGCACATTGACCCCTAAAACTGAGAGGATGGAGCAAAAATCACAGAATATAAAAACAATAAAGTGAAAAAAAAGATTTTATTGTCGAAGTCCACATCCAAAGCACAGAAAAGAAAACCTGGCAACACTCTCTGCAGTTGCAGGCTCTCCCCTCTCTGCTAGCTCAGCAGAGCGATCAAAAGACAGGCAGCCAGTCGGTGCTCACCCTCCGCACTCGCTTCCGTGCTTCAATAGCTCTTGTTGCTTCAGTCGGAAACAATGGAAGCTATAATCAGCGAAATGGAGCACAGCATAGGCTTTCACCCTATCCTGCAACCTGCCCATCACGAGGTTCCACACACTGTCTCTGCCTCTTGGAATCTTCTCAGGGACTGCAGAATGTTGGAATATCCAAACGAGCTCCAAACTTCTGCACCCACCTTGATGCTTTAATCACCCTTGTTGCTTTAATCATTAATAAGGGAAGCTATAATCAGCAAAATAAGGTCAAACATTGGCTTACACACCATCCTGCAGCCTTCTCTCCATGAGGTTTGCTCACGTTCCCTCTGCCTCCGGAATCTCGGAGACTGCAGAGCACTGAAGCACCCAAATGACCTTCAAGCAGCAAAACAGTCTCCAGTAGTCCCGGAATCACATTCTGGATGAGAAACAAATGTAAAAGACATAATAGAACTGCAAAGGATGGTTCCATGATCTATCCAGAAGATATCGACCAAAGGAGCATTGCACGCAGGTGCCATCTTGACCAGAAGTGCATGTGACTATACATGAAGAAATGTATAAAAGTTGCTTTATGAGATATCCAGCAACAGCAATTCTGGAGACCAACCACTTCGCTGAGAAAGTGACTTCGAGAAGAACTCAACAAGATCAAGAGTGAGGAATATTTGAATACAGGTAGTTGTGAAAGTGAGCTAAAAAGTTGTGCAAGTAATTTACTGAGTTGTGAAAATAAAGAATTAAATGATTTTTGAAATTATATGGTGATTCTATGAGCTGTTTGAATCAATTGTGATCAATAAAGATGTTAGGCAAAGTAATTGTCTCGTTATTTATCTGTGTGTTGTAATGAATTGGCAAAATGATCAATGGATAATTTGGGAAAAGAAGTAGATAAATTGAAGAGCCAGTAAGTCACATGGAAGATACGATACTTGATAAAAACATTGTGGAAAAGTGGACTGAATGTGAGAAAAGGAAAGAGCGTACAGTTTACCTAGTGAAGAAGTACAGCAGAGGCAGGTAAGGATTTTGTTATCATGATAAAGATATGGAAGGATACAAAGAAGGACAACTGAGGAACACAGATGGGGTACAGCAATGTACTATGATATGCTACACCAATCATTGCCATTGTCAGTTATTCAGATATTAACATGTTGGTGCCCTGGATATAATTTGCACAGTTTTTGCAATTCCTGATGGATTTCTCTGTAGTTTGGGAATACAACACCCAAGGCAGATCATTGGAACCATAAACTTGTCACAATACATCTTAACTGTACCTCAAATCCATTTTACTATTTTTTGTCTTTCTCTTTATTATCCTGTTGTCATTGCCTGTCTCGAAGGACAATGGATGATGATCATCATCACATGCCTGGGTGAAAGGTATGGAGATCCTGAGATGCCCAGTCATAAAGATCAACCTCAACCTCACCAGTATAGTCCAAAGGGAAACTTATGAAGTAATATGTTTGGCACCAGTTTGGCTGCAGGAGCTGTTGGAATGACGTCCAGTCATCATAGGGGTTCCACTCCGGATCTGCAGCCCAAGTTTACTCCCGTAGCCTTCGTCTCTTCTGAAGCTGCCCGCAAGGCAGTGGGGCTATTTACCTATTGCTGGGGACCTGGTTCATGAGCACCAGCACATGTCCACACAGGGGTGAGCTTCTGTGCTATGTGTGTAAGGGGCAGATCTCCCTCCCATCCTCTGTAGTTCAGCCTCTGCCCAAAAGGGGTTCAGTTTCCATGTGTCACCAGCGAGGAGGCACTACATGAGGCTTGCTGTTGGAGAGACTATGTACTGGCAAGGAGTGACTTTCACATTCCACTCTCCTTTTCACAAGACTGCTAACCAGTGGTGGAATCTGGAAGTGAGAGCGACAAGCACTACCCACTACACTACCCACATCACAACAACCATTTTGACTCTAATATCTATACCTAACAAAAATACATTGGTTTCAAGTCACACTATTAAATCAGGTATCTATTGCTTTTTTGTGGGGCAGTTATGCACGTTTTATTTAGACTTTATAAGTGAAAATGTTTCCTGATTTCATTCCTCATGACCTATCTCTATTTCTACCATCAAGTCAGGCTGTGCCAGCCTATTCTACACCACAAAAGAAAATCAACTCCTATGTAGTCAGAACAGTAGGATGCAAGTCAAAGGAAATCATGATCAAGCTGTTAAGTGTTCCGAACGTATCAAACCTTGATTATGAAAGTTTGATTCAATTGCTGACACACATTTAGGATATAAATCCATGGAGTCATTTATTGATTAAATGTAAACCTGATGTTCTTTGTTATTGGACTGAAGTAGGAAGACATTCTGGGAATATTACAATTTTTCAGACTGCAGTGGAAGGATTTTGGTTGATTATATGAGACGTAAGTATGGACTTTAGTAATCATTGTCAATAACAGATGGCTAAACTTTCAGATAACTACCTCATCAGTAACAGTTACAATTCTATAAAAGATATATGTTGGTATTTCTTGTTGCTATCTGTCAAGCTTGAAAAGAACAAAAAGCTTAAAGCTGTTACAGCCAGGGGAAGTAGTTGGGATAAGCCCCCACTACCTATTAAATGCTCCCAATGGCATGCATCTCAAATAGCCCCTGACAACGAAGTCCAACTCCTGGCCTACACATGTGGCTTACCTACTGAGCCCGGTGGAACCATTTCTACTGACAGGAGAAGGGGCAAAGGTGGGTTACTGGCGCCTTAAAGCCAGTTGCTTAGGGCAATTGGGGCTCATCAGCCATTGTTGTCAGCTCATCTAGGAGAAGGAAAACTCTGATCTCAAATCTCCACTGCCTTGAGACCTATGTTCCCTCTAAGCTGTGCGTGTGCACACATTTTTCAACCAGCGCGCAAAGGAAATTAATGTGTGCACAAAAGGTTAGTTACCTAAAATAATGTAGTAATTAATAATTATACCTATTGAAAACAATCTTTTAGCTAAATGTTTCTGTTAACTAGTTAGTTGGCTTTTCAAATACCACAATGCATGTCACTAATTTACATCACCTCACCTTTTCTGTTCCGGTTCGTACAGCTGCATCACGGCAGCAGCCATCTTTGGCGGACAGTGCTCATATCGTAAAGTTTAACAAGATCTCAAGTCAAGTCAGGTCACTTTTATTGTCATTTCGACCATAACCGCTGGTGCATAGTAAAAATGAGACGACGTTTTTCAGAACCATGGTGTTACATGACACAGTACAAAAAACTAGACTGAACTACGTAATTTAAAAAAAAGCAACACAGAGAAAGCTAGACTACAGACCTACACAGGTCTGCATAAAGTGCACAAAAACAGTGCAGACATTACAATAAATAATAAACAGGACAATAGGGCAAGGTGTCAGTCCAGTCTTTGGGTATTGAGGAGTCTGATAGCTTGGGGGAGGAAACTGTTACATAGTCTGGTCATGAGAGCCTGAATGCTTCGGAGCCTTTTCCCAGACGGCAGGAGGGAGAAGAGATTGTATGAGGGGTGCATGGGGTCCTTCATAATGCTGTTTCCTTTGTGGATGCAGCGTGTAGTGTAAATGTCCGTGATGGCGGGAAGAGAGACCCCGATGATCTTCTCAGCTGACCTCACTATCCGCTGCAGGGTCTTGCGATCCGAGATGGTGCAATTTCCGAACCAGGCAGTGATGCAACTGCTCAGGATGCTCTCAGCGGGGAGTGGTCGCTCCATGCCCTCCTGAAGTCAACAACCATCTCTTTTGTTTTGTTCACATTAAGAGACAGGTTGTTGGCTCTGCACCAGTCCATTAGCCGCTGCTTCTGTTTCAAATCCTGTAGATAGGCTTATTAAGTTTTTATTGAAAAAAATATTGATTCAATATGTCGAATTCAAAAGAAGTGAAGGGTATGAAGTGCAAATGAACTGCAAATTTGTTTAAAGTTGAATGGCTTAACAAAATAGTAGAAACTGCTACACGGAAAGCTCATGAGGTCATGAACGTTCAACTACGAGAAATATTTATGTATGATTTGGAAACTGGAGTTATCTGTTTGTATTGTCGTGATTCAAAAGTTGCTGGAGAATTTGCTAGTGGTAAGAAGTGGGATGATATTTGGAAACCTGACTTTTTGAAGCGTCATTTAGCAAATAAATCACATTTAGACGGTGTACAAAAGCTCAGGCAACAGAACCCGTCATTACCCGTTACAGGAGTGCTACGCATGTTACGGTTGAGTGTAGATGAGTTTTATAAATAGTCTTTGAGTTCATTTAGAAGAAAGGTTTCCTGAAGATGAGGTACCAGAATGGTCAGCTTTTGATTTCTCCGCAATTGCAGATTGTGACTTCACATTTGGCAATGAACAAGTCAATGCCTTATGTATAAAATATCATGATTTTTTGCTGAAAATACTGTAATAGTTAGACAGTTTAATGATTTCAAATTTTCCATGCAAGAAAAAATTAAATCCAAATTGATTTCAAACTTTGCTCAAATGGTGGCACTTGTACTTCAAAATGAACAGTTTTGCGACCTTGCACAGTTGATGGACTTTGGGGGAACCTTTCTTGCGTCTAGTGCGCTGTGAACGAGGTTTTAGCCTAATGAATCAACTCAAAAACAAGCTGAGAAACCGTTTAGGTGAATCCCATTTTGATATGATAATGAGAATCGAAAGCTATCAATTGGAAGGAAGTTCTATTAGTCTAGATAGAGTTTACAAAGAGTGGGTAAATGCCAAAGACAGGAGAGAGAAAAAATAACGGAGTGACTTAAAAATGTATGTAATTTTGTTGTTATTCTATGCAGTTTTATGTCAAATATTTTGTAAACCTACATAAACTATGCCATGCGTGCATTTAGGTGCGCACATTCTTTTTTCGCAGGAAAAAAATTTGTAAAACATAAGATTTTTGCGCACAGCATTAAAAATGAGAGAGAATATTGCATGTGACTATTCCCATTCATGGGGAAGGCTTCGGGAGTAAACCCCAAGGAAAACTCTTGAGCTAGGGTCCCCTAAGGAAACCTTAGGTTGAGTTCAACACTGACCAGCAACTCCTGTGACACTGCTGGTGCCAAACTGTATTGGTCTCTGCCGTTCCTTTGGATTCATCAGTAACATGGAGGAGGGAAGCCTGTCACACGGGCAGCATCTTCCTCTCCATATTGTGCTGCCCTGGCTTGAGTACCAGGAGGACATCTATGATGTAACATCTGTGGTTGACCCTAACCAATGGAAGGCCTCAATCTGTTAAGATGGAGAAATAGATTTCCCCAGGGGTACAGATACATTTTCATTAGTTTTTTTTATTTAGACAAGACTATGCATAGCACAGTAGCAGGAGAAACTCAATCCAAGAAAAGAAGCCTGCAATTAAAGTTTCCTAACTCTAATTTTATCATGAAATGCGGGTGGCATTTAGTGATGATCTTATCTGCACTTGGATAGAAAATTACCTTCATGTAGCCAGAGTAGTAGGATGTAAGCTGAGGGATAGCATGGTGACATGGTGACTATGAAACTGATCGATTGTAGCAAAAACTCTTCTTGTTTAGCAATGCCCTGCAGAAAAAGAAATGAGTGGACTTAGTTCGATCCAACTTGTATTTGATACTCTTGCCTACCAAAAGATTAATTTTTAACTGCTCTCTAAAATGGCTTATTTAGTTCATTAGAGCATTTAGACATGAATTATATATACTAGTGAAGGAATAACTGAATGGCAAAAAAATCTATTGGTGTAATATCCCAGATCAGTACCTCTTTCACCAATTGATATATTGGTGTCAAGGCTAAATACGGAACATTTTTCAACATTGCTGATTAAAAATTACATTTATCTCCTTGAAGCTGTTCTTTTCAATTACTGCATTTTGATTTGAGACTCAGTTCCACTGACTTGCTCTTGCATCACGTCCCACTGGGCATACACTTTACAAAACTATTGATCAGACTCTTGAGAATTACATTCTGTTCAATATTTGCTGCTATTTTCAGAGCTTACAGGATCCCCTCCTCTTTCTGTTAAATTTCTAATATTGACAGAGGAGATAATCACTAAAGATCATTTAAGCAGTATTTAGATGCCATGTTGGAAATGTAAATCATAATTTTTTTGAATCTAAGTCGATAATATATCCAGTGTAACATTCTGTAAGGTTTCACTGATAACGTAATGGCTTCTCTGTAATATTTGGGTTATGACTAGAGATAACGGGGTTCAGAATGCTGTTGCTCTTTCTTGTGAGTCTGGAAGAGAGATCTTCTCGGTCTTTTGCTGAGGAGAGATGAGGAGAGAAGACGTGAATGGAGAGAGTTGGTAGACCAGCGGATGGAGTGGACTTGGGGCAAGGGTCCGAAGGGCAGCGAAGATCGGAGGAGGTCAGAAGTGGGCGAGCAGCTTTGCGCAATAGCCGGTTTCATAAGAATGGGCCCTTTTTTTTCATTTTCTTTACTAACCATAGAGTCAAAGTAAGAATTATAAAGCTTAATCGTTTAATCGTATATTGTGTACTGTTTGTTATTTCGGGGTACTGGTTTGTAATGGGGACACATTGCACAGCATCCACCCAAATGAGATTTCTTAAGTTTGGCCGGGCTGGGGGCTATCACCCCATAAATTAAGCCGCTAGCTGAAGCGAGAGTTACAATTATGGGGGCTACGTTCAGGTTTGATTCAATTGGATGCTGTGTGATTACCCTGAGCAATGTACCAAGGAACCACCCCCCCAAAAGCGAAGGGCCCAATTCCTGAAGGCTAAGTGGGTCCATGCTCCAGTGCATCACTACGAATAGAGGGTATTTATGCTAAAGTCATACTCGACACCAGGCTGCAGGTCACATTGTTGTAACATTCGTTTTACAACCGGTATCTGAAGCATTTACCATTAACACCATTCAGGGCACTGGAGATCTGGGGGCTTAGTGCTAGTGATTATCCATACGATGGTTATTTGCCAGTGAAGTTGGAGTTCTCGGAGGCCAATGTGGGAGTGTCTGAGGTTCTTGATACATTGGTGCTGGTTTGTCCGGGCCCTGTTGAGAAGGGTGGCGTTTCAATTCTGGTGGGGACCAACACCCGTCTTGTGAAGAGGCTCCTGGGGGCCTGCAAGGAGAAGGCTGGCGAGAGCTCTCTGAGAACATTGTCTGTGCACCTGGTGTTTCGAGCTGCTTTTGAGGAAGCGTGTGGCAGCATTGGGCTGGATACCGAATTTAGACGAGGGACTGTGTGGTATCACCCAGTCGAACCCAATGGTAGTATGGCCCGGGGAAGTTGTGAGAGTGATGGGGACCCCCAAATTTCCTGGAGTGCCTGAGGGCAAAACCCTCTTAGTGGACACTCCGGAAGACCATGAGGGGGAGTCGGGATTTCTTGCTGGGGTACTGGTGAGGCCTGAATTGCAGAAACCTTCGATTGTACAGGTGAGCAGGATGGCAGTGATCATCAAGAACACTATGAAGAGGGAGGTCACTTTCAAGCGGAGGATGCCCCTGGCGCATTTGTTCCCGGTGACGGTAATGTCTAGTACCCCTGTGAGGTACGCCAGGGAGAAGAGGAGGTTGGTAGAGAAGATGTTGAAGGTTGCAGCGACTAGCCCCTGTAGAGATGGAGGATGTTAAGTTGAAGGAAACTGGGATCTTCACCAAGTCATAAAGCTCCTAAGCGTCCCCAATAGTAGTGCCCAAATGAAGAATGGGAAGGTACGGATGTGTGTGGACTGTAGGACTCTGACCAGGCGCACTGTCCCGAGGACTGAAGATACGTTGGCCTGCCTGAGTGGTGTGAAGTGGTTCAGTGTGCTGGACTTGAGGAGTGGATATTACCGGTTCCCCATAAGTGAGGCAGACAAAGAGAAAACGGCATTTATATGTCCCCTGGGGTTTTTCCAGTTTGAAAGGGTGCCCTAGAGCATCTCGGGAGCCACTGCAACCTTCCAGCGGGTCATGGGGAAGATGGTGGGGATATGAACTTGCTTGAGGTGTTGGTGTAATTGGATGACCTCAAAGTATTTGGATCCACCTTGGAAGAACATTAAGTGAGGCTGCTGAAGGTGCTGGGCCACCTTAAAGCTGAAGGGTTAAAACTTTCCCTGGACAAGTGCCAGTTCTGCCAAATGTCTGTTAGCTATGTTGGGCACATAGTCTCACTGGATGGGGTAGCTAAACTCCCAGCTAAGATCGAGGCGGTTACCACTTGGCCAAGACCCCAGACTGTGAGCGCTCTGCACTGATCCCTTGGGTTCTGTGGTCACTATTGGAGGTTTGTGAAAGGCTACGCGAAAGTGAGTCACCCTTTGAATCAGCTTCTGTGTGATTGCCCTCCCTTGGGGAAGAAAGGGAGGGGGATAAAGGACATGAGGGTGGAGAGTATCTTAGCCCCTTGGAGCCCTTTGGTGGGATGCAAAATGTGAAGAGGCCTTTCAGTCGCTGAAGGAGCTGCTGACCCAGGCGCAGGTGCTGACTTTAGCGGATCCCTGGTTACCATATATACTGTACACGGATGCCAGCTGAGAGGGTTTAGGGGGTGTCCTGTATCAGGATTAGAGGCCCATTGTGTTTGTCAGCCAGAGTCCGCTGAGGGCCGAGAAAAACTATCCCAGGCACAAGTTGGAATTTCTGGCATTGAAATGGGCGGTGGTGGATAAGCTGAGTGACTACCTCTATGGGCCAAGTTTGAGGTGAGGACAGACAACAGCCCCTAATTTATATCCTGACCTCGGTGATACTGGATGCCACAGGCCATCGGTGGTTGGCGGCATTGTCTGCCGATGATTTCAGCCTGAAGTACTAGCCCGGAAGCAGGAACGTTGATGCTGATGCTTTGTCCCGATGGACATGAGGGACTGGTCAGGACGAGGAGTGGGAGAGCGTTCCTGCCCCAGGGGTGAAGGCCATGTGTCAGTTTGCCATCACCATGAAGGCAAAGGAAAAGGAGGGGCAGGAACGAGCGGTGCATCAACTGGGGGCTTCTGATGATGACATCCCCCAAGTTTACTGTAACCTGACTGCTCTGAAGACAAATCAGCTGCCAGAATCGAGTTCTGGGGAAGTGGCAGCTGCTCAGTGAGATGACCCGGGCATTGATACCATTAGGGCAATGGTCAAAAAGGGAGACATGACTCAGGCGGAGGGTACAAAACACGATTCGGTGCCTCCATTACTATGAGAATGGCCTCAGTTGGAGTTGAAGAACCAGATCTTATACCGGGTCACGTCACCTCCAAACCGACCCCGGTGTTGCCAGCTGGTTCCGCCCGAGAAGCATCGGAGGATGGTGTTGAAGTCACTTCATGATGATTCTGGACACTTGGGGGTTGAAAAGACCTATGGATTGCTCAGAGACCGGTTTTACTGGCCTTGAATGAAGTCAGAGGTTGAAGAATACTGCAAGTCGTGCATTCGATGCATTCGGTGGAAGCCACTGCCTACGCGGCACTCCCTTGTTCCACCTACAGAGTGCAGAGCCCCTGGACCTGGTACGTATGGATTTCCTGTCCATAGAACCCAGCGCCAGCAACACGGTGAACGTCTTAGTCATCACGGACCACTACACCAGATATGCTCAGGCTTTTCCTACCAAGGACCAGAGGGCATCTACGGTGGCAAAAGTGTCATGGGAGAAGTATTTCATTTATTATGGCCTTCCCAGGCAGATACGTAGTGACCAGGGATGGAACTTCGAGAGCAGACTCATCCATGAGTTACTGGGCATGCTTAGAGTTGAGAAGTCGGGGACCGCGTCCTATCACCCACAGGGTGATCCCCAGCTAGAGAGGTTTAACCAGACCTTGCTAGACATGCTTGGGACCCTAGAGATCAGCAAGAAGTCAACATATTGGGCACCTGGTTCACAGTTATAATTGTACATTAAATGAAGCTATTGGGTACTCGCCATATTAACTGATGTTTGTGCACGAGGCGAGGTTGCCCATTGACCTTTATTTTGGGACTGTCAAGGGTGACTCACCACTGAAGACTTATCTGAAGTATGTGTCTGACATGAGAAGAGAGCTGAAAAGGGCTTATTAATTAGCTGGGGTTGTGGCTGCCAAGCAGGATCAAGAGAATAAGAGGAGGTATGATCAAAAGGTGAGGTTCTCCCAACTGCTGCTGGGAGTCGAGTCCTCATAAGGAATTTGGGGCTACCTGGAAAGCATAAGTTGGCTGACTGCTGGGCAGTTACGCCCTATGTGGTGGAGAGTCAGATGCCAAACCTACCAGTTTTCTGGGTGAAGCCAGAGGATGGGAACGGGCCTGTCAAGATTCTCCATCAGAACCACCTACTGTCAATGGTGCAGGTAGACCCAGAGCCCGACTTGGAGCCTACACCTAGTAAGAGGACTCTTCAGAAATGCAGGGTAACGACTGGGCCCCCAACAGGTGAGGTTAGGCTGGCCCCCACCCCTGAGAGGGATACTGATTCGGAGGATGAGGATCTGGATGTGTGGTATGTGCCACCTTTTGCTAACTCCCCATTGATTGAGGACGAGACACCCGGCCTTTCTCCTGCTGAGTCAGGTGAAATCAATGGGGGGGGGGGGATGCTATTTGTGGGCAGCCTGGGTTGCAATGGGACTCTGCAGGGGAGGAAGCGGGGCTTGGCCATGGGACAGAGGGCTCTGAGTTGCAGGGGTGCACGAGTGATAGATCGGGGGAAGCATCGCCTGGTAGACCGGAAGTATCCGCAGTAGCGTCAGAACCTGAAGAGTTAGGTGATAGGGTGCGGAGGTCTCAAACAATTAGGAGACCACCGGATAGGTTGGCCTATGCAGCACCAGGGGAACAGAGTGTGACCCCTTTTGTGTTGGGGAGCTATATCTCTGCCGTTTACACCTGGATTGGGCTTTGTGTTTTGCAGGAAGGGTTGGCGAATTATCTCAACATCATGAGGACATGACTAAATTTGGTGGGGGGAGAGTGTAACATGCGGTAAGGTTTCACTGATTATGTAATGGTTTCTCTGTAGCAGCAATGTTTGGGTTATGACTTGAGATAACAGGGTTGAAATGCTGTTGTTCTTTCTCATGAGACTGGAAGAGCGATTTTTGCGGTCTTTTGTCGGGGCGAGATGAGGAAAGAAGATGTGAATGGAGAGGGTTGGTAGACCACCGGATGGAGTGGACTTGGAGCGAAGGTCCGAAAGGCCACAACGATCGGAGGAGGTCGATGGTTGACAATCGACTTATCAACTTTGTGCAATAGACTGTTTCACAAGAATGGGCCCTTTTACATTTTTTTGTTTCCTTTACTAACCATATAGTCAAAGTAAGAATTATTAAGCTTAATTGTTTAATTACATATTGTGTACTGTTTGTTATTTCGGGGTACTGATTTGTAACAGGGGACACATCACGCAGCATCCACCCAAACAAGATTTCTTAAGTTTGGCCGGGCCTGGGGCGATCACCCCCTAAATTAAGCCGCTAGCCGAAGCGAGAGTTACACCAGTTTTCAAACTACAAGGTTTATATGAATCTTTCCATTATTCCTTTCCATAGATGCTGCTTGATCTGTTGAGTTTCTCCAGCATTTTGTACGAGTTCCTCTGGATTTCTTACGCTTCTGAGTTATGCAAGTTGCTTTGCTGTCCAGCATGCAGCTAATCCTGTGCTGTAGCTTCATCTTTTCTCCTCTCACCTCCTATTTTGTCTCCTCATATAATTTATCAACCATTATTAAACGAGGCCATTAAAACCGCAGATAGGACAGTGCCGTAGAATTTCCAAAGAAAACTGCAGTGAGAAAATTATCCACTCGTCAGTACGTTTCTCATGCAGTTTGCATTTGACAAGCTCAATAGGGGAAATTCAAGAAGAATGGTCCAAAGACCAGAATTTTGTTGATCATGAACAATGCCTAGATAGTTCTTAGTATGCGACATATATTTTTGTAACCATGGAGAGTTGATTAGAGATACAGAAGTGGAAAAGGAGGGGCTTTGAGTAGGTGACAATAACATCAAGATTCCTATCATCCTGTACCTTGAAAGCCCAGACATGCAGACTTAAAAACAACTTCTTCCCAACTGCTATAACGGTTCTGAATCAAACAGCTCTTTCACATCCTGTTCTTGGTGATGCTGTCACATTTTTAGTCTTAATTCAATCTCTCTCAGTTATTCTGCTACCATCACTTTAACATTTCTTTCTATGCTGTTTCAGACTGCAATATAATTGTTGCAATTTTGCACTCATCGCTGTTTTTATTGTTACCATGTCTACTGTTTTCTTTGTGAGCTTAAAGCCAGCAGCAATCATCATTGCACCCTGGCATATACGGTAATAAACTGATCTAAATTACATATGATTTACTGTGACTCATTTTTGTGCAGCGTGTGTTTTTCACAGTGGATATTTACATGCATTGTACTGAAGCATCATTCAACCAGTGGAGGATCAAAGACTGCCAGAACAGGGACACGTTTTTGTAGGAAGTTACTTGGTGGGGGTCACGTTTTTCTGAGACACACTAAGATGTAATCATTCTGACGTGAGCTTGGATAGTGAAAATACTGATTAGTGAAATGCATTGGTTTTAACTTTTGAAATTCCCTCGGTTTGGACAAAGCTAAATGGAAAATAACAAATGGAATTCTATTGTTCTAAAAAGGATGGGACACCGAAAGCAGAAAATTACAACTGGACATTGGTCTTGGGAAAATCTGAAAGCTATTACGCAAAACATTGTAGCAGGGCTCCTATAAAAATCAAGGTAAATAAGCAAAGTCAATATAGTTTTGTGAAAGAAAGTTCTCGTTTGGAAACTTATTGGAGTAATTTGAATAAGTAGCATGTGCAGTGGATAAAGAAGGACCAGTTGATGCTGTCTATATATAATATATTGTATAGTTTTGGAAGAGGCAAGAAGGACATTCAGGCTGCTTGCATTACTGTCTACTATGGAGACACCAACCAACAGGGTCGGAAAAAGCTGCAGACGCACGCAAACTCAGCCAGCTCCACTGTGGGCACTAACCTCCCAATCATCAAAGACTTCTTCAAAAGGTTGGTGATTCAAGAAGGTAGCATCCACTCTGATGGATGCTGACTATCCAGGTTATGCCCTCTTCTCATTACTACCATCAGTGAGGAGGGAGAGTGACCTGAAGAAACACACTCAATGTTTAAGGAGCAGCTTCTTCCTCGACACTATCAGATTTCTGAATGGCCCATTAACACTATCTCACTGGTTTGCTCTCTTACTGCACTATCTATTTATTCTCTTATATATTCTTAATGTAATTTATAGTGATTTTTATGTATTGTCTTCTGCCACAAAACAACACATTTCACAAAATATGTCAGTGGTAATAGACCTGTTTCTGATTCTGACATTGCTAGTTAACGGGAAACATGGAGTTGAAGGAAATAGATTTTGACTGATAGGCAACTAAACTTCTTGTAATTTATACAAATGACCCGAATGATTGTTAAATTTGTTGGTGACATGAAGATGGATAGGAACGCAAATCATGAGGAAAACTTATGGAGGGATATAAACTAATATTCAGAGGTGAAGTGATTTAGCAGATCAGGGAAATGAGAAAATGTGAGATTATCGAGTTGGATAGGAAAAATGAAAACAAAAGAAACATTTTCTATATAGTGAGAGAACGCAGAGTTTTGTGGAGCTGAGAGATTTGGATATTCTACCACACGTTTTGCAAGAAAATAGCAGGCAGGAACAGCAAATATTTCAGAAAACTAACAGGATTTATTATTCCTAATTATTAAATATTACATGAATTACAAGAGAAGCTGAATATAAAGCCTCCAAGTGGACCACAACATTGTCATTGGATTTGGAGGCTAGCAAGCCTCAATGACCCGGAGAGCTACATTGGCTGGAGTCAGAGCTTCATGCCAAACAGGTCTAAGTGTAAAGGCTAGACTAAGAGTCGACCACTGGTTCTCCAGTTTCGGGGATTCATCTTAGGGTTGACATCCAGCTTAAAAAAATATTGTTACAGAAACAGCAATGAAGATTCCTTCTACACCTGAGTGGAACAGTATTCTCAAGTCTTCAGCTGGGAATTACATGACTGACAGTTGTGAAAACTGAGAGGAAGCTACTGACATGATGAAGGAAGCTGAACACCACCAGACATGGAAGACCTTCATTGCTGCCCTAATCGCCGGCGGTGTAATGGGCAGTAAGTAAGAAGGTGAATATAACAATGAGGAAGTTTTGTTCAAAAGGAGGAGACGTAATTTTAAGGTGATTGGAAGAAGCTATAGGGGGATGTCACAGGTAGGTTTTTTGCCCAGAGAGTGGTGTGTACATGAAGTACTGTGCTAGGGGTGGTGTTAGAAGCAACTACAATAGATGCATTTAAAAAACTCTTATATAAGCACAGGGATGATATAGAAATGGAGGGCTCTGTAGGAGGGAAGGGTCAGGTTGATATTAGAGTAGGTAAAAAGGTTGGCACAACATCATGAGTTGAAGGGCCTGTACTGTGCTGAAATGTTCCATGTTTTAGTTAAAGAGGGCAATTATGCGACCACACTTCGACCACTGTAATTTCCTTATGTAAGAAAGGATATTACTGAAGGGGAACACTTTCGAGAATACCTGAAACATACAGGTTACCTTCTGAGAAAAGACTGAAGAGGACAGGCTTATAAATCTGAAGTTAGGAGAATGAGAACAGACTTCATTGAAACATTCAAGAAACTGACAGTGGTCTTTGCAAGCTGATGTGGAGAGAATCTACCTTCTTGAACAAGAATTTGCATCTAGGGAATTACTGTATAAAAATAAAGGTTTCTTATTTTAGATAGCTAAATGGCTTAATTCTTGCCCTTAATCTACATGTTTACATGTTTATATATTCAAATGTAGTAGGTGGACAAGCCTGAGATGAATGTGTAAAACATTTACTCCCCTTTAAAAAGTGCTACAGGATGGAGGTGGGAAAAGGAGAGAAAACAAGTGAAAGCCTTTTAAAAAGATTTATTTACAAACATATAGAAGGCCAAGTTGAAAGCCCCTGGAGTGCAATAAATGAAAAACCTATGCTCATTTGAACTGATCTAGGCAACATGTCAAATTCATGAGGGATTCCACTTCCAGCTGGTCTGTAGCCAAAGACAGTAAGTCATCGTGGACACTGTTTGGTATCCCGATTTCATTCCACAACAGCTTTATCAACTCTTTGATGAAACTCAACATGCCAGAAGATGAAGTGCACAGAACACATCATTATTACCTTCCTCCACTGTCAATATCATAAGGAGCACATTCAATTTAATTGCACCCAGTTACAACTAATGAGGCAATAAATTAGTTGTTATTTGAATTCAGAGTACATAGGGTCATCTTTAAGAGAAGGGTGACAACAGCTTGCAATGTTGCTAAATGCAGAGACTGAAAAGAGTACAGCAGTCCGTTTATTGGTTGAGTGCATTTGGAGAAACCCATCACAAATTTCCATTCAATAGGCAATCTGCTGAAAGAACATCTGGGGGTGAAGTGGGGGGAGTTAATATCGGTCTGAGTCAAGCCATTCATTGTTCAAATGGCAAAACAATTATGACTTGTGCGCGCCTCATTGCCTGGATCAAGACTTATAGCCAACTAATCCTATTTTAACTTCTGGTAACTGTGGTCAGCTGTCCCTTCCTCCTGATTTCCTCCTGATCCAATTGCCACCTTCACACAATCTGTTTCCCCTCCTCCACCCTCTCCATCTGCCTTCACCTAAATACACCTCCCACCAGTTCCCCACCCTACCTCCATCACTTTATTCCATGTTCCACTATCCTTTGCAATTCTATCTTCTTCAGCCCTTTGTAATTCCACCTATCACCTTCAGCATTTTTATCATTACCACTTTCCTCCTTTTCCCATTAGCTTATCATTCCCTTCGTCTACAACTCTTGCTTCAATCCTTCTCACCTATCCCCCCGCCATCCTATAATATTGGTTATCTTACCCCGCCCCCATCTCTCCAGTCCAGATGAAGTGCCTCATCCTGAAACTTTGACTGTTTATTTCACTCTGTAGATGCTGCCTCGCCATCAGTGTTACTCAAATCCTTTGTGTTTTGAATCGATTGCTTTGCCAAAGAAATATGCTTTAAGGAAAATTGAAAATCGCTATTTGAAGATATGTAGGAAAGCAACTTCATATTTTCCAGTTTCAGCAGCTGAAAGCTCCATTGGCTGCAGCAGGAAATACATGAGGTGGTCACTTTATTAGGTATGCATGTACACCTGCTCATTAATGCAAAGTATCTAATGAGCCAATCATCTGGCAGCAACTCAATGCATAAAAGCATGCAGTCAGTGTCAATAGGTTCAATTGATGTTCAGACCAAACATAGGAAGAAATGTGATCTAAATGACTTTGACCTTGGTATGATTGTCAGTGCCAGAGGGGTTTAGTTTGAGTGTCTCAGAAACTGTTGAACTCTTGGGATATTCATGAACAACAGTCTCAAGAGTTTACAGAGAATTGTGTGATAAACAAAACACATTCAGAAAGTAGCCATTCTATGGTTGAAAGTGCCTTGTTAACGAGAGAGGTCAGGGGAGAATTGCCAAAGTGGTTCATGCTGACTGGAAGGCGACAATAACTCAAATGACTGTGTGTTAAAACTGTGGTGTGCAAAAGAGCATCTCTGAATGTACAACATCGAACCTTGAAGTTTATGGGCAATAGCAGCATTAGGTCGCAACCATGCAGTCAGTAGCCACTTTATTAGGATGTATCTAATGAGGTGGCCACCTCATAATTTATTTTATTTAGTGATACAGCGCAGAGTAGGCTTGTCCAGCTGGCCTTCAGGCCAGGCCACTCCAGCACCCCAATAATCCTGATTAACCTTACCCTAATCATGGGATAATTTACAATGACCAATTAACCTACCTGGTAATGTGTGTCTGGCATGTGGGAAGAAACTGGTGCACCCAGAAAAAAAACCCACGCCTTCTACGGGAAGGCGTACAAAGACTCCTTATAGAACAACGTTAGAATTGATCTCCGAATTCCGGAATGCCCTGAGCTGTAAATGTGTCATGTAACTCCTAGTTCCTGTGATGTAAAATGCAAGCAACAGAGTTTGCTATTTTTGAGATTATTGATAAGCTTATAGGGGTAATGAAAGTTGCAGAGATGGAGGGGAGAGAAAGCACTGAGGAGCTTTGAACATCATTCATTTCAAGGTCTAAAATAGGCCATTAAAAATAGACCAATTAAATTGGTGTAAAATGGTCTTTTGGTCTAAAATAGGAAAGGATGATGCAAAGGTGTAGTTAGCAAAGGGAATTCCACAATGGGAAGCAGGTAGCTACAGCTGCTAGTGGTGAGAGGGGGTGTGAAGGTGAAGGTTATGCATTAAATGAGGACAAGGATTAGAGAATTTAGTAGGTGCAGAACTGGGAAAAGCAGTAAAAAGAGGACTGTGAACGTATTCAGCTAGTGGGGATGAAAATCTTACCTTGGAGACTCTGGAGGAGTAATGCAGACTCTGCAGTGTTCTACAGAGAGAAGAAGCAGAATGGGTAAGTGAAGCATGATGTTGGATAGGATTCATTTTGGATAAGTTAATATTGAGTGAAAAATGGGATTTGGCCATCATATCACTGGTGTATTCATATCTGAAGGAGACAAGCAGATGGATGGTAGTCCTAGCAACTGGGTTAATGGGCTGAGGGGTTGGCAGAGACAAATGGTCTCAGGTACTGCAGGTGGAAACAAGAAGTGTTTGTGATAGTACTTAAAGGCCGCAAGCATATCTAACCTAATCCCATCACAACAATTCCCATAACTGGAAGCCTACTTAGGGGAAATTCTCCAATATCATAAATCCTCTGGGGGTAGTAATGGAAGTTCTTCAACTTAATTTCTTTGCCTGAAACTTAATAATACAACTGATACTTGCTTCTGTTACATTTTAGGTTGAAAATGTTAGCAGAACTCACTGCTGGAGCACACTGAACTCTTGCCGCAGTTCAAGTCTATTATTAGAACTCCAGCAGAGATTTTCAAAGTGGATTATTTCAAGTTTATGAATTAATAACAAGAATAAAGGTGTGTTTATCTTTATTTGATCAAGCAGTGCACCAATAGATTTCATTTTTCAATGAACCTTGTTTGGAAATAATGTCCTTTGGCACAATTTCCCTTTGTTGGTTTCTGTATTTAAGACTGCTATAAATCTGTCAGGTGATTGAAAAGATCATGGAAAAAATAAATGTGGTGTGGAGTCATTTCAAGATTCAGTGGATCATTCATAAGTATTTTATGCCAGCTTAGATTTATAGCACTGTCGTGCAAACAAAGACATTTCATCAAAATAAACACATTCACCTGACTATAAGACAAATGACCTTTCCTAAAATATTTTGATATGGTGATATTGTTCAGCTCAAAAGACCAAGTTATCTAATGCAAAAGTTTGGTTTTACATTTTATCAAACTGATTATAATCAGTTGTAGGTGGTTAATTAACCACCTGCATCCTCAATAAAACTAAAATTTTAGATGATTTCCATAATATTGCTGTATACTCAATAAAGTTTGATCTTGAGGTGAAAAACAAGACAAAAATTATCTGCAATATTGGCATCGAGGAAGTACCATTTTGAGAGCTTCATTATGATGTGAATTTTAGTGATTCAAGGAAGTATGGAGACTTGGATGGATATCCTTGAAGTTCTAAGAATGAAAAGAATTGTAGTTCTATCATAAAAGATATTTTATAATTCATTTTCAATGTCAATTAGCTACTTTATTTTTGCTGTATTAAAAGAATATTAATCAGTCTTTGTGTATTTTATCTCTAATTACCACGAGAAATCGTTGTACCGGGAAAAGCTGATTTTGGTTTTGCAGCATCAGTATATCCAATGACCAAATGTTATAAGGGCTTCAATGAGAGGACTTTGGCATACTTTAAACGTTAAAGTACACTACGTTCTTTCATGTTGGCATGTTCCAGTGAACCCAGATGTTGCCTTATAATAAACTGCCTGCAGGTGTTTCTGAACTCAGTTCAGTTTGGACACAGATATTATAGGAAAACTTTATTAATTTGCCAAAATGCATCTCCTTATCCAATAATATTTAAGGAATATTTTCACCCAATTTAACTGAACTGGATTTGAATTTATTCCAGACTTGTTAACTTGGATCAATTTAGAAACTTTTATTTTGGCATATACATCTTGATAATAACAACTTTCTTGGGTGAATTCAATGGGTAAGTAGTCTGTTTATTTGGTGTTAAATAGATTGTCTCATGATGTTTCACAGAGGCATACTTATAAACTGGCTGCATAATCTGAGAAAGGGGCCCAAAAAGGTTTTTAATGCTTTAAGGAAGGATTGAATAAAAGTAGTTTAAAAAAATTAGTGGGATTCTGGAAAGAATGAAGGTCAAGATATTAGGTGGAATGTATGAATGGAAGAGATGAAAATGAAAGGAAAGAGGAATGCATTCAGGGTCATATTACATATAGATAAAATGAAGGAAAGATTTGGGTTTAATACTCAGATTATTTTGAAGGTGTTGCGTGGGTGATTGAGAAAATATTTCCAGAAAGTTTTCGGCTTTATCAAGTGGATGTGCAATCAAATTGTGATTCATCTGCTTTTAGTTAGTCCCACGATATTGAGGAGGACCTGCTTCCACTCCAGTTTTGTGGACTCTGAGGTAGCTAATGAGACCAGTGCTGGAACTGAAGACTCTTCCATAGATAGGACAGGAAGGGTTGGTTTATGAGTTGATGTTCTCTTTCTGCGCTTTGCTTCTGCATCTTCTTAACAGGGGGTCTCAAATTTCTCAATACCGTGAGGAATGCTCCTTCGCCACCTTGAGCAGTCACAGGCTAGAATTTCCCTGGAGTCAATGAGGATGCAGCAGTTTTTCAAGGATGAGTTTTCACTGTCAGTTGGTAATCTCTTCCTGTGACAGAGCTGAGCATAATGTGTTTCAGTAGTCTGGTGTCAAGCATGCAAGTGAGGGTGGCCAAGCCAATTTGCTAGCTGAGAGTAACTAGTGTCTCCGTGCAGGGGTCTTAGGTCTGCTGGTTGGTTTGTCTATCCTTCAAGTGAATCCAGAGAAGTTGGCAGTGACAGAGTTGGTGGTTTATTGTTGACTGTAACACTAGTTTGTACTGAGGCAAAACTACAGACAAAAATAAATATTAAACTCTATAGGGAAGTTACTACCTGTGATAGGGAGGTCAATTTATAGTTAGACTTACTGTAGATTCTTAAGGAAGAAATAATGTTAGTACTGTCAAAATGTTCTGAAATGCTATGGATTGAAAGTTTCTCCCAGAATTCTGAAGATGGTAAGTACAACAAATAACATTGACCAAATAGTGTCAAATGCTGCACATCATTCTACTTCACTAGTCCTGCCTACATCATCAGCTTTCAAAAAAGAGGCTGGTAGCTATTTTTGTTCTGACTCTGCTACCTATGCTTTGGTTGCCTCTCACTCAGTCCAGCATTTCTTCCTTCTGATGGATACATAGAAGCCTTAAAAATGCCAGTAATTACTGCCAACATTTCAGACAAGAAACCCTTCATCTGGCCAGTCAAGCTAAAGGGTCTCAGCCTGAAATGTTAGCTGTTTATTCTTTTCCATAGATGCTGCCTGACCTAGATTTCCAGCATGTGCAGAATCTCTTGTGTTAATAACTACTGTTTCTTAAATGTGGTCACTTATCTTTCAGCACAGTATTTTGAGGAACTTCTCTTTGAAATGCTAAGGATGTTGTGGTGTATTTTCAAATGTATTAAACAATAGACTTGATTGAAAATATTAAGAAGTTGAAATGAGGGAAATCCAAATCTATGGATAAAAAGATTCTTTAAAGGTTAGGGGATATTACATATTTTGGACTGGTAAGATGTGATAAGTGACAGGTGTCAACTGTGTTGAGTACTACATTTATTTATAATGCATATCAATGATCTAAACCTGGCATTTGAGAGAACAATAGTGGTGTGTGCTTGGAATGCACTGCCATAATAGAGATGTTTGAGACTCATAGATAGGTGCATGAATGACTGGAAATGGAAGGATATGGACATTGTGTAGGCAGAAGGAATAATTTTAGTTCGGCAATTGATTAGTAATTTAATTAGCTTTGCACATCATGCAATGAGGAGTCTGTCCCTGTATTCTATGTTCTAATATGAAAGCTTACATGACATGAAATGTTGATGCCAACATGGACTGCATGGCAATTTGTCTACAAAATCTAATAAGGAGACAAAGCTTTATAATCTATCCACCTTAAGCATTGGCTATCTTTCCATCACTACCTTACTATCCCCTGCTGACACACTGGAGTGGGAGAGGTGTAAAAAGAGATCAGCTGGCAGAAAGGCAAACAGGGCAGACATTTTCATCAAGGAGAAGGTGATCTCAGTCATATCAAAGAAGCCTAGATCCAATCTGCTGCAAACTGTCAAAGCATGGGAGATGAGGGTCAAGGTGGGGAGGAAAATGCAGTTCCTGGAAATGGTACAAACTTCACTTTGACCAGACATCGTGCTGTGGTCCACCAACAACAAGAAAATCATCCTGGTAGAGCTCACAGTACCATGGGAGGAAGGATGCGAGGAGGCTCATGAAAGGAAGGCCCTAAAGTACCCATTCTAAGTCCAGAAGTGCAGGGATAAAGGATGGTAGGCGTGGCTATTGGCTGAAGAGGGTTCCTTGTAAGGTCGGCATGGAGGCCACAGGGCCTTGATGAAAAGAGCAAGAACCAAGCCGCTTGCAGGATGAGGGAGGAAGCAGAAAGATCTTCTTGCTGGATATGGAGCAGCTGAGAGGAGTTGAGCTGGAAGTCAGGAGCAGATGGGCAGTGACTTGCCAACTGCTGACCTGCCAACTGGAGAGTGTAGTGGTTAAGGGTTGAAACACCCTATGAAGGCTGGGCACCACCTGATGCCTTTGCCACTGGCCAATGGCCATGGTTACCTCATCAACTAACTGAAGAGAGCATCCTGATGTATGATACAAGCAAGTTATCTCCTGTTATCATAATCAATAGCTCAACAACTTCTTTATTAAGAAATTGCGACCTCTCTGTCAACACTGGTTCAAACTACTTGTGCTGGAAGGGTCAGTGATTTATGCATCTGCACAGAAAAATTCCTTAGCTCTTCTACATGACATTAAATTTTACCATTTAATGGATAATTCAAATTCAATTTTAAAATCCATATCATATTTTTCCACATTGAAGTTTATCATTAGTGATGTGGTAACAGAGCACTTGGACAAATGTAAACAGTTTTATGGAATACAAATCAAAGTTCAAAATACATTTAATACCAAAGTATGCAAATATACATTATATGTATGTACGCACCTTGAGATTTGTCTCCTTACATGTAGCCACATAAAAAAGAAACCTAAATGAACCCATATTAAAAAATATCATCAAACACCCAATGTGCAGATATATATATGCATATATTTATAGTATATTAACAAATTGTGTGAACAATAAAAATAAGCAAATCACATTCAGAACAAAAATGAGTCCGTAGATACAGAGTCCAGACCAGCCGGAGCAGGCCACAGCATCTGCCTCAGTTCAGCACAGTGCCGAGTAAACGTTGTGGAGCAGCAAGCAGTACTGGTCAGACCCTTGTCTCTTATCCTGACACCTTCTCTTTTCAATCCATCTGGCCTGATGTTTAAATCACTCAAGCTTTGGTTTCTTCCTTGCACGAGGACTTGGGGCCTGTCTCCTCAGTATGCTCTGGGCCCAGACCTTGCCATCATATTTTGGCCTTTGCCTGAACTTTCCAAACTGGCCTGGTGCTTAGGTTGATTAAGCCTTCCTTTCAGTTTAGGTGGATGGTCCTTGAATATGCCTCTTCTCTGCTCTGCTCACTGAAACACTTGATCTATGCCTCTTATCAAGTTACCCTCCCATCCTCCTTCTCTCCAAAGACAAAAGCCCTAGCTCTCACAAACTATCCCCATATGAGGTGTTTCCTAATCCAGGCTTCTTCTTGGTGATTCTCCACTGCATCCTCTCTGAAGTTTCCACGTCCTTCCTACAATGAGGTGACCAGAACTGAGCACAAGATTCCAAGTGTTGTTTAACCAAAATGTTATAGATCTGCAATATTATTTTGCAGCCCTTGAATTCACTCATCTAACTAAAGAAGACCGATACACCATACAGCTTCCAAACCACTCTACCGATTTGTGGTGCAACTTAAGGGATCTATGGACATGAACCTCAAGATCCCCCTGTTCCTCCACACTGTTAAAAATCCTGCCATTAACCCTGTATTCTGGCTTCAAGTGTGACCATCCATAGTGAAACACTTCACACTATCCATGAATCAAAATGTTGCTTGTGTAATCAGGAAAATATATTAACATGGATTTAATAGACGGAAAAGAGGAGAACAGCAATCAATAGTTAGTGGTCAAGCTAGCACAAGGGTCATCCAGGCTTCACTATGTATCAAATACTTTAAAAGCATAGCTGGGGGTTACCAGGTGTAATATCTTCCAAGTCTGGTAAAGAAATAAAGTAGAAAATGGAACACTTAAATGTATTATGGATGGTATCGTGGTTCTATGCTAATGGATTGAATTACTGCATTTATGGACTGCAGACTTTTTCAGTCTCATGGATTTTATATTATGTGCTTTTTTATCACCAGGTCCTTTTCCATTTTATTAGTACGAGGGGAGGGTGTTTGGGGGTTGATGTTCTGTTAGCTTTTTTGTGCAGGGGAGGGTTTGCTTTTTTGGGGGTCGATAATCCTGTTCCATTTTGTGTGGGGAGAGGGGGGTTTTAAGGGTTGATGATTGGGATGCCATTCTTTTTTGTGCAGAGGGGGCTGGGTTTGATGTTTCTCTCTGAACAATGTTCATGTTCTTAATTTGTTTCATGGCTATCTGGAGAAGATGAATTTCAGAGTTATTGTTGTACATGCTTTGACAATAAATGAACCTTTGAACCTTCAAACTAAACCGGTTATGTAAAGGAGAGAAATTGGCTTATTGAATGCATAATATAGATATGGAAATTAACCACTTGAATTGTAAAATGGAGAAGTAGTATGTTTTATAAAAGATGAGAGGTGAGTAAGTGTTGAAGACTTTGGGATTCTTTTACACAAATTACAGAAGGGTAACAAGCAGATACAGCACACATCTAGGACTTGGAAAATAAGGGTATGTGTCTCCTGCAGCAACTGCACGGGGCTTTGATGGGACAAATTTTGGAGTATAGTGTGCAGGTTTTGTCTTCTCCCCCACAGCGGTTTAATATGACAGAGAGCTTTCAGTGATTTCTGACATGGGAAGATTGTCATCTAAAGAACAATGGCACACGTTGAAGTACTTACAGAGCTCTGATTGATAAGATTGATAAGACCATAAATAAGATTCGAGGAAGATTAGAATAGCTTGATGCATTTGGTAGGAAGATCTTTTAAGTTTTCAAAAAGAAACGGGAGATTCTTATTTGTGGATGCTATGCACAGATCTTGTAAGGGTTTAGGACAAATTAACAAAACAGTTAATTAAATATTTGGGATTTTGAGGACAGTTGAGCAGGTGGTGACATATATGTATAACTTGGAGGTTATACTAAATCTGCATAAGCACTAGCTTGACCTCAAAAGGAGCATTGAATCCAGTGAGGGCCACGAGAGTTTAGGAATTAAGTAGGCATGCTGGAGAGAGTAAGGAAGAGATTCACCAGAATTGTTTCGAGGATAAGCAATTACAGTTTGGATATAGTCTGGAGATGTCACCAAATGGTTCTAATACCATCTATAAAATCACCAAAGACACTACAGTTGTTGGCTGAAGTATGGGTAGTCAATATTCAGGACTAAGATTGAACACCTGGTTGAGTGGTACTACAATATCAACCTGATGCTTAATGTTAACAAAACCAGAGCAATCATTGACTTTAGAAAAGAGAAGTCAGGAGACCAGAAATCACTTCTCATTGGTGGGTCAGAGGGAAAAAGTGTGCGAGCATGAAGAAGGCATTCCAGTGCCTCTACTTTCCTAGAAGTTTATGGAAATTCAGCATACTATAACTTCTACAGATTCTCAATTGAAAGTGCACTGATTGCATCATCTCCTGTTCTTGAAATTCCAAATCACAGCAAGAGGCTGTGGAGAGTTTTGGACACAGCCCAGTCAATCACAGGCATAGCCCTCTTCACCACTGACAGCATCTACAGGAGGCACTGCCCAGAAGGTGGTATTTATCAACTGTCACGTAGGAGGTATAGAAACCTAAAATTCTACACCACCAAGTTCAGGAACAGCCACTTCCCTATAACCATCAAGTTCTTGAATCTGTGGTACCAGCACATTCCTCGCCCTACCTCAACAATAGAAAACTCCAGGCAACCTCTTGCACTAATATGAATTTCTCTTTGATTGTATCTGTATTTTTTATTTGCACTAAGGTTTTGCTTTTCCACAGTCTTTATTTTCACTCTGCAGTATAATTTTATGTATAAATTATGTATAATTAATATTCTATGCTGTTTTCTGAATGTATGTTCAAATGATTCAGCTGCAAGCAAGTTTAATCATTGAACTATAGCTCACCATAATTGTGCATGTGACAATAAACTTGATTTGGCTAGAAACCATTGTTATAATTTTCTACTTACAAGCAATAGAACTGGACTTGTATATTAACTGAAACAGCTGGCAACTGAAGTGTAGAGCAGAGTGGGAGAGAGAAACTAAGGGAAAGGGAAATCAGTGAAGGGTTAAATGGCACAGTGGCATCTAATGTTTGGTACTTAGAATATTAACACAATATTTTGGATAATAACCCCCCCCCACCCGGACTTCTGAAAATTTATTAATAATGTGTTTGTTTTAATGATGAGTCAAGAAAATTACAGAACTGAACAGGATATTGACTACAAACAGAAGAGATTCTGCAGATGCTGGAAAGCTTGAGCAACACATACAAAATGCTGAAGGAACTCAGAAAGTCAGACAGTTTCAGCCCAAAACATTGAGTACTTATTCCCCTTTATAGATGCTGCCTGACTTGTTGACTTCCTCCAGTACTTGAGCGTGTTGCTCGTGGTATTCGTTGTACTGGGAAGGAACAACCGATATTCTGAGCAACACTCTCAAATGACTGCTGAATGTGACCTTGGATTAAGCTCAGGTAGAATACAGTAAAAGAAGCATTCATCTTCTGAATACCAATGGTGGTTATCATGAAGTACTTAGAATAGTGAGGTGATGGTTCAGAGTTCAAGGTTCAAAGTGAATTTATCATCAGTGTACATATACGTCACCATACACAGCCCTGAGATTTATTTTCTGTGGGCAATCACAGTAACTACAATAGAATCAATGGAAGACCAGAGCCAACAGCACAGACAACAACCAATGTGCCAAAAAAATGAACAAACTGTGCAATTACAGAAGGAAAGAAAAAATAATGATAAATAGTTAAGCAATAAATATCAAGAACATGAGATGAAGAGTCCTTGAAAGTGAGTCCAGTTCAGTGATGCGGTGAGTGAAGTTATTCTCTCTGGTTCAAGATCCTGCTGGTTGAAGGGTAATAACCATTCCTGAGTCTATGGTGTGGGTCCTGAGGCTCCTGTACCTTCTTCTTGGTAGCAGCAGTGAGAAAGGAACGTGGCCTGGATAGTGTGGGTCCTTGATGACGGATGCAGCTTTCTTGCGACAGCGCTCCATGTAGATGTGCTCAATGGTGGGGAGGGATTTACGCATGATGGACTGGGCCATATCCACTACTTTTTATAGACTTTTTCTGTCCAGTGTGCTGGGGTTTAAGAGTGTGAGAGAGCAAAACTGAATTTTGCAGTTTAAAGAATATTTCCACCATTTGCCAACATCAGAAATATTTTATGCCACTTTAATTGCAGCCTTTTTACTTCCTTGAATTAAGTCACAGAAACAACAGGTGTCCTGCAATAGTAATAGCTTTATTTAAATACAAATGCTACATTACTATGAAATGCTATGAAATTACATTTAAATCACTGAATCAAATACAGTTCTTATGGATTATAGTCAGTCAGCAAATGTTGGTAGCCGTGAGGACTGAAATGCAGGTAAATTTTAATGCTATTCTCCTTTTTCTGCTCTTTTTATGTTAGGAAAACCATAATTATCTGCTTGCATATACAAGTATTCATTGAGGAAATCCTTCTCCAGGTTGCAGTAGTTCCCTTGGTTGGAACTTGCTGCATTTCTACACAGTGTCTATTTTACTCTTAAGGGGCTTCTGACAAAGCATTTTACATTGCTGTAAACTGATATATTTTAGCTATGCTTCTAAATTGAACTCTGAGTCATTAAATGGACGATGCATCTCGAGATATTTAGCTAATTTTAGCTGCAGGTAAGTTAATAATATTCTACGCTTCATACTCTCTGTGTTCTGTGTGTGTGATGTGGGAATTCTGGGAGACCTCCGGTTTCCCAGATAACCACATCTGCACCAGGTGCACTGAACAGCAGCTCAATTACCTTAGGTTTATATGGGAGACTGAGGAAGTGATAAATAGGAGCTTCACAGAGGTAGTCATCCCTAGTTTGCATGAAGCAGGTAAATGGGTGACTGTCAGGAGAAGGAAGGGAAATAGGCAGCCAATCCAGAGTACCCTGTGGCAGTTTCCCACAATTTGAATACTGTTGAGGGGGAAGCCACAGTGACAGGGTCTCTGGCACTGAAGAGAATGGAGGTGAAGATAATTGCAGCTGTGATAGGCGATTTCATAGTTAGAGAATAGAGACGAGATTCTGTGGAAGGATAGAGACACCTGACTGGGATGTTAGCTCCCAGGTGCCAGCGTCAACGATGTCTTGGGGTGGGTCTACGGCATTCTAAAGGGGGAGAGTGAGCAGTCAGAAGTATTAGCACCAATTACATAACTAGGAAAGGTGAGGAGGTCCTGAAGAGAGATTTTAGGGAGCCAGGTAGAACTTTGAGAAACAGGACCTCTCGGGTAGCAACCTCTGAGTTGCTGCCTATGCCATGCACCAGTGAGGGTAGGAGTAGGATGATTTGACAGATCAATGTGAGACTGAGGAACTGGAGCAGGGGGCAGGGGTTCAGATTTATGGATCATTGAGATATCTTCTTGGGAAGGTACGACCTGTACGAAAGGGATGGGTTCCACCTGAACCCAAGGGGGACCAATATCCTTGCAGGCAGGTTTGCTAGAGCTGTTTGGGAGGATTTAAATTAATTTGGCAGTGAGATGGGACTGCAGTAATAGTGCTGAGGATGAGGTAGTTGGTTTACAAACAGAGGCGGTGTGCAGTGAGAAAGCTATCAAGGAGTGGTTGATAATAGGGCAAAATGGCAGTCAACAGGATGAGTTGCAATGTAAAAGGGTAACAAGACTGAAAGTGGTGATAAATACAGGACTGAAGGTGTTATACTTGAATATACACAGTATACGGTATAAGGCAGTAAACTGTAGCACAGTTACCAATTAGCTTGTATGATGTTGTGGGCTTCAATGAATCTTTGCCGAAAGTAGATTATAGCTGGGAAATTAACATCCAAGAATACACTTTGTATCAAAAGGACTGGCTGAGGGAGCTGTTGCTAAAAATGAAGTCAAATCATTAGAAAGAGATGACATAGGATCAGAAGGTGCTGAGTCATTGTGGGTAGAGCTAAGAAACTATAGGGTGAAAAGACCCCGATGGGAGTTATATAGACCCCTAAACTAGGGGTCTACATAAGGATGTGGCCTACAAATTACAATGGGAGATAGAAAATGCATGTCAAAAGGACAATGTTACAATAGTCATGGAGGATTTCAATATGCAGATAGATTACAAAAACCTGGTTTGTGCTAGATCCCAAGAAGGGGAGTTTGTAGATTGGCCATGAGAGGGCTTTTTAGAGCAGCTCATGGTTGAGCCCACTAGGGGATCAGCTATTCTGGATCAGGTGCTGTGCAATGAACCAGAATTAATTACAGCACTTAAGGTAAAAGAACCCTTAAGGGCAAATGATCATAATATGATCAAATCCATCCTGAAATTGGAGAAGGAGAAACTAAAGCCAAATGTATCAGTAGTACAGTGAAGGGAATTACAGAGGCATGAGAGCAGAGCTGGCCAAAACTGATTGGAAGGGAACACTAGATAACAGACCACTGGAAAATTATGCTGGAGGGGTAGTAATGGGGGACAAGGAAATAGTGAACAAACTAAATAATTATTTTGCCTCAGACTTCATTAGCAGTATGCCAGAAGTGCAGGGTTGTCAGGGGACAGAAGTGTGTGAAGTTGCCATTACAAGGGAGAAGGTACTTGGGGAAACTGCAAGGTTTGAAGGTAGATAAGTCACCTGGACCAGATGGTCTACACCCCGGAGTTCTGAAGGAGGTGGCTGAAGAGATTGTGGAGGCATTGGTAATGATATTTCAAGAATCAATGGTATTGTTCCATTGGACTAGAAAATTGCAGATGTCACTCCAAGAAGGGAGAGAGGCAGAAAAAAGGAAATTATATGACAGTTATTCTGACCTCACTGGTTGTGAAGATATTGGAGTTGATTGGTAAGGATGTGGTTTCAAGGTACTTGGAGGCACATGATAAACTAGGCCAAAGTCAGCATGATTTCCTTAAGGGAAAATCTTGCCTGATATATCTGTTAGAATTCTTTGAAGAAATAACATGAAGGTAGACAAAGGAGAGTTGGTTGATGTTCTGTACTTGGATTTTCAGAAGACCTCTGAAGAAGTGCCACACATAAAGCTGCTTAACACATTAGAGCCCATGGTATTCCAGGAAAGATACTAGCATGGATAGAGCGTTGTCTGAATGGCAGAAAGCAAAGAGTGGGGATCAAGGAAGCCTTTTCTGGTTGACTGCCAGCGACTAGAGGCATTCTACAAGGGACTGATTTGGCACCACTTCTTTTTATATTACATGCCAATTGTTTGGATAATAGAGTTGATGGCTTTTGGCCAAGTTTGCGGACAATACTGAAGATAGGCAGAGGGGCAAGATGTTTTCAGGAAGCAGAGCAGCTATCAAGGGACCTAGACAGATTAGGAGGATAGGCAAAGAAGTAGCAGATGGAATATAGTGTCCGGAAGTTTATGGTCAATCATTTTGTTTGACGAAATAGAAATGTAGACTACAGTATCTTTCAAATGGAGAGAAATTTCAAAAATCTGAGGCACAAAAAGATTTAGGAGTTCTTGTGCAGGGTTCCCTAAAGGTTAATTTGCAGGTTGAATCAGTGGTGAAGAAGGTAAGTGCAATGTTAGCATTTATTTTGAGAGGACTGGAATATTAAAGCAACGATGTAATGTTGAGGCTTTATGAAACACTGGTGAGGACTCAACTGGAGTATTGTGAGCAGTTTTGGGCCTGTAATCTAAGAAAGAATGTACTGACAAATCCTACCTGCAGGCTGAGAATAAATGGGGAAGACATAAAACAAGTACAGAACTTTTGCTACTTAGGAAGCTGGCTGACATCAGATGGCAGGTGCAACGTGGACATTAAAAGAAGAATAGGGATGGCAGAAGACTCCTTTACGAGAATGAAGAGTATACTGACCAACACTAAACTATGCATGACAACCTGCCTCAGAGCACTGAAATGTTACGTTTATCCTCTTATGTTATATGACTCAGAATGTTGGACAATATCTAGTAACATGAGGAAATGAATTGAAGTAGCAGAGATGTGGTTTTTGAGGAGGATGCAAAGAATATCATGGACAAAATGAATATCTAACAAGGATGTCATGAATAGAGCGAGCACAAAAAGAGAAATAATGTATGAAATCATGAAAAGACAACGTGACTTCATTGGACATGTGATTAGGAAAGAGGAGTTAGAATGCACGGTAAATATGGGAAAGGTTGAAGGGAAGAAAGCAAGAAGAAGGCAAAGACAAATGATGATGGAGACAGCAGCCAGTGAACTGGAAATGAATACCAATGAATTGATCCACTTGACCTGAAACAGGAGTGTGTGGGCCATGGCAGTCGAAGCTCAAACTGGGCACGGCACCTGATGATGATGATGATGTACTGACATTGGACAGGGTTTAAAGGAGGTTCACGAAAATGATTTCAGGATTGAAAAGCTTATCATATGAGAAGCATTTGATGGCTCCGGCCTTATTCACTGGAATTTGGAAGAATGAGGGGTGGTCTCATTGCAGACTATCAGATGTTGAAAGGCCTCGATAGAGTGGATGTGGAGAAGATATTTTTTGTGGTGGGGGAGTCCAGGTTCAGAGGGCACAACCTCAGTTTAGATGGATGTCCATTTAGAATGATGAGGAGGAATTCCTGATTAGTCAAGACATGTTTGGATATGGGGTTAAGGCAAGAGATTGGGGCTGAGAGGGAAATGGATCAGCCATGATGAAATGGTGGAGCAGACTCGAGGAAATCTGCAGATGCTGGAAATTCAAGCAACACACACAAAATGCTGGTGGAACACAGCAGGCCAGGCAGCATCTATAAGAAGAAGCACAATCGACGTTTCGGGCCGAGTCCTGATGAAGGGTCTCGGTCCGAAATGTCGACAGTGCTTCTTATAGATGCTGCCTGGCCTGCTGCGTTCCACCAGCATTTTGTGTGTGTTACTTAATATCGGATACAGCTTCTGTATAACTTTCATGCTCATACATTCTGTACCTCACCTATTGAAGCCAGCCACCCTATATTGTTAACCAGTTTATTAACCTTTAACAATCTGTGAATATATTTCTGATATAATTTGTCTTGATGAGACTAGAGCTTATTATTAAAAGCTCTATTTCACAGGTATTTTCCCTAGACAGATTTCACACTGATGTGGCAGACAATTAAGTCTTCAAGCATTAAATTACAGGTGCCAAACAAAAGATTATAATCTATTTGATATGCCAAATGGTGCTTGACATCCAATCCCAAATATGGTATAATTTCCTCCAATGTTCCTTTAATAAGACCATAAAATATACAGTAAGAGCAAAATTAAGCCATTTGGTATATCAGGTCTGCTTCAACTTCCAATCATGGCTAATTTATTTTCCTTTCAACCCCATTCTCCTGCCTTCTTCCCATAATCTTTGACACTTGTACTCATCAAGAACCCATCAACCTCTCCTTTAAGTATACCCAATGACTTGGTCTCCACAGCCATCAGTGCAAATCAGTTTCACAGATTCACCACACATTGACTAAAGAATTTCATTCTCATCTCTGTTCTAAAGGGGCGTCCTTTTATTTTAGAGCTGTGCCCTCTGGTCCTAGATTCTCCGACTGATGGAACCATCCTCTTCACGTCCACTCTATCTAGGCCTTTCAATATTTGTTAGGTTTCAATGAAATCTCCCCCTCTTTATTATAACCTCCAGTGAGTACAGGCACAGGGCCATCAAAGACTCCTCATGCATTAACCCTTTCATTCCCAGAATCATTCTTGCAAACCTCCTCTGGATCCTCTCCAATGCCAGCACATCCTTTCTTATATAAGGGGCCTGGAACAGTCCATAATACTCCAAGTGCATTCTGACCAACACCTCATAAAGCCTCAACAATACTTCCTTGCTTTTATATTCTAGTCCTCTCAAAATGAATGCTAACATTGCATTTGCCATCCTTATCACTGACTCAACCCGCAAGTTAATCTTTAGGGAATTCTTGTTGTAAATCTCTTGTAAACCACATTCTTGCAAACCTCCTCTGGATCATCTCCAGTGCCAGTACTTCCTTCCTTAGACATGTTGTTCCAGTTAATTTCAATCTGTATGGACAGGAATGATTTCTGCAACAAGTTTCTTCCCTTTGGTCTCTTTACAGCTACCACTTTATTTTCAATTTTTTCTGCATCTTCCTCAGCTTTCTTCTCCTGAAGTTACAGCACAGTTTTCTGAAACTTGCCAGTGCAGCTTTAGGAACATTGCAAGGCCAAAACAAAAATGATGAGCACAACATTGGAATATGAAAAGTTCAGAGTAAGCAATTTGCGCTGAGGCTGACAAAAAACAGACCGCAAACATTCACAAAGGAAATCTGGAAGCTGACTCGGGAGAGTTTTTGAAGGAGAGATTGAAAGAGAAGTGCTTGTGGTTCAGTACTTTGAATATTGACAGAATATTTTGGTTAGTAAAACTCCTCCAGAACTTTTGAAATGTTGTTAATAATGTGCTTAAGGCTACTTTAATTAATTAAATGTGAAGATTACTAAACCAAACAGGATATTAACTGTAAACATAAACACAAGAGATGCTGCAGATGCTGGAAGTCTTGAGCAACACTCCAAAAATGTTGGAGGAATTCAGCAAGTCAGGCAGCATCAATGAAGAGGAATAAACAATTGACCCTTCGACCCAAAACTCAAGAATGTTTATTCTCTGTCATAGATGCTGCATGATTGCTGAGTTCCTCCAGTACTTGGGGGTGTTGCTCAGGACATTGGTTTTACTAGAAGAAACAGACAGGTTTGTCCTGAGTGCTGAATGTGACCCTGGGTAAAGGTCAGGATAGGATATAATGCAGTTTAAAAAAAACATTGATCCTCTAAATAGCAATGGTAGGTATCATTTAGGATGACAACCATTACCTCAAATGTATCCATTCCAAACAATTATCTCTAGCAATTAATTTTTTTTAGCCCTCAAACATTTAAATTCTGTCTCCTTTCATTGAACTGCCCTCTAAATCTCTCTAACTGGTGCCATTACTAAATGAGTAGTATATCTCATTAGATGAGTCCTAATAATTCAAAATACTGCCTTACACTTCTGAGTTACATTAATCTCTTTCAGTTTGTACTCTTTTTAGGTAACTATGCCATGGCTGAGTCCTATTCTTCAGTGTAAATTCACTATGGAGCAATAAAAAAGCTGCTGGTAAAACTTAGCAGGCCAGGATGCATCTGTGGAGGCAGAGGCATGGATTGGGATACTGCTGCAAGACTGAACATAGAGAGGAGATAGCCAGCATAATGAGATGGAAAGCAGGAACTGGCAGATGAAAGATGGAGCTAGGTTAGGAAGGGTGTTTCTGGGCAGATGGACCCAGCTGGAGGAGGAGAGTTGGAGGTGGAGACAGAGTCAGGAAAGTGAACAGCGTAAGCAATGAAGACCATGAAACAGTTCATGGAACTATGATTATGTGGTCACTATAAAGACTTGGTTGAGAGAGAGCAAGAATTGGTGCTTAATGTCTAAGGGTTTCAATGTTTAGAAAAGTTAGAGTGAAAGGTAAAAGAGGTAGGGGAGTTGCACTGCTAACCAGAGACAATTTCACAGCTGCTCTCAGAGAGGACTTAATGGAGGGCACATCAACTGAGTCTACAGTATATGGGTAGATTCCAGGACATTGAGGAACAGATATGCAGCCAGATTAAGGGAAGGTGTAAAAACAGTAGGGTTGTTGTCATGGGAGGAATTGAACTTCCTTAATATAAACTGAGACCTTCTGAGTGAAAGAGGTTTAGATGGGACAGAATTTGTTAGGTGAATTCGGGAGGGGTTCTTATATCAATATGTAGATAGGAGGAGTTGCACTGGGCCTGGTGTTGGGTATGAGCCTGGCTTGGTAACCAACCTCTCAGTGGGTTAACAGTTAGGGAACAGTGACCTAAACTCCTTCAGTTTTAAGCTAGCTCTTGATAAGGATAAGTATGGACCTTGTCAGAGAGTATTACATTTTTGTAGGGCAAATTATGAGAGTATTGGCAGGAAATAGGGAGAGTTAATTGGGAATAGCTGTTTTTGGGCAAGTACACATCTGGCATGTGAAAGGTGTCCTGCACAGGGTACAGGACAGATGTGCTTCAGTAAGAAGAAAGGACAAGGATGGCAAGTAAGAGAACCTTGGATGTTGAGATAGATAATAAATTTAATCAAGCAGAAAAAGGAAAAGAATGTAAAGCCTCAGAAGATAGAATCAAACTGAGCCATTGAAGATTATAAAGAAGCCAGAAGAGCACTCAAGAAGGGAATTAAGAAAGCAGGGGTTCGGTGGGGGTGGGGGGGGGGTGGGTATGAAAAGTCTTTGGCAAGTAGGATTAAAGAGTATCCTAAGGCACTCTATGCAAACATCAAGAGTAAGAGGATAACTAGGGAGAGGGAAGGACCGTTGAGACATGACAGTTGTAGAGAAGTTACTGGACATAATTCTTAGTGATAAGATTTATGAACATTTGGAAAAAAAACAGAGAGCCAGCATGGCTTTGTGCAGGGCAAGTCATGTCTTACTAACTTGATTGAATTTTATAATGAGGCAACAAGGGTGATGGATAAAGACGTTATGAATGTATGGTGACAAGGGTGATTGACTGAAGAATGCTGTGGATATTGTCCACATGGATTTTGTTAAGGCATTTGGCAAGGTCCCTCATGGGAGGCTCATTCAGAAGATTAAAAAGCATGGGATCCATGTTGAATTGACTGTTTGGATTCAGAACTGGATTGCCCATATAAGACAGAGTGTAGTGGTTGGCAGGACTTATTCTAGCTGGAGGTCTGTGATTAATGGTGTTCCACAGGGATCTGTACTGGGAGCTCTGCTGTTTGAGGTGCATATAAGTGACCTGAATAAAAATGTACATAGGTGCATGATTTGCAGGTGACACAAAGGTTGTAGGTGTGGTGGATAGCATAGAAGACTAGCAAGAATAAAATGGGATATAGATTAGTTATGGATATGGACAGAAAAATAGCAGAAGGCATTTAACACATATATGTAATGTGTGCGCCTTGGTAGGTCAAATGCAAAGAGACAGTACAGTTACAGGAAAGATCCTAACCATACTGATGAGCAGAGGGATCTTGGGGTCCAAGTTCATAGCTCCCTAAAAGTAGGTAAACAGGTTGGTAGGGTGATTAGGAAGATATATGGTATGCTTGCTTTTAATAGTTGAAGCATTGAATTCATGTCAAGAAGTTATGTTGCAGCTTTATAAGCCACATCTGATGTTTTGGTCACTCCATTTTTGGAATGATGTTGAGGCTTTGGAAAGGGTGCAGAAGAGGTTTACAAGGATGGTGCCTGGATTAGAGGACGTGTTATCATGAGGCATTGAACAGATTTGGATTATAACCTCTGAAGGGGCAGAGACTGAGGCGAGATCTGATAGAGGTTTATATAAGATTATGAGATAGATGAGACAGACAATATTTTTTCCCCAGGTCTAAATTGACAGTGCATGCTGAATTGTTACCTTTCGGAAACTCCTCCCAAAGTTATAGCAGTGAAATGGGAAAAGCTTTTTAAGAAATTCCAGGCACAGATTATTTTCAGGAAATGATCAATCACCAACCCATTCCCTTTTTGAAGGGTGTGATGATGGAGATATTTTAATTCTATGTCTCAATTAATTACTCAAATTTAATATTTTCTTTTAACAATGGGGCCAAATGTTGTCATTTCCCTCAAAATGACAGCCAAGTCTTTGGAAGAGGGTCTGTTTTCATAAAGCCAATGATTAGGTTTACTTGCACTCACTTTCCCATTGGCCTTTAAGGTTACACACATGCTTTCTGCTGCTTATACACAATATCCAATAACATCCATCTACCATATGTCAGCCAATTACATAACTGGTCTAATCTCTTTGTGGTAGGATTTCTGTCCTACTCATCATCTGCCCACATAATTTCCTGTTAGCAATAACTTTAAAATGACTACTACAGACATCCTTTTTCCTATTACTGACACACAGCAGGGACACCAGAACAGATTCCTGTGCAGTTTTACCAGTAATTTGGGGCTCATTTTCTGGCTCTTCTGATACAATCTTCTGCGATTCACAAAGTTCTCCAGTATGATAAAATGGATCCTTGACTTCACATTCTATCTCGTTATGTTCCTGACCCTTATTGTTTACCTGCACTGCACTTTTGGAAGCTGCTACAATTTATTGTTTTACCCTGCTCTCAATGAACAGTGCATTAATTTGATTGGAATGAACAGGATGCAAGATGAGCATTTCACTGTAACTCGGTACCTGGGTCCAAGTTCCTGGGGGCCAACATCTCTGAGGATGTATCCTGCGCCCAACACATTGACGCAGTTACGATCATGACGTAGCAGTGGCTATATTTCTCTTGGAATTTGAGGAGATTCGGTGTGTCACTGAAGACTTTAATAAATTTCTACATATACTCCATGGAGAGCAGTCTAACTGCTTGCATCAGTGTCTGGTATGGAGGGCGCACTGCACTAGATCAGAAAAAGAAACTGCAGAGGACTGCAAACTCAGCTCCATCATAGGCATTGCTTCCTCAGAAATGAGGATATATTTGAAAGACAACGTCTCAAGAACATGGCATCCATCAATAAGGATTACATCACCCAGGACATGTTCTCTGGAGATACAAGGGCCTGAAAACACACACTGACAAGGAACACTGGTGCACCTCAAGGATGCATGTTTCTATACCCATTACTGTGAGATTAGGCACAGCTCAAATCTCATCTAAGAATTTGCAAATGACACAACTATTGTTGACAGTATTTCAGATGGTGACAAGCAAGCATATGGGTGAGTGGTGTTGCAAGAACAACCTTGAAACCAACATCAGTAAGACCATGGAATTGATTGTTGACTTTAGGAAGAGGAAACTGAGGGAACACACACTAGTCCTCATTAATATATTGCAGTGGAAATGGTGAGCAGTTTCAAGCTCCTCAATGTCAACATCTCTGAAGATCTATCCTGGGCCCAACATATAGATTTAATTACAAAGAAGGCATGACAGCAGTTATATTTCATTAGGAGTTTGAGGAGACTTGGTATGTCACTAAACACTCTGGACAATGTCTACAGATGTTCTGTGGTGAGCATTCTAACTGGTTGCATCACTGCCTGGTATGGAGGGACCACTGCACCGAATCGGAAAGAAACTGCAGAAGGTTGTAAACTCAGCCAGATACATCATGGGCATCAATCTCCCCAGCACTGAGGACACCTTCAAAGGGTGACGCCTCAGAATGGTGGCATCCATCATTAAGGACCTCATCACCCAGGACGCGCTCTCTTCTCAATGCTACCATCAAGCAGGAGGTACAAGAGTCTGAAGACACACACCCAATCTTCCAGGAACAGCTTCTTCCCCAACACCATCAGATTTCTGAATTGACAATGAACCCGTGTACATGACTTCACTATTTTTCAGCTTTCTTTTTGCACCACATAAGCATATATATTTCTTATTGTAATTTATAGCATTTTAATGTATTGCACTGTACTCCTGCTGAAAAACAACAAGTTTCATGGCATATTTCGGTAATATTTGAACTGATTCTGATTTGGTACAATAATAAACCAATTCCAGTTCCAAATGTAGCAGCAGAGTGGCAGGAGGAGAACAAATTTATGTGTTTCTGCCTCTGCCCACTGGAATCAAATAGGTGATGTGGCAGGGTGAGTTGGTATGGTCGTCTATGGCGTATGCAGAACATCCAGGCCAGAAACTTCTATGTACCTAACAGGAGTGAAATTAAATGTAAATATAAAAAAAAACTGAAGTTGTTAGCAGTCTGAAATAAAAACTGCCAGAAAAGGCTAATGGAAACTCTCAGAGGTCAGACAGCATCTGTAGAAAGAGTTAATATTTCAGACTGAAGACCCATTGCCAGAACTGAAATTTCAATAATACCAGTATACAGGCTCATTAAATGGTAGAATTGGTGTCCAAATGAAATTCATAGTTAATATAAGTCCTGAACTCCTGAAGAAATCACATATTGTTCACTTAAAGTTTTCACTTTTTAGAGGCCATTATATATTTCTCATGGGATGAGTACTCTCCTCTTGAAAACAACATATTGAATGGCCTTATTTAGCCCTCTTCAGTGATACACAATGTAAATGCTGCTATACTGCCTTAAATTTCGGCTGCAAGATGTAAGTGACAAGACTTAATGCACTCTTGCAGTTCTTTTCTCCAGTGCACTGCTGATGGTATGGCTCTCACCCATCCAGATCCACATTCTAAGCTCCCTATCTCAACTTATCTTCCTGAGCTCCTCTGGAGCTGTCTCATTATCTATTACTTTGATCATCTTGCCAATTCTTCTTTAACTACTGTGTTTTCATTTACCTTCCCATGAAGCAATGTGGGACTTCTTATGTTAATGGAACTATATGGAAGCAACGTGTTGCTATAGATCACTGTTTACTGTGACAATTTGTCTACTTTGCCCTTTTGTGAAAATCAATGTGAATAATCCACCCAATTCAGTTTTAATTTCCTGATCGTCTCTAATAGTTCTACCTTGAGTTAATCTTTAATGGACCCATCTGTTCTTTGGCTTTTTTTCTACTATTAATACAGCTGTAAAACATGTTTGTTTAGAAATAGAAAGGATCTAGTTTAGTGTGTTAAACAGTTCATTGCTAGGAAACTCAAAAGCCAATGCTTAGCAAATGAAAGACATCAGGCCAGCCCAGCTTGGGAATGAGGCCGAAGTGTCAGGGATCAGAAGAAATATGGGACTGATTAATATGTAGAGAGCTTGACTAAAGCTGATAGAATGGGAGATGGGCAAGGATCTGGGTTGGAAGATTAACAGGGTAATTCCACTCTAGAAAGTACATTACTTAAAGGGGAACCACCTACTTCAAGGTAGGACATGTTTCATAGTGAACCTTGTAAACCATGCTGTAACAGGTTTCCCAAGTGTTATGTTATGCTTATGCCAGAATGACCCACAAATGGCACAGGGCATATTTATCTAAATGAAAATCCCACTCCTTCTCCTCACCTCTTTATACTGGTGATCCAAAAGTCTCTGTCTAAAAGTTTGACTGTCTGTATCCCTCCACAGATGCTGCCTGACCCAACAAATTCCTCTCGCTGTTTATTTCTATGGATTCCAGCATCTGCAATCTCTTGTGTCTGCAAACGATTTCAGTTTCAATTCAACTTGTATTATTGTGACTTCATGCAATTTAATTTCCAGGCAGTTAGATCTATGGTGCCACCTTCATCAATTTCTTTTTCTTCCTTGTTCTGAGCCTTCCTTGCCTCCCATGTAGTTGATTTCCAAGTATTTTCTTTTTGTTTCACTGATTAGTTAAATTATTTTATTATTGTTTTCACTGTGGTCTTGTTGTGTAATTTTAAGAGCATTTATGTTTATTCCTTACACTGTGTAACAGTCCTAAATGCATTTCATTTTACTCTGCACAATTTTAAATTTCATTTCCTTGAATATTCATAATAAAACTGCAAATAATGACAGAATTAAAGTCTGGCCCCCCATCTTCACAGAACTTTCCAAAATACTTCTGATGTTTTTTGATGGCTTTGTGGCCAATTTTGCGGATGATACGAAGATAGGTGGAGGGGCAGGTAGTGTTGAGGAAGCAGAGCGATTACAGAAGAACTTAGATGGATTAGGAGAATCAGGAAAAAATGGCAGATGGAATACAGAGTCAGGTATTGTCCGTTCATGCACTTCAGTAGGAGAAATAAAATGGAGAGAAAATTCAAAAATATGAGGTGCAAAGGGACTTGGGAGTCCTTGTGCAGGGTTCTCTAAAGGTTAACTTGCAGGTTGAGTCAGTGGTGAGGAAGGCAAATGCAATTCGTTTCGAGAGGACTAGAATATAAAACGAAGAATGTAATGTTGAAGCTTTATAAAGCACTGGTGAGCCTTGTGATACTTGGAGTACTGTGAGCAGTTTCTGGCCACTTATTTAAGGAATTGGAAAGGGTTCAAAGGAGGTTCATGAAAATGTTTCAGGGATTGAAAGGCTTATCATATGAGGAGCATTTGATGGCTCTGGGCCAGTAATCACTGAAATTCAGAAAAATGAGGGGGGATCCTATTGAAACCTACTAAATGTTGAAAAGTCTAGATAGAATGGATGTGGAGTAGATGTTTCCTATGGCGGGGGTGTCTATCTAAAACCAAAGGACCCAATCTCATAATAGAGGGACGTCCATTTAGATGGAAATGAGGAAGAATGTCTTTAGCCAGAGAGTGGTGAATCTGTGGAATTTATCGCCACAGGTGGCTGTGGAAGTCAAGTCATTGTGAATATTTAAGGCAGAGTTTGAAAGATTCTTGATTAGTCAGGGCATGAAGGGGTACGGTGAGAAACCTGGAGATTGGAGCTGAGAGGAAAATGGATCAGTCATGATCAAATGGTGGAGCAGACTCAATGGATTAAATGGCCTAATTCTACTCCTATACCTTATGGTCTTTATCGGGCAGAAATGTGATGAAACCCTGTGGAAATTTGACTGTGACCTGAATAAGATTTACTATATCATTATGCTATAACATATATAATAAAATAATATACTACAGAAAGTAGACCAAGGTAAGGCCCTTAAATGAGATTTGGCAAGCGCAGAAACTTCTTCTGTCCAAGATATGGAATTCACTGTTTGATGGAGTACTGTGGGCAAAGAGAACTTTAGGTTAGGAATTTCTTCCATTTCAGTGTAGATCATACTGAATAAATGGTAAACTCACATGATTTTTCTCAAGATAGAGAAAAAGGAAGTCTTTAGAAGCTATTGGAGTACTGTGTGCAGTTTTGGTCACCTACCTACAGGAAAGATGTAAATAAGGTTGAAAGCGTGCATAGAAAATTTAAAAGGATGCTGCTGGAACTGCGGGACCTGAGTTATAAGCAGAGGTTGAATCGGTTAGGGCTTTAATCCCTGGGACATGGAAGAATGAGGATAAATTATAAATGTATACAAATTATGCTGGGTGTAGGTAGGCTTTTTCCACTGACGTTAGGTGGGACTACAACTAGAGATCATGGGTTAAGGATGAAAGGAGAAAAGTTTAAGGGAAAGATGAGCAGAAATTTCCTCACTCGAGAATGATATGCAACTAATACATGGCACATTTAATCCAGGCAGTTGAGGAGGAATTCCTATTTGTGCCTCAGTGTCTCAGTAGCTTCAGGCATGTTTATGGTTTAGCAAGAATGTGGCAGATTAGTTTCTAGATTCCAACTGCGGTTAAGACGAGAAGGTGTTCCATTTTCCACTTTTCTAAAGATTTCCGAATATTTTATAGAAAACCAGAACTGAATTCTTGTTGCATCTGTGAACCCTTGTTACCTATAATCTGAAGGCAGCAGTTTTGCTTCAGTGAATACAAAATTACTGTAATTAAAAGTGACCTTTAAACTTCTCACAGTTTAATTTGGGTAGGGACATCTTTTCTGCCTCATCAGCTGCACATAGTGAATGGAAAATTATGATGAAAGAGCAACAAGAAACAAATACTCAAGATGATGTGATAAAAACAAGAATGATAATGTGGATTACTCTTAAAGTACGGACAGAAGTAAATCCTCCAGTGGTAGAAACAGCTGTGTAGGAGGAAGAAAACAGGCATTCACTGAATCACTGGGAATTGGCAGGATAGGAAGAGATCATTCCACTCTTCACATCCATGCTATCGAGAATATACAAACTACCCCTTCACACTAAATTCCAGACTTCTACAGCCCTCTGCATGAAAATATTCTTCCTCATCTCCTTCAGATTCTTCTACCAATTAATTTAAAGCTATGCCTCTGGAATTTAATCCTACTGGTAAGGCACTAGGACCTTCCTAGTTATTCCAAACCTCTCAAGTTTTATACACTCCTCTCAGAATCAGAATCAGGTTTATTATCACTGTCATGTCATGAAGTTTGTTGTTTTGTTGCAGCAGTACAGTGTAAGACAAAGAGTTACAAAAATAAATAATTAGTACCAAGCATGAAGAATGAGGTGGCATTCATTACGGACTGTTCCGAAACGTGATGGTAGAGGGGAAAAAATCGTTCCTTAAACTTGGAGTGTGCAGCTTTAGGCTTCTTTTTAATCTCCTCCCCAGTTTTCGTAAGATGAAGAGGATGTCTTAGATGATGGTGGTCCTCAATGATGGATGCCACCTTATTGAGGTACCATCTCAATAGTGGGGAGGGTTGTACCTGTGATTGATCCTTCTGCAACCTCTTGCAATCTGGTGCACTGGAGGCTCTATACCAGGTTGCAATGCAACCGTACACCTGTAGAAATTTTCAAGTGTCTTTGATGCATACCAAGTCACTTCAAGGAGTCACTGGTCTGCCTCCTTTGTGAATGCATCAAGGTGTTGGGCTCAAATGGATCTTCTGAGATTAGACATCCCAAAACATGAAGCTGCTCAATTTTGTCAGCTTCTACTGTTGTAAGGAAAACAACCTCAGCTTACCTCATCTTTCTTACAGATACATCTTTCAGTCCTAATTAACTTTTGGCAATTTTCTCTGGTTTAAATACCTTTGCCACTTTTCTGCTCAGCTGAACAAACTATCTGTATTCTCCATCAATTTAATTCTTTCTTACTCTTTGTCAACCACCTTGCATCTGTCCTAAATTGACAACCCCTTATATTTAAACAGGGGCTCATATCCACATCCCCCATTTGTGATCCTTCAGGAACTAATAAGATTCAAATAAATTCCTGCCCATTCTTTGATATTCTGCTATACACAGGGTCCAAAGCATTGTCCATTAGAATAGTCCCTGTCATCAGGCCCATAAGACAATAAGATCATATGAGCAGAATTAAGCCATTTGGCCCAATGATTCTCCTTTGCTATTCAATTTATTTTTTGTTTTAAACCCATTCTCCTGCTTTCTTGCTATGGGGGTGGCATTGATTAGCACAATGAAATACAGTGCCATCTTTACAGTGAATGGGGTTCAATTCCTACCGGTGTCTGTAAGGAGTTTGTATATTCTCCCTGTGTCTGCATGGGTTTCCTCCCACATTTCAAAGACACATATGTTAGGATTAATAGGTTTTAGGCACGCTGTTTTGTGCTGGGATCATGGCAACACTTCCAGGCAGCCCCAGCACATCCTCAGTCTGTGTTGGTCATTGTCATGAATGATGTGTCTCACTGAATGTGACAAATAAAGCTAATCTTTATCTTTATCTACTCCCCGTAACCTTTGATGCCTTTATGAATCAAGAACCTACCAACCTGCACTTTCAGTATACTCAGTGACTTGGTCTCCACAATCTATGCAATAATTAGCATAAATAATCTACACTCTAAATTCATTCTCATCTCTGATCTAAGGGGATGTTCTTTTATTCTAATGCTGTTCCCTCTGGTCCTAGACTCTTCCACAAATGAAAACATCCTCTCCACATTCACTCTATCTAGGCCTTTCAATATTTGATAGGTTTCAATAAGATCTCCTCTTCATTCTTCTAAACACCAGTGATTACAGGCCCAGATCCATCAAACACTCCTCATAAGTCATCTCTCACTTTCCTAAATTCTTATATGGCTAATCTAGATGCTCTTTATCTACAAATAATTGAAAATGGTGATCGAATTTTTTGCAATTTCTTCTCTTGCTTTATTTAACATTTTGGAATAAATTAAATCTGAGTCCGGTCAATTACCTGTATTCAAGAATGATAAATCATTCACATTTCCCATTTTATGCTTATCCCATCCAACATTTCACATTTCCCTTTATTAATTATGACAAGAACATTGCCTTCCTCTTTTGACAAGACCATCACTGTACATAATTGAGCTTTCAAGTCATAAAAACACTGGGTTGGCATAGTAGTGTATTAGTTAGCAGAACAATATTACATTACCAGTGACCAGGGTTCAATACCCACCACTGTCTGTAAGGAGTTTGTACGTTATCCCCATGACCATGTGGATTTTCTCTGGGTGTTTCAGTTCTCTCACATTTTAAAGACTTACAGACAGATTAGTAGGTTAATTGGGTCACATGGGTGTAAATGGGCAGTGCTGGCTTGTTGGGCTGGAAAGGCCTGTCACCACATTATCTCAAAAACAAATCTTATTCTCACTTCTCATTCTTTTTTTTTAATTTGAATTTTCTTTGATTTTTTTGTTGACACTTTTTAGTGCATTCTATTTGCTTTCCTAAATTTTCCCTTTGCTTTCATTTCTCCACTTTATTTTACAGATTTTGTGCTGAATTAAATTCTCAGTATCTGACATAATGTGTTTCAAAATCCTTTCCTTTGTGAACCTGTTATTCAGAAGATCTCTCAAGCTCACCTGACCAGTGGATGGTTTGTGCAAGTTCGTTGCAATCTGAAGGCTCCTTGATCATAGGATTGTCCAAACCTATGATCCTATCAATCACATTGGTCCTGTAGCAGCCGTGGCAAGGAGAGGGCTAAGACGATGTGCAGACAGCGTGTAGTCGCATGTGCTGAGCAAGAGCTTTGTGAGCATAGCTTTTCTTTGTTCAAAGTTCAATTTAAAATTTATGTTCTAAGTATGTATGTGTCACCAAATACTGTCTTGAGATTCATTTTCTTACAGGCATTCACGGCAGGACAAACAGAATCAATGTCACAATGACTGACAAATTGTCCAAATACAAGAAGAAACAATAATAATTCAACAAGTAGATAAATAACTGAGAAATGAGTTGTAGAGTCCTAGAAAGTGATTTGAAAGTTTGCGTTCAATGATGTCTCGTGACATTCTGTACGCCACAGTTCCTGAGAAGACATTGTTGTTCTTCCTCTCCACATCTTGTGATGCATCGGGTGGCAACCTTGCGATTGCTTTAGCATTTGTCTGTTTTTTACGCGGCCAAGCTGCTGGTCTGATGCTCAACCCAGGACAAATGGAAAGCGTGCAAAAGCTGGCTGAATTCAAACTCAGGACCACTCGCCTCAAAGATTGGTGCGGGTGCCACTACAACACCAATCAGCAGGGTAATATTGAATTGTGTATAATTATATACTTGGCAAGGGCCAATAAAATGAATTTTGGTTTGAGTAGGACGGCCATTGTGAGACTGGGCCAGTGTTAGCGTGTGCAGCTCAGGCTTTTACTTATAGAGGCTTCGCCGAGGAGAGGTAGAGACTGTAGGTAGATACTTTTCACTTATTTTTTTCATTCGTCTTTCTTATTGCACAGTTAGAGCAGTGGGGATGCCAGGCTGGATGGTGGAATTCTCCTCTTGCGGGATGTGGGAGACCTCCAGTGTCACTGATGAACACACTTGTGAGAAATGCATCCAGCTGAAGCTTCTTTCAGACCGTGTTAAGAATTGGATGAACTCTGGGTCATTCAGGAGGCTAAGGGGTTGATCGACAGGACATAAAGGAAGTTAGTTACATCCAAAGTGCAGGGTACAGTTAACTGGGTGACTATCAAGAGGGGTAAAAAGGGATAGGGATTGAGTGCAGGGTACCCCTGTGGTCATTCCCCTCAACAACAGATAGGAGATCTAGCCTCATATGGAGCCAGTGATCATTAATGGAGAATGTGTGGAGCAGGTTAAGACCTACAAGTATCTGGGAGTACAGTTAGACGAGAAGCTAGACTGGACTGCCAACACAGATGCCTTGTGCAGGAAGGCACAGAGTCGACTGTACTTCCTTAGAAGGTTGGCGTCATTCAATGTCTGTAGTGAGATGCTGAAGATGTTCTATAGGTCAGTTGTGGAGAGTTGTGGTTCTTTGTGGTGGCGTGTTGGGGAGGAAGCATTAGGAAGAGGGACGCCTCACGTCTTAATAAGCTGGTAAGGAAGGCGGGCTCTGTCGTGGGCAAAGTACTGGAGAGTTTAACATCGGTAGCTGAGCGTAGGGCACTGAGTAGGCTACGGTCAATTATGGAAAACTCTGAACATCCTCTACATAGCACCATCCAGAGACAGAGAAGCAGTTTCAGCGACAGGTTACTATCGATGCAATGCTCCTCAGACAGGATGAAGAGGTCAATACTCCCCAATGCCATTAGGCTTTACAATTCTACCGCCAGGACTTAAGAACTTTTTAAAAGCTATTATTAATGCTTTTTGAGATAGTGATTTAGATGCATATCATGTTTTTTACTGAGTTAAGTATTGTATGTAATTAGTTTTGCTACAACAAGTGTATGGGACATTGGAAAAAAAGTTGAATTTCCCCATGGGGATGAATAAAGTATCTATCTATCTATCTGTAATGTTGGAGGGTCGGGAATGATCTAGCAGAGGAAAGCCACAGCAGTCAGGTTTCTGGCATTGAGTCTAGTTTTGTGGCTCAAAAGGGAAGGGGGGTGAAGCTGAGTACAATAGTGATAGGGGATTCCATAGTTAGAGGAGCAGACAGGAGATTCTGTGGATGTGAACCCAGATGCCCTGTTGCTTCCCAGGTGCCGGGGTCAGGGATGCTTGAATCAGGTTCACAAGGAGGAGACTGAGCAGCCGGAAGTCATTGGAAGCATGCGTTGGCACCAATGGCACAGGTAGGAAAAGGGAGGAGGTCCTGAAGAGAGAATATAGGGAGTTCGGTAGAAAGCAGAAAGGCAGGACCTCCAGGGTACTAATTTCTGGATTTCTGCCTGTTCCATATGCCAGTGAGGGTAAGAATAGGATGATATGGCAGATGAATGCATGGCTGAGGAACTGGTCATTGGGATTTCTTCTGGGGAAGTTATGGCCTAAACAAAAAGAATGGGTCAGACTTGAATCTGAAGGGGAAACAATATCCTTGTGAGCAGGCTCGCTAGAGCTGTTGGAGAGGGTTTAAACTAATTTGGCAGGGTGATGGGAACCAGAGTGATAGAGTTAAAGATGGGGGTGTTGGTATGCAAGTCGAAACAGTGTGCAGTGAGACTATGAGGAAGGACAGATGATAGGGGAAAATTGAAATCAGAGGGTGAGTTGAAGTGCAACATGTGATCTAAATCAAGAAGGGTGATGAATACAGGACTGAAGGTGGTATATTTGAATGCATGCAGTAGATGATCTTGTAGTGCATTTAGAAATTGGCAGAGACAACACTATGGGCATCACAGAATCGTGGCTGAATGAAGATTATAGCTGTGAGCTTAACATCTAAGGATACACACATTGTATCAAAAGGACAGCCAGGTAGGCAGAGAGGTGGGTGACTCTGTTGGTAAAAAAAAAATCAAATCTTTAGAAAGAGGTAATATTGGATTAGAAGATGTAGAATCCTTGTGGGTAGAGTGAAGAAACTGAAAAGGTAAAAAGACCTTGATGGGAGCTATATACTTGCCTCTGAACAGTAGCCAGGATGTAGACTAGAAATAACAATGGGAAGCATGTGAAAAGGGCAATGTTACAAAGGTCATGGGGATTTCAATATGCATATTGATTGGGAAAATCAGGTGGTGCTGGATCCCAAGGGATAGAATTTATAGATGGCTATTTCGAGCAGCTTGTGGTTGAGCTCACTAAGGGACAGGCAATTCTAGATCAGGTGTTGTGTAGTGAACCAGATATGATTAGGGAGTTTAGGTAATGGAAACCTCAGGGGACAGTCATCATATATTACAATTCACCCTGTAGTTTGAGAGGGAGAAGATAAAGTCAGGTGTATCAGTATTACAATGAAGTAAAGAGAATTAGAGGCATGAGAGAGGAACTGGCTAAAATTGATTGGAAGGGGACACTAACAGGGATGATGGCAGAACAGCAATGGTTGGTGTTCCTGGGCACAATTTGGAAGGCACAGGAGAGAGACATCCCAAAGATGAAGAAGTATTCTAAAAGGAGGATGAGGCAACCGTGGTTGGAAAGGAAAATCAAAGGCAGCATAAAAGGAAAAGAGAGTGTGTATAATATAGCAAAAATAGTGGGAAGTTAGAAAACTGGGAAGCAGAACACAATTAAAAGCTCATAACAGGAGAAAAGATGAAACATGAAGGTAAGCAAGCCAATAACATAAAAGATGATACCGAGGGTTTTTTCAGATATATGAACAGTAAAAAGCTAGGTGAGTGTAGATATTGGATTGCTGGAAAATGGTGCTGGAGAGTTAGTAATGGGAGACAAGAAATAGTGGATTAACTTAATATGTATTTTGTGTCAGTCTTCACTGTGGAAGACACTAGCAGTACACCAGAAATTTGAGACTGTCAGGGGGCAGAAGTGAGTGTGGTTGTTATTGTAAGGAGATGGTGCTTGGGAAGCTGAAAGGTCTGAAGGTAGAATATTAAGTAAACTTTTCTGTAGTAATGGAAAGGTCTTAAGATAATTTTAGACAATCTGTTTCTCATGACACAAGATTACATCAACAAGCATACTTATAGTTGCTTCCTCAATCAAAATGGTGGCCTTAAGTAAGTGGTTTGTATCATCCTTTTTGGGTATGCACCATTTCAACCTTGTGTATGATACCTTAGTGGGACTGCTCCATATCCTTCCCCCTTGTACCTGAGAAACATGGGAAGCATAGACTTCACCAGTAGTAACTTGACTCTATACAATATCCCTACCCAGTGTCAATAATGGAACTGAACCATTTTGAACATGTGCTCTAAGGTCAGATGGTTCTCATGATATCCATGCCAGATTCCCCTGCTTTTTACACTCACGCAATTTCCTAGATTTGAAACAAACCCAAATGTTTTGGTTTCAAGCCGTCACATTGCCCTTACCATTCATGTATCTTTGTCCTTTCCTGGAGCTTGGAACAAAGCATGCTATTAGAGAAATTTCCTTCTAAAAGCTGCCTCAAATATTGTCCAACACATTAAATAATTACATCTAAATTCTCTCATTTGCTAGTTGTTTCACTGAATGGTTCCAGACTATTACTCAGTCTTAATAGTTTTGGAAATTGCTCCTCTTTGCCAATTTCTTTAGCATAATCACATATTCATCCACCATTCCCTTTCATCCCTGGATTGTAGCTCTTGAAAATCTCCAGCTCTACCAGATTGAAGTATCTCTTATGGATTTTTCTCTCTGTCCTCATGCAAGACATCTTGTTTACAGATGCCAGCAAACTCTCTAAAATCTCACTTGTTTACAAACTTCGAATCAAACAACATCACTTTCCTCTTCTGATATATGGCTACATTCCCTGGATCTTAGGGACATTGTTCATCATTAGAAGCATTTCAATTATGTCAGTGTCAGTAAAATTAGTTGAATCCGTACACCTCTCAAGCTTGCGACATATATGCCATGTCCAATGCCAATGCTACTTAATGACTTCATTTTCTCTTACTTTTATGTTGGATCATTGTCTTCTTCAAGCTGGAACATCCCATCTTTATCAATAATGTGCCAGTCTGTTTCTAGAAGTTGGAGCTTACTAAAGCAATAAAAGAAGTAGAGCAGGCAGTAATCACTCAGCGAATAGCACTGCCTAGTGCAATGAAGTATCAAAACCACATGGAACACTCACTTACATACATTCCAATCCCTCCAAGTCACTGCATTCCAGATCATAACTACTTGCTAAATATAACAAAAAAAATTCTAGTCCTTTTTAAAATATACATCTTATTTTCTTTTGGTTAAAATATATTCTACCACCATCATCATTTTAAGCAGTGAAATCCAGATTTTAAAAAGTCACTATAAAAAACAAACAAGAAGTCCTTCTGGTTCATTTGTCCATCAATTTCCATCTATCTTTCTGCTTACTTGCTTTCCTGTCAGTGGAAAGAATTTCTCCTTCCATCAATACACTTCATAAACTTGGACACTTTTATTAAACTTTTTACTTAGTTTTCAACAAATATGTGAAAATATATTGTACATACTGTAAAGAGGCATTTATTTTGTTCGATGAATTTATCTTACGTTTGTATATGTACGCACATATACATAAAAACAACGTGGGTAATTCAGTAGTAATTGCAAGCATTGCTAAAAGCTATAAGGGGCTAACTTGAGTAATCGTGGATACTAAACATAAAGCTGATTAATTGATTTATAGCTTCATTAAAATACCTAGTTTAATGGATCCCAAACCAAATTACTTCAAATACTGGTAATATTAAATAAAATAAATATCGTAGGTCTGAAAGGAGAGGATAACATTTCAAGTAGATAACATTTCATTAGAACCATTTTGCTGTCAGGACATTGGTCTGTAAATGGGTGCACACTGAGAGCTTACAAATGATCTTTTATTGCAATTGTAATGGTTGCATTCTGGAGTAAAACGAGCCAACAGCATTCTGCAACTTGGGGAAGCCCACAGATCTCTTAAAGTTAAGTGCTCCTCTTTGGGAAGAAATCACGATATGTATGCCTAAACACACAAGAGATTCTGCAGATGCTGGAAGTCCAGAGGAGCACTCACAAAATGCTGGAGAACTCATTACGTCAGGCAGCATCTATGGAGAATAATTTTGGCAGGTTATATCAAGGGCAAGCCATGCAACTGATCTATTCAATTTTTATAGATTTGTATGAGGTCATGCGAAAACTATTCTGCATCTTTTAGATAGATTTCCATTCTTAGAGTTTAATTAGGTGATCACTGGTCTATGAACGGTCTTGTTTAAATCCATAGAAAATATTTATGGATTACAGTTCTATCAATGTAATTGCATCACAGAATTACAACGAGATAAGCAGAGGAATATTTCTTATTCAAATAAAAGATGCAGCTTGGGAAATGATGAACAAAAGATAGTAGAGAAAGAAAATAAAGAATCAAATTTTAGTTTAAATGTTAAGAGACAGAAGGATGATTAGTTGGAACAAATAAACAAAGGATCCTGACTGAGGTTAAAATGGAGTAATGGCATATCAGCTTAGATAAAAAGGATTAAGATATTCAAGAAAATCAAATATATATAAAATATTAACTGAGTGCTTCAGGAATTCTGCAAGGAGTGAGTAAAACAACTTTCATGCATAAAAATACAATATTATTTTTAGAAAATTGCAGCTCTTCACAAAGGGAACGATGTATATAAATTAAATTTCTTAAGTGCTAACCTTGAAGGAATATCAATAACAGTTGTCCAGAGGATTTTGGTTTTATTTCTTTTGTGCTTTATGTGCAAGCTAGTTTGAGTTTTTTTTGCTGCAGATTCTAATTAAAATGATTAAAATAAATAGCATCTGAGATAAATATTTGCATTCTCAGATGAGGAAATATGTTTGCAATATAAATGTGCTCTGTGGATTTATATTATTCACATATTAATGTTATTAATTAATAGTTTCTTTGTTCTTTTGTTTTCCTTGCCTCATCATAAGGGATTACATTTTGTTTTCAACCAATCTCAAGAATAACGCAAGGACAATATTTCATAGTTCCTTTGCTCTCTTCCCTGTTCTAGTAAGTCATACAGTTTAGGGGCTAAATATGAATGGGAAATAAACAGTGGCCTTGCCAGTGATGGCAGTATAGTCCAAATGAATAACTTGCATGCAGTTCTCTAAGAAGGGGTGTATCAGGTTCTCCTGAAAGGCAGCTGAAGAAATTATTAGTTCTTGTAAGAATGATTTTACATGCTTACAAAGTTGAGACCTGAAATAGCTCAGCCTTGATTGCACTGAACGGTGGGGTAGACTTGCAGGGCCAATTGGCCTACTCCTCCTCTCCTCTGTCCTTATCTTCTTGCATCTTGAGGTCAAGCTCATACTGATCCATGCAATTTTATCTAAGTTCCTTCACAGAAAAATATGAGCAATATTAGTCACTCGATAATCTTTACATTATTAAACAGATGATTACTTGCTCCTTCATTATTTTCCTCTTGGAAGATGGATGATAGAAAATTCAGACAACAACATCCCCCAAAGCAGGGATATGATTGAAGCCCCTCTGGTTTCTTGCAGGCTCTTTTCACATAATCCCGCTGCCTTCAGAAACCACAAAAACTTCAATGCCATGAATAATCAATAATTCCATTAGTAATACTATGCAACCCTCCTGCCTACTTATTCCTTATTGCTACATTATTTCTTTTATTTTGGTTCATCCATTCTGTCTTTCTCCTTTTTTTTGCCTCTCCGCACCAAATTAACATTTGTGTGGGAGAAGCTGGAGCTAAATACTCTTCCATAATGTTGATTTATGAGTCCATGAATTTCAAAAGCAGTTGCTGCAGAATTTAAGCCCTCATCAAAAATACTATTACATTCAAAGTAAGGAGGAGCACTTAATAAATTCCTGCTCACCTGCATGAATAGTTATGTCCATGATAACTTCCAGTCCATCCAGGTTAAAATTAACTGGGTTCTGTCAAAAAATGGAAGTTGATACATATCTCAGAATCCAGGAAGCTTAATGGTCTGAGGGTGGATAAATCTCCTGGACTGATGGAATGCACCCTTGGGTTCTTGTGGTGAACTACATATACCTGTCTGGCCACGCCCCCCCGCTGACTGCTCCTGTGGCTCCTCCCACAGACCCCTGTATAAAGGCGATTGGAGGCACAGACCCTTCCTCAGTCTCCAGGATGTTGTGTGGTGGTCACTTGCTGCTTGTGCTTTCTTCCAGCCAATAAAAGCCTACCTTAACCCACGTCTCAGAGTTATTGATGGTGCATCAGTTCAGAAGGAAGTAGCTGGAGAGAATGTGGAGGCATTAACAATGATTTTTCAAGAATCAATAGATTGTGGCATTGTACCGGATGACTGGAAAATTGCAAATGTTACTTCGCTATTTAAGAAGGGTGGGAGGCAGCAGAAAGGAAACTATAGACCTGTTAGCCTGACATCAGTGGTTGGGAAGTTGTTGGAATCAATTGTTAGGGATAAGGTTACGGTGTTACCTGGAGGCACATGACAAGACAGGCCAAAGACGGCATGGTTTCCTGAAAGGAAAATCCTGCCTGACTAACCTATTGCAATTTTTTGAGGAAATTACAAGCAGGGTAGACAAAGGAGATGCAATAGATGTGGTGTACTTGGATTTTCAGAAGGCCTTTGACAAGGTGCTGCACATGAGGCTGCTTAGCAAGGTAAGAGCCCATGGAATTACAGGGAAGCTACTAGCATGGGTAGAGCACAGGCTGATCGGCAGAAAACAGAGAGTGGGAATAAAGGAATCTTATTCTGGCTGACTGCCAGTTACCAGTGGATTACTACAGGGGTTGGTGTTGGGACCGCTGCTTGTCCTAATGGACTATGAGATTAATGGAATTGTGGTTAAATTTGCTGATGATACAAAATTAGGTGGAGGAGCGGGTAGTGTTGAAGAAACAGAGAGCCTACAGAGAGACTTGGATAGTTTAGGGGAATGGGCAAAGGAGTGGCAAATGAAATACTATGTTAGAAAGTGTATGGTCATGCACTTTGGTGGAAGAAATAAATGGCAGACTATTATTTTGATGGGGAGAGAATTCAAAATTCAGAGATGCAAAGGGACTTTGGAGTCCTTGTGCAGGATAGCCTAAAGGTTAACCTCCAGGTTAAATTAGTGGTGAAGAAGGCAAATGCAATGTTGGCATTCATTTCTAGAGGAACAGAATATAAGAGCAGGGTTGTGATGTTGAGGCTCTATAAGGCACTCATGAGATCACACTTGGAGTATTGTGTGCAGTTTTGGGCTCCTTATTTTAGAAAGGGTGTACTGACATTGGAGAGTCAGAGAAGGTTCATGAGAATGATTCCAGGAATGAAAAGGCTACTATATGAGGAACATCAGCAGCTCTTAGTCTGAATTCCCTGGAGTTCAGGAGAATGAGGAGGAATCTCATAGAAACATTCTGAATGTTAAAAGGCCGGAACAGATTAGATATGGCAAAGTTTTTTCCCATGGTAGCGGAGTCTAGGACAAGAGGGCATGACTTCAGGATTGAAGGATGACCATTTAGAACAGAGATGCAGAGAAATTACTTTAGTCAGAGGGTGGTAAATCTGTGAAATTTGTTGCCACAAGTGGCTGTGGAGGCTAAGTCATTGGGTGTATTGAAGGCAGAGATAGACAGGTTCTTGATTAGCGAGGGCATCAAGCGGTATGGGGAGAAGGCAGGGGAGTGGGGATGATGGGAAGAATTGGATCAGCCCATGGTTGAATGGTGGAGCTGACTTGATGGGCTGTATGACCTACTTCTGCCTCTATCTTATGGTCTTATGTTACAAAATTTGTTATTTTGCAGCAGCAGTACACTGCAAAGACTCAAATTTACTGTAAATTACAAAATGTATAAAATATTTTTCAAAAATGAAAGAAAACATTCATGGTTTCATGAACCTTCTACAAATCTGATTGGGGAGAGTGAAAAGCAGTTCCTAAATCATTGAGTGGAGGTCTTCAGGCTCCTGTGCCTCTTCCCCAATGCCAGTGGTGAGAGTTCCGAATGATGGATACCACCTACTTGAGGCACCACCCCTTGAAGACATCCTTAAAAGTGTGGAGGGTTATGCCGATGATGGAGCTGGCTGAGTCTACAATCCTGCCTCTTGCATTCTTGTGCATTGGAGGCTCGATACCAACTGTGGAGTGACCAGCCAGAATGCTCTCCTTGGAACAGCTATAGATATCTGTGAGTCTTTGGCGAAATATCAAATCTCCTCAAGCTCCTAATGAAGTTAGAGCTGTTGGCATACCTTCTTCATGATTGCAACAATGTGTTGACCCAGGACAGATCCTTGGAGATGATGACACCCAGGAATGTTAAGCTGCTCATCCTTTCCTCCGCTGACCCCTTAATTAGGACAGGTGTGTGTTTTCTTGATACCCCCTTCTAAAGTCCACAATCATTTTCTTCCTTTTGCTTATGTGGTGTGCAAGGTTGTTGTATGTTTGTACTCCTGTACGTGTCCTTGTCACCTCACCACCTCCGACGTCACCAATGATGTGACAGTGATGTCATCTGTGAATTTATAGGTCATGTTTGAGCTGTGCTTAGCCACACAGTCATGTGTGCATGGAGAGTAGAGCAGTAGGCTAAGTATGCATTTTTGAGGTGTTGATTGTCAGCAAGGATGAGATTTTTTATCAACCCCTACTGCCTGTAGTTTCCTGATGAGGAGACTCACGATCCATCTGCAGAGAGAGGTACAGTAGCCCAGGTTTTCATGCTTGGTGACTAACTTGAGGAGATGATATTGAGCACGAAGCTGTAATCAATAAACAGCAGTTAGATGTATATTTTGCTGTTGTCAAGGTGCTCCAAATCAGAAAAAAGGCCAGTGAGACTGCAGTGTAGTTAACTGATAAGCCAACAATTGCTCCAGAGGCTCTGTTGGTACTCAAATATTTAAAAAATTATTTATTTTTTATGGAGAGAGAACAGCAATATAGCTCATGAACGCTGGGGTCAATGTGAGGTCCTTGATTAACTCAATGCAAATTATGAGCAATGAAGAAGAGCCGTAACCAGTCAATATCATCATTATTGAAACTATAATTCTTTGATGTATTTCACAGTACAACACCACATATTTATCATGTTTTTTATTTGCTTATTGATATTGTTAGAGATAGAAAAATTTTCACATTATTAAACAGGCAATGACTCACTTCTTCATTACTTTCCTCATGGAAGATGTATGATAGTGAATACAGATAACATTGACTTCATCAATATCATTGCCTTCAGCAGATAGTTAAACTTGATGTCAAGCACCTTATATCTTACTCATACCGTATATTGCAATAAGGTCTTCTACATTAATAAGAGGCATTTTCATCCAAAACCAGGCATAACCGCAAAGTGTCACCTGAGAATATTCATTCAAAAATCAAAAGAAAAATGTGGACATCTAGAGTGAAAATAGAAAAATGTTGAAAATATTCAGCAAGTCAGGTAGCAGTTGTGGAAAACAAAGGAACAGAGCTAACATTACAGTTCTGGTGACATGCCATTGATCTGCAAGAGTAGCTCTGTTTCACTCTCCATAGATGCTGCCTGACTTGCTGAGTATTTCTAAAATTTACTATCTCATAACATTTCCAATCCTAAGGTGGCATTTGAACACTTAAATCAGATTCAGAAATGCTGCCGTTGAACCAGACTTCACCCATCAGCACATCAGCAAAACAATGCTTCATGGCTTGCCTTATCTCTTACCCTATTAGTAATTTTATAATGTTCTTTACCTTTGACTTAATCTACTCAAGAAAGAATATCAAGGGACATTTTGTACTCAGCATTATGTGAGAAAAAATTATAATTTTGATTTTTCTGTTCTAGGTTGCATAATTTTGCATAAAATTATATATTCTTGTTTTCAATAGGCCAAGTAATGCTGGTTTATAGAATTCAGCCTTTCAAACTGCAGAAATCTGAGATTAATAAACATTTGCAGTCCAATGATGAAACTCAAATCTTGCCACAAAGGTTTTCACTTGATTCTTCTCCATAAATCATAAATACATTTTGGAACCTTTGCATGGTAAATCTAACACCTTCTGTGGGAGTTAAGACCCTAAAATTTTTTATTGATTTTAAGAGCACAAATTTGAGGGGCAAAGCAAAAGTTAAATAGTTTTGAAGTGCTTTGTTATTTTAAAAAAATATAATCTTTTATTGTTTAAATTATTTGCTTCAATATTAACAGATTTTAAATGTCTCTGAATGTAAGGTTGATGTATGGTTGTTAAAATCAACAAGAGCTTAATAGAAAATACAGTGTCACCTCCATTCCTGCTCTCTATCAAAGTCTGTCAGAACATTTCTGGCATAAAACCTTCACATTTCATCAGCTGTGGCCAGGTCATCACCCACTCAATTGTACCCAGGTGGGATAAAACCTTCATGCTCAGGTAACTATGCAGGCATGTGAAACAGCCTTGAACAACATGCCACATTGATATTGATAGATTGCTCTGAAAATTATTTGAAATTCTTGACAGCTGTTTTGATCTGACAAGACTAACACTAATTAAAAGAATATTCATGCAATACACAATTCTTTTCTGGCTAAAAACTGTCAGTGACTTACCTGTTGATTCCACCCTATTCAGGTTATTTATTTAGACATCTAATGCCTTACTTGTTTCAGATGAGTGAACGTTTGCATCGTATCAATTAAATGCTATAATGTTGCATTTTTTCTGAAAATGTTAACGTTTCCAAAGCTGATTAAGTGATTATGCTCCTAAAGGACTGATTATGTTTCTACAACTACTTATAGTTTGGATTTTGCAGAAAAAATGTATAACTGGCAAAATTGAGTACTTGGTCAATTCCAATTATCATTATTCCTTTTAATACAAACATCCAAAAATATTCCTGCCACAAAGATTAATATTGTTTGTGGTTATTTCTAATGGGAAACATGTGGAAAGATTTCAGTGAGGATGGCCTTGGGTTCTTTAGTCACGAAATGTCATTTTCTCATATTTTAAAATTAGAAAAACAAACTATGAAACATTAAAGCATATGTAGAAACATAAAAGACTTAATTTGTATGAAGTAGCCATTGAGCTTATGCTTTCTTTAATCAATTACAATGATCTTTAATAAATAGTCCAGTATTCCCTTTTCCAGACCAATATTCATTTGAAAACAAAAACTATAAAAATTAAATTTTACTTTTAGAAGATGCAGGGAAACAGTCAGCTCATAATGAGACAGATTGATGTTACAATGTCTGATACTTAGTGAAAATGCATTGGCTTTTGGCAACACACCCCGTATCGTTTGGCAGGAAGCATGAGTTATTTTTAGTATCCAAATAAACTTTATGGAATTAGCATTTCGTATTTGGGACTGAAACAAAACACTCAATTAATCTTGATAGGATATTTCAAAGTGCTGTTAAGAAACAATTACATTGTTGTGGGTCCAGAATCACATAAAGGCCAGACTAAGAACGTTCTCCTTCTTTAAAAGATGAATGAACCAAAAGGATTCTTGGGACAAATTAGTAGCTTCATAGGCACCAACAATAATTTACATTTCAGATTAATGTAAACAATAGTCTGATTTACATAATGCAATTCCAAACCCACACATGGGGTGACGTTAGTTCAGTAGAAGAACAGAGAAAGTATTAAGATGAATTAATTCAATAGCACCAAATCAGAACTATAATACTTAACACTTAAAGAGGAATACAGCATAGGAAATCAATTAATTAGAAACTATTAACTCATTACCAAATGTCATCATGCACTAGGGAAATTCTAGGCAGTTTCTAGAGTAGGTTACATAGTCGGCACAACATTGTGGGCTGAAGGGCCTGTGATGTGCTGTAGATTTCTATGTTCTATGCCAGGGGTTCCCAACCTGCGGTGCCCACACCCCCGGGGGGTGCGAGATGGAATTTCAGGGGGTGCAACAAAGAGTGGCTTGTGTCCTTGAGTGATGAGTCACGAGTCATCACTCAGCCAGCTGCCAGTGTGCCTTGAGAAGTGGTAGTAACGTTTGTCCCAAGCACACTCCAGTCTCCCGCTGCCCGAGTCGAGAGAGACGTAAACTCACTCCAGTCTCCCGCTGCCCGAGTCGAGAGAGACGTAAACTCACTCCAGTCTCCCGCTGCCCGAGTCAGTGTTGAGGATTCTCATCAGTGTTACCTGGGAAGTTACACTTCAGAGTTGATGAGTCTCATCAGTGTTAGCTAGAAAGTTACATCTCAGAGTTAAAAATCATCTCATAATGTCAAAATCTTTATACATCCTGAATCAGCCATTGAGTAACGACTTTGCATTAAAACCAAACCCGCAGACAGTAGGTAAATGATTCAATTATAAAATTTTAAAAAGCCGCATTTTGATAAAAAGCAGCTGAAGTCATTCATTCGTATTTGTCTCAATGCATTAAAGAAGTTTTGAATTTCAAAGGTTTTTTTCCTCTTAAAAGGTTTTTTTGTTGAATTGTTGATAATTTTGGATTGTGTTAGTTGAGGAGGTATCATGGTTAGCACTGAGGACTTTGAATCGTGTGATGGGAGTTCATATCTCCGGTAATCATCGGAAATAGGTGTGTAAATTCAGTAGAGAGTAGCCTTATACGTTGCGTCGCGTCCCTGTAGCATTTCCACCTGACAATTTATCTTGGCATAACCGCAGATAATATCATAATATAATATTCGAAAGCGTATTTCTCGCGATACTTTGCTATAGGCGTGTCTGGTTAAGTAAAGCGGTCATCCCTGACTTAGATAGTTTTTCTCATATTAATTCATATTTTTCTCTTTACCCTTAACCCTTCATCGTGTCAAAAAGAAGGAAATGGAATGATGACTATGTGTGCTTTGGTTTCACTTGCACAACAGGAAATGATGGCTTGCAAAACCCCCAGTGCATTCTTTGTAGCGTTCTTTTCCAACTCAAATCTGAAGCCATCCAAGCTTCAAGAGCACTTCAAGAACAAGCATGGCAGAGCTGATGTTGAAGGACATGATGTTGGGTCATTGAAAATCAAAAGAGCTCGTTTTGATTCACGAGGAACTCTTCCAAAATTAGGTTTCGTTTCTATTGAAAAACCACTAGTTCTTGCTTCATACCAAGTGGCATATAAAGTGGCCAAATCCAAGAAGCCCCATACAATTGTGGAAGATCTCATCAAGCCATGTGCACTGGAAATGGCGACAATTATCCTGGGCAAAGAAGCAGGAAAAATATTTGAACAGGTGCCCCTATCAAATAATGTCATTCACCACCGAATCAGTGATTTGAGTGAAGATATTTTGGACCAAGTCATCTCAGATGTCAGAGCTAGTCCTCTTAAAATCTCTATTCAGTTGGATGAGTCAACTAATGTCTCCAGTTGTAGTCAACTCATCACATTAGTGAGGTATGTCAATGATGGTGCTGTAAAGGAAGATTTCCTGTTTTGTAAAGATCTGAAAACAAACAACTGCAAAGGATGTGATGCAGCTGGTGCAAGACTTTGTCAAACATGATTTAGATATCAAAGTCATTGGTTCTGTGTGCACTCATGGGGCACCTGCAATGCTTGGAAATAAATCTGGCTTTTCTGCATTGATGAAAAAGGAGATTCCAGACTTGCAGGTTACCCATTGTTTTCTTCATCGGCATGCTTTGGCATCAAAAACATTGCCTCCAAATTTGAAGAAAGTCCTTGATACTTGTGTGAAGATCATCAACTGGATCAGGGGTGTGCTTTGAACCATCGCATCTTCAAATCATTTTGTGAGGATCTGGGAAGTGAGCATTCAGTTTTGCTTTTCCACACAGAAGTCCGTTGGTTGTCATGAGGACACGCTTTAACCTGCTTCTTTAAACTGCGGGAAGAAATCAAAGATTTTTGGAGGAGCATGAATGTGATCTGGTTGGGGCATTGGAATCACAGGAATTCGCCCAAATGCTGGCTTACTTAGCTGACATTTTCACTTGTATGAATGACCTGAGAGTTTCTCTTCAAGGAAAAGGGATAAGCATATTGAAGGCTTGTGAAATGTTGAATGCCTTCAAAGAAAAGTTACGTCTTTGGCATCGAAGGATGGAAAGAGGCAGTCTCTCAAATTTTCCTTCACTAGAAGAGATGGTTGATGATGCTGGATCCATAACTCCTACTGTGCGTGAAGAAATTGTGGCTCATTTGGAAACGCTGTCAGAATCCTTTGATGGATATTTTGCTGCCGGACACCTGAAGATTTCAGAAGAATAGATCATGAATCCATATTCCTACAATTTGGAGAAAACATCAGATGATGAAGAGCTGAAGGAAGATCTTATTGATTTGCGGACAAATCGAGCTCTTGAAATGCAATTTGAAAGCAAGACTTTGGAGGAGTTTTGGCGTGCAGCCAAAAATATGTTCCTAAGACTTGGTGGAAAAGCACTCCATGTCCTCATTCCATTTGGATTCAGTTCTCTTTTGTCAATCAAGACAAAATCTAGGAATTGCCTGAATCCACAAGCAGACCTGCGGATCGCAGTCAGCAAGAAAGTTCCACGTTTTGACAAAATCATGAATGGGAAGCAGGAGCAAAGAAGTCATTGAATTGTATGTTCACAATTGGGATTGATTTTACTGTTTACAATTTTTTCTGAATAAATTAGAATCTAATTGCTCAATTTATATTTGAATTTTATGCACTGAGTTAAAAGCTTATTTTTTTAAGTTCAATTTGTTCACCCGCAGTATTGTATGTTGTTCAAAAATTAGAAATTAGACTTCTTCATCTTCAAATGTAATATTACTTTTGTAGGGGGTGCGAGCATTAATCAAACATTTCTTTGGGGCATAAAAAAGGTTGGGAACCACTGTTCTATGTGATATTAGCCTAGATATTCCTTAACGTCTGTTCTTTTATGTCAACATCTCAGAAGAATTACCCTGGGCCCAACATTGATACAATCATGAAGAAGGCATGCCTTCAGGATTCTGTACCTCCTTCCTGATGGTAACAATGAGAAGAGGGCATGTCCTGGGTGGTGGAAGTCTTTAAAGATGGCACCACCTTTTTGAGTCACCGTTCCTTAAAGATATCCTGGATACTATAAAAGCTAATACCCATGACGAAGCTGAATAATTTTACAATTCTCTGCAACACCCAGTAGCACAATAGAGTGTGATTAAAAATAAGGAATTGTTATGTTCATAAACATTTGTAGTGTTACTACAGAGAAGTGCCATTTTGCAATTGGAATTTGCAGCTGACTGAGTACCTCCTGGTTTATCCACGGCACTCAACGTCAGTAAGACAAAAAGAGCTGATTGTGGACTTCAGGTAGGGTAAGATGAGGGAGCACATACTAATCTTCATAGCGGGATGAGAAGTGGAGAGATTGAGCAGCTTCAAGTTTAAAATTTAAAATTTTAAATGTCATTAGAGATGGGGATGGTGCTGGAGGATTGGCATATTGCTGATGTGGTTCCGTTGTTTAAAAAGGGTTCTAAGAGTAAACCTAGCAATTATCGGCCTGTAAGTTTGACATCAGTGGCGGGTAAATTAATGGAAAGTATTCTTAGAGATGGTATATGTAATTATCTGGATAGACAGGGTCTGATTAGGAACAGTCAACATGGATTTGTGCGTGGAAGGTCATGTTTGACAAATCTTATTGAATTTTTTGAAGAGGTTACTAGGAAAGTTGATGAGGGTAAAGCAGTGGATGTTGTCTATATGGACTTCAGTAAGGCCTTTGACAAGGTTCCACACGGAAGGTTAGTTAAGAAGTTTCAGTCGTTAAGTATTACTATTGAAGTAGTAAAATGGATTCAACAGTGGCTAGATGGGAGATGCCAGAGAGTAGTGGTGGATAACTGTTTGTCAGGTTGGAGGCCGGTGACTAGTGGTGTGCCTCAGGGATCTGTACTGGGTCCAATGTTATTTGTCATATACATTAATGATCTGGATGATGGGGTGGTAAATTGGATTAGTAAGTATGCAGATGATACTAAGATAGGTGGCGTTGTGGATAATGAAGTAGGTTTTCAAAGCTTACGGAAAGATTTAGGCCAGTTAGAAGAGTGGGCTGAAAGATGACAGATGGAGTTTAATGTTAATAAGTGTGAGGTGCTACATTTTGGTAGGACTAATCAAAATAGGACATACATGGTAAATGGTAGGGCATTGAGGAATGCAGTAGAACAGAGTGATATAGGAATAATGGTGCATAGTTCCCTGAAGGTGGAATCTCATGTGGATAGGGTGGTGAAGAAAGCTTTTGGTATGCTGGCCTTTATAAATCAGAGCATTGAGTATAGGAGTTGGGATGTAATGTTAAAATTGTACAAGGCATTGGTGAGGCTGAATTTGGAGTATTGTGCACAGTTTTGGTCACCGAATTATAGGAAAGATGTCAACAAAATAGAGAGAGTACAGAGGAGATTTACTAGAATGTTACCTGGGTTTCAGCACCTAAGTTACAGAGAAAGGTTGAACAAGTTAGGTCTTTATTCTTTGGAGCATAGAAGGTTGAGGGGGGACTTGATAGAGGTATTTAAAATTATGAGGGGGATAGATAGAGTTGACGTGGATAGGCTTTTTCCATTGAGAGTAGGGGAGGTTCAAACAAGAGGACATGAGTTGAGAGTTAAGGGGCAAAAGTTTAGGGGTAACATGATGGGAAACTTCTTTACTTAGTGAGTGGTAGCTGTGTGGAACAAGTTTCCAGTAGAAGTGTTGGAGGCAGGTTCAATTTTGTCATTTTAAAATGACAGGAAAGGAATGGAGGGTTATGGGCTGAGTGCAGGTAGGTGGGACTAGGTGAGAATAAGCGTTCGGCATGAACTAGAAGGGCCAAGATGGCCTGTTTCCGTGCTGTAATTGTTATATGGTTATAAGTTCCTGGGTGTCAAGATCTCTGAAGATCTAACCTGGTCCCAACATATTCATGTAGTTATAAAGAAGGCAAGACAGCAGCTATACTTTATTAGGAGTCTGAAGAGATTTGGCATGTCAACAGATACACTCAAAAACTTCTATAGTTGTACTGTGGAGAGCATTCTGACAGGCTGCATCACTGTCTGGTATGGAGGGGCTGCTGCACAGGACCGAAAGAAGCTGCAGAAGGTTGTAACTCTAGTCATATACCCAGGACATCTCAAGGGAGTGGTGTCTCAGAAAGGCAGCGTCCATTATTAAGGACCTCCGGCACCCAGGACATGCCCTTTTCTGACTGTTACCATCAGGAAGGAGATACAGAAGCCTGAAGGCACAGACTCAGCAATTCAGGAACAGCTTTTTCCCCTCTGCCATCCGATTCCTAAATGGGCATTGAAGCTTTGGACACTACCTCACTTCTTTTAATATACAGTATTTCTATTTTTGCACACTTTATTAAAAGCTATTCCATATACGTAATTGATTTTCTTATTTATTATCTTTTATTTTATTTTATTTTATTTACATAGAAAAAAAACATAGAAAACATACAGCACAATACAGGCCCTTTGGCCCACAAAGCTTTGCTGAATATGTCCCTACACTGAAACTACCTAGGCTTACTCATAGCTCTCTATTTTTCTAAGCTCCATTTACCTATCCAGGAGTCTCTTAAAAGACCCTATCATTTCCGCCTCCACCACCGCCGCCGGCAGCCCATTCCACGCACTCACCACTCTGTGCATAAAAAAAAACTTAACACTGACATCTCCTCTGTACCTACTTCCAAAGCACCTTAAAGCTATGCCCTCTTGTGCTAGCCATTTCATCCCTGGGAAAAAGCCTCTGACTATCCACACAATCAATGCCTCTCATTATCTTCTACACCTCTATCAAGTCACCTCTCACCTCTCAACCTCTGTCACTCCAAGGAGAAAAGGCTGAGTTCACTCAACTTATTCTCATAAGGCATGCCCCCCCCCCCCCCCCACCAATCCAGGCAACATCCTTGTAAATCTCCTCCGCACCCTTTCTATGGTTTCCAGGTCTTTCCTGTAGTGAGGTGACCAGAATTGAGCACAGGACTCCATGTGAAGACTGACCAGGGTCCCATATAGTTGCAACATTACCTCTCAGCTCTTAAACTCAGTCCCATGGTTGATGAAGGCCACTGCACTGTATGCCTTCTTAACCACAGGGTCAACCTGTGTAGCAACTTTGAGTGTCCTATGGACCAGGACCCCAAGATCCCTCTGATCCTCCACACTGCCAAAATTCTTACCATTAATGCTATATTCTGCCATCACATTTGACTTACCAAAATGAACCTACTTACACTTATTTGGGTTGAACTTCGTCTGCCACTTCTCAGCCCAGTTTTACATCCTATCAATGTCCTGCTGTAAACTCTGACAGCCCTCCACACTATCCACAACACCCCCAACCTTTGTGTCATCAGCAAATTTACTAACCCATCCCTCCACTTCCTCATCCAGGTCATTTATAAAAGTCATGAAGAGAAGGGGTCCCAGAACAGATCCCTGAGGCACAAAACTGGCCACTGACCTCCATGCAGAATATGACTGGTCTACAACCATACTTTGCCTTCTGTGGGCAAGCCAGTTCTGGATCCAGAAGCAATGTCCCCTTGAATCCCATATCTCCTTACTTTCTCAATAAGCCTTGCATGGGGTACCTTATCAAATGCCTTGCTGAGATCCATATACACCACATCTACGGCTCTACCTTCATCAATGTGTTTAGTCACATCCTCAAAAAATTCTAACAGGCTTGTAAGGCACGACCTGCCTTTCACAAAGCTATGCTGACTATTCCTAACCATACTATGCCTCTCCAAATGTTCATAAATCCTGCCTCTCGGGATCTTTTCCATCAACTTACCAATCACTGAAGACTCACTGGTCTACAATTTCCTGGACTATCTCTACTCTCCTTCTTGAATAAGGGGTCAACATCCGCAGCCCTCCAATCCTCCAAAACATCTCCCGTTCCCATTGTTGATGCAGAGATCATCGCCAGAGGGTCAACAATCTCCTCCCTCGCTACTCACAGTAGCCTGGGCTACATCCTGGTGACTTATCCAACTTGATGCTTTCCAAAGACTCCAGCACATCCTCTTCTTTAATATCTACATGCTCAAGCTTTTCAGTCCGCTGCGAGTCATCCCTACAATCGGCAAGATCCTTTTCCGTAGTGAATACTGAAGGAAAGTATTCATTAAGTACCTCTGCTATCTCCTTCGGTTCCATACACACTTTTCCACTGACACACTTGATAGGTCCTATTCTCTCACCTCTTATCCTCCTGCTCTTCACATACTTGTAGAATGCCTTGGAGTTTTCCTTAATCCTGTCCACCAAGGCCTTCTAATGGCCCCTTCTGGCTCTCCTAATTTCATTCTTATCCCTATCTGCCCCTTGATGACCCTGTTACTATTGGGTGGTCTATAAAAAACACCCAGTAGAGTTATTGACCCCTTCTACCAACAGAGATTCTGTAGACAACCCCTCCATCAATTCCTCCTTTTCTGCAGCCGTGACACTATCCCTGATCAACAGTGCCACACCCCCACCTCTTTTGCCTCTCTCCCTGTCCTTTATTATTATTATTTTTTCTCTCTCGGCTAGATTATGTATTACATTGAACTGCTGCTCCAAAGTTAACAAATTTCACGTCACACACCGGTGATAATAAACCTGATTCTGAACGACAGCAGCTGCAGCACATACTGCTTGTTTCTAGGTGCTGAATGTAATTGGATCTTCTCAGTTTCAATAATGTTTGGGGGCAGCTAATGTGATAAAGTCAAGTAATTCAGCTTTTGTCCAAATCTTTCTGCAGCGGCCTTCTTTCATCTTATGATTACACTGGCCTGTCGATGGTCAAGTACACCTCTATGCTAATCCCATTTACCATGACTTGTTCTACAGCCTTCTGTGTCAATGGCCTAAGGGTTTATTTGGTTATTTCTTAGATAAAATGAGCGTGCAGGTCCTCCCCAGGTTTCTGCTCCTGGTAACTTGGTCAGTTCAGGTGTAGGAATTGCAGCTGCAAAGTGAGTTCCCTAGTGGCAGAAGGTGTATGCAACCCTGAATCTGCTGGCAGATGCATCCCACCAATCTTCTAAGCACTCATTTGTCTGTAGAAGCTGAACATAAATTGGGTTTGTCTTCATCACTCAGTCAGGCGGTGTGTTCTAGATTCCAGCCAGTGTCCTGGTGAAAAATTATTCTTCAGATGCTCTTTAAAACTCACACGCCTTACCTTAAAACTCCATTTCTGGTTTTGGCATGTCAGGAGTAACAATCAGACAGTGGTAAGAACACCACTGAAGCATTATTGGAGAAAATGGAAAACTATACTGTGATAGAAAAAAACAGAAAAATTACCCTATTATAGCATCTACAGAAACAATTAATTAACTTACTGCACCAAACAGAGAAATTACTGGAACGTGTCTGATCATAATGCAATTTCTGTTTTGTAATTATATTTAACCTACCCATTAACCCACTCCACCACCACTACTTACATGTCACCTAGCGTGACTTTACTGGTCATACATAAATTAGTCTGTATACTTGTAGATTAGGTTTTATAGGATTTCTTTAATATTCGTATTTATTGCGTTTTTATATTTTATTGTGTTTTATTAATGCTTATTGTGTGTTTTTATGCTGCATCAAATCTAGAGTAACAATCATTTCATTTTCCTTTGCACTCGAGCTGAAAGATGACAATAAACAATACGCAGTCTTGAATCTTGAATCTTGACACTTAAAGCCTGATTTGGAATTTGCCTTCTTTGGTGATGGATAAGTAACTGGGTTCATAACTAAGTTTGCACCAAAACCCCATCTCTTTAGATACTATCCATATTGTGGGACGGATGCCATTCACATTGCGCGACAGAAGCAAGATTTAAATAAACTCAACAAATTAAACACGGCTGCATTAGAGTGTATATTTTTCCCATTATTCAGATCCAAGGATTGAGAAATAATATCGTCGATTGGAAGATAGAGAAACCACAGCCTGTGGGCCTAACTCATGAGAATTCTACAGTTAATCAGATTTCCTGCAACATTGCTCCATGGTTCCATTACACAGCAGTTAACAAAGTTCAAGGTGACCTCAAATTTATCTGTGATTCAGACGTTAGCAGAATGAAAAGTGTTTCTAGCAAGTAGTAGCTAGAAAGAAAAACAAATTAAGGGAACAGAATCCCCGTAAGGAATGATACCAAATGCACAACACATGTAGTGAACAGTCCTTTGTCTGCTATTTTATTGCAGGTGTTCATCCTTATAAAATAAACAATCCTTACAATCCAGAGCAGATGCATGCACAAGATCTTCATAGGAAAATACCATTTTAATGACAAAATGCAAAGTTGGAAAAATTGGAATACAGAGATGTCAAGTACAGCAATACATAAAATTAGCATGCTATGGCCCAAAATCAAAGTTCAAAGTTCAATAGTTCAAAATAAATTTATTATCAAAGTACATATATGTCAACCAAATACGACACTAAGATTCATTTTCTTGTAGGTATTCATTGTAGAATAAAGAAATGCAATAGAATCAATAAAAAACTATGCACAAGCCAAGATTGACAAACAACCAATGTATAAAAGAAGATAAATTGTGCAAATGCAATCAACCAAGCAATTAATCAATAAACAATACTAAGAACAGTCAAGGCACTGAATATTTAATATAGTCCTGATACTGAAATAGCTCGCAGGTAGGTTTGGAAAAGTTAGATGGTGACAATCAGAATCAGAATCAGAATCAGGTTTATTATCACTGGCATGTGATGTGAAATTTGTTAACTTAGCAGCAGCAGTTCAATGCAATACATAACAGAAGAAGAAAATAATAAATAAAATAAAACATAATAAATAAACAAGTAAATCAATTATGTATATTGAATAGATTTTTTAAAAATGTGCAAAAACAGAAATACTGAATATTAAAAAAGTGAGGTAGTGTCCAAAGCTTCAATGTTCATTTAGGAATTGGATGGCAGAGGAAAAGAAGCTGTTCCTGAATCGCTGAGTGTGTGCTTTCAGGCTTCTGTATCTCCTACCACTGTGAGAAAAGGTAACAGTGAGAAAAGGGCTTGCCCTGGGTGCTGGAGGTCCTTAATAATGGATGCTGTCTTTCTGAGACACCGCTCCCTATAGATGTCCTGGGTACTTTGTAGGCTAGAGGCCAAGATGGAGCTGACTAGATTTACAATCTTCTGCAGCTTCTTTCAGTCCTGTGCAGTAGCCCCTCCGTACCAGACAGTGATGCAGCTTGTCAGAATGCTCTCCACGGTACAACTATAGAAGTTTTTGAGTGTACCTGTTGACATGTCAAATCTCTTCAAACTCCTAATGATGTATAGCCACTGTCTTGCCTTCTTCATCAATATGTTGGGACCATGTTAGATCCTCAGAGATCTTGACACCCAGGAACTTGGAGCTGCTCACTCTCTCCACTTCTGATCCCTCTATAGGTATTGGTATGTGCTCCTTCGTCTTACCCTTCTTGAAGTCCACAATCAGTTCTTTCATCTTACTGACGTTGAGTGCCAGGTTGATGCTGCTGCACCACTCCACTAGTTGGCATATATCACTCCTGTATGCCCTGTCGTCACCACCTGAGATCCTACCAACAATGGTTGTATCGTCAGCAAATTTGTAGATGGTATTTGAGCTATGCCTAGCCACACAGTCATGTGTTTACAGAGAGTAGAGCAGTGGGCTAAGCACACACCCCTGAGGTGCGCTAGTGTTGATCGTCAGTGAGGAGGAGATGTTATCACCAATCTGCACAGACTGCAATGCTCCTCAGACAGGATGAAGAGGTCAATACTCCCCAATGCCATTAGGCTTTACAATTCAACCGCCAGGAGTAAGATATGTTAAAGTGCCAGGGTTGATTGTATTTAATGTATTTAAGTAAACTACTTAAGAACTTTTTAAAGCTATTATTAATGCTTTTTGAGAGAGTGATTTAGAGGCATATCATATTTTTACTGAGTTAAGTATTGTATGTAATTAGTTTTGCTACAACAAGTGTATGGGACATTGGAAAAAATGTTGAATTTCCCCATGGGGATGAATAAAGTATCTATCTATCTATCTATCTATCTATCTATCTATGGTCTTCCCATTAGGAAGTTGAGGATCCAATTGCAGAGGGAGGTACAGAGGCCCAGGCTCTGCAACTTCTCTATCAGGATTGTGGGAATGATGGTATTAAATGCTGAGCTATAGTTGATGAACAGCATCCTGACGTAGGTGTTTGTGTTGTCCAGGTGGTCTAAAGCCATGTGGAGAGCCATTGAGATTGCATCTGCTGTTGACCTATTGTGGTGATAGGCAAACTGCAATGGGTCCAGGTCCTTGCTGAGGCAGGAGTTCAGTTTAGTCATGACCAACCTCTCAAAGTATTA